>NC_087472.1:86196915-86821915 GCF_036321535.1 Camelus dromedarius | reverse complement strand
ATAAATGAAAATTATTCATGTTGAGAAGCATAGAATGGCCTTTAGTTTCCTGCCGTTTGGCCTCCAAAATATGAGTGCTTGCTTACTTCTGCCTCGAGGCCTGTTCTAAATGCTATTTTGTGAGAGAATGTAGTTTTTCCAACATTCACTCGACAACTCTGGGATTCAGTTTTTTTCAATACCCTATCTTGTAAGTAGACTCTAAACCCTGCTGCTTAAACAGGAAATAGAAATGACTTGAATTATGTTGTGCTAGAAAGTTTTTCTTTTGTCAAGAAACAGTCTCATATATGAATTCATCTTTTACTCTTTCAGCTTTTGAGTAATGTATAATGGTATCAATTTAAAAACTACCTCAAGTTAAAAGCTGTCTTATAAAACATGGTATAGTGAAATGAGTGTGTGAAAGGGACTAGAGAGATGATGTAACCTAGTCTTCTCATTATATATACAATAAAATCAACAGTGTTAATGACTTATCCAATGACCCTTAGTTAATTAGCAACAGAATTGGATTCAAACCTGAATTTATAAACTACTTTTTCATCTTTTATCCAGTGAACATTATGGATTTCACTAACTCAAGGTTTCTTTCTTTACTTAGATCTTTACTTGAGATCTTTCTTTACTTTTTCTCGTTAATTAGCTGAACAATCCTCATTTTAATTAGAATACTAGGGAAAATTTCCATCTGATAACACTCATTTGCTTTAGGAACCTACATATATAATAAAATAAAGTAATATGGTGAAATATTTATTGACAACTAAAAGTTATCAAGTATTAAGTAGAATTGAAAGTGAATACTACATACTGTGCTATTAAAAATCACCAACATTTTAGGTTGGCTAAATATAATATATAGTGAAATATGTGAACATCAAGTAGAATTTTTAATAGTAATGACTGAAAAAAATTAATGATGTATGTATACAAGTGCATAATAGTATACAAATTTTTAAAAAATGATATGTGTATGCATTTGTTAATATTGTTTAGTCTACATGCAATAAAGCTGTAGCTATTAAAGTAATTTTTAGTAAATTTTTGTCAGGACATATTTAAGGATAATACTGTTTTTATCATGGCTGTGATTGAAAACACATTATATTTAATCAGATGTTTTAACCCTGTTTTGAATTCTGAGAGGACAAAAAGAACTTCTGATCATCTTATGTGGTTCTTAGTTAAATTAACATATTACCAGTTTTACTTATGTTATGACCAGAAAATGAGAGCTGATACAAAAATATTTTTAGTAATTGGGCATATTATTGTAAATATTTTTTGTTTTAATTTTCCTAAAGATTCAAAAAACAGAGAAAAATGCATTTAAATCCAATTGTTTGTGTGTATTTTGAGCTAAATATTTTTTTTTTAAATCTCAAACAGAGATTCAACTTTAAGTGTCCAGATTCCCCCAGCAACGCTTCTTAATGGTGATGAGATTCAGCCTCTTTCTGCGAATTTCCCAAAAGGCCAAGTCATCACAGGCTCTCCCAGTGGAACTAATGCTGCGCTAACATGCCACTTCAGCTTCAAATCATCTAAACCTGTGTCATTTTTCACCCATGTTCTTTTCTGCGATAACAGCGATAACCGGTAAGACATTTAAATGTAGATTCTTTTGTGTCTGACAGTGAAGAATAGTAGGCTTTTATTCTACATTATTACAAAATGTTAAAAAGAGAGACATCTAAAATAATGATTTTGGACATAAGGATTTTCTTTAAGAAGTTCCCAGTGTAATGATGCTTTCATGAGAAACAGTGTAATACCGGCTGCTGACATGTAATCTGGAGCTAGGCTGCCTAGGTTTGAATCCTGGCTCTGTTAACTTTGATGAAGTTATTTAGTCTGAGCCTCTCAGTTCCCTCATCTGTAACATGGGGGTTATAGCAAAATCTAGCTCACCTGTAATTGTGAGAAATTCATTGAGTTAATATTGTTAAGTGTACAAGAACTGGCACAAAGGAAGTAGTAAATGAAAATAAGAAACATCAGCATAAGGAGTTTTGAACCAATAGGACTTTGTTACATATTCCTTAAACAGACTCAAGGAAATTAAAGCACACCTTGGTTAAACCATGTTTCTGGATTTCAGATCTTGTAGGACCAGAAATTCTCCTTTTATATTACACCTTGAGATTGACTCACCAAATTATGAGGTGAATGTGTAGAGCAGTAAAATTTGGTAAAAATGTTTATAGTGTAGAGTGAATTGTATACTGAAAATGAATATGTACTCTGTGTGAAAATTTATTAACTTTGAGTGAGATCATTACTATATAGTATATTTACGGTCAAAGGATTGATTTCTGTGTTAGGAATTAGAAGGACGTGAGTCAGATGATGCTGGAATGTTGCATCCAAGGCAAAGTATGAGCGTATCCAGGATGCAGTTCATGTAGATTTGAGCTCTAGCTTCCGTGTCCCATTTTCATGTATGTTGATGGATCAATTCATCTAAATTACACCTCTCAGACCCCCATTTTTCTCTTTTGATGCTTAAAGTCCCTCTTTTGTTGACATAAAATTTTTTTTTTAAATGGCATTGCTTTAGGCTCCTATCAAGAACTAAACTCCATGTCTCTGTCCTGGGAGGAATTCCGCCTCTTTGTATGTTATTGACCTTGTTCATAGAAGTTTAGCTTTACTTTGCTCTAGTCCACAAATTCACACTTTGCCGAAGGCACTACATAAGGTGTACCTTTGCGCTCACCAGTAAAAATCAATAATAGCTTATCCATGAGCAAAGCTCTCAGACCACATTAACAGGATGAGGAAGGAAATAGTTTCACTAACTGCTGTGCTAACTAGATGGTTTCTTGGATGGTGGTACAGTTGCCTCTAAGAGAGGCAGGAACAGATTTAATTGTTGTGGCATGTTGACGTCTGGTCAGCAAACAGGATGTAAGGAGACCTGAAAACAGTCTCTAGAAGGAGGAGGGTCATCTGTTTGATGATTTTTGTGCCTTTTCTTTTTGTTGTTGTGTGCTTCCTTTCAGCCTTGAGACTTGTTTGCTCTTAACTGGCTTTCCCTACCCTTCTTCCCTGACCCGAAACTCCATTTCAACCCTCAGCAGGTTTGGGATAAAGCAGACCTTTTGGAACTAATTTAAAAACTTTGAAAATCCTAAATGGGCTCCAGTAGGCTTTTCCATGTGCAAGGAAACAAAATCATGAACATTCCCTGAAACCTTAATCCTGGCAAATCCTTTTGCTGATGCTTTGTTAAGTCCTTATAAGGTTCTCTTTTGAACTCTCCAAAGCTGCCTGCCTTTCTCTTGCCAGGCATTCCATCTTTCATCCCATTGAGATAAATGAGGTCTTCCAGCAATAAATTCCCTAGGAGCCTCCCTTTCACCTCAGCCTCTTTGGAATAAATTTGAGTCTCATGATTCTTTTATTACTTTTCATCTTTTAGTGTATATTTATTGTGAGTAATCCTTGTGTACTCTGCCCAAGATATTGGGGAAGCAAAGATGAAATAGGAAGTGGCCTTTCCTTGTTAGAGGTCAATATAATAGGGAAGGTAGACTTTAAACAAGTATTTGGTACCAATAGAGGTAAATAGAGAATGCAACACAAAAGGAGCAACTAATAATGTCCTGGGGTGGTGGGGGTATTGGGGATGGCTGCATAGGTCTTAAATAGACTCTACACTCTAGAATTAGGGAATTGATCAAGAAATATGCTCTGAATAGAATACATTAATGAAGATTCCATGTTTGACATATGATCATGATAGTAATTAGTGTCCACTCACTGAAAACTGAGATATTATTCATTTATTTTTATTGTTCTATTGATGATGTATTGATGAGGCAAAACCCCAAAAATTGTCTCCATAGTTATAGCATAAAAAAAGTGAATGTTTATAGTTTCACTGAGATAGCCTGTGTTAGAACTACCATCAGCAAACAACTCTACAGAAGATATTTACTTAAAAATAAATTTATATACTTATATAACTTTTAGATGTTTTAAATTAATAGTGTTTGCAAAACGCTTCAAATCAATGTATGAAATTGAAACCTAGTATAAAAACAACTGCTAAAGTGCTCTTTTGAAATTGTACATTTCATACATCAATGAAATTTCAAAATGAAAAATACATTCCTTGTAAAAATGAAAATATTTTCTCACAAAAAGGAAGCATGTGCTTACTATTGAAATAAAATTATATCTTATTTTAGAAGTTTATGGTTTTATATGGGATTTTTGTGTCCATTTATAAAGCCACTTAAATGATATTGAGAATGTTTTTCAGAAACTAACCCAACATTGTAAATCAACTATACCTCAATAAAAAAGGGAAAAAAAGATTTTTGAGGGAGTCAAGGAACACAATAGTAAAATACATTTCCTCTCCTTTCTCCTTTTTGAATTAACCTCTATTTTAGATTCACTTGTTATCTTCCTTATGTCCTCATCAATTCCATTTTTTCTTCTTGATTTTCCTTATTTTTACTTTTGGCATATGAGGTAACAAAACAGGAGCGTGTGTGTGTTTTTGAGAGGCAAGGGGAGGGAAAGGGAGATTTATCTGAGTAAAATGGCTTCTTGAGTATCTAGAATATGTTTTGTGTTTTTTTTTTCCTGGACTTAAGATTTTAGTTTTTATATTGCCATTATATTCGGAGGAATTTAGTTTATAATTATATTAAGTACATTTTGAACTTAAAGTTTTAAATAGGCTCTGCTCTCTAGAATTAGGGAATTAATTAAGAAATATCCCCTGAGTGTGGGAGGGGATAAATTAGGAGTTTGGGTTTAACATTGTAATGGAGGAGACAACTGATAAATAATACCACGGTTTAATAAGGAAAGTATATGAGTTTAATGAGATCGAGAATAAGGGATACCTCCATGTATCAGACAGATGAGGCATCTCTGAGGATGTGATCTTTGAGCAGATGGTGATATGAAAATTTAGTTAGAAAATACTTGTAAAATGCTCAGAACAGTCCCTGTGCTAGTATGTTGTAATATCTGAATAAATGTTCTAGACTTGGCATTAGTTTTAAAGTCAGTATTCTAGATTTCAAGAGTGATCTCAGGGCTACTATAGTGATATGAGAGTGATTGGATTTCTACTATTCAGAGAGTAATTGGGTTCACCCTGGGTAAAAGGTAAATCCCCATACAGACAGTTTTGAGCAGAAAGAGAAGGGACAGGGGCAGGAATCCAACTGTCGTGAGGGTGAGAAATTCTTTGGATAATCTCCAAATCATCTATATTATGTTGCAGAATTATGTGTTCTTATGTTTGAAAATGTGTCTTATCTGGGAATTCACACAGATATCAAATGGATTAAGAGGTGCCAGAAAGGTGTAATCCCCTATTTTTCACTGTGGTTTCCACTCCAGATGAAGGACAAGGGAACATTATACCCTGAAGGAACTTGTAATTAGGAGAATGATGTCTTGCTACTTGCTCTTGCTTTATAAGTTCACTGTTACTTTACCTAGACCTTGCAAAGACTGAAAGTTATGGCTTTGGGTGACAAATTTTATAGAAAGCCTAGGATTGCCAAAGATAGTTTAATATTTTCCTATGATTAACCTCATATATAATAAGGTATTTACTTTGATAAAATGAAGAGTAATTTCTACTTCATGTTTCAGGTAACTAGGAGATTAACCTGAGTTAGCAGTGCCTCATTGTTAAAATAGCAAACATTAACTGAGAGTTCATTATTAGGAATGTGGCATGTTAGAACTCTGAGGTTCTTCATGCATTTTTTTAGTCCCCCAAATATTTAACACATATGCATTATACTCAAAACTCGTTATATCTTCCATAGGTTTTTAGTGCCCAAATTTAATTTCAGTAACTTTAGAGTAAAAGAAAACATTTCATCTGTTTTGTAATAGAGGTAACAAGAGTAATTGAAAATTCGAATTTCAGCCGATTAAAAGAAATCTAAATGACTTATATATCAATAGATGTGGTGGGGGTGCTATTCAGATATCAGCTGTTTTCTTCTTCTAGAGCAGTGATTCTTATGGCTGGGTGCTGGAATCACCTGGGGTATTTTAAAAATACACATGATTCAGTGCAACCCAGAGACTATGATAAAATTTGTCTAGAGGGTGACTTTTTTTTTTTAAATTTTAAAAGCTCCCTGCTGAATTCTAATGGGAAGACAAAGCTGAGAATCCTTGCTTAAGGTTCTCCAACTTTACCAACTTTACATTTAACTCACTTGGAGGACTTGTTAAAACAGGTTCCAAGCCCCATCCCCGAGTCCTATCCCCAGAATTCCTGATTTGGTTGACTCTTGGATAGGACCTGAAGATTTGGATGTCTAACAGGTTCCCATTTAGTACTGAGGTTGCTAGTCTGGGGACAGATAATTGAGCTTGTTTGAAAGGCAGAATTTCAGGTCCACTCCAGACCTAAGGAGTCTGTATATATTTTAAAAATATCCCCATGTGATTCATGTACACAGTAAAGTTTGTGAAGCACTGGACCTAAAAAGAATTAATAAAAGAATGCCGTCCAGAAAGATTAAATAGTGGAACAGTTAAACATTTGGCAAGAAATAACACTGCCACTAGAAAATGGTGTTGCTGTGAGACTCTTTAAATACCCTTCGGTCTTTTAGAGTAAGTTTGTTTTAATTTGCTAATACATTATCTACCTTAATCTGTTTAGGAGATCTACATTGTAAGGTATACTCTCAAATTTATAGCAGAGGAAATTGAAGTACTACTACTGTTATTTATCTTTTGGAACCTCATCCAGTTGTAGAGTGAGAGAGCCTAGATTTGTGACCAAGTTCTATTATCTCTATCATACAACTTTACTTCCATTTAACTTTTCAAGCCCTAAGATTTTATTGCTGTAACATGGTCAGTTTAGTAAGAAAACTGAATAAACTTATTTTTCAGTTACGATATGTCATATGGTAGTATATAATTGATTGCTTGAATAGGAAGATTTTGTTTTAATACAAGTTAAACCACCTATTATGTTCTAAGTGAAAGGCCAATTAGAAATGTACAGTAAAAATAGTACAGGGATATTTGGTATAGATGGTTGAACTAAAATCAGAGCTGCGGTTTAGCTGGTACATAGTATATATCCTTTCCAGTGGAAAAAATCTTGAAATATTTCTTGGCGGATTGGTAACCATGCAGTCCTAAGTACTCACACCCTGGGCCTGACCTGCCCTGACAACTCCTTCTGGACCTTGGACCCACTGAAGACCTGGTAACTAAAGGCTAGATACTGTCATTGCCAGAGTTCTAAGGATCCTGTACTATTTTGTTTTGAGTCTGTCTCTTCCTATCAGTAGTGATGCCATTGGCTAGAAATTTGAGGGCGCTCACCTGATCCCTTATTCCTTAGGGGAGCCTCCACAGACATTTCCCCTTTCTGAGCCATTGTGGCTGGACCTGCCTTGGTGGTTCCTATTATGATTGCAAGATACACTTCAACAACAGCTGTCAGGGAATTTTGAAAAAACAAGGTCTACTACTCATAGGTACTGAAGGGTGCACAGCATTCCTAGGGCCACACAGTGAGGTGGGGTTGGGGAGGGTAGAGATGGGGAGCAGGTGAGCACAGGCCTGTGTTCCACCTTTATTGGGGTCTAAGGTGGGGTGCCTAGGGTTTCACAGGTTCACTCTTTATTGGTAAATTTAAAATATAAGTGTGGGAACTAAAGCACAGGAGGGGAAAAATAAGCAGTGAGTCTGGTCAGTTATCTAGGTCAACCAGAGCTTTCTAAAAAGGGGAATTGCATGGGTGGGGCTGCTTGGCTCTTAGTATCTACTGTGTTCCTGCCAGTATGTTTATTTGAAATGGATATCTTTGAAGTAGAGAAGTTGACAATCAAAAGTTTAATGTCAGACACTTACATTACAATCAAACAAGCTCATTGTCAGGCCCTTATACTAGATATTGATATAAACTTCCCTTTTAGATTGTAGGATTCATTGATATTTAGAGATGAATATTTTGAATATCACCCCCTTTTTCATATGAAATATAGTTGTCTCTCCAAATAGCAAAATTAATGTAGTTCTAATGACATCAGGAGCCAGGGGTCCTGTACATTTGCAATTGGCTGGTGTTCAGAAGCTTCAGTGTCCTTAGCTGTAAAGCTTCCACTGAAGTGTCTGCTCTGTGAATTTCTTGGCACACAAACTCCTGGGTAGTGCCTGACTGAGTTGCTCACTCGAAAGAAACCAATACAATTTGTTGTTTTCTCAATCATGAGCAAGATATGGTTTAGCAGAATTCTTGGGCTTTTCTTAAAAATAAGTAATCACAGTCTTGTTCTGTTTTGCAAGTTACTGGTTTTAAGGTACAGGGTTATACATATCTTCTGACGTTAAAACAAATACAATAAGGATTTGGCATATGCAGATGAATTAATGCATTCGTGGGAGCTTAAATGATAAATTATAATTTCTACCTTATTCATTAATATAAATCATTCCTTTCTAACTTTAGAGATGAAGCACACAGTCTTAATTACAAGTATACTGAACATTTTGCTGGTGGAAGAAACATATTTTAAAATGTGCACTTGTTACCAAACTCAGGTTCGACTGCTCACTACTAGAAAGCCAATACTCTAGAGACAAGTGCTGGTTGGAACGGGAAGTTTGCTTTATTCAGGAGGCTCATAACGTGGGGAGAAGGCAGACTTGTATTCTAGAACCAACTCCAGAGGTTCTAGTTAGCTGTGAAAGCTTTTAAAGGGAAAAAGGTGAAGAAATTTCAGTTAATCATCAAGATGGGGACCAGATTCTTAGCCATCTCCCACTGCGTGCAGGCTTCTTGACTCGTGATCTTTCCTTAGATGCTTTCTGTTCATGCAGTTTACTTGTGAGGTTACTGCAGGGGAAGCTGGGGAACAGATCTAGTTATCTGTTAATTATTTATTCTTCATTTCTACTTCATTAAGAAAAAAATCAACGGATTAGGCGAGGCATTGAGTGATCAAAAGGTTTGAAAGATGTGCTTGGGGCCAAGGTTAGTTGAAATACAGCTTTGCTAAAATGACAAGACAGAAGCGCCCCTTGCCGAGAGCTGCTTCCTGGAAAGGGCTCTTTCCTGCAAAGAGCTGCTTACACAGATCTCTTGTTTAAAATTCAAAACATCCAGCTCTTAATTTTATCAACTCTTTATGTATATACGGTAGCATTTTATCAACCTTGTTATGGATTAAAAAACATTTTTGATGCATAATAAAACTAGTTATGCTTACCTTGTTAAAGTAATAGGGCATTGACAGTAACTTAAATTAAAATTATGTAGTTTTAAAAGCATTCAGTACAGTAAAAAGGAAATGAGGGGTAAGGAAAACTGATTCTAATTATTGTTTACTCAGTGCATAATTTGGTTTTTGTGTAGGGTGTCCTTGGCAACTTTGGGTCTGTTTCTAGTATTTTTAAAAGTATTTTATCATGCCTCTCACAGAGACCTTACTGTTTTTGAAATAGTAGCAACCTGCATCACATAAAGGAGACCAGCAGAGAATGAATCAGACCCAGAGGCATGTGGAGCGTTAATGCATTCAGGTTGGCAAGGCCACTTGAGTAACTATAGTGTAAATTAATATCTGCTTTTTATGTGCTTTTCTAGGATATTTGGATATTTAAAATAAGGATGTGATTGGGTAGTTACAAAGATTATTTAAATTAATATTTAAAATAAGTACAGAAAGTGATTCAAGAACCTCTGAGGGACATTACCAGGTAGCTAGAAGCAACTTTGGAGATATTCATAGCTCCTCTTATGGATTCAGAAGAGCAGTGTTTAGGATATGTTCGTCTTTTTGGAGACTCCATTCTTAGCACAAACCTGCTGCCCATTGACAATGGAGCACCTAGAGTTTTAGCATTGTGGCTGCTGAAAGTCAGGTAATGGGAAATCTCAAGGGGATTTCAGTAACCATCTAATAGATCATAACTGAAGACAGTGTTGGAGTGGTGCCTTGAAATATTATCTGTTGTGTTTGGGGAGGGGTCTGGGTTATGCATGATACCATGTCTACCTTTTTTGATGGTGTGAGTGGAAATAGAATGGGCAGTCAGTAGGGGGAGTACAGTTCATAAAGGACTATGCTTTGTTCTGATATAATCATCTATTCCTTACTCTTTGACCTAGCCTTATGGAAGGCAGTTTGTAATGGCACCTTAATTCTTTAAAGAACATTATTTTCATGTAGATCTGTCAAACCAAATCACAGGACTATTGCACAGTCTCTGTTATAAAGTAGGATGTTTGTTTACATTTAACCAAAACAGAAGATACTGGTGTATTATAATAAACTGTCAATGGAAAAATGTTCATAATTATGATTTGTTCATTATTCACTTGTGTGGGGTTTAAGCTTTGTATAGAAATTACAAAAGCCCAAAACTTCCAAGAGAGTATTTACCATATCATCTCAGATTTTTAAAATCATGGTACTTTTAATACCAGGTTGTAGAATAAAAAGTTAACCATAAATGAGGCGATTTCTCTCTTTTCCTCCTTTTTCTTCTCTCCAGCCCCATTCTCTTTGGAGTCAGTAATAGTTGGTTGGAGAGGTGCTGCCCTGCTTCGAGATTTTTCATTTTAGAGGGAGTTCCAGTGTGTTTCCCTTTGTCTTTTCCTTAGTGACTGTGAGCACCTATCTGGTTGCTGGTCTTCACAGAGCCTCTAGAAGTTGGATACAGTTGGCTGCCACTTTGGGACCTCCTAGTAGTCCTCTCTATCTCTCCTTACTCAGTCCCAGTCTGGCTGCCCAGTTCCTCACCTGTTTTTAATATGAATTGGTTAATCAAGAAACTATTTTAACAAGATTATAATATTTGATTGCTACATTTGCCTTATGCATAGAAAATTATGCATTTAAATAACAAACGGGAACACATGCTCATTATAACAATTCACAAGTTTACAAAAGTTTAAAAAGTACCATTGATCCCTAACTTCTCCAGCTTTCAGTTTTACACATGATCACATCATGTATTAAAAATATGATGTCTTTTCTTTATTACCTTTGGCTTTACAAATAAATGCAACCCTATCTCTGTGTGTATACATAAATATATATATGGATTATTTTAAGATAATATTGTGCCTATTAATGTATGGCTTTTCCCCCCACATATGGGACCCAGTAGAATGGAGTGGGAAGGCAGACTGGGGCATGTGGGTCAGCTCTGTCATTTTAACACCTGGCTTCTGAGGTGGCTTCCTGCTGTGGTCATTTCTAGGCTAATGTAATAGAATGCAGAGAAGGTAGGACACGAGTTTGTAAGGAGATGGACCGGAACAAGCATCATCACTTTTGCTAATATGTCATTGACCCAGGCTTAGTCCCATGGGCACATGTTGGTGTGTACCTGTGTCGCTGTGTGTCCTGCTGACACTTGAGAAGGGGATTCTGTTTCTCTGAAGAAGAGGATGGCCTCTGAGTGATGCAGACTCTACCCCAAATAGTAGCGGCTCTTTCTTTTTTTCAGTATTTTGAATATTTTGTTAAATTTTAGATTTTTTTTTATGTTTTATAAACCCTTATTAGTGTTCGAATTGCATTTCCTACAGTCAGGCCTATCAGGCAAACTGCAGACTTGGTCTCTTCAACAGAAGTTCCATGACACCCCCCGGGCTCTGACACTGGCACCCAGTCTGCACCAACAGGCTTGGTGGTGGTTGTTTTAGGAGGGTCTGTGTGGAAGAGGGTGGCAGGACTGCATGTCACCCCAACTTTCCTGAATTTTCGTTTTGCTGCTCAGATATGTTCATCTTTTTCTGTTTGTGGTGAATCCTTGAATCTGTTTTTAAACATATCCTGACTTCTAGGCTTGTCCATTCTGCATTTCAAATTCCTTCAAACAAGTATACTGGTATAACTGTATCCTGATCTACTATGAATAAAAAGAGGTTTGTTCACATACTTCATGGTATGGTGTTTGGACTTTTTCTCTATTGAGCTGAAGGTTGCTTCCTGCTGTCTTTGATGGCTGACTCTAATCTTAGTTTGGGGATAATGTGGGGAGATATTTGTGCTAACCTTCCCAATTCTTAACTGCCAGCATTGACTCCACATTTGCAAGGAAATTTCCAGTCTATTTGAAATTTCTACTCAGTGGAAGTGATAATTCTATAATGATAACTTTCAACCACCCCAGCAGTATCAATTTGAGGGCATTTGGTTTACAAGTTGCTTTTTTGATTCATTGTTTAGCTTGTTTTGAAAGGTCTTTTTTTTCCTTCTAAAACAATACAGATCAAACTATGTGAAACTAATTTATGCATTTTAGCAAATCATTGTGAAGTAAACCTCGTATTTACAATTCTGGTCAGAAAATAGAATATCACTGATGGCCCCGAGATCTCTTGTATATGTGTCTTTCCCAGTCACAACTTGGTTTAGATTCTGTAGTCATTAGTTTTCTGTAACTATTGCCATCTGTAATTTGGGGTTTTTCATGTTAGATAGCTGATCTTCAAACTTAGGCTTTTTATGCTTACAGAGGGTGTTATTAGAAGAATTCATTTACTTCCTTCAAGTTAAAAAGAAAGGACAGAATATGATACAACTAATTGAAATTTTTTTCTCTTTACAAATATCCAAATTAATATTCAACATAAAGCTAATGATATTACTTCTACTCCTCATTTTATTACTTTTATTAAATGTATTGAACTATCTTAATATCCTTAATTTTATGTAATTTGACTACTTAAATTTCTTTGATCTTTACCTATAGCCTGAACATTTTCAGTGTTCCAACCAATAGAAACTAATATAAAAAAAATGCTTTAGTCATTGTGTTTCAGAATTTCTGCAGACTGCTTAAAATTTATCATTTAAATGCTTGAATTTTATTTAAAGGTGAATGTCATTATAGTGAATCTCGGAGTATGTAGTCATGCCCTTATTTTCAAAGTAAAAGTGTTGTCTACTTGCATTCAGTTGGTTCCCACTTGATAAAACCATAACTTTAAAAACCATACTGTACACCTTGGTCATTAGGTATTCAAATAATAGTTATTGCAGGAGATGAGTGATATGTGATATATATAATGAGTTCATACTAATGAATAAAAGTTGAGCATGGGGAAAATTGACTAAGAAGTGCATTGCACATTTATTGTCAATAGAATTCCAACAAGAACCTCAAGATTCTATGCTCTCCAAAGGGGCTTCATGGATTTAGGAGGGATATAAAGTTCTTAACTGGCCATTGTGTCTCTCCTTGATTAAATAGGACTGCTTAAATGATATATTGACCTATGTGTATCTCCTCTGTTATAAAACACACCAAGAGTTTTAGGTGAGCAATTTTTACAGCTTGCTGTGCCAGATGATCATCTCACCTGTTAGATTTTTCTGATAGAAATCAAGATTGAGATGCATTGATGAAAATGGGAAGAGAGGGGACTGCACCTCCTACTGCCCCTTTAAGGTAGAATTTGCTGCCTAACCATATAGAATGAGGTCAGCCACCTACTTCCATTTGTCAGCTCCTACAAGATCTTCTTAACTGCAGGGTATCACTTAGTCTGAAGTTATACATCACCAGGCAAGCCAGCATCCACTGACTGGGTGAGGCAGGTTTAAAGGGCTGGACATTTCAGCCTAAACCTAGAAACTCTGAAGGGCAATCCAGAGCTCTCTGCCCAATTGGCTAAGGCCCCGTTGGATCTGCATAGCTGTTCTACATCATCCTGTTCTCCACATCCTTCAATCCTGCCCCTTCTTCCTGCTCTGTTCTCTTCCCACTTCCTCCCCCTTCCTTATATAGATGTTGATCCTAATAAACCTCTTAAACCCAAGCTTCTTCCAGCAAACCCAACTGTAATAATTAGAGATTGGATATTATGCTTGTGGGGTCCTGATGATGGCTATGAAGTAGTCTTTTCTTTTAGTTCATATGGATCTTGAAGATATCTATCACTCTGTCCATCCATCCATCTATCCATCCATCTGCTGATGTATGCAGTCAAAACTTCCAGGTATTCTTTATGTGCTGTGTGCTGGTCTTTGCCTTTATGGAGCTTTAGTTAGATGAAAGCGATAAGATATTCATGTGTTAGGTGACTATGAAAACACAAAGGCCAGAATTAAGAAGACCAGTAAATAAGCTCTTCCAGATTGATTCTGTGAAGAGGTGCAGAACCGTAGTGTTTGTAGTTACAATGGAAGAAGAAAATGATGACTGGAAAAGAAAAAGTGATTTTGATTGAATAAATATAGGGACATGGCAACTGATGGCAATGTCAGACTTCAGCAAAGCTTTGAAATGAAAGAGAATTAAAAATCAGCATATATGAGTGTAAGTTAGGTGCTCCACCTTCACTAATCTATCTTTGTAGCTGGCTGTACTTTGTTTTGTGTAATTGAATATTTTTTTAACTTTTATTTGTAAACAAAATATCCTATATCTTACTAATCTCCCAAATATAGCCCTTGTGGTTGTTAATAAAACTCCAAACCTTATCAATTTATTGAAACAGCCATGCAAATTTATTATGTTTTATACTCTCTTTGATGTCTCTCTTTCCTCCCACTCTCACACTTTTTTGTTCTCTTGACAGCTGTTTACTTTAGGGTTATTATATTTTAAGGATTTTGTTTTCTAATTTTCAAATCCAGTAGGAGATATTTGCCCTATGATCTTAATAACCTACTCCCTGTGACTGTGAGAGTTAGTCTCCAACTGCTTGTAGCCGGCATGTCAGTGTTTATAGATACTGGAAATTGATCTTTTCCAGGGTTTTGATGAACCACTTCTCTATTGCCAAGAGTCGTCAGCTGATACCACCCTCTGCTGCGTAGTCTGGCATTGTTTCCACAGGGACTGTCTCCTGGTTTCCCAAGCCCTTGTGGTCATTTCATCATATCCAATTGATTACTAGTAAGCGTTCCTTTGCTTAGGTGCTAATATTTAGCCTCCAAGCTACTAATTTATAATCAACAAATATTCTTCAGCATTGCATTCCTCTAACCAATGAAAATATATGTTTCATGGTGGTATTTTAGGCCTTTGGCCAGATGGTTGGGAAAATTATTTCTCACAAGGAATTCTATTAGAGGAATTTCCATCATGACACAGAGATGACCTCCAATTCTGACCAACTCCGATCTTAGTCTGTGTTATTGTTTATTAAAACCCTTTCCTTAGGATAGATTAATTTCAGATGTTTCAAATCATAAATATCCCTTCTTTTCTGTTAGGTTCATTTAAAAAATTTATATATTCCTGAAATCTTCTAAGAGATAAAATGAAAATAGCCTAAAAGTTACCTACTCTGTGTTTTAGCTAGATCATGGCTGTTTTCTAGAGCAAAGTGCATGACAGTATTCTTGGAATGAATTAATACAAATGAGCTTGTTTTATATAACTTTATGGTGTCATGGAGGAAGTTATAGTGTTTGTTCCATCGGGTTGTGGATGTTGACCTCTATAATGTATCTAATAGCTAGAGTTTCAGCTCTGAGTTTTTTTGGAATTAACCATTAAGTATACAGGGATGCAAGCAGCAGAACAGCTAATGTTTCACCCAACTTAGAAATAATTTTTCGTTCAGCTTTATTAGGCATTGTTGCATTAATTGCATTATAGGGCAAGCCACCATATTTAGCAGTTCTACTTTTGAGGGGTTGTATTCCTGGGTTAAAATAATCTGTATTTATTTCTGATTAAAGTTAAAATTTTTCCTGTGTATTTTTGGAATGTGATAAATTTACATATCTTTGTGAAAACAGAAATAAGCACATAGTTTATACATTAATAGTATATATATCTATTTACAATACAAATATGTCCATATGTAAATATATATATTTAATTTTTCCAAACATGACCTTATTTCAGCAGGGGTAAGTTTTGGCTTTTGCCACATTTCTTTCTTGGAAACTTCATTTTAAAACTGTGTTAACAACTATAGTGTTTTCCCATAAAAACCCTGAATTAAAAATAAAGCATATTAATATATATTAATCAAAGTTAATGATTTTAAATTGTGAAAATAGGCCCTAAAGAGAGATTTTAAGATTTCAAATTTGATTCGTATCAGTTACAGGGTTATGTCCAGATTATTGGACAGACTAAAAATGAGATGATTCTTGTAAAAAGAACTGATATATATTTCAAATATTGCTAAATGGACATAAATTTCTAGACTTGATGAATATCTATGGAGCTCTTATGTGTCTAAAGAATTCTCTGCCCTTACCTTATTCTACTGTGATACAAATCAATAGAATATATTCATATGTAAAGCTTACTTCCATGGATTTATGCACATATTGATCAAACCTGCAATCTCTTTGATCAAACCTGCAGTCACTAAATTGGTTAATAGCACATATTTGCCAAAATTATTAATATTCATAAATAACAGCATCTTGATGAACTGCAGATAATATATTGTGGTTTATTGCCATGCCCAGAAGAGCAGCTATAATTTTCCACCTTTTCCCTCCACTCACAAAAAGATACTGAAAAGCAAGTAAGTGAGAATTACATTATCACTGGGAATCTTTTCAGTTTGTTTTGACCTATTAAAAATAAATAAACCAAAACTCTATGTAATTTTATCACTGATGAACAAGATGACAAATGATGTCTTCACTTGTGATAGATTTTTCTGTCTGGCAACATCATGGATGACCTAGACTGTTATAAATGTATATTATATTACCAGATTAAGACCAATTGACCTAACATAAAAGTGTTAGCTATAGTAAGCATTAGATATTTAAATAAACATATCAGCCCTGTTTTGTGTGTAAGTTTAGTTACATGTAAATTATTTTGCTAGCAGTTATTGAATTGAGTAACATTGTAAGTAAGTATGGGTAAGCTACTTTGGGAAAGTTGTTCAAGGATGTTTCTTTTGTGTCATAAATTCTTCTAAAGCAAGTACTATCATCCAAAGTCATTTCATTATTTGTCTTTATTTAAATACTGTATGGATAGCAGTAAGACTTGTTTTTGATGATGATGTTGGTGGTAGTAGGTTTTAAAATGAAAAGAATTTTCAAAGAGCTGACCCAGATCTTTTCTTCTCCTTCTATTTCTCACTTTATTCAGTCCTATAAATAGGAATCAAAGAGCTGACCCAGATCTTTTCTTCTCCTTCTATTTCTCACTTTATTCAGTCCTATAAATAGGAATCTTAAGCAGTGTTAGCTATAAACTCTTTTTTAACCCTTTATAGCCATTGCCAGTCTTCCCAAAATGTAATTCTGTAATTTTCTAGCTGCCTTGTGGCAAAAGATTTGGACAGACAGCCAGATTAAACTAAAGAGACGTGCTTCCAAAAACCACACCATGCAACCCTGCCCCTTCTTCTTGCTCTGTCTCCCTTTGAATTAAAACCATGTTAACTAGGGCTGCCTTTAGAATGTAAGATATGCCTATATATAGTACAGATAGGAGCAGATCCTTAGTTACGATGAAAAAGATATAAATAATGTCATAATATTTCTCATGGTATTTGACATATTGTTGACAGACCATCACAGTACTTCATATACCATTGGAAAGTGATCAAATACTATAATTAGCAGGCCATTTATCACAGAGATTTAACATAGAGCTTCAATGTTTCATTTCTAAAGTGATTTGGGATGACAAGCATAAGAGTCTCTTATCTTCACTATTGATGGGGAAAGAATTAGAGATGTATAATTAGAGTATTAATTATTCACCAGCTAATGACCAGAGAGATGAATAATGAGACTTTCCACATCTTACTTAATGAATTATATGTTGTCACCATGCCATTCAATATCAAAATTATGATTTGCAAAAAGATAATTTGTGTTTTATTGGTTATTCTCTGTAGTAAGCATAAACATTCTTATTTGACTTCTTTTTCTCATTTATAGATTTTTTTAGTTGGTTTTACCTTCTCTTGCTTCTAATGGCTTTCTTTGTAGAATCCAGTAACGTGGAGAATAATCAAATAGGCTTAAAACAGTAATGGCTGATTTAGTATGGAGAAAGGTATACAGTGTTTGTGTGTGTGTGTGTGTGTGTTTGTCTGTGTGTACATGTGCTCATGCACTTAGAGTGAGGGAGGCAGATATATTAGGCCAATTTTATGAAGTTGAGTATCATAGATTAAAAATTATGAATAGTAGCAATTTCATTTCATTCAGTATAATATTTAAAGATATTTTTATGATACCTACAGATTTAGTAGAGATGAGACAATGCCAGTGACACTATAGGAATATCTTGTTTTTAAAATTGTAGCATCCAGAGGCGTCTTTTTGTAGTAACAAAAAATAAAGACAAATCTAAAATAGCATCATGAGAATATTAAAATAAAAGTGAATGAGAGTTATTTTCTGACCCTAAAACTTAAGTCATTTTTGTTTTATTGAAAAAAAATCAATCAATCAAAATTCTGGAACTTTATCACTATACTGCCGTGTATTTATTTTCTTATCTTCTCTTAATTGATTTTTAAAAACACTTGCATAAAACAATATCTATAAAGTTGTATAGTTGAGCTAATAGCCTACAGAGACATTTTGTAAATAACATTGCAAAGCAGGGCAATAGAAATGAAACGATACTGGAATAAGGAAATGACACTGTATAGTAAATTGAATCCACAGGAAGAAAAGATGAGAACCAAAAATGATAATGAAATCTAATATAAAAAGTATATAAATAGATTTTTCCTTTCTTCTCTTAACATCTTCAGAAGACATAAGATTATATAAAACAATAATTATAACACTAGATCATTGTGTTTGTAACACATAAAGATGTAATTCTTTATGACAGTAAAAAAAAATGGGCTACATTGGAGCAACATTTCATAACATATTGGAATTGAGTTAGTATAAATCTGGAGTAGATGCCAAGTTAACATGCATATTATAATCCTTAGAACAACCAATAAGAAAATAACTTAAAAATGCAGCTGAAAATCATGGAGGAATTAACATGGTATACCAGGAAGAGTCCACTTAATACAGAATAAGGTGATGAAGAAGAGCAAAAGAAAACATGTGAAGCATACAGAAGACAGAACAGCAGATATAAATCCAAATATATCAATAGTAATAATTTGAATGGATTAAACAATCTAATCAAAGAGCAGGAATTGTCAGCTTGCTTGGAAAAAAATGCTATTATATGCTGTTTACAAAACATACACTTTAGATTCAAAGATATGATTGAAATTAAAAGGATGGAAAAAGTTATACCATGTAGTTAGCAACTATAAGAGAAGTCGAATGGCATTACTAATACTAGTAAAAAGAGACTTTAAAACAAAAAAGGTGCCTAAAGAAAAAGATGGATATTTTGTAATGATAAAATTGTCAATCCATCAGGACTGTATAAAAATTATAAACAAATATGCACCTAACATACAGTCCAAAAAATCTATGGAGCAAAAATGACAGATTTGAAAGGAGAAATAGATAATTTAAAAGTAATAGTTGGAAACTTCAATACCTCAATATCCATAATGGAGACAATATCTAGAGAGAAAATCTACAGGGGTATAGAAAACTTGAAAAACACTATCAACTAAGCAGTCTTAATAAACATCTATAGAACAAACCACCTAACAGTAGCAGAAAGCACATTTTATTTCAAGTGCACATGGATCATTCTCTAGGACAGATTATATGGTAGGCTATAAAACAAGTCTCAATATTTTTAAACATGATTGAAATCATACAAAATATGGACACCAACACAATGAAGTGAAATTAAAAGTTCACAGCAGAATTTGGGAATTTCACAAATGTGTGGAAATTAAACTACATACTCCTAAATAACCCATGGGTCAAAGATTAAATCATAAGGTAAATTAGGAAGTATTTTGAGATAAGGGAAAATGAAAACACACAATTTCAGAATTTATAGAATGCAGCTAAAGCAGTGCTTAGAGAGAAATTTATAGATTTAAAAACCTGTGTTCAACAAGATGAATGATTTTGCATCAGTAGCCTAGCTTTCCATGTTACAAAACTGGAAGAAACTAGAAAAAGAGGAGCAAATTAAATGCAAATAAAGAAGAAAGAAGGGAATAATTAGTCTGTATGTCAATAGATTAAATAATTTAGATGAAACTGGCAATTTTCTAAAAAGACATAAACTATCAAAACTCAAGAAGAAATAGAAAATAATGAACATTTTTATAACAAGTAAAAAGGTTGAATAATTATTTAAAAATTTTTCCACAGTGAAAAGTCCACTCCCAGAGGATTTCATTGTTGAATTGTACTAAACATTAAAAAAAATCAAGACTAATCTTTCAAAAACTCTGTCTCGCACTGTGCTTTTCACTTTTGAGACCTGGCTCAGTAGTTGCCAACCTTGAGAGCCACTGACATAGCTGCTTGGAGGAGCCCTTCCAGAAGGCTTTATACAACCCAAACACATGGTATATACTTTATATGCATTAGGTGAAAGGTTGATGAGGTTCCATGATTGTTCACATTTTTTCCATAGATTACTTATTACTTGCTTTTAATTGTGAATAATAGTTACTAATTATTTCATGTCCAGAATAAGCAAATCTATTGAGACAGAAGGTCAAAGCATGACTTCTAGGGGCTAAGGGGAGAGGCCAATGGGGAATGAATGCTAATGTATTTGGGTTTTATTTACAGCTTATGAAAATACCTTAAAATTAGGTAGTGGTGATATTCCATAACTCTGTAGATATATTAAAAACTACCAAATTGTACATCTTTAAAAGATGGATTTTATGATATGTAAATTGTATTTTTAAATGCTGCTATAAAATTGAAGACATCTGATGGACACCACCATCCTAAATGGCCAAGCTCAGCATCACAAATAATGAGGAACAGTAACCTGCTATGTTTCCTAATGCAGTTAAATAGCAGCTGTGCCACCATGAACAAGATTTTCTTGCCAGGAATGTTTAAACCTTATCCAGTCATGAGGGGACAATCAGAGCAATTCAGACAACTAACTAGCCTTGACTCTTAAAATATGTCAGTGCTATGAAGGATCAAACAAGACTAGGGGATTGCCCTCAACTAAAGGAGACTGTATTCAGTGGGTGATCCCAGTTTGGACCCTGGCATTATTGGGACTCCTGAATATGGGCTATAAATTAGATCATATTCTTGTACTAATGTTAAATTTGATGCTAGTGACAAAAGAATTATGATTATGTGGAAGAATGTTCTTGTTCTCAGGGAATACATGCCAAATACTGAGGTACACACGCTTTTCCAGAAAATAAATTGCAAGTGAAAGGGGAAAGAGAAATAAATGTGGCAAAATGGTAATTGATGAAGTAGATGAAGGGTACATATGTGTTTATTAGTCTTTCAGTTCTTCTGTGAGTTTGGAAAATTTTAAAGTTGGGGACAGAGGAGAGAAATCATTAATGAGAAATGTTGGGTGAGCCCGAAATAACAAAAGATAAAAATAAACTGTGCACTTCATACATGACTTTCCATACATTATGGTATTTACTGTTTGACTAATCATGCTAAGTTGTCAGTAGTTTGTGTATAAAAATTATATCTGAAAGAGTGGCCAGAAGTGTTTTATTTTCTTAATCCCATTTTGCATTGTCCCTGAAGGTACAGCAGTACCTTTTGTTTCTGTGCACAACTTCAAAATTTCCACCTCTAGGAGAATTTTTATGCATCCAACAGGAGAACTTATTTACATCAGTTTTGTAAATGCTGGTTATGGTTTACTTAGAAGAGCATCTGAAGTCAAATTTTTCTTCCTGAGGGCCCAGGAGAGTATTTATAGCTTTAGCCAGTTTTTAATGGGAACTTATGTAATTTAACATTATTAGAATAACCAGAAGTATTAAAAGGGCACACTATTTAATGAGATAATTGATGAAGTAAGTTAGTGAAAAAAGTTTGTGTTTACATTCATCATCATATATATGATTTTATGTAGACTTCCTAACTTTGAGCATTTATGCAAGACAGATCTGGAAGATAACCTTTCCTATGCAGTGGCTAATATCATAGCTTTGTTTCAGGCAGATTGAATTTGACCTTGAACCCTCTGATTTCTAAGTGTGTGACTTTAAACAATTATTGCCTTTTTCTGGACCTTGCTGTTGTAACCAAAGGCTGAGAAGTTTAATGATAGGTCTTCTCTAACACTGTTGAGAAGATTTATGTAAATGAAGTAATGCATGTTAGATGCTCAGCACAGTAGCTGCCACAAATAGTATGAGCCCATATCCACCATGTTTATCAACATCTGTATCATATCAACTCTGTTGTTACCTGGAATCTCCATCCTGATTTTGGTCCAGTGAAGCATTCTAAATCACTCATGCCTGGGGGAGGGTATAGCTCAGTGGTAGAGCATGTGCTTAGCATGCACGAGGTCCTGGGTTCAATCCCCAGTCCCTCCAATCAATCAATCAATAAACTTAATTACCTACACCCTTCCCCCCCAAAACAAACAAACAAACAAAAAAATAAATAAATCACTCATGCCTGAAAATTACTATTTAAATCCCAGAATGAAATGGAAACCCATAATGTCAGAGTGCCTTTTCATTTCACTGTTACTGTCATATTGAGTATTTTTAGAGTAAATTCTCTATCACTAATGGTTCTTGTCTATATGGATTGGCATAGAGAATCCATAAATAATACCATTATTCTCAGATAAGATACCATAAAGTGCCCTATTTTCCCAGAAATATTTTTCTTAATGTGTGGCATGTTAGTATTACCAACTGAAAGTCCCTTTTCTGTTTTAGTGAATTTTTAATAATAATGACGTCAATGTATAAAGCGTCCACATTCCCATATTGTATTAACTTGTATAATTTCTGTATCATGTGCTTGATAGAAGAATAAGGTCAGATATGGTCAAATGAATTTTGTATATGTTATTTATCCTTTACTCTGAGGAGCGTCTGAAATCACATCATCTCTGAAAAACTAGTTCTATAAAAAAAAAAGATATATTTATTCCCACTTCATTCTCAGAATGAAATTTTATTTCAACCTTATTTTCCTTAGTTTTGTACCATTTTATAAATGTTTCAAGTGATAGTGCTTCTTTTGTTTGTTCAGTTGGTAGTTATCTTGGTAGAGTTGTCCACAAGCTAATTTTTAGATGAGGACTCATGGGTACATGATTTATTAAGGAAGTGCTCCCAGAGGGGGGAAAAAAAAGAGTAAGGGGATAAGAGAAGCAGAACAGGGAATCAGTCATCCCAAATAAATGTATATTTCAGTCAAAGTCCCAACCTTAGCTTGATCCCATAGAGTTTGCTAGAGATGAAGTTACATCTCACAATTTTTGCACTACTGGAAGCAAAGTGACCGGACTGTCAAACTCCCACACCACAGAGGTGTGGGCTGCAAGAGGGGACCATAATCTCCTAAGACAATTGTGACTTTCAGAAGCTCCAGTAGTCCAGCAGTAATTCTCTGAAGAGGATCACAGTTACTTCAGCACGCCCACCTAGAGGATGGGAGCCCAGCACAGAGAGATTATACACTGGGGGTAAGGACTTAAAGGCAGAACATACACAGCATTTGCTAGAGTTGTCTTTTTTTTTTTCTTTTTTTTCTTTTTTTTCCTCCTGCTGCAATCACTGTTAAAACAAACTTAATATTTTTGGTTCTAAGATAGCGATGATAATGGAGTCTGTGGATAAACTGTGTTATTTAATCTACAAAATATTGTTAACCATTGTTGGTCAGTTCATGGAATTTTGATTGGTTGCTGTGTTTAGCATAAATACATAATTTGTGGAAGTAGTGATTCATGCTATCAAGGAATTTAAAATTTCATTTTAAGGGGGAAATCATCTGGAAAAATAACAGATAAAAAAACACAACTTAATCCTGAACAGGGCCATCTAATACATGTGTTTAGATTGATGGAATGGAATGAATAGGGTTGGTTAAACAAGACAATGTTGAATCTGTATATTTTGCATAATATTTTAATACACATTAATTGATACAGGGAAAATCATAATACTTTCCTTTGGGGGAAATATCATATGTAGTACTGAGGTAAAAATCAATTCATTTACATAAAACATGTTTATTTTAATGTCTTTTGACAACTCATGACATTTCAACTACAGATTTCTCTTGGTCTCATCCTATTCTATATTTTACTTGCATTAACTTGGGCTATAACATGAAATTTTATCAATTCACCTTGGCCAGTGACTATAAACTAGATAGAAGAGCTAATATGATAGCTGATTCAAGAGTAGAATTATCTTGATATGCTGTGGTACAGAACTGAAACCAATAAGGCAGTATTACAGAGATATAGATATAAAATATAGTATTTCTATTAAAAAATCAGTTGCATGAGGACAGAGTTGTCACATAAGTTAGACAGGCCCAGTATAGTCTAAGAGTGTTTTGTGGCTGGTAAAAATAATAAGACAATTTCACAATGCTTTCATAAAATAGAGTATGCGGGTTGTGGAAGGTAATGGTACTCACTACTGGTTGAATAATGTTTGAAGTATTGCTTTCAGTTCTCAGACACATTAAAGGGCAAACACAAACAAAGTCATCTAAGAGAAAGTCATCTAAAGATGCTATGTGAAATATTTGGAGACCTTGTATTTGAGAGAACTCTTGATGTTCTCAATGTTTGCAATCTGGAAAAGAGAGTTTAGAGAAGTTACAGCGAGCTGTATTTAAATATTTGAAAGAATGTAATGTGGATTGTAGGTTTTGTTCCATTTTGCTCTGAAAGAATGCCTGGATATGAAGTCACAGTTCTCTAGATATGAAATAGGTTGTCTGTGAGTCATAAGTGTCATCCTTGTGGTGTCTCCCTAGTAGTAACAATCTGAGGCTAGATATCCTTTGTCACAGCTTCTATAGAAGAAAATGAGTAAATTAACTCTAAGGCTTCTTCAATTCTAAAATTTCCTGAATCTGTTTGTGAACCTGCTTAATTACAAACTATATTTCAGAGCATAATTGACAGAGAAATTTATCATCTCTGTTAAAAGCTTTAAAAGTAAATATTCTTGGGAAGGGTATGGCTCAAGTGGTAGAGTGCATGCTTAGCATGCAGGAGGTACTGGGTTGAATCCCCAGTACCTCCTCTAAAAATAAAATAAATAAACCTAATTACCCCCCAAATAAATAAATAGAATTTTTTAAAAATTAAAAAAATGAAAGTAAATATTCTTAAACCATTAAAACAGTAGGAGGTTAGGAAAAACAAAGTAGCTGGAAAGAAAAATGATGAATAATTCATGTCTTGATCATTAAAGGCATCCAGGACACTTAAAAAATCTTTCATTGTATTTACTGCATCTGAAAAATTTATTTTATTGAAATACGATGTTTTCACTTCTAGGTTTTCACTTCCAGTTGCTGCAACAGCAGAAAACTGCATTCTTACTATTTATTCATATATGGCAATTCATCTTGATAAGCAGAAAATTATTGTAAAGAATGGTAAGTTACACATGACTATTGTCTCTAACTCTTAGTGTATATGTTCTTGTCATCCAAGGCTGACATCTAGAAATGGAGTGATTTTAAAATTAAGAGATGTTTACTAAACTTCTTCCATTACCAGGGGCTATGTTTAACATTGAGAGTAGAATATGGCAGTGTCTCTTATTGCAAAAGTTGACATTCTAGTGAAAGATACATAAATAACTTAACACAAAGAAGATTAAATTAAGTGCTCTGTGTATGAGCTGATTGGCATCTTGGGAATGTGGGAGTGGTGCAGAGGTTAATGCTGATGTTGCGAGTCCAAACTAGTTCTGCTCACTGCACGACAGGCCAATAAATTGGAAGATGAGGTGTTGGGGCAAGGAATAGCGACTTTATTCAGAAAGCCGGCAGACCGAGAGGATGGCAGACTAATGTCTTGGAGAACCATCCTCCTCTAGTCAGAATACAGGCTCCTTTTATACAAAAAACAAGGGAGAGGGTGTGGTTGGTTGTTGCAAACTTCTTGCTGCAGGCGTTCTTTGCTCTTGCAGTCAACCCCATTGGCCAGGTCATGGTGTCCCTGTAAACCTCCAACAAAACAAAGGCTATTCTCTACTCACTCACATTGGAGGTTTGGATGACTTTATAGAAGAGATGACATTTGTGTAGAGTTTGAGGAATGATGATCTTGATTTGAACAGGATAATTTGGACAAAAGGTCAATATAGCAAAGACATGGGGGTATGATGGGAGACAAAAAGCAGAGAGTGTAAGTATGGGGCCACACCACTGCATCCTTTATTCTGTAACAGTGGAGCCCTTCCGTGGATTTGGGGGGTTTTGATCAGTGACTTAGAAAGGAAGCAAAGTTGGGATATGAGATGAATTAAAGTGGGAGAGTGATCAGTAGACCAACTAGGAGTTGCTGCAGGAGAAACAGTGAGAGAAGCTAAGAGTAATAGAAGAGAAGTTGCAGGCAGGGAGCGATTTGAAATGTAAGACACAGAGGAGGATGCTTAATGGAGTACATTTCAGAGGAAGCGAAAGGATAGAGAGTGGGAAAAAATTTTCCCCATGTAGATTTTCAAAGTCTTAAGTTTCAGTGCTGAATTAGAGGTCTTTTCTTTGTTTTCTCATATTCTCCACTTGCTCCTTCAAATGATTACCACTCTGAAAACTCTTTAATCCTATTTTGCCTCAGTCTCAGGGGACAACCTTTTCCCTCACTTTTCAGAAAAACTGGAGACTATCAGGTAGGAACACTCTGAATTTCCAAATGCCAAGCATGCCTTGGAGCCCATCACAAAGTCAAGGAGACAGGACTCTCTCCTGCCTTGGGTCTTTGCTTTATCTGAATCTTATCTAGGGACCTTGCTTAATCAGCTAACCTTGCTTACTCTTGCCCTCCAACTTCTGCCTCCTTCTCTTAGCTGCTTTGGGTGAGTGTGCAGGATGACATCTGGGAGGAAAGAGGAAACTGTATCCCCTTGTTGGATGGGCTTGTTCCCAAATTTAAGCCATGCGTGTCTCCTTTATCAATCAGATAAACCACTCGATTTCCTAGGGAGAGGGTGAAAACTAGCAAAGGAAACCAGGCTGTTAGATCCACTAAACTGCTGTCACTGCACTGCTGAACAGCAATTTACACCGTTGACCGCCCCACCGCCCCTTCCCTTCAAACTCTCTCTGGGCTTCCCCATACCATGCTTCCCCAGGTCTCTTCTCACCTCTTTGATTGTTCCTTTTCAGCACATATAGGTGACAAATTTTACTTACATTCTCAAAATTTTAAAACATTTTTCTGATGAATCTTGATGTTATATTTTTATATCCCTCTAATATTTTGGGGGGTAGATTATAACACAACATAATAGAGCAGAGGATAAAGAGTCACAGAACCTGGGCAGAAGTTCTATTTTGTGTTCTAACCTCACCATTTTGTCATATGCTTTTATCTTTAATTCTCAGATCCTCAAACCTCAGTTATTAAACAAAATGTGCATGGCAGGAGAGTAGCAAGAATTATTATCATCATCATCATCATCATCATCATTTCATTATTATTGCTATTATAGCTTATTATTGTTACTTTACCACTCTTTTACATTTTTTATAATACTCCTCCCAAATAATGAGGAATTACTGTACAAAATATTGCTATATCTTTAAAAGGAAAAAAATGAGTAGTGTTTGTGTTTGTATGATGATCGTTTAAAGTAATGCATCCATTTGGGTAATTTATATTACTGTAGAAAGACATCATGATTCTTAAATATTCTATAATATCTTTAGAAACATGTATAATAACTATTTATAATATGTATTTAGTGCCTCCCAGGCATATGGTGCTCCGTTGAGGACTTTATATTTCTTATTTCACTTAGTCCTCAACAACTCTGGTTCAATACTCTTACTAATCTCACTTTACAGATTAAGAAACTAAGTCATGGAGAGGTTGAGCACATTGCACCCAGGGAATTCTAACCAAATTTGTAAGACAACAGAGCCTACAGACTTAGCTACTGCGCTCTAGAGTATATGTTCAGTAAAAGTGAAATCTTAAAATGTACTAAATATATCCAAAAGTAAGGAATTATGATTAACTGGTTATAGTTAATATGCTAAATAAAAACTATCATATAAATCACTGATTTTAGTTGAAGGAAACAGATGTGGGTTTGTACCTCACTAGGAACTTTTTGTCATTTGATGGTGAGTTGAGAAGACACTGCCAAATGAAGTATCATTCTGTCAACAACAAATCATTCTGTCATTGAATTTCCTAAGGCTCACTTCTGTGAAGTCTAGAGTGGCTTAGCATTCTGAAGATATGCACACCTGCTGGGTAAAAGTTCCCTGGCAAATTCTGAATGGCTTTGTATTGAAACAGTGGAAGAAACTTAGTATATTCCAGTTTATTTATATGTGTTATTGCCTATAAAGTAATCCTCACAACAAACACATGAGCTGAGAACCTTTGGTTTCATTTTACAAATAAAAACACATGTTTCAGAGAACTTGTATAACATAACTATGGTTTAACAACTTTCAAATGAGATCTTTTTAACTGCACAGACTGTGCTTCTCTGACAATTAGATTATGAATGTGTGTGTGTATACACACATATATGTACACACATACCTGGACAGGTAGGCAGGTATGTAGGTAGATAGATAAATAGGTAGATAGGTAGGTAGGTAGATACCTGGCTTTGAGTGACATGTACTGCCTTTTCTTGGTCAGCATTGCCTTCAGTTGGGTTTGGATTACCATAGTGGCAAATTCTACTATATGCACAGCAACTATAACTAGAATAGAGGTCAAAAGTTGTACAAAACAGTATCAGCTTATAACCAAGAAGTGACTTCATTTCAGAAAATTAACTAAGAAAACTAGGAAGAAATTTCTTGTGTTAGTGACACTCTTCTTATATTTGATTGTGAACACTGTATATAGCAATCCCAAAAATTTGGGTGTAGAAACATTGAAAAGTTTTTACATATTCTTGTTTATGCTAATGTAGAGCATTGTTCATTGTTCATATACCATAATTATTGTCTTATTTATAAAATTAATTCAATTCAGAAAACCATATCACTATTTTCTTTCTTATTTGACATCTTATTTCATGTGTAATGGGCATTGAGACTTTTTCCATTTACTTTGTACTGTATATGTATATACATGTGTGTATGTATATATATTTAATTCATATATATGAATATAATTTATATAATTATATATATATAAAATTCAACTTCAGTAATTTGATGGTGAATTTACAAATGCTTGTTTGACCTACTCTGATCCAATATGTCATTTGTAGATAAGGATGCCAGTTCTGTGAAGACTGAAAGCAAAGTTCTGCTTCCCAGCCGACAGGCTCGATTACCCTCTCCTGCTCCTAGTAAATTTAGTGATGCTGGGACTGCAAAAGGAAGATTATTTGTTGGTATGTGGCAAATATGTAGTGTACCATTTAGACCCAATCCTTAACATGATCTGTTTAATATTATTTAATTCAAAACTTAGACTTTTTCAGGTAATAAAAAAATCTATGAAGAAAATTTGTCATTAGTTTTGAGTGGGTCATCTGCTTTGGGAGGACTCGCCAATGATTTAGAGCAGAAATTCTCTATTGTTTTTGGTTCGTGGTGTACTTAGTACCTTAGTACTTTTCCCTTAGGCCAAAAAATGTACCAGGCAGTTCCATTTATTAAATTGATTGGTAGAAAAACCCAAGAGTATTAGTTCATATGTTATCCAACAGATGCTGTAGTGATACTTAACTAAAACGTTAAATATCCAGCAAAACCCCTATAAATTTGTTATGCCCCTCTATACAGTTACCCTTGGTACATAGTTTGAGAACTGCTGAACTAGGGGTTGGTCTCCTAATTATTTAGCTGGATCCAATGTTGCCTATCTTAGAAAGAGATACAAACAGATAAATATGTGAATTTGATATTATAATTAGCAATTAACTATTCAAATATTCTTTTATCTGAATTTGGATAATATTGAACATTTTCAGTTTTTATTGAATGGACTAAACCAAATTAAATATTGTGAGGTTTTGAAATGAGTTTGTGCTTGTACCATTACACAGGCAGATATTTTTGAAAAAATATGATAAAATCATTTTGCATTCTTGAAAATTTCTCTGACTCGAAAATGTTTTGTTTTATTGAAGTGCTTCACTTAGATAGAAAGTCATTTTGCATTTAAAACCAGTATTTTGTTTTTATTAGTTTTTCAGCTAAGGTTTAATTCTGTCTAAAGAGTAAAACTGAAGAATTGTCAAAATATTTACATACATAATAAAAGGTTCCATTTGAGGGAATGTTTTCACATATCATTATGGCAAGAGAAAATTTAATGCTTTTCTTTATTGAAATTTATCTCTTTTTAAAGTATTTCTGTTGGGCATTTGAAAATAAATCTGTTTTCTTTATTTTGAGATATAATAAATTGACTCATAATTTCTTTGAAAGTACAGAATAATTTGCAGAATAAACTCTATTTGTCTACATACAGATAGCATTAGCTGACAGACTGTTTTACTGTATGGTCAAGTAACCCTTCTTTATAAACAAATGTGAATTTTAGGAATGGAAATAATACCTGAAAGATTGGAGTCAGGCAGAAGTAAAATGTCAAGGAGAGGCAACAGATCTGTGGAAAAGGAGGCGAAAAACGAGCAATTCTTTTTTCTTGAAGAAGGAACAAAAACATACAGCTTCTTTCAGAAGGTTGTAGATGCAGCTCAGACCTGGTTCAGTCTCTTTGGCTGGCCTGAAGGACCCCATTCTCTGTCTATTCCAGAGACTATAAGAAGGTAACAGCTATATGTTTATCTGAATCCCTTACTTTGTCTCATATAATAAGATAGCTATTTATTGGGGTTGTATGAAGTGAAACAACATTAAATCATTTATTCTAAACTGATGAATTATGAGGAGGCTGTTAAAGCAAAAAGATGCAAATAAAAATTCTTTAGTATGCATATACTTTTTTCTTCTAAACATCCTATGATTTTAGGCAAGCACTGAAAGCCTTTGAACCTCAGTTTCTTCAACTGCAGAATGTCAGTAGATGAACTATGAGTAGGAAGAGCCCTTTAAAACTTGAAAAACTTGGGGACTCCACATTTCTATATAAATGAGATTCAATCTAGAGTATAGTCATGTAGACAGATAGCAAGTGATGTTAGTGAGGAAGACAGACAATTTTTTTGACACTATCTCCTCTTTGACAATACATTTACCTCTTTCGTGTGTTTTATTACTCAGCATATCTAAAATAGTTATAACTGCATTTGTTATATCCAGTCACTTAATTCCCTTGTTAATTTTAATAGAAATGTAGGCACTTCCCTTGTTATAATATTGCTAGTGTAGTGGTTCTTAGAGCTTTCCTACCTCCTTTTTCATCCCTGCGGTAACTTGCTAGCACCATAGGGGAGAGTACTAATCTATGTAACTAGAAGGGCTGTATGAGAATTTTTGCATCTCTACCCAGGAGTGAGTTCGGTTACACTAAGTCTATAGTTTTCCCTTAAGTTTTCTTTTTCAGTTTTTTAAATAATAGGTCAATATCAGCTTTAGAGATGGATTCACTAGTATTTCATCTTTCCCTATGCTGAGGGAAAATTAATGCAGCAGATAGACTGAATATTTACAGGCTCTATCATAAATCATCTGACTCCAGGGAATTTTTTAGAAAAGTTATTATCTTACAACTTTTCAGTTTTTGGCTTTGGTGTTCTACTGAAAATTTTATCTATTTTGAGTAAATTTTAATGATTTATTTTCATTTTCAGGTAAATCGTTGATGGGACATTTAAAATTTATCTAACAGTTGCAACTAGTGGTATTATGGTTTATATGTTTATAGTCTCTTCCTAACTTATAATTTTATTTTTTCTTGATTTAGATACACTTTTATGTCCCATATAATGAATAAGTTCTTGGATTCACTTATTCATTTCTGTGTTTTCTAAATTATTTAAAGCTGAGTTTTTTTCTTTGTGATTTACTTCTTCTTCAAACTTGAATGGCATGCTTATTTTCAGATCTATACATTTGTCTCTGTTCCACATTGGATGCATCCCAGAATTTTTTTCTATTAAGTGTTCTTATTTTTGTTGTTTTTTATAGAGCTTGTGATTTTCATTTTAATTTTCCATATTTTTTATAATGATTGCTAATTTGTTGTATAATATGTTATTGCATTCATGCATTATTATTTACTTGCCCACTCACATGAATTGTTTGGCATTTACTTATGTTATTTTGTTGTATATTTTGTTAAAAACAATGCCAAGGTTGAACATATCTGTTTATAAATGGTAATAGACATTTCTGGATGTTATATAGGAAAGTTCACAGAGGTGGGCTCACTCAATCAAATAATATAAGCTTTTAAAAATCTTTTATATTTTTAGATGATTTTCTAGTAAGTTTCTGTTATATATCCCTACTAATATTCACACTGGCCTTCTGGTTGTTTCCTAATGGAGTTGAGAACTTCGCTATTTTAATAAATGGGAAACAGCCCATGCATACTACCTGGGGAAGGGCAGTTCTAAAGGAGTATGAGGCCTCTCTAGCCCTGGAAAGGAAGCTGCCAACAACCAAAAAAGTTTGAATAAGGAAACACTTTCTCCAAGTGACATTGTTATTTAGTGCTTATTTTTTGATTTGGAATCTTTGGATCATGGACTCTGAGGCTAAGAAGATACTTTCTCAGGAACATGTAATGTTGGCAATGCTTACAGCCCTTCTTCGATGTCTCCTACATTACCCTATCATCTAGAATCATTCATTGTTTCTGATGAGAAATCTATTGTCATATTTCATGAGTACCATGTTCATTCTCTCAAAATTATTTTATGGTTTCCATTTTTCTGCTAATCTTTTTATTCTACAACTTAATGGCAATAAGTTCTGAGTGTGGGAACGTTTTATATCATTCAATCTGCTTTGCATTCAGTAGCCCTTTCACTTACAAAACTAATCTCTTAACTGTTTTTCCCTGCCTCCTTTTCTGCTATTTCCTTCCCTTTGTTGTCTCTATTTTCTCTATCCTCTCTTTCTTAATCTCCTTTTAGAATGATGGTGAACCTGCATGACTAATCCTTTGTATCACTTTCAATTAAGTCTTAATGTTTTTCATCTTTTTCTGTATTTTGCTTTCTTATACTTGTAGATCTCCTTCACTACTTCTTCAAGTCTTCTATAACATTTTAAAATTGATATTTATAGTTTTGTTTTCTAAGAACTCTCTGTCATTCTTTAATTCTTTATTCTTTGTCTCTCACCCTCTTTTCTTTACCTCTTTTCCTCCTTCCTTCTGTCTTTTTCTTTCATAATAGCATCCTATTTTTATGTTATGGATGCATGCCTTCTCAAATATCTCTTCCATATGTAGTATTTTTATTAATCATCATGATTACTACCCCCCAGTTCACTTCCTTCCTCTGCATCTGCCAATTCTCAATTTAGAGCCTGTCTTAAGTTCCTCTGAGAAAAAGGGCTTCCTTTTCCCTTGTAGCATACTGCTGTGCAGTCCATCATTGTAACTTATTCCTCAATACACTTCTATCCATTCTCTGTCTTATAGTCTTGAAAGTTTCTGGTATACTAATGTTCCTTTTCCTGATTTCATTTTTGTTGTAGATTTATTCCCTACCAATTTCCACTCCCACGGTCATACATGAAAGTTCCAGTTGCTTTACATCCTAGGAAGTACTTAATATTGTCAGTCTTTTCAATATTAGCTCTTTCTGATGGTTGTTATTTGAATTGAAATCTTACTGTTGATATTAAGAAAATTTTTACATGTACTTGGTCATTTGAAAATGCTGCATCATAAAGAGTCTGTTCATGATTTTTTCCCATTAAAATAAATTGTATTCTTTTTTTCTTATTTATTTGTTGGAACTTTATGAATTTTGTATGTACGTTTATTGTTGGTTATATGTATTGTGAATATCTTTTCCCCAATTTTAATGTACTCTAATTTTTGAATACTTACCTTAATAGTTACTGCTTTTGTCTGGTCTTTAAGAAATCTTTCTTTCCCTGATACATGAAGATATCCTCCTAGCAGCTTTGTTACTTTGTCTTTCATGTTTGATGTTTGGGCCTCCTGGCATTTACTTTTACGTATGTTGTGAGATAAAGGTCAAGGTATATTTTATTTTTCCCTTTTTCTTAAAATATGAATATATGATTGACTCAGTACCACTTATGGAAAAGACCATCCTTCCTACTCCCTTTCTACTGTACAATGCCTCCTTTCTTATAAGTTAAGTATTCATATAGTTGTAAATCTGTGTAGTATATTCCTTTGATTAATTTATATACTTATGCATCAATATCAAATCATCTAAAATTCTATTACTTTATAGTTTTTGATATCCAGTAGTGTAAGTACTCAAAGTTTATTGTTCTTCAGTATCTTCTTAGCTACTTATGCCATTTGCATTTCTATATAAATATTAGAATCAATTATAAGTATCTGCCCCAAAAAGGCACCTTGCCATTATTTTTATTGTGATCAAACTTTGTCTATGAATACATTTAGAAAGAAATGACATCTTTGCACTATCACCTTAATCAGAAAACAAAGCTTTTTATCTTCCTTTATTTAGCTCCTTTAGAATTTATTGTAGTGATGATTTATAGTTTTCAGTTGCAGTTCTTGCACATATTTTGGTAGATTTATCCTTGGTTATTTATTATGTTTTGGAAGTTATGTTAAATGACATTTTTTTCTTATTATGTTTGATTTTTCTATATGCTACGTATAAATAATGTTGATTATCATATACTGACATTTATTCAGTAGTCTTGTTAAGGCAACTTACTAATTCTTTGTCTGTAGTTTTTTTTTTTTTTTTATTCTCTGAAACGTATCTGCAAATGATCACTTTTTTTTTCTTTTTCACTTCTTACATCTTTGATTTCTCTTCCTTGAGTTAATATGTTGGCTCCAGTCTCCAGTTACATAATGAATGGTAGGCATCTTCCTCTTAATCTCAATTTTAGGAAGAAAACCTTTCAACATTTATCATTAAGTATGAGGTTCACTCTCTGCTTTTTATAGAAACCTTTCATCAGTTTATGAAGTTTATTTATAGTAAAGAGTTTTCATAATGAAAAGATTTAATTTTTAAACTATAAATTTTGTCTAAATTTGGCTGTATATTAATTGCATATTTTTATATATAATATATTATTTTCATTCCATTCTTTTTTTTTTCTAATTTCCAATGTGATTTATAAAAATTGTCTAGAAGCTTATGTTTGGTGATTTTGCTGTTGGTATTCAGCATAATTTCATTGAGCTCAGAGACCATCCCCTTTGAAATTTTTGAACATTTGTTTATTAGCCAGCATTTAGTTTTTATAGAAATTTCAACTTGAAAATATTGTGTATTTTATAGTTATTGAAAGCTGTTTTCCATCTACACACATGGTACAAGTTTACTTATTATATTCTTTAAATAATACATATGCTTACTGATTTTTAAATTATCAATTATTAGGATAAATTGTTAAAGTCTTTATTTGTATTTGTATATTTGGTTACTTTTTAAAAATTCAGTCCTTTTGCTTTACATATTTTGAAGCTGTTACCAAGTACGTTGAAATATGCAATTATAATACCTTCATGGTGTATTGCAACTTTTATGCCCATGGAATGTCTGTCTTTATACTTAGTAACGGTTTGTGCCTTAAATTCCTTTTGTCCATCTATATTGCAGTATGGATACTTTCCAATGATCTGTATTTCAGCGCTTAGTTTGCTCTTCACTTAATCTGCTGGTAAACTCATCCATTGCTCTCTTAATTTTACTTACTGGATTTATTTGTAAATTTTCCATTTAATCATTTTTATATAATGTATAGTTCTCCATTTAGTCATTTTTATATAATTATAGGTGGACGTTCTAAACATAGTACCTACACTGAATTTAAAAATCTGTGTTTTAAAACTGTATCTGGGACCCCTGTGTGTCTGTTTATATTGTTTATTATTTTTTCCCATTTACACTCATTTTGTTGCTTTTTTTTCCTTTTTATTTAGTGATAGGTTATGTTTTCATTCTTTTTAGGCCATTTATCTTTTTCATAATTTTTGTAGAAATATTTTAAGGCCTATGATGGTGCTGATTTTCTTCATGAAATATTTCTTTGATCTGTTGGTAACTTCAGGATATACTAGGTTTACTATATACATTACTTCTCTGGAGACTGAGAAAAGAAAGGTCAAGTAACTTCCATAAAGTCACAGAGTAAATGGCAGAGCCAGAATTTGAGGACTAATAGTCAAACCCTTACTTTTACTCTCTCTTGTGTATGCTATACAGACCTTAAACTGGAGAACTGCTATTCAGAATGGCTCCTTGGGCACTTCTTATTTGTCAGTCTAAGCTAGTGACATTTGTCACTCGGCTAGCAAATAAATATGCAATGTAGTATTAGATATTTGATAAACTGTCAGCATCAAGAATTGGTTGGAATTTTTTTACTCCATTTAGTAATTAGCATGTGTCACAAGTTGGTCTGGGAGGTTTCATGAAATAGAGATTGCATTGTCTTATTTAAAGAACAGAAAAATATGTGGAAACAATAGATCTTTGGACTTTGTCTTTAAAATGATAATCCCCACTCATGTAGCCAGCGTACAGGATATGCCCTTCTAAGTATTTAAATATAAATATTGAGAAAATGTGTGTAAATTTGTCTTTGTATATATATGTGTGATGAATGTTTGAAATTTGTCTTGCAAACAATTATAGGTATGATTATTTTTAATCTATAGTGTACAGAATTGAGTGCAATGAGTTGAGATAACTTGTTACACTCACGTAGCTGGTAGGTAATGGGTCCAGAATTTAACCCTTATACTGTTTTTCTGAAGGACTTAACATTTTCTTATCACAATCCAATGTTTTAGACTTGACAATTGCAACATTAGATAATGATGTGTGCTTAAACAATTTATTGGAAAGCTCTCAGGTTATTAAAAAATCTAATTTTTATTTACAAATGGTAGATAAATGAAGTAAATTTTGTCATTTCTTATTTGATTTTAAATAGAATTTTATTTAGTCATTGAGAATGGGTTTTTTTTTCTCTGTAACAAACATTTTGAGGTGTTTTTAATTTTAAACTTGTTCTCCCACAGGGATGTGTATAAAATACAATTCAAGTCATCAGCCATATCACCCCAAAAATTTTCCAGACAGAATGACTTTTCCAGATATAATAAGACCATTTATGATGTGATGCTCCACTTAAGTGGAAAAATGCTACCTGGAATTAGTTCAAGTCAGTCTTTACCTGTGAATTATCCTGAAAGAGTGATTCAACTTCATTTGCAACATTCTTTACTTCTTGACTTTCTCAAGTAAGGGCATGAATGTGCTAATTTTAAAATGTAATTGTGGTATGGATAGATAGATAAGTAGATAGGTGGATGGGTAGATAGACTTTGGTATTATTTGTCTTTTTATAAAATGTTTACTAAGTTCCTACTACATACATAACCCTGTAATATGTACCTTAGAAAAATAATAGAAAATAAACACTTCATGACCTATTGAATTTATAATATAAAGCAATGATTAATGTATCCATATCATTGGGATGGTGTGTTCAACAGGTTACCAGCCCTTCCTCACAGAATTTATGATGGTAATTTGCATTTGTAACAAATTTCAAGTGATCCAGGTACTTCTGGTCCATGACCTCATTTTGAGAATCCTGATGTAAGGGAAATATATAAAACCATTGAAAAAAAGGGAATGAAATCAATAAATTTATTCCTCAGATTACTGTTAGTATAATCTCAAGTTATGGATACTTTGAACTTTTAGTCTGCATGTTAAAGTCTTCTAATATTCAAATAATAGGCAATGAAATTTTCCATAAATGTTGATAGAAAGTATAAGAAGAATACTTGTCATCATTAATGTCTGTGTTCCTCAGCAGAGATTAAATGGTAAGTGACCAAAAAATGGAAACGCAATGTTCATTAAAAACCTCAGGGGAGTGTTGGTGGATTTATAACACTTCTGCTTACATTTGCGGTATCCCTGTCCACTAGAGTCTCTACATCCATAGACAGTGTTATTACCCCACCTTCCATGCTCCTGTACCACTAAAATAACACTTGTTACTTGTCCTTATTTGTATAATATGGTTAATATATTTTAAAATATAGCCCTGTGTTTTTATTTGTTACTTCTTTGTATTTTGAATCTACTGCATAGTTGGCCAGAGATGTTCACCTACTTTGGCAGGGATGGGGATTGAGGGTAATAGGAGGACACTTACAGCAGGAATGCAAATGGAAGATTTGATGTTCATTTTTTAAAAATTTCCAGATCAGAATTTTTCAGTCCCTAGCAATCCTGTGGTCTTAAAAATTAGACACGGTATGGAACAAAATGTATTTTCTTCATGTCTTTTGTTCTCACTATTATGTCAGTAGCCAAAACTGGCTGGACTTGAAAGAGATCTAGGAGTTTCAAAGTCACTGAAGGTGACTGAGTTAAGACCCAGGCAAAATGTTATGGAAGCTGACTAAATTAGAGGGACCCCACTGAACAGGCAGAACAGTAGGAGTGGCTGGCTCTGAAGCCACAATATTAATGAAAAATATATGAGGACTGGAGAGTGGCTGAGTCAGTTATAAAAGACCTTCTTGGTCCTGGGTGAGGCTAAGAGGAGAGACACAGGATCCCCATCTCAGGTGTCAGCAGCAAATGGCCACATGTGAACTAGGCTCCAGGCAGAGAGGGGCATTGTCAAAGAGCCTGAGGATCCAGAAAGGTAGTCACAGATGTTTATATAGATGTTAGAGTCCCTCTCCCCTACCTCATGAACACCCACTGTAGGGCTGATCCCTTTTCTCAGAGGTCTTACACAATCTGGAGATCTCTCCTTTATAAAATAATGTCAAGTTAAAGAAACACAAAGTACAGAGACTCATGAAAGTTAGAAGACCTGAAGTTGAAGCTTTATTTACTAGACAACAAGTCTACCTCTTCCGAGATGCCATCTTGTTGGGGAATGGGGAGGTCTGAAATTTTGACTGTTTATCCCATAGAACAGTTACTGTGAAGAGACTTTTCAGGTTAGAAGAGGCTTAGATATGTGAAGATTCAGGTCTACATTTCCTCTATTCCTCTACACCCAATTTGGATGGGAGAATGAGAAAGATTCTATCAGTTAAGGAAAATAGCACAGCTGTGTATAACTGTAAATTATTATTTTTTATTGAAGTACAGTCAATTTACTATGTGTTAATTTCTGGCGTACATCATAGTGATTCAGTTATGTGTATGCATATATGTGTGTGTGTGTATATATATATTTCATTATAGGCTATTATGAGGTATTTAATATAGTTCCCTGTACTATACAGTAGGACCTTGTTCTTTATTTTATATGTAGTAGTTAGTATTGGCAAATCCCGAATTCCCAATTTATCTCTCCTTCCTTCCCCCCTCCCTGGAACTATAAGTTTGTTTTCTATGTGAGTCTGTTTTTGTTTTGTAAATAGACTCATTTGTGTCATTTTTACAGATTACACATATAAACACCACTAACTTATTCATGGGTCTGTGTGCCCCACTAATTTGTAAGCATGCCAAAGACAGGAATCACATATCATTCATCCAGCATGTCTAACACTCACAGTCATTGATAACAGAATGGGGCCCATGTTCATTAAATATTTAATTATTAACATTGTCTCTCACAGAGCTTTGCTTTTTGAGCTTACGTGGTAAATGGAATAAAACTTTGAAATTGGATCTCAGGGCAGTTATAAAAGAGTAAGCAAACATTTGTGAAATATAAAAATTAGGGGTAAAAGAAGAAGAGGTAAAGGATTTGCATCCTAGGAGAGGTATAACCAGTGAGAGAGGGTCAAGTTGGAGAAAGATGGGGTATATATTATGAATGCTATACATTGATCATTATTTACAATATTAAACTATGAAGTCCTAAAAATAACTTCAAGGCATTTATTCCATAATACCTATATTAGTTTGCTAGAGCGACCATAATGAAATACCTCAGACTGGAAGCCTTAAACAACAGAAATGTATTCTCACAGTTCTGGAGGCCGGAAGTGCAAGATCAAGGTGTCTGCAGATTGGGTCTCTTCTGAGGCCTCTGGCTTGGCTTGCAGGTTGCCACCTTCTTTCTGTTTCCTCATGTGGTCTTCCCCTGTGTGCACACCCCTCTGGTGTGTCTTGGTGAATCCAAATTCCATGGTTTTATAAGGACACCATTCAGATTGGATTAGGGCTCATTCTAAGAGCCTCATTTTACCTTAATCACCTCTTTAAAGGCCTTAATTCCAAATACAGTCACATTCTGAAATACTGGGAGTTAGGGTTTAACATAAGACTTTTAGAGGCATGTAGTTCAGCCCATAACAATACCATATGTCTTTTCTTATTAAAAATATTATCTGGTTGGGTGTTATAGTTTACAATAAATTTTATATTGCTATATTTGAAATAATACGCTTAATGTTTCCTGTCTTTTGTGCCTGTTATGGACTGAATTGTGTGTCCCCAAAATTCACTGGTTGAAGCCCTAACCGCCATTGCAACTGTATTTGTAGGTAGGACCTTTAGGATATAATTATGGTTAATGATGCCATAAAGAGGGGACCCTAAGCTGTCTTCCTAAGAAGACACCAGAACCCAAATTGGCTGGCACCTTGCTCGTTCTGTGACTTCCAGCCTCCAGAACTGTGAGGAAATGAATGTGTGTAAGCCACCCAGCTTGTGGTTTTCTGTTATGACAGTCTGAGCAAACTAATGCAGTGCCTAACTTCCTTCGATATAATTTCACTTGTTTATACGCAATAATCATTTTTATGATATAATTATTTTTCATTGAAAAGATACATTCTTGATTTATAATTCCAATAATGTAAAACTCAGAACAGAAGCAAAATGCAAATATCATATACCCTGCATTGAAACTGTGAAGTAGGCTATCACATAAAATAGAACTACTGTAACTCTTACTTTCTAATTGCATTAATTTTTAAATAAATTATTCATACATCAAAATAAATACACTTAGAAAAACCAACTCACTTCCCTTTATAAGTAAATTTAATGCCATTTGTGATTTCACTTCTTTTATCTTTAAAAGCTTTATATCCTTCTTACTTTTGCATGACCATTATGGTATCTTATTTAATGGTGTTGCATCTGAGAATGGAAATATCTCAAAGCAACAGCATAAGAAGTGATTCTGAAACAGTGCACTGAATGGTTTAAAAGAGCATGACTTTTGAATGAGACAAAAGCAGGCTTAAATTCTAGCTCTTTTGTACTTCTGTGACTTTGCACAAATTACTTAACTATTTAAGCTCCAATTTCAGTATCTGTAAAATTGAGAATGATAATTCTTAAATTTATTTGGTTGGTAAAAGTGTTAGAAATAATAAAATGTGTATTACATAACACATAGTAGAATATTATTAACTTAAATGCAGTAAATCATGATCTATGGCTTTCATACGCCAGAATGTTTTCTTAAATTATTTTTAATATGGTAACCATTAGTGACATACTGAAAACTGACTCTATTTCAGGAAACAGAATATTTTAAAAATCTGTTCTTCTATTAGAAATAAATGTTTTGTTGTCATAAGTGTGTCTTTATTAGATAAAATGGGAACTTTAAAGTTTTTCTGGGTTTTTTTTAATATTTTTTATTGATTTATAATCATTTTACAATGTTGTGTCAAATTCCAGTGTAGAGCACAATTTTTCAATTATACATGAACATATATATATTCATTGTCACATTTTTTTCTCTGTGAGTTACCATAAGATCTTGTGTGTATTTCCCTGTGCTATACAGTATAATCTTGTTTATCTGTTCTACAATTTTGAAATCCTGTCTATCCCTTCCCACTCTCCGCCCCCTTAGCAACCACAAGTTTGTATTCTATGTCTATGAGTCCGTTTCTGTTTTGTATTTATGCTTTGTTTGTTTGTTTTTGTTTTGTTTTGTTTTTTAGATTCCACATATGAGTGATCTCATATGGTATTTTTCTTTCTCTTTCTGGCTTGCTTCGCTTAGAATGACATTCTCCAGGAGCATCCATGTTGCTGCAAATGGCATTATGTTGTCGGTTTTTATGGCTGAGTAGTAGTCCATTGTATAAATATACCACCACTTCTTTATCCAGTCACCTGTTGATGGACATTTAGGCTGTTTCCATGTCTTGGCTATTGTAAATAATGCTGCTATGAACATTGGGGTGCAGGTGTCATCCTGAAGTAGGACTTCTTCTGGATATATGCCCAGGAGTGGGATTCCTGGGTCATATGGTAAGTCTATTCCTAGTCTTTTGAGGAATCTCCATACTGTTTTCCACAGTGGCCACACCAACCTGTATTCCCACCAGCAGTGAAGTAGGGTTCCCTTTCCTCCACAGCCTCTCCAGCATTTGTCATTTGTGGGTTTCTGAATGATGGCCATTCTGACTGGTGTGAGGTGATACCTCATTGTAGTTTTGATTTGCATTTCTCTGATAATTAGTGATATTGAGCATTTTTTCATGTGCCTATTGATCATTTGTATGTCTTCCTTGGAGAATTGCTTGTTTAGGTCTTCTGTCCATTTTTGGATTGGGTTGTTTATTTTTTTCTTATTAAGTTGTGTGAGCTGCTTATATATTCTGGAAATCAAGCCTTTGTCGGTTTCCTTTGCAAAAATTTTCTCCCATTCCGTAGGTTGTCTTCTTGTTTTACTTACGGTTTCCTTTGCTGTGCAGAAGCTTATAAGTTTCATTAGGTCCCATTTGTTTATTCTTGCTTTTATTTCTATTGCTTGAGTAGACTGTTCTAGGAGAACATTTTTGAGATGTATGTGAGATAATGTTTTGCCTTTATTTTCCTCTAGGAGGTTTATTGTATCTTGTCTTATGTTTAAGTCTTTAATCCATTTGGAGTTGATTTTTGTATATGGTGTAAGGGAGTGTTCTAGCTTCATTGTTTTACGTGCTGCTGTCCAGTTTTCCCAACACCATTTGCTGAAGAGACTGTCTTTATTCCATTGTATATTCTTGCCTCCTTTGTTGAAGATTAGTTGACCAAAAGTTTGTGGGTTCATTTCTGGGCTCTCTATTCTATTCCATTGGTCTATATGTCTGTTTTTATACCAATTCCATGCTGTCTTGATGACTGTAGCTCTATAGTATTGTCTGAAGTCTGGGAGAGTTATTCCTCCAGCCTCTTTCTTTCTCTTCAGTAATGCTTTGGCAATTTTAGGTATTTGATGGTTCCATATAAATTTTATTATGATTTGTTCTAGTTCTGTGAAATATGTCCTGGGTAATTTGATAGGGATTGCATTAAATCTGTAGATTGCCTTGGGCAGTGTGACCATTTTAATAATATTGATTCTTCCAATCCAAGAGCATGGGATACCTTTCCACTTTTTAAAGTCTTCTTTAATTTCCTTCATCAATGGTTTATAGTTTTCTGTGTATAATTCTTTCACCTCCTTGGTTAGATTTATTCCTAGGTGTTTTATTACTTTGGTTGCTGTTTTAAAGGGATTGTTTCTTTACTTTCTTTTTCTGTTGATTCATCGTCAGTGTAAAGAAACACAACTGATTTTTGTACGTTAATCTTGTAACCTGCTACCTTGCTGAATTCTTCGATCAGCTCTAGTAGTTTTTGTGTGGACCTTTTAGGGTTTTCTATATATAGTAACATGTCGTCAGCATATAGTGACACTTTTACCTCTTCTTTTCCAATTTGGATCCCTTTTATTTCTCTCTCTTGCCTGATTGCTGTGGCTAGGACTTACAAGACTGTGTTGAATAGGAGTGGTGATAGTGGGCATCCTTGTCTTGTCCCAGATTTTAGTGCGAACCATTTGAGTTTTTCACCGTTGAGTACTATGCTGGCTGTAGGCTTGTCATGTATAGCTTTTATTAGAGAACTTTAAATTTTTATGACTTTAAATTGAAAGCATGTGACTTAATTTTACTACCTCCTAATCTTGGTCCTTGATGATTGATTCATTAAATTAAATGCTGTAATTCTATAAGGTAAAAATTATAATGCCATTCTTAACTTTAGAAAGTTAGTTATCCTCTTGAAATCTTATGGAATATTAACTGTGAACAAAAGAAGGAGGTTTGGATACATAAATAAATTCTTACCATTTGTGCATTATAAAAATCAAACACTTTTCTGATAGCATCATTAAACTCTGTGGTACTTATGAGCATTGTGTTATTCTTGTAACATTATTGTTGGCACAGCTCCCAGTACTGTTAGCATTAATGTGGTGGTTTCTGTTTTGACATTTTAGGGTATGAGGATGCAGGTATGGAAGAATGATTTTGGTATTAAAGCCAAGCTATTCAAATTTATTGTTCTTTTATCAGCAAATACATGCCTATCAGGATATGTTGGCTGTGATAAAATTCCTCAACGTTTAGAAAGTGACAGTATGGTTAATAAATTGGGTCATTAATCCAGGTCATGTGCATATGTTTTATAATGGAAATAAATGTATTAAAGTTCAATATAACCATAAATGTTATTAGCTTCCCCACTTACATTTGATGTCAGTGAGTGAGGACTTTTCATAAGTAAAATTATATCTGTTTTATGGAGTAAATGAGAAACTATAATTTTGCAGATTAAGTTTAGAATTTAATAACTCATTTAATTGTGTTTTCTTCTACTCAGTGTAAACTTGGAAGAAGATTCAAATAGAACACCTAGCATGTAAAATGTAATCAAATCAATTACCAGAATTAACTCTGTAAATTTACTGACCAGACATAAAATCTATTGATAAAACGTAACTGAAAATAGTGTCTTATGGATTGATAAAGTTAGGCCTTGAAGTATAGGCAACATGAAAAGAATGAAGCAAGTCTCATGTAAAGGGAGGAAAAATAATTATCCCTTTACCCGTCTAGGTTCTTGGCTGAAACCCAACCCACTTATAATAAAAGATTAACAGGAAAAAACAATCCAGTTTTAATTCCATATGTAAGTACCATTGTCCCACAAAGTTATGAGACTCAAAATGTAGCCATAAGATTGAGGTTTATATGCCATCCTGACCTAAGGTGGATAGATGTCAAGGGCTTCAAAGGGCTAGGGGGTGGAATTTACTGCAAGGTAGGAGGAGGCAATGTTTGGTAAAGAAAGGTTGCCCTGTCATGCAGATAAGTCTCTTAGGTGAAAAAGTTCTCTCTGATAATAGCTCTCTACCTGGTACAGGCCCCTTTTCTCATGGAAGTTTCCTTTAGAAATGTAGATTTCCCTTACAAAAGAGCTACTTCTGTTTTCAGAGCTTCTCTTGTGTCTACCTTTTCTCAAAATAATTGGTAACCCCAAGAGGCATATTTAAGGGTGGTATATTCTGCTACCCCTCACTTCATAACAACATGTGTAAAGTACTTTTAAAGAGTAAAATTCCCCTGAGTAAATTTTGATCGCATTGGCTTTATCCGGCAATTCATCAATCAGGCAGAGTTCAGTCTAGCAGACAGAAAGGCACTCTGAAGTGCTATACAAGGCAAGAGATTTTCATTGGCAGAAGGGGGCAGGAATAGGAAATTGAACTGAGGCAGTGATGGGGAGCAGAATATGCCATTCCAAAATGTGCTGCTTTGGCATGGGGATTGTTTTGAGCTGAAGTCAGCTGAGATCCAGCAGACTCAGGAAAAGCTTTTACCTCTCCCATAACTGCCTAAAAGAATTTAGACGAGAAGTATGTACCAGGAAGAGAGCTATTACCAGAGAGAACTTTACATCAGAAAGATTTATCTGCATGGCATGGCAAATGTTCATTTACCAAACATTTACTCCTCTCATCCTGTGAATTGTCTCCTTACCTTTTGAAGTTCCAGACTTCTACACCCTTCTTCTTAGCTCAGGATGGCATATAAGCCTCTACTAACTGACTGTCTTTGAGTCTTTGTCTTTGTAGGGCTCCTGTAGGTACATAATTAAATTAATTTTTCTCCTGTTACTCTCTGTTATGTCACTATGATGATTAGACCAGCCAAGGAACCTAGAAGAGAAGAAAGGAAACATTTTCTGCCCCTACAGCAAAAGAGGGGGATTGGTTATTCTAAGGTTACTTTCTTTCAGGAGATGGCAGGGGTCTATCAGGCAAATTACCTAACTAATGATGATCTGGAGACTCCTGATTAACCGGTTTAAGATTCCATTTCTGGGAGAGCCAAAACTGTAATTAAGTCTCGATTTGGCAGCATGGGTCATAGCATAATCAGCTCCATTTTGGGCCTGTTGTCTTTCATAATGCAAAAATGCGTTCTTCATCTTCAGTATGCTACTGAGAGCCTGCTCTCTGCCGAACACTGTGGAATACTCAAATGAATACCATGTGGGATCCCTCCTCAGGAAACTCTCAGTTAAATGGTCTTCTGATAGTTTTTCTTAGGCTCTCACTTGCATTTGATAGAAGTGACTTTCCTCCTAAAATCCTGTTCTTGGCTTTGTATGCAAGGAAGTATGCCAATTTCTTCCTTTGTCCCTGAGATGTCTGTCTTTGTTTTACCTCTAGGATTTCAAGTTAATGGGGCATCATCTCATTGAATTCTTACATAGACTTTAGTCTGGCTATTCCTGCTAAGGAATGGTTTTCCATTAAAATTAGATTTTATTTAAACCTATAGTAATTCCAGGATAATGATGATTCAGAGGAATAATGTTGATGCAGATGGGAAATGGGTCAAAATCAAAGAGAAAGAATGATGTTTTACTTGCAAACAAAGGAACTTTATGTGTGTAGTAGGATCTCTTCCACTAGCTTTGACTGGCCCAGAGCCACAGCAAGCTTAACAACCCCAGAATCATAGCCTCTGCTTACATTCCCAAAAGGGTGCCCGTCCTCTTTTCATTCATCTTTGTTATCTTCGAGGTTTAAGCTTTCAGAATTATCTTTCTGCTCCTGCCCCACTCCCACTTCTCAATAGTTACAGGACTGCACACTGCTGAGGGTGTTTACAGAGTTGAATTCTAGATGTGGCATTCTGTGTTACATGCTTATGGCGAGTGGCGTTCTTTGCTCACTAAATGAGTTAAACTGAAACACCCAAATCCCTACTAAGAAACATTCCAGCGAAAATTATATTAGATGTCCATAAAGTGGAGTGATGGACATATGTATGAGAAGACTTTGGACAAAAATATTTTAAGAAATATGACACTGCAAAAAATAAAATCTAAAATGATAAATTACATATATGCTTTTAAATGTATAAAATAACATAAACAGATATTTGCTGCTTCAGATACTACAAGTTTATATAATCAAAGAGGCCAGAATTTTTGGATATTCTCTGGAAAATTAGGTGATAGATTATGTTACATTGGGGTTTTCTATATTCAGGTATATGTGGTGATAGGCATTCAATGAACATTGGGTGACTAATGAGCTATCTATTTGATGTTTTATTATATTCAAACTTCTTCCAGGTATTTTTCAATTTTATAATGTTGTAACAGCAATAAAATGGTTAGTGTCTTGACAATAGGGGCCAAGTCATGTAATTCTATGTCCCATTCAGGGTAGATATGCATCATCATAGGTAGTTAGTAAGTTCTTTCTCATTATTCTCCAAAGGAAATATAATGTATACATTTAATTATTAAGGGAAGTTTTTTAATTAATTATATAAATTTAAATTTGAAAATGCAAATTCAATTCATAAACTATATGACATTTAAATATTTTCATTAAAGTTCAAATGCAAGTGATCTATGGATTATGATTATTTTGCTATAAAAATTTGGATTTTTCTTTTTTGATTTTAGTGCTCAAGGAGCATGTGTTTCTCATATACTACCAGAATTTCTGCTTGAACTGGAAGATTATAAGAAGTGGATTGAAATTACAGTAAGAGAATATAATTTCTAGGAACAGTCTGCACAGTTATTACTGAATTTACTGGTTTGCAGCCTTTGTTGGAAGATTTTATTTTAGAATCCTTGATTTTTTAGTTCATGAAATATCCTAAGGATTATACCTCTAGACAGCGTGTATGTGTGTGTGTGTGTGTATTTGGCTAAAAATCTCTGTGGCATTCCTATATAGAAACGATTGCATGACTTTATTAAATACATAGATAATTGCTTCTTTTAAGAGATACAGAAATGAAGAATGGTGTGTGCCTATATAAATTTTTTTGTTAAAATAGATTTTTAGAATGTATATCTTCCAAAGAAAATAACGATTTAATATCCCCACATTTGCCACTTCCTTTTGTCAGTTTCAGAGGAGAATAGGGAGAAATTAAACAAGATATTCATATGTTTTTTAGTAGTATACAATTCATTTTATGGAAAGCTATTGAGAAGGGGGAATCTTGAGAAGGCTGCAGACTTTGAGGCAACTCTCCTTTAGTTGTGGTGCTATTGCTACAGTCACCCTGTGACATTAGCAGGAGAGCCAGGGATCTATTCTTTGGCACTCTGCTGAGTTTCTGGAGCTTAATACGAAGAGTGTGGCTCTTTTGGGGGTTCAGAATTTAGAATAATTTTCCATCTTGTTCTGTCAGAGTGAGCTAGTAGGTGCATTGAATGAATAAATCTAGACCTCAAATAGGGGCTGTGTGTTCTAGAAAGTTACCTGTGTTGATAATTTGGTATTGGCATGTGGAGAATTAGAGATCTTGATGAATGGATAAAAAGGAAATGTAAAGATTTTATAAAAAGGAAAAAAAATCATATGCTAATTGAAACTTTGGACTTACATTTGCTTTGCATTTTAATTAATGTTGTAATATTTTATTTCTTAAAGTCTTCCACTAATACCTCGCCCAAGTTTACCAGTATACCTAAGGAAAAGAGTACTATTATTATAGATATGACTAAGTTTGAAGCCTGGAGTAAACGGTCATGGACAGATGTATTCCTTCAGATATACAAGGTAACTTTTCCACTCCTGTTCATTGCTGGAGTTTTTGATTGGTTTACATGAATAGTGTGTTAGTTAAGGTATAGGTAATGCTGCTGTAAAAAATTAAAAAAACACAGTGTCCTAAATAAGATAGAATTATTCTTTTTCTTTCTCATGGAATTGTAGAGAAGTAAGTGGTTTAGAAATAGTGGGTGTCTCCTCCAGCCTCAGTACTGGGCTTTCATCTCTGGGTCAGTTTCTCAGAAGAAAAGGAGCAGATAAAAGAGTAGAGGACAAGTAAATATCTTTTGAGGATGTCTTCTGAAAAATGCATCATTTCCATTTCACAGTCCATGACACAGAATTCAGTCACTTGACCATACCTAGCTTCAGTGGCGGTTGAGACATGTAGCCTCTGAAACTGGTAGGTACAAGCATGTTCTGGTACCTAAAAGAAAGGATTATTGAATAGGTGTTGGTGAAAATTATAGTCTCTACCTCTAATGCATGGTAGACTCTTGCTATAAAGTTATTCTGGAGAGATATTAACTAGGAATCATACAACTGTAGATGAGACCATGTAGTGATGAGATTCTTCAATTTGCTTCATGTTAAGTTGCCTGTGTGGGTAAATTAACATAACATCATTGGTGCCTTCACACCCTGTATCTTAATTGCTTAAGCAAGAGCTGGTTTCAATCATGGAAATCATAAGCTAGGTTTCCAAATAAGGCCCTGTAGACCTTGCCCACTAAGACCAATGGAGGCTTTTGCTCTGTCCTCTTAGGTTGCAGCCACAGATAGTGTGAGCTGTAGGGCAGGGATTTAAAAGGAGAAAGAAGTCAGATGGAAGCAGCAATTAGCTGTTGAAAGGAAAGGACAAAATGAAAAACTAAGTAGTGAGTAGTATATGTAAGACTGTTGCCACACAATGCTTTTTAAATGTGATCTTGTTTAATCTTCACAATCAGTAATCCCCAGTTTAGAAATAAGGATGCAGTGGTTTGCAAGCATACACACTTTCTTCCAAGGCCACCTGATTCGGTGATATAAAATCATCTCATGTAGGTAAAGCTTATTTCTTCATTATTCTCTGCTCAGGCCCAGGAGCCCAGGTTTCTAGGTCCCTATTAGACCCTCTCCCAGTCTAAATCCATCAACGCATCCAGCCACCTAAGCCTACCCTCTGGAGAGTTCCTTCTGATACCTGACTCCTAATTATTCCTCCTTTCCACCTTTTCTTCCCCCATCAATCTGTCCTGTCTTTCTTGCTGGGTATCAAGAGGAGAAATCTTGTGATTTCTTGAGTAATTCCTAGAAGAATGTATGAGAGTATTTGTGACTCTTGACCAAACTTAGATTTGGGAAAAGATAATTTTCTTCTTTTCTTTCTTAACTGCATGCTGTGTCATGTATAATTTTGTCTACTGATAAAGAGGAGCAACTCCAAAACAGAAGAGCTGCAAATGTCCTGGTTTATGGACAAGCTAGTCCTAATCTTGGTTTGGAGGCTTCATTCACTCACACATTCCTTTATTCCTACGTGCATGCTTTCATGTATATGTCTAGTTCATTTCACTCATCTTCCCCAACCTGTAGGTCTGTGAATTTAGATACAAAGTGTCGCTTATAAATTCAGAGTTTAATAGCATGTCAGCTACATAGTAGGTGCTCAACAAATACTTGTTGAATGAATTTATTGATCAGCTGTTACAGTCCAGGTACTATTCTAGGCTCTGGGGGTATAAAAGTAAATTGATATAGTCTGTTGCCTCAAAGATTTTGTATCCTGGAGTATGTAAGCAACTAAATATATATAATTACAAAGAAGCATGACAAATGCTATGACAGGGTAAAGCCCAAAGAACTAAGGGTAAGTGCACATAGAGAGAAACCTAACTTTCCTGTGCCTTGGAGCAGATTTCTAGGAAGAAGGTGAATTTAAACTGAGCCCTGAGCAATGAGAGGGATTTTGCCAGGCAAGGGAGGACATCTGTTAGAGAGAGAAAAAGAGAGTACAATTTGTGTGACAGAGGTGGTGGATGAGTTTTTCTGAGGAGTTGGGCAGTAACATTTTTCAAGACAGTGAATTCAATGTGGAAATGACTGAGGTTAGACAGAGCATTGTACATTCTGAGGAATAAACACAGTGTGGCTGGGGATAAGAGGAGTAGACTATGAGCCCAGGTAGAAATTAGATCGTGGTTGACTTTATAAGCCAAACCAAGGAATCTGGACTTGATGGATTTTAGCACAAGGTCAGTACAGAAGTCTTTAAGGGTTTTAAACATAAGGTTGATATGATCAGCTTTGCATTGTAGAGAAATCACTCTGGTACGGTGTGGAAATTGTTGGGGGATATATTTAAGTGTCTGGTGTTAGGAATGCTCATGGTAGTAGGAAAGATGAGAAAGGGGCAGCTTTCATATATATTAGGAGTAGAACTCAGTAAGACTTGGTGAATGACTAGGTCTTGTGGGAGTGAAGGAGACAGAGAAGTTAAGGATCATAGTGGGTTTCCTGCTTGGGTGACTGAGTGGAATTTAATTCCAGTTACTGAAATATAAGAAAAGGAATAATAACAGAATTTTGTTGGGGAACAGAGGGAGGGACAAGGCAAAAAGGCATGGTAAGTTAATTTTGGTCCTCCTGTATCATGCTGCCTGTGTGATACCAAGTGGGTTGATCCTTTAGGCAGGAAAGAGATCTGGACAGTAGCACATGATGGAGATTCTTCACTGACTCTATGATACATTCATAGGCATGGATGGTTGCCCAATAGGTCATCTGTAGAGCTGTGTTTCTCCATGTATTGTGTCTAAAGCATGGCTAACTCTAGTGACCGTGTTAAATCAGAAGTAGATTGATGCTTTCACTTAAAAAAAAAAAAATAAGCAATGTTGAGATGAGTTTCACAAGTTATAAATAAAAGATCGTGATTTTCACACAAATCCTTTTAGATTCTAATTGTCTCTTTCCTCGAGGTCATGCCTCTACTTCAGAAAGGCCTTTGTCAGTTATTTTTTGCCAATAGTTTAGGTAACAGGATATAGCTTGTCTCAACCAATTTGATTTCATGTCATGTGGTTACTTTTGCTTGTTAAATTTGCATGTTTAATTGTTGCTATTGTCTTGCATTATATTCCCAATTCACAAAAATGTATTAGTGGCTAATACATTTTTGAAGCATTGAAGCATAAGGGAGGTGAAAACAATAACAGAAATACTCACACTCTGAATGAGCTGAAAGAAGTAAATGTGATATTTTCATGAAAGAATCTGGAAAAGAAAAAGGTGATCAGAAATAAATATCTGAATAGTAAGTTTAATTAAACTGTCTGTTCACTTGTTCCCAGTGTATTGTCTGTCAGAAAGTTTTTTTTTTTTAACATTGGCATAATTCTGTCAAATATTTTAACATTTTTTAACAAAGAAAAGTGAGTGATCTTTTTGGTTAATTAAACACATTTTCCCTAAGCCGGTTCAAAATCTCCCTTTAATAAAACTGGAATATATGGTGCTAAATTTAGGCAAAATAGTGATTCTACTGAAGCTTTATTTAAAATTGCATGCCTCTATGGAAAGCAAACAAAAATAGTACAAGGGATTTTATCTCTGAGGAATATTTAAAAGGAGCTTCAATAAAATATGTTTGGACATAAAGCAAAATTGGTGAAATTTTTCTATTAAATGGCTTTGCAGGATGTCCCATAATGTCAGTGGAATGCAGCATGGAAACAATTATTCTCACATGATATAACAAATGTTGAACATCTTTTTGGATATAACCATGTATAGGGAACATGTGAATAACACTTTGTACATCTGTGATAAATAAGCACTCCACCTGGGTATCCAAAGGAGATTGGTCCCAGGACCTCTGCAGATACCAAAATCTGAGGATGCTCAAGGCCCTTATATACAATGACATAGTATTTGCATATAACTTACACACATTCTCCCATATACTTTATTTTTAATTGAAGTATAGTTGATTTACAATATTGCATTAGTTTCAGGTGTAGAGCAAAGTGATTCAGATATATCTATATCTATCTATCTATCTATCTATCTATCTATCTATATATATATATATGCATTTATATGTACATTTCAACTTCCATTATAGGTTATTACAAGATATTGAATATAGTTCCCTTTGCTATACAGTAAATCCTTGTTGTTTATCTGGTTTATATATAATAGTGTGTATTTGTTAATCATAGGCTTCTAATTTATCCCTCTCCCCCTGCCCCTGATTCCTTTGGTAACCATAAGTTTGTTTTCTATGTCTTTGAGTCTGCTTCTGTTTTGTAAATAAATTCATTTGTATTATTTTTTACAGTGCATGTATAAGTGATATCATGTAATGTTTGTCTTTCCCTGACTTATTTCACTTAGCATGATGCCCTCTGTTTATCCATGTTGCTGCAAATGGCAAGATTTCATTCTTTTTTATAGCTGAGTAATATCTTATTGTGTTCCTTGTATAAATATACCACATCTTCTTTATCCAGGCATCTGTTGATGAACACTTAGGTTGCTTCTATGTCTTAGCTATTATAAATAGTGCTGCTATGAACATTGGGGTGCATGTATCTTTTTGAATTAGAGTTTCCTCTAGATATATGCCTAGGAGTGGGATTGCTGGATCATATAGTAGCTGTATTTTTAGTTTTTTAAGGAATTTCCACACTGGCTATATGAACTTACATTCCCAACAAAAGTGTAGGAGGGTTCTGTTTTCTTCACACCCTCTCCAGCATTTTTTATTTGTAGGCTTTTTGATGATGGCCATTCTGACTGATGTGAGGTGACACCTCATTGTAGTTTTGATTTGTATTTCTCTAGTAATTAGCAGTGTTGTGTGTCTTTTAATGTGCCTGTTGGCCATCTGTATGTCTTCTTTGGAGAAATGTCTATTTAAGTCTTCTACCAATATTTTGATTGGGTTTTTTTTTTTTTGATATTAAGTTTTATGAGCTGTTTGTATGTTTTGAAAATTAACCCCTTGTTGGTCACACAGCTTGCAAATATTTTCTCCCATTCCGTAGATTGTCCTTTTGTTTTGTTTGTGGTTTTCTTTGCTGTGAAAAGCTTTAAGTTTAATTAAATCCCATTTGCTTATTTTTGCTTTTATTTCTTTTGGCTTGGGAGACTGACCCAAGAAAACATTGCTAAAATTTATGTCAGAACGTTTTGCCTATGTTCTCTTCTATGAGTTTTATTGTGTCATGTCTTATATTTAAGTATTTAAGCCATTTTGAGTTTATTTTTGTATATGGTGTGAGGGAGTGTTCTCACTTCATTGATTTACATGCTGCTGTCCACCTTTCACAACACCACTTGCTGAAGAGACTGTCTTTTCTCCATTGTATATTCTTGTATCCTTTGTTGAAGATTAATTGACTGTAGGTATGTGTGTTTATTTGTGGGCTTTCTGTTCTATTCCATTGATCCTTATATCTGTTTTTGTGCCTTTACCATGCTGTTTTTATTATTGTAGCTTTGTAGTATTATCTGAAGTCTGAGAGGGTTATGCCTCCAGCTTTGTTCTTTTTCCCCAGGATTGCTTTGGCAATTCTGGGTCTTTTCTGGTTCCATGTAAATTTTAGGAAAGAAGAGAATCCTGCAAATAAACCTGAAATAGGCCAAAAGATAGAAGTAACACTTTATGGTATCATGAACAAGTAGGAAAGAGAGCCTTTGAGGGAGGACACAGTTAACAGTATAAGATGAAATTGAGAGGTTGCTTAAGTTGATGGTTAGACATTCCCTTGGTTTTTGGACAACAAAGATGTTTGGAAGACTTTCTGGGCACGTTGGTAGTGATGAGTTGGAGAAGGTCATTAGTTGGGCCTTGGTTTGATGAACAAATGAATGAAAGAAGGTGGAGACGGTGAGGGTAGAAAATTTCTTAAGAGTTGTAACTGGTAGAGGGACCAGATAAAAGAATCCAGGGGAATCCAATTTGGGGAGAACTCTCTAAAAGCTGAGTATGAGTGAGCATGTTTTGATATTACTGAAAAGGAATTGGTCAGAGGGAGAAGCTGAAGATCCAAAAGCCAAAAGAGTAACTGATGCAGGATTTTAACAAAGAAGATGAGAAAGGCTGGTATCTAGTTCAAGAGAAGGGACAGCTCATCCATTGTGGCTGTAGAGAAGTAAGGAAAGTGAGTGCAAATGCAAGAACTTTTAGATACGTGGTAGGACACTTGAAGTGTTCAGTAAGATGTCATCCTGTTGCTCTTTGAAATAGAGATGAGGGATTTACTCAGAAAAACTAGCATATAGGCTGAGAGGGAATGGGTTCGATAAAGTGATTAAGGAGCCAGGAGCCACTGTGAATAATGGGAGTGAGAAGATAAGGAGCACAGGGATTTCTGGGCCTGCAGACTTCATCTTCCAATAAGGATCAGGTACATCTCAGGTTTCTTGGAACCCCTGGCAGTGACTCCATGGATGATGTTGTGCAGTGCTTTGGAGCTGAGATCAGACTGATGCTGTGTCATTTACCACCAGAAAGCTCCCCCTGTAGCCTCAGTATCTTCTTAGAGCTTTCTCTCCACCTCTAAGTGGAAACTTACACCTTCTCCCCAGAATCACTTCCTTTCTGGTCTTCTTTAATAGGATCTGTTGATGAACAAGCTTGAATGCTTTTTAAAAAGTTCTTTTTCTCTTCCTTTCTTTTTAAAAAATATTTATTATTTTCTTTTTTGTAATTCTTATCCTATGGAATTAAATTATATTTGCTACAACAGATTTGTGATCCCAATGATATTTAGACTTAAGAATGACAAGAAGTTTTGTTATGATGATAAACATTTATGTTCTATTTGAACAATGTTTATTATATCCTTCCGCTTAATCTATTAATGGAAATGAAAGCTTCTAAAAGTTAAATCTTACCTGACTCTTGCTGATTCCTACTTAAAATAAGTGTACCTTTTTAAGATACATTTTTGAATTAAGATTTACTACATGTACACAATTTGGAACACTCTGTGATCTCGTAACAGATTAGTAAAATTAAAATTCGAGCCCATGTCATGATCTACATATTACTCAGTTTTTTTTAAGGGGCGGTGCTTCACATTTTTCATTGTCATTCTGTTTGTTCACTATGACACCAATATTATTTTTAAAATATTTTCTTTCAACATAGTCTAAAACTATAAGAATAATTTCTTGGTGGAAAAACAGCTTGAATTTTAGATCAGGCAAAAACATTTTAAATGCAGGTGTGATACAACCTTGTTTTTAGATACTTTGGAAAGGAGTTAAATTTGGTAGCATTTTTTTTTTTCATTCTACTTTTTACACTTTAGCTTTTGTAATATTTTGAAATTGAACCATTCAGGATTAAATATTTTTCTAAATATACTTGAACTACAGATTGCGTTGTTGTATTGTCATGTCCCTATTTCTAAGCACAGTAACTGGCTTTTTATTATGCACTCAATGCATAGTAATTGAATAAAGGAGTAGACATAAACCTTTTTTCCTATTAAATAGAAAATAGTTTGTGTTTGAAACATTTTTGTGACCCCAGTATCCTGTATAGTGGTGACCACAGAACTGTATACAGACCTATTTCTCCTCTAAATGGTGCTCAGATGCTGGATGATTTTTTAGCTTTTAATAGTTTTGTTTCTTTATCCATTTGTTGTATGACTATATCCTCTCACTTTTTATGACTGTTATCAATACACGTGCTTATAGTAGCTTCTTTTCCTGTTACTTATAATTTTTTTGTGGCCTAAGACACTAGACATCCAAGCTTATTACATTTTTCTGTAAAATCAAAGCAAATAGGCACTGACTTAAAGTGCACAGCTTTTTATAAGTGGGAAAAAAGTAATGTAGACTTCGAGACTTTACAGACTGTAGCTCAGAACATTTACATATGCGTTATGTACTTGCTGGCTTGTCTGGACGAGGTTTTCAAACATAGCTGAGATTTGGATAGGTGAGTTGTTACTGCGTGACCTCTGATTTTCATCTTTATTGTAGCACAATAAAAATCCATAGTAGATGTGATATTTTAAAATCTACTTTTCACCCATATTTAAGGATGCCCACATCCTTTCAATCCTTCAAGGATGTTTCCCTCCATATGTCACAAAGACTATGAGAAAACTCAGTCCATTGCTAACTTACTGCTAATGTCTTGGAAATGTCTTTTGCATACCCAGTCATGGAGGGCCTGCTTCAGTTCACCAGCAGCATGGCCTTGGGTTTGGTTTGACAATTGAAAGTGTTAAATACACTAGACTTCGCATAGCAACATGTTAATTTAGCTTTAAAGAAGTATACAAACTAAGTAACGACTGACAATGCGCAACAGCTAAGTGGAAGGCTTATCACTTAGAGCATAGCTTCCAGTGTCCCACGCACTCCACACTCAAATCGGAAATGTACATGAAGATGGAGCCTAGTGGGCATGGACCGTTTCAATTCAGGGAAACCTTTCAGTCTGAGGTCCTTTCAATTTTCTAGTCATACAACACACTTAGGGTAATGAGTGTAGGGGTAGAAGATTTATCCTTCTTCTGGGTTTCTTTAGCTGGTCTAATAATTAAATTGACATAAGACAGGAGAAAAATGAGTTACATACATATGGAAGCCCCATAAGAATATGAGACAGTCAGGCAGTTGAGGCTTATATACCATCCTGAGCTAAGGGGAAGTGGCTAAGGGCCTGGGGCTTCCAAGAAGAGGAAGAAAATTCACAAGAAGATGGAAAGAACAAGTGTTTGGTAAATAAATGTTTGCCCTGCCATGGAGATAATTCTTTCTGATATAAAAAGTTATTGCTGGTCATAGCTCTCTTCCTGGTACAGGCCTCCTGTCTAAAATCTTTTAGGCAGTTAAGGGAGAGGTAAAAAGCTTTTCCTGAGTTTGCTGGATCTCATTTACCTCCAGATCAAAACAGTCCTCATGCCAAAGTAGCACGTTTTGGAGTGATACTCCCCGTCATGACCAATCATTCATTACCTAATACAAAATCTTGAAAATGAGGTATGGGTGCTTGGTCCAGTACACAGTCCTCAACTGAATTCTCTGTTATCTAGGATCTGGTATACTCCTATAAGTTCCCTGAGTTCGTGGAGTAGAGACACCAACCAAGTGTTAAACCACCAGGCATCCCTGAGTCTAAAAGATTGATCATAAACTGGCTATTGATTCTTTCCTTCTGATCAGCTTTGGCCTGTTGAAGAACATTCTTGAGAACAAATCAAATTACCTAAATAAGAAAATCCAGATATTTTTATGGGCAGTGATAAGATGAAAATTGTCATCTGTTTTCTAAGCCAATTGGCAAAACAGGTTAAATAACACGTAATTTAAAAAATCTGTCGTTGAAAAACAGTAAGCCAAATGTAGTGGTGAAAGTCATGTGGATTGGAAGTGCATATGACAGTGGTTGGATAGCACTCCGTATATGTAATTATATCTTGCGATGTTGTGATTTATAATAAGAAATAAAAATTTGATCTTTGTTCCCATTTCTGGCACAGAGCTCCTAAAACTTTCAGAATTTCTTAAGTAATGAAGGCGATGAAGGTGTCTTTTGTTAGGTTAATGATGTGACTTTTGGAAAGCCCCTGGGTCACCTAAGGACTAGGGCTGGCCAGCAGAGGAACCAATCATGTGATTAGAGGGTTGAAACTTTCATACCCATCCCCTGATGTTCTAGGAAGGAAAGGGGCTGGAGGTTGAATCAGTTGCCAGTCGTCTGTAATTAAATCCATTGTGGCTGTGTAATGAAGTTTCCATAAACACCCACAAAAGGACAGGGTTCAGAGAGCTTCCAGGTTAATGAACATGTGAAGACTGGTGAGACTGGTGCACCTGGAGAAGGCATGGAAACTCCTTGCCCTTTCCTGTGTACCTTGCCCTAAGCATCTCTTCCAGCTGGCTGTTCCAGAATTATATCCTTGTATAATAAACTGGTGATCTAGTAAGTAAATTGTTTCCCTGGGTGAGGTGCTCTAGCAGATTAATTGAACCCAAGGATGTAGTCATGGGAACCTCTGAGTTTTAGCTAGTTTGTCAGAAGTGTACATAACAACCTAGACTTTTGGCTGGCATCTGAATGGAGTTGCCAAGGAGGGAATTATTGGAACCTTCAGTGGATAGCCAGAAGGTCAGAAGCAGAGGTAACAGCTTGGCCTTGCACTTGGTATTTGAAGTGAGTGCAGGGGTGGGGAGTGAGGGGGCAGCAGTCTTGTAGGACTGCACCCTTGACCTGTGGGATCTGAAACTACCTCCAACTAGGTAATGTCAAAATTGAGCTGAATTGTAGAATACCCCTGCCAGTGTCTGAGAACTGCTTATTTGTGCAGGGAAATCCTTCTCCCTCCACACATTGAAATTGGGTTCAGAACCCAAAGATATACTATTAGCAGTTTTGTCATTGTTATTTTTGAGTCTTTGAAGTACTTTGTGTGGATTGTATGTTAAGTAAAAAACAGTAACACTTCTTGCACATAGTGGTTTAGGGTTTCCATGTGATAGAGTTGTATTTTGCATGGTTTATTTTTCATTTTATTTTCCTAGGAATTTATCTTTAGAATATTTTACAAAATTAGGATTTTATGGCAGAGTGAAAACAAACAGATCTTTCACCACTGGTAGTTTGTGAATCACTGCTGTAGAGCTAAGGACTCAGGGTGGTGCCTCTTCGTGTGTTAAAGGTCATACCCATCCTCTCTGTGGGTCCATAATTAAATCCATATTTGAAGTCAAGGATCACTTGTAGGTCTTGTCTCATTTGCAGAGTGGAGGTAAGAGATGACAGATGAATCCTGAGCCAATTCAGATTATTAGCCCCAAACATTTATCTCAGCTATACTCAGATGATTCATCATTTGGTGATCCCTGAGAAAGGGTAAAGGGTCCTTTTCAAAGGCTTTTAATTGCATTATTATAGAATATGTCATCTGAAGCCTAGGAACTCTGGATCACATAACTTCCAGAAAGAAGAAGTTTTGTTACACTTCTATCAAAAATGTTTAAAAGATGCAATTCACATTTATAAATGACTGTTCTTATTTAGACATATGCCAGTTTAATATCCAAAACTTAGAAATGGATTTTTTTATTGAAGTATAGTCAATTTACAATATTGTGTTAATTTCTGGTGTACAGCATATGATTCATTTATATATACATATTCCATATATATATATATATATATATATATATATATATATATATATATATATATTCCTTTTCTTTTCATATTCTTTTTCATTATAGGCCATTACAAGATATTGAATGTAGTTCCCTGTGCTATACAGTAGGACCTTGTTGTTTATCTGTTTTATATATAGTGGTATCTACAAATCCCAAGCTCCCAGTTTATCCCTCCCCACCCCCTTTCTCCCCTGATAACCACAAGTTTGTTTTCTACGTCTGTGAGTCTGTCTCTGTTTTGTAAATAAGTTCATTTGTGTCTTTTTTTTCCTTTTTTTAGATTCCACATATAAGTGATATCATATGGTATTTCTCTTTGTCTTTCTGGTTTACTTCATTTAGAATGACAATATCTAGATCCATCCATGTTGCTGTGGATGGCATTATTTTATTTTTTTATGGCTGAGTAGTATTCCATTGTATAAATATACCACAGCTTCTTTATCTGGTCATCTGTTGATGGACATTTAGGTTGCTTCCGTATCTTGGCTATTGTAAATAGCACTGCTGTGAACATTGGGGTGCATGTATCTTTTTAAATTAGAATTTTCTATGGATTTATGCCCAGGAGTGGGAATGCTGGATCATATGGCAACTCTGTCTTTAGTTTTTTAAGTAATCTCTATAATGTTTCCCATACTGGCTACACCAATTTACATTCTTACTATTAGTGTAGGAGGGTTCCCTTTTCTCTGGAAATGGATTTTTTTGTGAAATTTTTAAATGGTCCTCATAATGGCAAAGTTAAGAACAATTCTGGCACAACAGTAATTGTTAAGCTATAGTCATTTGGAACACTACATAGTATAGAAATGTGTAAGGAAATGAGCATTTTTTTCCAAAGTTAAAATTAACATTTTCTTGACTATGAAAGTACTTGCCACAGATTGCATTCTCCAAGAAGTAGATGCAGACAAGGTTGGAGTCCAAGTAGTTTATTTGAGAGGTATTTCTTAGAAGCATAGGTGTTAAAGTAGGGAACTGAATCAGAGAATATAAGGAAGCCAGTAGCAGATACAGTTTCAAACAGGTTCCACTGTGGGCAACTGAGGCTTAGTCTGACTGGGGATCTGTAAGAGCATCGAAGAGTAAGTCTCAGATTTATCCCAATGGAATGATGAGGAAGCTGGAGTATTTATCTACCAATTCCCTGACCATCTTTGGTAGAGGGATGCTTCTAGGGTCATTAATCATATGGCACTCCTGGCTGAGTGTACTCCCATGTACCAGAAATAAAAAGCTCTCCAGCAGAGATTTATAGGTCTTTACCTACAAAGTAGGTAGATGAGTAGCCGTCAGAATGGGAGGTGAATGCTGAAGAGATATGGTCAGGGTACTGACAGTATCTCTAAAGCACATCACTCAGATTGTGGTCTTCACACCAATGCCATTAGAGAACAATCTGTCACAGGTTTGGGATGAACCAAGGAGCTGAGTTTGTACTGTAATGTTAACCAAATGCTCTGACTCCTTCATTGAGAAAGTCTTAATGCATATATGTAGGTTCTGGATGGGATCTAATAGTACAGCAACACTTTCCTGTAGTTCTGTGCTATAGTATGCTGCTGACCAGACACAGATTTCTTTACTTAATCTTAATAATGCTTAATTACTTTTAAATCAGATGCATACCTTCATAATCAAACATTTGTTGTATATGTAGTGACTGGTTCTATGGCGTAAAGATACCAAATTCTATGATATAGGGTAAAAATATGCCAAAGTAGAAATTGTATATATTTTTGTCATCTTAAAAACAGACCTATTAAATAAATATCAATATCAAAATTAATGTGACTTGATAACTTATTACTTTGATTTTCTAAATTTTTCTAAGTTACATATGCTAGAAAAGAATAAGGAATTTCAGAGCTTTGTGTTTTAAATGAAATGGCATTTTTAAAAAAACTGTCCTTAAATCAGTTATTTTTTTCAAATTAGATAATGTGATATTATGATTTATAAGAAATACATATTTGGTCATCATATGACCAAAATATATTTCTTATATATGTTTGGTCTTTGTCCACGGTTCCTGACATACAGCTTTCACAACCCTTGAAATCTCCTGAGTGATAATAGCAAAGGGAGTATCCTTTCTTATATTTGGTCTGTTCCTCAGTTCTGGAAATCCCTTAAGAACCATAAAAGTGGCATGGGTTTCTGGTTATTCATGAGGATCTCCTTTCCACCATAATGGAGTTTATGTTAATAAAGTGACTTTTGGAAAGCACCTAAAGATGGGGACTGGTTGCCAGGTGAACGAATAAAGAATAGAATATTTGGAACTTTCATTCCCACTTCCTGATCCAGGTAGGGGTTAGGTTCTAGAGCTTGAATCAATCACCAATGTCCAGTGAGTCCAGTCATGTTTTTGTAATGGAGCCTCCATAAAAACACAAAAGGAGGGGGTTCAGAGAGAGCTTCCAGGTTAAAGAACCAGAATGCTTCCATATGCCACCATGCTGGGCCCCAGACTCCACAAGGACAGAAGCTCCTTTTCTCAGTGCCTCACCTTGTGTATCTCTATATCTGGCTGTTGATTCCTATCTTTTAATATCCTTTGTAATAACCCAGTAACCTAATGAGTAGAAGGGTTTCCTGAAATTAATTAATTGAACGCAAGGAAGGGGTCCTTGGAACCTCTAGTGGATAGCCCACTGGTCAGAAGCACAGCAACCTGGGCTTGTGATTGTCATCTAAAGTGGAGGATGGTCTTCTGGGACAGAGCTCTTAACCTGTGGAATCTGATGCTACCTCTGCATAGACAGTATCAGAGTTGAGTTAAATTGTAAGATCCAGCTGGTGCTGAAGAAATGCTTGGTGGTGGAGGGAAACCTCCCCCCAGCCACCCTTCCACACAATTCACATTGGGAATTGGTGGCCAGAACCCTTAGGTCATAAGCTTCTTCTTGTAAATTACATAATGTGGTTATGTACAGACTAGATGCTATATAGAAGCAAAAAGTTGGGAATTTAAAATGAGCCTTAAGGGGTCATATGATCTGTTCTTTTACTCTTGAAAAGATATAATCAACCAGAAAATACTGATGCCTTAGTTTATTTATCTACCAGTCATATTTTCCATTTACTCCTGAAATACTAATTTTTATTTTGCCATTCAGGTCTAGTAAAAGTTCTCTCTCTCTTTTACCCAAATTTCAGGTTCTGGTACTATCCCGGGTTGTACCACACAGCATCAATAATCTGCCCCCTATACATGTGCAAAATTCACCAAAAGTCAATCCTTGTTTTGTATCCAGCAACATCTATTCTAATTCTGAAAGGATTCTACTTAGTTGGATGAACACGAATTATGAGAATTCCAGACATGTTATTTGGAAAAACTGTCAAAAAGGTGAGAATTTTTTTTCTTTAAATAAATTAGCACAAATTGAAGTGTGACAGTGTAGAAGGAGCTGTGGGACCAAGCCAAGAATCCATGGATTCTAGACCTGACTACAGCATTTGCTGTCTTCTACAAACGGGACATCCCATAGCATTTTCAAGATCGGTTTCCTTACATGTGTTTCGGAGGGAGAAATTTCCCCCTTTACCTGTCTTGAATTCTTGTGGCTGTACTAATAATAAAAGTAACACAAGACAGATTAATAGGAGAAAAAGAAACAAATTTTAATAGTGTGTACAGAGATCTCATAGAAATGATACCCAAGACATGGTCAAAGTAGGCAGCTTTTATACTTTTTAGACAAAGAAACAATACATTTGTGAAGAATTGACAGGATGAGAATCTTAGGCTTTGGGTGGTTAATTAGTGAAGAATCTAAGCAGAGTTTGGGCTTGGGGTAGTCAATTAAAGAAGTAATAAGGTTTGTTTATACAGACTTCTTGGCCCGAGTTCCCCATCTCTGGTGATGAGGGTGTCCTTCTACCTCCAGATGCAGGGAGGGCATCTTTCACAGGAGAGATTCATCTCCTGCTTTTAGGGGGGGTGGTGTCAAATTGTCCCTCTTGTATTGGGTATTTCTTCAGTAACTTGAATTCAAAATAACATGCCATTGAGGCACATTTTGGGGTGGCCTGCCCCTGGGCCCCAGCACATGTAAAACAGAAATAATAAAAGATGCTTCTTCAATTTATTTTGAAGAATAAAATGATAAAAATTATGTAGAGATGCTCTAGAAATGAAAGGATAGCCTTAAAAACACTGCTGCCATTTTCAACTCTATAAAGTATAAAATTTAGGTGACACTGCTAAAACCTCATACAGAATTAGTTGAGGTTAAGTGAGAATTGATTAGAAAATGTCTTCCGTGTCATTGTGACAGTCATGTTGGATGTAACTAAGTGCGCTAATGCTTCATGAATTTTGAGGGGGATAAGTCATATTAGGTCCATATACCAAGACCAGAACAGGTGGGAGCTCCCTGGTTCTTCTGCCTTTGAGGAATGAGGCTTTATGGATTTCTACCCCAAAAGCCTTAGATTCTTTGAGAAAGGTCCAATGTGCTAGTATAGCTGTGTATATTTCCTTCATCATAAGCGTTGATTGTAGTGAGTAGGGGGCATGTGCACGTTGGTTGTTTCTTTGGCTTGAGTTCAACTCCTCCCTTCCAAGTATATGCAAACCTGTTATGTTCAGAATGGGTTGTGTTTTATTTTTTATACAGAACCCTCAGAGTTGAATCTAAACTTTAGAAGTAAGGGGAAGATGAAAAGTGTTATTGAACATGAGAGTGAATTACAGTTGTTCCTAACTTAAAAGCACTACTTCAGCAAACATAGTGTCATCAAGATTGAAAGAAATATATTGATGTATTGATATTAGAGAGCAATAAACATGTACTTTATTATCTTCTAATTGACATGCTGATAATATCAAACAATTTGCCTTGAAATGGCAATTTAATTAGATTCATATCTCATAAACAAGTATTTGGCCCATTCAAAAATGTAAAAAACATAGTGTAAAGTAGATTGATTACTGAGGAACAGCACTTTAACCAGAATGTAATAAGATATGTGCATATATTAGACATTAATATGTTCATTTGTTATAAATTATTATGGTTCTTGTTTTTTTACCAACAGAATGGTCTGCACTAGTTAATTTCAAGGAGTTTGCTGCATTTTTTAGAATAATGCGTTATGGGCACTGGCTTATTTCCTGCTTTATAAAACACTGAGTCTCAGGCCTTTGCAAAGCTGTTGCATTTCCTATTCCCTCTGCTTGGAGCTTTATTTTCCTGGATATCTTCCTAATTCCCTTGCCCACTTTACTCAAGACCCTGCTCAAATATCCCATTATCTGAGAAGCTTTCCCAGTACCCTCTCTAAAATAGTGTATCCTTCAATTCTTCTCTTTCTTGCTCTATTTTTCTCCATAGTGTTTATCCCAAATAATATTTATACTCTGCCTCTTCCTGTAGAGTGTGAGCTTCTTAACAGGAACAGTCTCTTCTCTTTTGTTGTTTACTGGCATAATCTCAGAAAAGTGCCGGAAAATAACAGATGCCAAATATTGTTTGAGTAGATAAATGAATGAAAAAATGAGTGACTAAAGGGACACCTTCAGGTTTCATATATTTTTCTACTCTATCCCAGATAATTGAATATATATTAGCTTCCTCGTTTGTACCTTGTGGTGCCAATGCAGGGATCAGGTTGAATGGTTGAGGTAGAAGGAGGCATTTTCTGTGTTCCATGGGTACAGGTCTTCATGGTTAGTAACTGTGGAGGTCCATGAGAAGAAACTGTTTTGAGGGATTTCACTTAGGTTAACTTGGACTGAGCAAAAGTCATACTCAGTGCCACAGGTTTTTACCTTTCAACATTGCCACTTCCTCTACTTATCCCAGCTCCATTGGTAAAGTTCTTACCATGCTTACAACTTGGTGAAGTGGTGGGTGGAGGGTAGACACATAGGGCTGCACCTCAGACCTTTTGATTGAATAATTCTGAAGGTGAGGCCCAGCAGTCTGTGTTTTAGCAAACCCTCCTCCATGTGATTGTGATGCACAGTAAACTATAAAGCAGTTAGACTGTAGTATCACAGAAAGCAGTTTTATTAGTGCTTTAAATTGCTCCCAGAATGGTATTTGTTCACCAATTATATTTCAAAAAAAATTCCTTTCTTTAAACAGTTCCTTTGAAGTAATAATGGCTGAGAATTTCCCCAAATTAACGTTAGACATCAAACCGCAGATGCCGGAAGCTCAGAGAATACCAAGCAGGATAAGTGACCCCCAGATTTTATTCCTAGACCTATTATATTCAGACTGCAGAAAATCAAAGATAAAGAAAATATCTTGAAAAAAGCCAAAGAGGGGGAAAAACCACCTTACCTATAGAGGGACAAATATGAGAATTATATCCAACTTCTCAGAACATGCATTCAGGAAGAGAGTGGAGTGAAATATTTAAAGTGTTGAGGGCAAAAAAAACTAACCTAGAGTTCTGTACACTGTGAAATTATCCTTCAGTAGTGAAGGAGAGATCATTGCAGAGGATAGACAATGGGCCTTGCTTACACATTTTTTGGGTAAACTGATCAGTTGGCAGCTTGCATCCTTAAGGAAAGCATGTCCTTGATCATCCTGATGGAGGAACAAATAAAGGATATTTTTAGTTGTCTATGGATTTCTCAAAAACTCCTGAGAATTTAGCAGTGAAACCAACACAACAGATTGTTTACATAATACATATCTGCTGAGGTCTTATCAGCACCTCTGCTTCAGTTAGGACAAGTCTGAGACATTTCTGTCATTAGAATTTAAATAAAATTTTTATAAAATTTTTATTCATTTTATTTAACAAACCAAAAAATAGAGTTTACCCATTTCTTTCACCCTTGCACCCCCTACCTCTTGTAACCACCGATCTGTTTTCTGTGTCTATGAGCTTGAGTTTTTTTGTTGTTGTTTTAAATTCTACATATAAGAGAGATCATATGGTATTTGTCTTTCTCTGTCTTATTTTACTTAGCATAATGTCCTCAAGATCCATCCATGTTGTCACAAATGGAAAGATTTCATTCTTTTTATGGCTGAATAATATTCCATTGTATATATATTCCACAATTTCTTCACCCATTCATCTATTAATGGGCATTTAGGTTGTTCCTATGTTTTGGCTAATATAAAAAATGCTGCAGTGAACATGGGGGTGCATATATCTTTTCAAATTAGTGTTTTCATTGTCTCCAGATAAATACCCAAAAGTGGAATTGCTGGATCATATGGTATTCTCTGTTTAATTTTTTGAGGAACTTCCATAATGTTTTCCATAGTGGTTGCACCAGTTTACATTCCCACCAGTAGTGTACAAGAGTTCCCTTTTCTCCACATCCTCCTCACCAAAACTTATTTCTTATCTTTTTGGTAATAGCCATTATAACAGGTGTGAGGCCATAACTCACTGTGATTTTGATTTGCATTTCCCTGGTGATTTACAATGTTGAGCATCTTTTTATGTACCTGTTGGGCCTCTGTATGCCTTCTTTGGGAAACTATCTATTTAGATCTTCATTTTTTCAGTCAGATTGTTTGGGGATTTTTGCCACTGAGCTGCATGAGTTTTTTTATATATATTTTAGATACTAGGCCCTTATCAGTGATTTGCAGTTATGTTCTCCCATTCAGTGGGTTGCCTTTTCATTTTTTTGACAGTTTCCTTTGCTGTGCTCTCTCATTGGAATTTCTTTGCAGTGATGAGACTAGGAAGGACGTGATAGGTATGGGAGCCTTCCTCTTGAAACAGGAAGGCGTGTTGGAGAGCAGTGAGTAGTCAAGTTGGGATCAGCTGGCTACGAGTCCCAGCCATCTGATATGCTTTGAATATCAGAACAGTGTTTTAGGACTTCATTCTTTTGGCCTTGGACAGTCATGGGAGATGGCTGAGCTGTGGTGACTGCTATGATAAAATAGGCGTTTGGTCTGACAGCAGCAAGTCCACAGGTTGAAGTGCAGCACAGTCCCATGCTTTTGACCAGCACACCTGAATTTAGTGCTGAGAGCAGGCTGAGATGTCTTAACCCTGGACTTGCTATGGATTTGCCCAAGAGTACGTGCTACCAGGCAGCAAAGTTTGTGAAAGTTTCATTTTCTAACTACAGATGGTTTCTGGGAGCCACTTTTTAAAAAAAGGAATGAAAAAAGATACTCATCCAGTGTTTGAAAATCCATAACATATGAGGATTTTTTCCTAAGTATTGTGAAAGTCAGAAAGCGTTTTCCATGTGATAAGTGGACACTCGTCTCACGTATATGGGCAACCTTTTGAGTACTTGCCAGGAGGTGCATTTTTTCTTAAGCTCATCCTACTGTTCCCAGTAATGTTTTGTAATGTATGTACTTAAGCCTTTTTATCGTGAACACTTTTAGTTTATGTATTTCACTGATGAACCATTTTTCACACTTTGGTGACAGTATGTTCTTCAGTAGATCATGCCTATGATAAAACATCCCTGATGTTATTCCTTTGGACCCTTTGCTTCAGTTGCTACATTTGACTCCTAACGGAAATTTTATTGTCCGGTAATCACCTGGTGATTGTGTGAGTAGCAACGGACCATTTTGTAACATAAAGTTTAATTTCTGACAAGACTAAGTACTTTCATTTTACTACACTTTTAACAAAATCCCCAAATTGGAGCATTCTGAAGTGTCTGTTCAAAGGAGCTTTGTTGTATAAAATAGTGTCTTATTTTACTCATGCTTATTTCAACATTTTTTCATGAAGTAATAATTGTAGTTCTTATGAATGAAAAATACTGTTTTTTATTCTATTTTCTTTAGTTGAACAGAGTTATAAGGGTGTTTGGCAACATTTATCTTTCATTTTATGTACCATCTAAGTGTGCCCCTGATTTCATTTATTATATAGTAGTTTGTTAAACAGTATTCAGTACATGTTTGGGAGATTGTATTGGCCTTTTAAAATGCTGTCTATTCTTAAAGCTAATGCAGTATTGAGGTCTTAAATTTGTATATATTGGTTGTTTCAAATATGTCTAATTTTAAACTTTATTAAACCAGAAAACACTCATTATTTACAAGGAACTTTATATTTTTTCCAGAAGTTCCAACTCAGCTGTATAATGTTTAACATTAAATATTTATCATCAGTGTTTTAAGATTGAAATACCCACAGACAATAGAAATAGTATCATCTGACATTTTAATGTTATATCTAGACTGTTTGATTTTGGGAATGTGACTATCAGCAATATGTAGAAGTCATGATTAGTGTGAAGCTTAGCACTAAATTCCGAGAAATGCCAAGCAGTCAAACAAATGTGAGAACAGAAAGTTTAACCGTTTCCAATGGATTAGCGATTGTTTCAGTAAATCAGAGTGAACCAAAGTAATAATTATGTGTCCAGGAAAATGGAGGGTGTAAAAATTGCCCAACAGCTAGACCACATTCTTTCTCTCCCTTTCATATTCATACCTACTCAGTGTCATTGCCTTTCAAGCTATAGAGACCACTGGGACCACATCTGTAGTTGAACAAATTCCCTTTAATGCTCATTGCAATGTAGGAGACCACATGTTACGGAAAATCATGGGGTGTCTCACAGTAAAGGCTATTATGAAAGACTTTATAAGATTTGTGCATTGGCTAGGTAAACTGGGAAAGGTTCAAGGTGCAGGGGAGCAGAATTTGCCACCCCAAAATGTGTCTCTTTGGAATATTATTTTAAGCTGGTTATTTTCTAAGAAACAGCAGATCTGAGAAAAACTCTGGAAACCACGTATGTGTTATCCTTTTGTAAGAAACATTTACAACTATAAGGGAAATCTTCATTTGTAAGGTTATCTCCTTTTCTGTACCAGGAGAAGGGTGACCAAATGTCTAGAAATTTACCTATGAAAAAGACTTAAATCTGCATAACAACCATACCCTTGTTTACTGTGCTTTCCTTGGACACCTTCCATAACTGACCCTCCCCACCCTCAGCAACCTGTCTTGTCTTTAGCTGAGGATGCTATTTAAGATGAGGGCTTCAGCCATTTTGGTGCATTGCTCAGTTTTTCCGAGTCTCTCCCATGTATGCATGTCATTTAACTTTTGTTTGATTTTCCTGTTAGTCTGTGTCATGTCAATTAAATTCTTAGACCAGCCTGAGATGTGGGTAAAGACACAGTGTTCACTCACTTTAGCCAGGAGAGGGGAATATTTGGTGTTTTGTGGATTACACAATGAGCTTGTTTTTGTTCTATGCTTAGAAAAGTTTATGAAATGCTCTTGTTTTGTCTCACTTCATCACAGTGGTAGAGTGACCTTGTATCACACGGTCTGTAAGCTTTGTAAGACTATTTCTGTCAAATAGAGACTAACAGGGCCTGGCTGTGAGTATCAGCTCAGCTCGTACCAACACCAAAGCTCAGCTGATACTGGGCAAGCACTCACGTGTCAGGGGCCATTTTTCTCTTTTTTCACCAAAATCACCAGGTAGAATTTATTAAGAATTATGCTTGAAACATGACTTCATCTGAAATGAACCTTTAGGGCCTGTAAGAAATGATAATTTATTGCATTAATTGCTACTATAATTTTGTGATATTCTGAATTATAATAAGAACTGTACATTTGGTCTTTCTCTGGGTTTCTAGCACAGAGCTTCTAAAACTCATGGAATTTCTTAGGTGGAGAGACAGATAATGAGGTCTTTTGTTTTGTTTATGAGATGACTTTTGGAATGCTCCCTAGATCACCTAAGGATGGTGGTGGAAACAACCTTATAATTAGAGGGTTGGAACTTTCAGTCCCACTGTCTGTCCTCTGGGGAGGTGAGAGGGCCTGGAGGTTGAATTGATCACCAGTGGCTAAGGATTTAATTAGTCATGCTTACATAATGAAGCCTACATAAAAACTCAGAACAGCAGGGTTCGGAGAGCTTCTGGGTTGGTGAACACATTGAGATGTGGGGTAAGTAGTGGACTTGGAGAGAGCACAGAAACTGCCCCACTTCCCACATACCTTGCCCTGTGCGTGTCTTCCATCTGGATGTTCAGTTGTATTCTTTATCATATCATTTTATAATAAACTGATAAACATGAGTAAATGTGATTGATTCATTCTAGCTAGAAAACTGAATCTGAAGGGAAAGGAAGTCATAGTAACCTCTGATTTATAGCCAGTTGATCAGAAGTATAGGTAACAACCTGAACATGTGACTGGCATTTGAAGTGCAAGGAGGGTCCTTGGAACCTCCAGTCTGTTGGCCAGAAGAACAGGTGATAACCTGGGCTTGGGGTTGGCCTCTGAAGTGGAGGACAGTCTTGTGGGTCTGAGCATTTACCTATGGAATCTGTCTGATTCTATCTCCAGGTAGATAGTGTCAGAATTGAGTTGAGTTTTAGGACACCCAGCTGGTGTCCTGAGTATTGTTTGGTGGCATGGAAACCCTCTCTCTCTCCCTCCCCAACCACCCCCCCCACATGCACATTAAACTTGGAATTGTTCTCAGAATCATTTTACATTTGTAAATAGATGAGAGCATATATTTATAAGAGCAAGGGTTAATAATCTTTATCCCCTTACATTTACTTAGTTTAAATAATTAATATTAAAATAGTATCTGCTAATAGTTGACAGCTTAACTCTTTCTCCATTGTGGCTGTGGAGACTGTAATCCTGTAACCGAGTATTGACTTGTCTGATTCAGTGTTGAGTCAGTATTGACTGACCCAGTATTGACCAAAGTCTTAAAGGTTAGGAACCATGAAATCAACATCAAGTTTCTTAAAAATGTAAAAGGGTTGATGAAATGAAGCACAGAGATATAACTTTTTTTTTTCATTTTGGAGAGAGAGTTGTTGATCTTGAATTTGTTGACTTTGGTGAATGTTTTTGAATTTATTCTGTACATTCTATAATTTTTTATTCCTTAACTGAATGGTAGACATTTGTGTTGTTTCCGTTTTGTGGCTCTTATGAATAAAGCCTCTATGAACATTTACATACAAGTCTTTTAGAGAGATATGTTTCCATTTCTATGAGGTAAATACCTTGGAGTGGAATTGCTGAATCGTATGGTAAGTGTATTTTTAATAGTTTATTGAGATATAACTCCAATACCATAAAATATTCATCCATTTACAGTGTATGATTTAATTGTTTTCAAAATGTTGATAGAATTGTGCAACCATCATCACAGTCTAATTTTAGAACATTTTCATCATCCCCCAACAGATACAGGATATAGCTATTAGCAGTCACTTTTACTCCCCTAGCACCAAGAAAGCACTAATCTAGCTTGTGTCTCTTTGGATTTATTTATTCTGGATATGTCATAAAATGGAATTATATAATAATTATCTTTGAGACTGTGTTTTTTCACTTGTTCAAGGTTCATACATTTATATATAATATTCTGTTGTATACCTGTACCACATTTTGTTTTTCCATTTGTCATTTGCTAGATAGTTGGGGTGTTTCTACTTTTTGGCTGTTATAAATAATGCTGCCATGAACATTCATGTAAAAATTTTTGTATAGCTGTGTTTTCATTTTACTTGAGTGAGTCATAGGAGTGGAATCTCTGGGTCATATGATAGCTGAATGTTTAACATTTTGAGAAATTTCTAAACAGTTTACTAAAGTGCCTGTACCATTTTCCTTTCTCACCATCAGTGTATGAAGGTTCCAGTTTGTACACATCCTCACCAACACTTGTGACTGACTACAGTCATTAGATGTGTGTGAAGTGGTATTTTATTTGGTGTGAATTGCATTCCTAAGTGACTGATGGTGTTGTACATTCAGTATTTTCAGTCTGCAGTGTTTTTTCTTTAACTTTGTCTTTTTATTATACTTTAAAATGTAATAACATAAGAGCCTCTCAACCCTGTCCACCACCATGTTTTTCTAAAATTAGATGGTTTATTCACTTGCCAGGCTTCCACAGTTGGCATTGTAATAATAAAATTTAAAAAGAATAATACAGAGAAAAAGTTGAAGAAAATGTATTACAAAAATAAATATTCAATAATTAATATTAAAATATTTTTATATAATAGGAATATTTATCATTGCATTCAACATAACTGGGGACTCAGAACAATGAAAGCATATAATAGAATTTAGTATGAATGTGACATTTCAAAATCCATAATAAATATATTAGTTCATTTGGTAAATAGTGCTCTGTCAGTTGGCTAATACTTTGTAATTAAGGCAAAGTTAACTCTGTACTGTATACTAAAAATGAATTATAACTCTATGGAAAAGTAAGTGTAAAGACAAAGAATGTAAAGTAACTTGAAGAAAAAGTAAGTTAATCTGAGTTTGGGATGATAATTCATTTTTTAAAATTCTGGCAAGAACAGAAGCTACTAAAAATATTATTTGTTTAACAAATATTTATTAGGAACCAATATATATGCCCAGCCCTGTTCTGGGGATTAGAGATAGAGCACAGAACAAAAGAGCCCAAATCCCTTCTGTCATGTAAATATATTCTAGTAGAAAGAAGTCAGCTGCCCGGGCCTTGGAATTAAATCTAGCCTCTGAGGTGGCAGGTGAGAATTTTTTGTCACTCACAACACTTTCACAACTTGATTCATTAAAACCCTATTATCTTTGTGATTGGAGCCCTTAGTTGTTCACTGAACTGAAAAAATAGTTTAAGAAAGAGTCATAAACAATATATATACACAAATATATGCATTTTTATAATGAATACTATGAATTATCTAGATAGATATGTATCTACATATTTTAATATGGTAAGTTAAATTAATTTTTAAATGTAAACTAAACTTGCAATCCTGGAACAAATTCAATTTTGCCATGATAGCTAATATTTTTTTTTAATACTTTGCTAGAATTAGTTTACTAATACTTTAATTTTTGCTTCAATTTACATGAGTTACAATTTGTAAAATTTTCTATACATTTTAGTCTTTTGTTACAATTTTATGCAAACCTCAGTGATTACTTGGAGAAGAGTCCCTCTTTCGTAAGAGTTTCTATAATAGTGAAATTGCTTATTTCTTAAGTTTTGTAGAATTTATTGATAAAACCATCTGGACCTATTATTTCTAACAGAGATGGTTTTAACTAACTAAGTCAATTCTTCAATTGTAATAAGATTATTCTTATTTTCTTTTTTCCACTGAGTAAGATTTTGTAACTTATTAAATTATTGAAAATCATCTAAATTTTAAAAATATATTAGCATACTCTTATTAATCATATGCAACTGCTGTAATTATTTTCTTTCTTACATTTGATATTGTATTCTTATACCTTCTTGTGCTTTTAATTACTCTTTCTCCATAATAATTATCACCTTGTACAGAAGAGTCTTTACTTTCTTTCTAGTTCAATGATGCACTTATATGGAAATTCTACTAAGTATTATATACATTACCTCAATCTCATGTGGCTGATCTTATCATTATTATATGCAGCTGATTTTATAATTATTTACAGTTCACATATCCTCATAGTTTAGCTACCTTTAGAAGCAAGATGATTTCTGCATTAAAGCATGGATTACATTGCATTTCCAAAGTGTTTTAAAAAACAACTTAAAATATACTATGTTATCTGTTATAAATATAGGCACACAAATCCTCAAAACTACTAGCAAACAGAATCCAGCATCATTTAAAAAGAATTCATTAAAATTACCAGATGAGATTTATCCCAGGAATAAAATATTGGTTTAGCATACAAATACCAGTCAATGTGATACACCACATTAATGGCATAAAAAGGGAAAAAAAAAACATTTCAGAGGACAGAGCAATAGAAAAATCACATATCTAGCAGGAGACTTCACCAAGAATATACAAAAAACACTTAAAACTCAACAATAAGAAAACAGGGGGGAAGGTATAGCACAAGTGTTAGAGTGCATGCTTAGTATGCACAAGATCCTGGGTTTAATCCCCAGTACCTCCTCCAAATAGAAATAAATAAATAAAACTAAAAAAAAAGAAAAAAAACAAATAACCCAATTAAAAAATAGGCAAAGGATTTGAATAGACATTTCTACAAATTAGAAGATAAATGGCCAATGAGCACATGAAAAGATGCTGTATGTAACTAGTCATTAGAGAAATGCAAAGCAAAAACCACAGTGATGTAGCACTTGACACCAACTAGTAAGACTAAAATTACACACACAAAAAGGAAATACATACTATAACAAGTGTTGGTAAAGATTTATGAATATTAGAACCTCATACATTGCTAGATAGATTGTAAACTGGTGTGCAACCACTTTGGAAAACAGCAGTTTCTTTAAAATATTGAAAGTAGATTAACAATATATTCTAGAAATTTCACTCATTGGGTTATACTCAAGATAATTGAAGACATGTTCATACAAAAACTCTTATATAAATGTTTATAGCAGTATTATTTATAATAGTCAAAAAGTGGAAATAATCCAAATACCCATAAACTGATGAATGGATAAACAAAATATGGTATATTGATAGAGTGGAATATTACTTAGCCATATAAAGGAATGAAGCACTGATTCATGCCACAGCCTTTAACCTTGAAAACATTATGCTGAATGAAAGAAGCCAGAACAGAAAAGGATACATATTTTATGATTCCATGTCTGTGACATGTCCAGAATAGACAAATTATAGCGTCAGAAGTGGGTTAGTTTTTTCCAGGGGATGAGGGCAGAAGGAAATAGGAAGTAACTGACAGCTAATAGGTTTGGGTTTCTTTATATGTTGACAGAAATATTCTAAAATTATATAGTGGTAATGATCTCACAACTCTGAAAACAATAAACAACAATGGACTGGACAGTTGAACTAGGTGAAATTTATTATATGTGAATTATATATTAATAAAGCTGTTATAAAAATATACTGTTATAATCACCAAAATATTTATATAATTATATTGGTAGAAATAAGTGAGTGCACTTAGTCCTTCAGTGTGTAAAATGATTCAATTTTATGTTTAATAGCCATATCTCTAATTCACAATACTGTTAAGACCAGCATTTTTATCAATGTAATATTTCTGAATATTTGACATGATATAATCTAAAAACATAAAAATATGACTTTCAAATTAAAATTTTTAAAAATCTGCAGACCATCGCTTAAATTTTCTGATTCCTGATAAACGGGGACCAGATTAGACTGCTGGTTCTCTCTCCAAATAACATCCCTAGACCAACATTTCCCTGACAGTAATGTGAGTGTAAATCACTTGGAGATCGTGTTAAACTGTTTTTATGTTTTAGTAGGTATTGGGTGGGGCCTGAAATTCTCCATTTCCAACAAGCTTTCATTTGATGAAAGTGCTGCTGATTCACATAGCACACATTGGGGAGCAAAATCTTGGAGTAGAGAAGAGAGTGGCCTAGATCAAAGGAACTAACATAAAAACATACTATAGTTCTAGAAGCTTCTCTGTAGATTTTTTGGGATTTTCTACTTGACTGTCATGTCAAATTCCAGCCTCATTCGCAGGGGTAGAGATGGGTTTTTTGTTGTTGTTGTTGTTATTTTAAGTTTTTTGGTAGCTGCAGTGAGTTTTCACCAGGGCCCTAAGGATAAACTGGTATAAGTTTATCAAGGTTGTAGAATGGATATATGATCAGTATACAAAAATAAATCCTATTTCTATATAATGGCAGTAAACAATTGGAATTTGAAATTATATACATATAATTTACCATAGAATAAAGTGGCTTAAGTATAAACCTAAGGAAATATCTGTATGATATATGTGCTGAACATTACAAAACATTGATGAAAGAAATCAGAGATAACTAAATAGAGAAATATACCATGCACATGACATTGGAAGACTAAATACTGTTATGATGTCAAACTGATCTAAAGTTTCAATGTAACCTCCATGAAAATCCTATGACACATTTTGACTCTAAAATTTTGAGGGTGACCAGACTTTTCTATGTGGAAATGTGGTGGTAAATACATGACAGTATCTCTCTCAAAATCCACAAAGGGTGAATGTTAGTGTGTCTATTTTTTTTTAATCAACCAATACATAGAAGTAGTAATCCAAGATGGAATGCAGACTGTGACAGATGAATCTAACTGCATTACAAGTGTTTGACAACCTCACTGAACGTGATGGAAAAGAAAGGCACTGACTTAATTATCTCTTGAATACAATACCATGACTGCATAGTGTAGAACTAAAGACAAAAAGAACTATACGTATGTATGTTTCTCTGGTTTCTTACAAGGGGATGGCTTTGCAATTTTAAAAATGCTATGTACGTCTGCTGTGGCTGAACAATTAACAAAGTAAATCTGTTTTAGATAGTGAGAGCCAGGTTTTTCACTGTTGAAAAAAAGAACTTAGAAATGAGGAAAGGGGAAAGGAAGGTCATAATGAATCCTGTGGTGCTGGATTGTAGTTGGTGGAGCCGGAAGTAACAGTATAACACTTAGGTTTTGCTATATTGTTGTCTACTCATTAGCTTCTAGTTAGAAAATGCTTCTTTAGTTAGGAAATTTTTCATTAGTTATTTTCATCTTGTGGGTGTAATCTTCCCTCAAGAAGATGTTAAACCCTTTCAGGGGAATTTCTATCCCTTCTCTGATGTCGGTACAAAATGATGGGATATTTAGGGGACACAGTCTATATCCACTGCTAACTGACTGACTCACTACAAATTTAAAGGGCTAGTAAATTGCCTTTTTCAGACTAAAGTTAGAATTGTTTCTAGTTCATAGAAAAATGAGTATTAGCTACAGAGTTGAGACCCTTTGCTTTCATTAAAAGTCATGGGTGGCAAATACACATCAAGAAGTACATTTAGGTTATAATTATTCAGCAAACTGGAAGTGTCCATTTTACAGTAATTACTTTGATTGTATCACATCTTCTATCAGACATACAATTATTTATAGGTTTCTGTCAGGAATAAAGTACTTGGAAAAATATGTTGTTAGCTATATGTTAGTTGAAAATTCTTAGTGATTTTTGTTTGCTAGGCTGATTTGGCAATAATATGCTATAGAAATTGTGTAGAAACTTCCAAGTTTGCAGCATCTTAGTTGAAAATGTACCAGGCACTGTTTCTGTGAAGTATCAGGGACATCTATGGTTCTGGAAAAAAATTAAGTCTTCCAGATCCAGATGTAAAACAGCCATACTTTGTGAAGTTACATACATGTCATGAACATATCCCATCATGATTTCTTCACAGAAAATGGGAATCAAGGGATTTGCGGGGATTTATGAAGATTACGTTTTTCCCCTTGTCTTCAAACAAGAAGTCATCTCAAACCCTAGGTCCCTTTGGAAACATTTTAAAAAAGGAAATGTCACATTCAACATAGCAGTAATTTCTGATGTCTAAATCACCCTCCCACCCTCCCTAGTATAGGACAGTCTCTTTATCTAAATATCCAGATACTTTCACTTTTTTTTCTAATCTCAACATAGTAGTCATTTCTGTAACTGAAAATCCCTTTTATTAGTCTTCCATCTTGTGTTGTCTTTTATAGGTCAGCTCTTGTTCCTTTAAGCTGTAAATCTCTAACCCCTTCCCCATACTTACCCTACATGTGGAGAAATTAATGCAACATAGCGAAACTGGCCCTGAAACTTTAGAGTTACAGGAAGCCCCATGCCTTCTGAACCTCCTTACCCATGTTGATGATCATTGATCAAACATTTGAACTTCAAAGTACTCAACAGAATGGTTAATTTTGAAATACTGGATTTTTCTTCCATTACTGTATGGTAGTTATTCTTTAAAGTGGCTGCAGTAGAAATAAAGGAGACAGCTTGCAGTTGCCCATAATATGTTACAGATGCATGCTTGTTATTAAGCTTCTGAGGTTTAAGCTTTGTTTTTATTTCCAAAATAACATGCTTTTTCTCTTCTAAGCAAAGGCACTGTTTTCATTGACTGTTGGTCAAATGTCCATAAGAAGATATTTTTAGGAAAGCAAAACTCTTGTTATATTTATTCTCTCTGTTTTTTGGAACAGGTGTTATTCCGTCTGAAAGATGGATAGTAAATTTTGATAGAGACCTTGTAGATGGCCTTGTTTTTGCAACGCTGTTGGGAGCCTATTGCCCATTTTTGGTAAGAGTCATTTTTATGTGGAGTAGCCTTCTCTTATTTGAAAGAACTTAGTAATTATAATTCAAAATATTTTCTGCAAAGTAATTCTTTTAAGTATTTTAATTTTTAGTCACGCCTGCATCTGAATGGCTAGCATTCCCTTTTTGTTTATTCTTATATTTTGATTGCAATAGTCTGCTTGTGACAAATGTTAGTATTTAAATTATTCTTTGCTGAACTACAGAGAACAGTTAAAAAGCAGTAATTTTTATTCCATTTCTAAAAGGTTTGATTGTTGTCTTTTCCAGATTGAGTCTCATTTTGTAAATATGTACACACAACCAAAAAGTTCTGAACAGTATCTGCACAATTGCTTGATTATTGTGAATGTTCTCCGTGAGATTGGCTTTGACATGGACATACAGGTAGGTGCCTTAAAAGCACACATCTATAAATATTTTATGAAGTTCTTCTCTTATTTTTTCCAGCTTTATTAGGTATGATTGGCAAATAAAACTTACATGTATTTAGTTTGTACAATGTGATTTTTAAGGTGTATAATGTGATTATTTAATATACATATATAATATGAAATGATTATCATGATCAAGTTAATTAACATATCAACATCCAGCACATCACATAGTTACATTTTTTTGTTTTGGTGAGAAAACTTAAGACCTACTCTCTTAATCAATTTCAAGTGTACAGTCCAGCATATTATTAAGTATAAGGACCATATTTTACATTACATCCTGCAGACTTAGTCATCTCATAACTGAAGGTTTGTGCCTGTTGGCCAACATCTCCTCATTTCTCCCATCTCCATCCTCTGGTGACCACCATTTAACTCTCTGGTTTTTTGAATTTGGCTTTTTTAGGTCCTGCATATAACTGAAATCATACAATACTTGTCTTTCTGTGTCTGGCTTATTTCACTTAGCTTACTGTCCTCCAGGTTTATCCATATTGTCACAAATGGCAGGATTTCCGTCTTTTTATGACTAAATAATATTCCACTGTAAGTATATACCACATTTTCTTTATCTATTCATCCACTGATAGACATTTAGATTGTTTATATATCTTGGCTTTTGTGAATAATGCTGCAGATGAACATGGAAGTGCAGATATCTGTGATGTAACTGATTTTATTTTGTTTGGCTATATAGCCAGGAATCGGATTGCTAGACCATATAGTGTTTCTATTTTTAGTTTTTTGAAGAATCTCCTTACTGTTTTCCATAATGCCTGTACCAATTCGCATTCCCACCAGCAGTATACAAGGGTTCCCTTTTCTCCACTTCCCCACTAACACTTGTTATCTCTTGTATTTTCAGTAATAGCCATTCTAACAGGTGTGAGGTGGTATCTCCTAGTGGTTTTGATTTACATTTCCATCATGATTAGTGATGTTAAGCATCTTTTTAATGTACCTGTTGACCATTTGTTATATCATCTTTATAAAAATGTTAATCGACTCCTTTATAATATTCCTTTGTTTATTTTAAAGCTAAATTGAAATAGTCTTTTCATAGGATATTGCTAAAATGGGGAGATTGAACTATGACCTCATTGAAATCTACTGGATATTTTTCAATGTATGTAATTATGTACATCGAAGTGTGCGTAATAAGCAAGTAGTTCTAGTGATAGGTCCAGTCTTGAACCATAGCAATAAAGTTTAAGTGCTTTATTAGTATTACCTGAGCCCTAAGAATGAATTTAAAAAGCATAGTTGTTTGAATAGAGATGTTATATTATCATCTTATTTAGTAAGAAAAAAGAAAATGTTTGACTTTGGTTTTAAAATAAATATTTATCTAGAGGTCACAATGTCAATGTAGATTTTTCTTATGTTTGGACCTCCAACTTCTAATTCCATCAGGCCTTTCACATCATGTCCTCGATAGCAACAATAGAAACCGTATCATATGCTTACCATTTTTGAGCCCTTTGTTACTTTAGAGTAATGAAGTAGCATAATAAATTGATTCCTGACTTTGAAGAATATACAAGCTCATTGAATTATCAACATATATGCAAGTTAAATGATAAATAATATTCTACTAATTTAATTGTCAGTGTAGGAAAAAAATAAAATGTTTAACTCAGATAAAGGAAGAGATCAGTATGATCTAGATTGATCCACTAAAGGCTTCCTGGAGAAGGCAGGACTTATTTGGGGTCTTGAATGACAGGTTGGATTTGGGTTGGTAGTGGTAAGAGAGAAGGGCCGTGTGTACCTAGAGGCATAAGCAGAATGTAGAATGTGGACAAACAACATACATGAAGAAAATTGTGTGAATAGGTTGTCTTAGCTGAAGTTTGGGAATGGAAAAATAGACATCGACATGTGTTGGGATCTTGGATATCAGGGTAAAAAGTCAGGAGTTTACCATGTGGGTCTTATGAGGATAAAGGTGTCTGCTCCTATAACAGTGGTGAGGATGAACTGAGAGGAAAGGGAAAGGAGACAAGGAATACAGAACAATAAAAATGCAGTTTCAGTTGACTAAGGAAAAAATATTTTCTCTACTCATCTCATTTTAAGGGGGACTTAAAATAAACTGATATAGGAGACATTGTGAGGTTTGCAAGACTTGGTGACCAGCCACAAAAGGACACAGAAGGACCACACAAGTAACTTGAGTTTTCCATTCTGTGATGCAGAGAGATTGATGATGCCAGTGCCCACCTGTGGCTCAGTATAAGGTGCTTCCTTACACCTGCTGGAGAAATGATGTTTCATAATAGCTTGCTTTTTCCTCGTATTAAAGTCACTTACATGTAAAGTCAGCTTGTACCAGGTCTGACATTTATCTTTTATATTGGTAGAGTTGTAAAGTGATACTGTAATCAAGGATTTTGGTCAGAGAGTTCTTTTATAAGAGTTTCAAAGATAAAATCCAATTAAATACTTTAGTTTGGAGGACGAAAAGTATTATAGTTCCTGTCAGTTTGACAAATTGAATCTCCTCCATGAAATATACTGGATAGACCCTGCAAGGGATACAGATATGGTTTAACCACACTCATGTCTTCAGAAATGCTACTGACTAATAGCGACAAGTATGTGAAAAAAAGCTGGTACAAAGCAGATAGCTTATGCCACAGAGACATAGAAACTGTGCTATGGGAATCAAAGGGAAAGAGAAACCATTCTGATAAGTGAACCAAGAAGAGTTGCGTGGGACACTGGGTATTTAAGGTGACCTTTGAGAATTTGGTAGGGGTTCACAAGAAACTTAAAATATCTTTGTTGAGAAAATATAATTCATCATACATTGTGATTCTCTCCTTTGCTTTTTGATTTCCTCAGATATATTGACTGAAAAATCTTTATTTTATTGTGTATACAAAAAAGATTTTAATATTTGCGTATGTACTACATAAAAATGTAGAGAAGATATCCTAGATTTGATGAATGGAGAAACTGACAATTAACTTAGTTAATAGTTACAAAGCTTTTTAACCAGCCAATTGTATTTGTCTAATTTTTTATCAGACTGAATTTACTAACTACATTAAATGGCAAGGTTTAAAAAAAAAAATCACCCTTAAATTAACTTAACCATAGTGAATTAATGCTAATGCTGATGCTTAGCCCTGGTCCATATTTGAATCTTGTGAAATTCACCATTGGACTTATTTATTAATGTTTAAGTTTCTTATTTATTATATCCTTCTTTACACCTATTGAATAAGTTGGATAAGTTTCTATGCCACTGTTATGTCCTGTTGAGGAATCCTGCCAGCTGGAAATATAATAGTCACTACCTATCCTCCCTTACATGACATCCTTTATATTTAAAGGAAAAATATTGTGCAAATTATTTGGATTCAGCATAGAATTTTTTTTATTCCCTCATGTAGAGAGATGGATATATATTTAACACTTCTGGAGATTTTACTACACATAATTCACTGAGTAGTAATGGAAGCTAAGGGTGAACAGATAGTCTAACCTTTCTCTTAAAAATTTTGTTCATTTATATCAACTTGGATGCTTTCAGCCTTCATGAGTAAAAGTGTTTAAAAAATAAAAAAATTCAGTATTTAAATAAGATGAATTCAGGCAGTAGAAGATAATAGGAATATTTATTCAGTTCCTCAACAAAGGTATCAGAGATTCATTTTTCCTCAGCTCAGCCTTCTCAGCCTAATGGCTTTATTTTAAGCATGTGTGCTAATAACCACAAAGTTCCTACTGAAATTCTTATGTAACACCATCATACAGCTATTCTTGGGGCTAGTTGAATAGCACCTCTTCTTGTGCGTCTGATTTTCCATAAGGCAGACTTTCCCAGTGGTCTTACAGTTTACTTTCAATCGTGTATCATTGACCATGATTGCATCCCATGCTCCTAGTTAAACCAATATTTGATGAAGGTAATGAAACAGCCACAAAAATTGGGATTCTTAGTAGAGAAGAAAGAAGAAAATTGTTATTGGGAAGACAATCAATGGTATTCTCGGTAGGATCACACCATGTCAGTGGGTACTGCTAGTTATGGTTGGTGTCTAGTTTTAAAGCTAGTGATGTCTTGAAATCATAGCAAATTAAACCCAACATGAAGCTCCAGACCATCTCATCTCTTCTAGTTACTGATGAGGACACCGAGGCCTAGGGAAACCAGTTGATTTAGTCTAGATTATGGCAGTGTGTTGTAGCAGGACTTAAATTTAGTTTACTAGATTTCTATTCCACCATTTTTCTCTATTATGGCTTTTTTTTTTCTTTAAATTCCCTGTCTTCTGTTAGTCCAGTAGGAAAATGTCATCGGGGAAAAATGGATCAATACAAGTGAAGTTCTTCTAGGTTAGAACTGTATAGAGAAAGTAATGATTATACCTTTTAAAGGTATCTCACATGAAAATCTTGTTTAAACACACCTAACTTATTTTGATGTTTGGCTTTTTAAGCTTAGGGTTGACTAAAATACAATTTCTTTAGATTATTTTCATTGAAATTTATCATAAAGAAAGGTAAGAATGCTCTTTTCTGTGGTTTTTCAGTCTAATACCCTAATTAACAAATATATTTTTCCATTAAGATAAACATTTTTTTCATTTCCAAAATACTACATCTTCATCCTATTACACATTTTTCTTTTTTTCTCCTTTTTCAGTTTTATTAGGTAGAATTATTACAGTTCGACTGCACATACACATTATATTGCATGTAAATACATATATACAGTAGACTGCACATCTTTTTAGTTTACATATCTATACTAATTATTGTTTCTAAGGACAGGTTAGATCTTTAGCTTTTCAAACTTACATAGTTATCAAAGGAATAAAGCCAACTACAAAATAAGAACCAATAGAATGCGGTAATCCAATCATAAAGGACAGTCAAATGTGCTTACACATTTATATTTTTCAAATATGAGTTTTTGGAATACTTTTATATTGCTACCTCCATATTTTATGCTGTATTCACTAAAACAGTGTTCAAAAGACGTTTACTGACCTCAGACTTGGGGCCCAGAATCTTCTGCCACTAATTCTACCCCTTCCACAACAAGCACATTTCCCATCATCCTTGATAGCCCTCTTTGGATCCTACCTGGAGGCTGGCACATCATACAGGGCCCAGCTGGGCCATACTCTTCACTTTGTGGGAAACTGTATTCCATTTTTTAGTGTGTTCTTATGTTAAATAATTTTCCTACATTTGTTGACTAACATTGTCTTTAGTGAAGAAATGTGAGATGACAGAATACTTACGAGAAACTTTGGGGTCCTGGTATATTTCTCAGTTTCCCCCAAATCATACTGGGAACTTTCTACCTGCTCCTCTTTCCCTTTCTAATAATTCCCTCCCGAGGCACCTTTATTGGTTAGCGTTACTGCTTATTGACAAAATAAGAAAGAACAAACCTTTTTCATCTTTCAAAGAAGGAAAAAAAATGTTTTTGGGGATGTGGACTAGCAGATGATCTAAGGGGCTATCATTATTCTCTGGTAACTGCTACTAAATTTCAGAGTCAAGTGCTTTCGTTCATATAACACAGTAAGTATCTTTGGCTCTGGCACTGTTAGCATTTTCAGACCAGGCCCAGATCATTTGAAATGTGTGCCACTAAGTCATAGTAGATCTTTAGTTTATGGAAGTGTATGGAGCTCTGTGTTGATTGACAGTGACAGGGTTGCTTGTTAATTAGTGGTGTTTTATATGTCTTTGAATCTTTGTCACAGACCAATCCCAATACTTCATCGCTATGAATACTTCTTCCCCACTACCTCTACCTTTTTCTAGGAGATCATAGATGCTACATAAGCTGATAGAATCCTTCTTCCTTCTGTTCCTGACTCTACATTTTGGCTTCAATAGACATTCTGGCTATGTTGATTGTCCCTGGTGTTATTCCTCTGTAATTCTGGATTTTATCTCAAATCTCTTCCAACAGCCATCACTAATTTATCTTGTTTATCAGTACAGTTACATTTTCTGCCTTATTATGAATTGTCTGTTCTGGGCCAAGTACTCATCCAAGCACCCTCCTCCCCCTGCACCTGATCTGCGTGAATTGTTACTCTTGTGTTATTCCTTGTTCCAAAATCACGTCTCTCGCTCTGACACCCACGCCCACCCCTATGTGGCCTGGCCCTCCTTAGTGTTTTCTCCACTACTTGTCCCTTCTTACCTTATGCATGATGCAAATTGTACTTCTTTCCTGAACAAACAGTATACTTCCTATATCCTTGCCCGGTAGTTCTTTGCCTTTCTGGTACGATATTCCTTTTCTTCGCACCAAACCACCAGCCTATTTAAAATCCAAGCATTCTTTGAGGCCATCTCATGTGCTACTTCCTCCCTTGGGCTATTGCTTGATAATCTCTTGCCATCTTTTCCCTTAGTACTTTGTGTACTTCTGTTATCTTTTACTGCATTATATACTTTAAGTCAGGAATGATATCTTAGTCACATTAGCCAGTATTTCTAGTACATAGTATTTTTCTGGACTCTGACTAGCTTTTATGGAGTCTTTGAGGCTGTGAGGTCATTGTTATATTTAGAACACATCTAATTCATCTTTTAGCACATAGGTCAAGCTGCTTTGATTAAAAGCACTATTCTGTTTGCTGTATCTCCATTTCAGTGTCATTGTCAATTCATAACATTTTAAGATGTTTTAAGTAATTCAATAATTGATGTACTGTGCTTTAGGTCTTTTTATATATTTTTTCTGTAAATCCTCTAATTTATATTTCTTTTCTTTGAAACTAGGCCACTGACATCTGTGATCCTAATCCAATCCTGATGCTCATGTTTTGTGTCTACATGTATGAAAGACTGCCTACATATCTCCCCAAGAAGGTGGTGCCCTTTCATTGTACTCTTCATGACACTGTGCTGACAGAGGTAAGGAGATCATTAGGACCAAAATATACATGGAGTTAAACGGGGTTTTAGCTGTTTCTTTCCCACTCCAAAATTAACAAAAGTATCAGTGTGATATATCATACAAAAGCCTTAGCAAATATTGGTCCTTCTAAACCAAAGGTATAGCAGAGTGAAAAGGAGAATTTTTCCTTAATAATAATCGCCACCCGCAATGGAATGATGACTCTTGCATTCATTTCAGGCATAGGGTGGGGAGATGGAAAATGAAAATTAAGCACTTTGAAGGCAGATCTTTTCAGGAAACTTGAGATCCATTTCATGTACAAAAGGACTGACAGCATAAGTGGAAACTTGTGATCAGAGTGTGCCTGACTTCCCTTTAGGGAAGTTTACACATCCAGATGGATTTTCTTCAGATGAGGATATGGAAAGGGAAGTAATAATGAAAGCACTCCTAAGCAGGACCACTTAATTCCTACTAAAGGATTTTATGTATCCTGGAGCTGTTACATGTGTAACAGTGAATTTTTTAATATTCAGGAAAAAAATAAAAATGAAATTTGGAGTCCTGTGACCATAAAAAAAAATCTGTATAAATATGTCATGTTTTGCAGGTGTTCACTTTAATTGAGAAATATCTTGTCAGGCATCATCAATCTCACTTCGTTTTTCAAACAGTTTGTTTCATTTGAATACTTGTGAAATATCTTCTAGCATACAAGTTTTGATTGCTTGTATTTATCTAAGACTGTTCCTTTTACTAGTTTTCCTAAAATTTCAACCAGACTTGCACGTCTCTCCTTGCTTCTTTCTCAGGACAGTATGGGCTGATAGAATCTTACTATGTACAAAAGGTAATTTACCTCTTTGGTCGGATCATGTTTATTCCTTTCCTCAGGCTGTTTTAAAGTATTCCTCCTCATAGTCAGTTTGTGGGGTGGTAATCTTATACTTTGAATGCAAAACATGTCCATATCTGGTCTTCTAAAGAGATGTCCTGGTGCTCTTTGATTTGTCAGTGTAACCTCATTGAGAAAATAACTGCAGCATCTGTGAATGTCTGAGTGATGGTTAGTAAGGATTCAGTTAAAAATCAAGAAAAACTCAGGTCCTTGTCTCAAAATGTAAAGGGCTCAATTTAGGGAAAGGAAAGCCACTCCTCTTGATTTTCTGTTACCAAAAATTGAGATATGATCCCTTTATTCAATTTTATTACTTTTCCTTTTTTGTTGGAAAAAGAGATATACAACTCTTTAGAGAATTTTTTCAACAGTATTTACTATGATAATTCACTAAGTGTAATGATATTTAAGGACTTCAGGTACTAACTAGTCGAGAGCTGTAATTATATTGGAGAGGCCTTCTGACTTCACAATCAAATTTCTGAAGAGTTAGAAATGCTTTACTTAAGCCTGCAGAAGATAGGAGGACTCTGAATTAGATTTAAGCAGTGATTTATTGGACTTAAGTATTATTACTTATTATTACTAGTTTTCTAATCCTGTCCACATGTTTGAATTTCTTTATGTCATTTGATTGGTATTGTTTTGAAAGAGTAGCTAATAACACAAGTTCATTTTATACATAAATTTTATTTGTAATGTTAAAAATCAACTGAAAGCATATTAAAATGGAAACATGAAATCTTCACAGTTAACTGTTTACTAGAAATAATGTTTATACGTTGAGATTATAGATGAGAATATACAGACAGCTTTTGAAGGAAACTAAAAATTGAAAAGAAATGCAAAATAAAATATCAATTACAAGATGCTTTGATTTTAAATTTCATTGAAGAAAATCACTGATTCAGAAATCGCTCAGAATCTATGGCATCATGTGCGCATGTGCATAAACAGCACTGTAAATGGCAGTGCCTAAGTTGTAGAATGTCCTTCTCAACACTTTCAACCCTCCAGGAGAAAGAAAAATCTGAAGCAATGGCTACTATAATTGAAAAAGTATTTTTGTAGCTATATGTCACATATAGAAACATAGAATACACATTGGGCCCATTAAACAATGTAGTAATCAGTGAAAAAAATGTAGAGTGCATTGATCTTCTGAGATATTTTTAAAAGCAGTTGAAGTCTTTTTTTTTTTTTTTTTTTTTTGAAACAAAATTTATACAGGAGCACAATAGTAACGGGATGGCTGTCATTGCTAAAGGGGAATTGAGGCTCCAAAGCTTGCTTGCTTTCCTTGGCTGACTTTCCCTTCTCCCCATCTGCCACTCACCACTCTACATGAAATCCAGGAGTTGAGTGGAATGACCACAGATGGGCCCAAAGCCTTTGTGTCATTCATTCATTCATTCAACATAATGAGAGTGAGTAGCTTCCTTAAGCAATCAAGGCTGCTTATAGAAGTTCCAGGACTATAAACCAATAACAGTTCATAGTGAATCTACTATTATTTTCAACATTTCCTTCCAGAAAATGGAAATTAGCTCTCTGTGACTTAAATCACTAGATCTGTTAACTAATACTTTAAATGCACACATACATACATAACAAATAACACTAGCATAATCTTCCCTCCATTGTTACTGAGATCTGTAGGCAGTGAGCAACATGAGACCCCCCAAATTTGTGGGAAAACTGAAGGTAGAAACTCTTCAGCAACTACATACTTGTCATGGTAGTTAGGTTACCAAAGTTCTCATTGAAATATAAAAGTAGTTAATCTTTGAACAGATCTCTACCATATTCTATCTATGACTATAGTTCCTGGACTGCGTAAGTGCAGTCATCTTTTCTTTACTCTAGTTTGGCCAGTCATCTACTTCCCCAAGGTCTTCTCCCTCCTCTGGGTCATTACTTTCCATGATAACTTCATGTCTTTCTAATATGTGTATTTTTTAAAATCCCCATTATAGTTTACATAAGCACTTAACGTTTTTCATGAAATACTCCCTAAAAATAAAGTAACTCCTTCTCAAAAATGGTTGGTGTCAGGAAGGAAAAGACAGCCAACCCTTAGCTATACTACCACTTCTAGATGAGGCTACCATCCTTTTCATCTTGGACCTCTGATTTTAAACCTTAACTCCTTATGATGCTTTCTACACTGAGCAGCCAGATTAACCTTTTTATAAATTGGATTATATAAGCAATAAATTCTCTTTTTAAAATTCTTCAAAGATTTCCCTTTGCAGTAAGATTAAAATCCAAGTTGCTAACTTTGGACTTGAAATTTTGGATGATCAGATGTTTTTACATCTGTCATGTCCTTACCTGAAATCTTCCTCTCCCTGCCCACTCTGAAAAACACACACACACACACACACACACACCACACTATCTTTAAATACAAAGTCTGCTTTCTTCCATTTAGTATACTAAGAATAAATAATGATTAAAGTATCTCTTTCATAAAAATAAGAAATGTTAAGTTATATATTTTTAAAATTCATGATCTCATTTATACTCTCTTCTTCTTCAATATAGATTCTACTGAAAAATCCAGGCTTCAAGAGATTAGTGTATAATGCTACAATTGTCGGAAGAGATGCCTCTGATTTCTCCCTCTCCCAGGAAGGGAATGTTGTGACAATTTCTCCAAAGTAAGTTTGTTTTTTTTTTTGTTTTTTTTTTTTTACTGAACATATGAACCCTAGAGATTTAATGTGTGTTATAATTATAAAAGAGTGACCCAGATTTGTTTTTAGTATGAAATGAAAAGATCATCACTCCAGACAGAGATAAATCATTCATATTATTGAGATTCCTCACCAATTTTGTTAAGACAATTCTAACACTATAAAGCATCTGCTTTTTATGTATGCATTTAATTTTAGTTTATGTTGCATGCATATGCTCCACAGAGAATAGACTCTAAGTTCTTTATGTACTATAGTTCTGTTTCCTGCAGGAAATGGGAGTCAGTGTGTGCTAAATATACAGTATTTAGTTGCTTCTGATTATGAAAGCACTATGTACTTACTGTAGAAAATATAGAACCTATGAAAGTAGGAAGAAAAATAAAAGTAAAAACTAATTATCTTGCCTCGAAAGACACCCCCAATGTTGCCATTTTTCTCTATCCCTTCATAATCATTGTATATGTATATCTGGTACACTCCCAAATTGTGATAGTATTCTATAAAGTCTCATTTTTATCTGATTTTGTTCACATGATACTTGTTTAATGTTTCTACTCCTCACCCATTCTCAAATAAAGAACAAATGAAAACCTCAGAGAATAGTCTTCAAAAATTAAATATAAGCATAATATATTACTCTTCCTAGATCAACAAATCCTATTTCATATGCTAATAAGTGTTAATGATGGCAAATGCTCTTATTACATAGTACAAGGATGATATGAGAAGAGCCGTGTCAGTACCACAAGGTTAGACAGATTTGATAACCACTAATCGACTTGAAAAAGAAATGAATTTTAGGCTTGAATTTTATTCTTTGCCTTTGTATTTGATTATTTTTTACCTTGTGCAAAGTGACAGATTATAACTACTAATTATTTATTTAGTTATCTTTTTGGTTTTTGAACTATACATTGACCTGAATTACTTTTCACATTATAGTCTTTATTACTTTTGGTATATCAAACACAGAAATAATTGGAAAGGGGAGCCATTTTTAATTGTGTTTAAAATATGAAGGAGCCCAGTTGCAGTAGTGCCCTTGGCTTGTGTCATTAGCTTGTGCTCATTTTCTTCAGTTGCTGCTTTGCTGCTCCATGCTAAAGGAGTATATCATTTATAAAATGTGAATATTCATGGTTTGAACTCTACCCAGATTGAATTAAATATGAGAAAAACAATCCTCCACTCACCTGTTTATATATTATAAATCATATCTCAGAATAAAACTCCTTGTAAAAACAATCCACTCATTTTCCTAGTTATACTTCTATGTCTGCTATAAAACACAATTTTGGTGATACTAGTTCATTTGGATATTGTCACAGTACCATTTGTCTTCCCTCAGTACTTTGATCATTGAGATCTATTCTGTCCTTCAAATAGGATGATACAAATGAAAAGGATTAAGGTTCCCCTCTTCCTGCTTTGTTCACTCATCAACCTAATAACCTCTTCCAGTATTTCAGAGCTCCCATTATATGGAAATTCTTCCTAACAACTGCCCTAAACCTCTGATGTTTTAGCTTAAGACTGTATGTCTTGTTAGTGAAGCTAACATTTATAGTTTCTATTTTTAATGTGAAACCTGTATACCTGTGTTGTTGAAAATTTGACTGTTACAGAAAAATATAAAGAAAACAAAAATCGCCTAGAATCTCATCAGATAAACACGTTTAATTTATTAGTTCATTTCCTTCCAGTCTTTTTATATGTACAAGCATGTGTTTATTATAATATATGCATAATTGGATATTTACAAAATAAATGCAGTATATATGTAAATATTAAAATACTTAATACCTGTTAAACATGTGCTCTGTATGATATAGTATGCACTTTATGTACCTTTTCATATTTAATCATCCTGGCAACCATATTAGTGTCTTCATTTTATAGAAGAAAACATTGGGCACAAGGACATTGTATCATTTACTCACTTTTCCCTGCTATTAAATGAAGTAGAGATTCAAAACCAGCCAATATAAATCCAGAGTTGGCAGTCTTATTTAACTGACAGCTGCATGTACTGTGTGTGTGTTTATATCATACTCATACAACGCCCCTGGCCTTCAGTTATTTGTGGTTTGACTATTTGTAAGAAATCCTGAAGATCTGTGGCACATAATTGTATCATTTTTGTTTCTCCAGGAACTGGTCTGTGAGAATATTTCACTTGGGTAAACCTAACAGCCTACTTCCCATTAATTTTTTAGCAGTGCTTTTTTTCCTTTTTATTCACCATTGCACCTTTTATGGTTTATATCAATAGAGACATATTTATAAATATTAGCTTCATGAGGTTTTTAACACATGCCAAGTGACCATTAACTGGCCATATTTACATGGATACATACTCCCACATGTAATGATGAATAAATGTATTCATATTTTGACCACATTGTACATATGCATATATTCTTATTTTCAACTTCTTTATCTTTTTTTAGTCAAAATTTAACTTGCACCTGCTTTAATAACTCAAATATGTAGAGGAGTTTAACATGCAAAGCAAGTCCTTCTCCCCTGATATCCCCACCTCCAGAGATCCACTACTTGAGCACCTACTTTTAACTCTTTCAACTATGTCTAGTTTTAGTTCTTCCAATGGTTACTTCCATAAATATAAATAATCTGTGTATCTTTGCCAATATTTTTGTTATATCAACTTCAAAAATACTGTCTTGATGTTTAGCTATAATATTTAATGATCTTGGTCACTTATTACTCTAGATATATTGCCCTCCCACCAAATGTCACTAGTTATATCTTCTATTCATTACTGTTCCAAGAGTACAAATGTAGATTGTAAATATTTCTTATACTATGAATATACAAACTATCTGTTGCCTCCTTTTTTAAGCTGAGAAAATTAATAAATTCTAAAGAAGTACATAAAATCTTTCCTTCAGGTATCTCACATTCTAGAGCACTTTGCCTTTCATTCTTATTTGGCCTGATAGCTTTCCAGACCTATTGAAGAGATGTCAGTATTGGTCACTGTTTATTTCTCTTTGGATAGAAATGAATATCTGCCTCTTTCTTAGTGTATTCACTTATTTGCTAAAAAAAAAACTGCCTTTATGAAACCTTCTAAAAAGTGTGAGAGAGGTAAATATCCCCAAATTTTGGTTTTTCAGCATATCTTTTGACTACACTTACACTTGATTCATATTTTACTTGGTATTTTTCCAAGTTGAAAGGATTTTCCCTCATAACTCTTGAGATAATTGTTCCACCTGCCTCATAATATTTGGTGTTTGTGATGAGAAAATCTATTATTCTGTTTCCCCACACCTCTGGAAGTTTTTAGAATCTTTCATTGTGTTCTGATATTGTTCTGGAATGCATCAAGGAGGGTCATTTTTTTATTCACTGTCTGGGTACAATGTGAGTCCTTTTAATTATGAAGTTGTTTTTCACAAGCTCTGGAAAATTGCCTTAAATTATTTCTTTCATCATTTTCTCTGCTCTCATTTCCTAACCTTTAGTTGTTGGATATTGAACCTGTTAATTAGGTCTTCTATGTATCCTAGCTTATCACTCATATTTTTCAGGTCATTGCTTTTTCCTCTATCAACAAGCCTCCTTTTCCAACTGTTTCCTTTAGGTAAGAGAGAGAGAGAGAGAGAGAGAGAGATAATCTATATGTATTTGTAAGAATACTTTCATTTTCATTGGGTATGTCTATTTCACAGCATCTTGTTCTTAAATTAGGGTTATAGTATCTTCATAAATGTCTCTGACTTTTACATTATGACTTTACGTTCTCTGTTACCTCTGTTGTTTTTATTTTATTTGAGGTCAGCTGATATATTTATCTCGGTCTTAGTGTTTCATGTTGATGGATATACTCTAATGACTTGTGATACTTGTTTATATATAATATGGCAATAGACAACTAAATTGTGATCCTGTATATGCACAGGTTTGTCAATTGGTCGACTTCACTAGGGTGAAAAACATTCTATTTTTATGCCCAGTTGCCTGGCATCCTACACTGGCCCTAGGAAGAATATGGTTGTCTGAATCCTATTTTGCCCTCCATATGACTAGGTATTTCTGGAAATGGCTTCTCCAGAAGTCTACAGGGCAGCTTTGTTTCTTATATTAGCCTCTGTGCAGATGCTCATTGATGATTTCCTCTAACTAGTAGCTTTAAAACAAACAAAACAGACAAACTTTTATTATCATTTTAATGAGATTTCTCTTAGAGAAGCAGTGAATCTGGGTTTTAGATGCCATTGTGGCTTAGAACCCTTTTATCATGTCATTTATCAGTTAAATGCTGGGCTTAGATACTGACACGTGTAGGCTTTATGACTCAGCCTCATTTTTCTTATTTGGAAAATGGGGATCAGAATATTTACCCATAGTGCTGTCAGTAGTGAATGTAATTATATAGGCAAAACATCTAGTTCTGTAACTGGAACTTAGACAAGCAGTACATATTTGCCTCCATCCTCTAAATTCCAAGTGCCCATAATTCATAGATGAAAATATATCAACACTACTCACAAAGGTTTATAGTATAGCAGAGTGCCACACAATCGAACACGTGAGGATATAATTTAATAGTTGTTTTATTTGTGGATGTGTGTATAAAACTAGAGGAAAATACAAAACAAAAGAAGCACCTAAGTGTTCTTAGGGAAACCCCAGAAAGTTTCCCAGAAGATACAAAGCTTAATTCTCAGTATGTATAGATAACAGACATTCACTTCTAGATGCATTTTATTTTGTAGGCTCTAATGCCATTTTTAGGTGTTTTTAAAAAATATCTTTTTTGCTCGATTAAATAATTTTGAAGTCTTTAGTTTTTATACTTAGGTTTCTGAAAATATTTTGTTTTCCTAAAAGAAAATATATAGGATTATCATTATATATATTATATATTATATAATTATGTGTACCACATCCTGCCTTAGAGTCTGTCTAAATCATGATTAATAATGGCTCTTTCTGCCAGTTGTGGATTTAAATTCCCTGAGATATAATTTATACAGAAAAGATTAAACAGCTCCACCAACATATAAATAAACATATTTCTGCATCTAACTTGATGACTAAATTTAGCTATAATCATAGAGTCACTATCATAAAAGTGAAAATATACTTTGAAAAAACGGTTCTCTTTCTTTTTTTCCTCGTTATTCTCATTGAGCCATCTGGGCACTGACATTGATGTGTCATATATTTATTCTCCATCTCTTCCAAAGGCCAAGTTGAAGTAGTTTATGAGGTACATGTAATATCAAGGAGATTTTTTTAAATGAGGGAAGGCAGTTGGAGCAGAGAGAAAATAAAAGGTAAGAAAATTAAGATAAAGGCCATAATTATGATACACATGTCTGGATACCTAAGACACTTACGTGAAGTGGATGACCCACGTGATTCTAAACTTTCTAATACACTCAGTAAGGCATATGCTCCAGTATGACTACCAGATTTGTAAAAGGAATATCTACGCTCAAGAGAAGCTCAAATCTTCATGGTCCTACAACCAACCATTGGCCTCATAAAAAGGATACTGTATTTTAAGACGTGTTTCATAGAACTTAAGTATAGTTCCATGAACTTACTTACTTAGTACATGTTATTTAGATTATGGTCATTCTTCAACACCCTTTTTCGTCATCTTCCATGGAGAGCCAATCCATTACCTAGTCATACTAATTTTACCTTATGTGTCTTAAATTTGGTGTTTTTCCCTCTTACCCACCTCTTTCATCCTAGTTTCATGTACTGTCATCTTTAAACTGGGCTGCTACAGTAGATCATAAAAGGCTTCTCTGCAATCCATCCTTTCTGTTAGAATAGCAACAATCTTTTTTGATGTAAATTTGGTTATGTTACTCTTCTGTTTGAAATATTGCAATAGCTTCCCATCACCATTAGGATATAGACTGAATATCTCAACATGGTCTGTGGCCTTTCATGGCTGGCCTTTAGCTATATCTTCATCACTAATACCCTTGCTCTCTAAGCTTCAGCACCACTGGCCTTTGGTAAGTTCTTCAAATATATCATAAGTCCTCATACTAGAGGCATGGATGCCTTTTTTCCTCCCCTGCTCATTCTACCTAACTCATTCTCATCCTTCATATCCCACCTGATACATCACTTCCTCTGATCCTTTGGACTATATCACACTCTCCATTATGTGCTCTCATACCCCTTCATAGCACATACAGAATTTATAATTTTCACATTTATTTTGTGATGATATAATTAATGCCTGCCATGTCCTATAAAATGTAAGCTCCAAGAGATCAGGAATAGTGGGGTTTATTTTTAATAATTACTTTATCTCAAAAACGTAAAACAATGTCTGGAACATTGTAAGTTCTCTGTTAATATCAATTGAATGAATGAATGAATGGCTTTATCTAATAATGAATTTTAGAATATCTAGAAAAATCTTAAATCACTCACAGGTATCTTAACACATAATTTGAGCATATGTACCCAGAAAAAGATCCCAAAGTCAAATATTTTTGTTCTCAATTAAATTTAAGCCTATGAGCTTTTCATAATAGCCAAGAAAATGTCCTTTTGTGCAAGTTGAGGGGATTAATGATATTATATCTGAATAAAATTGTGAATAAAAGCCAGGCTGGGCTAACAAGATAACTCACAAGTCTAAGTATTGGAATACTGATCTGAGTTCTGCTGGACTAACTCGTAAATCTAAGTTAATTAGTGTTGGTTTGCTGTTCATGTTTTTTCTGCTAGCCAGCTGGATTTTCAAAGATACATATCTGGCTTTGGAATGTTGGTTTGCTGCCTCCCTGCCTCCACTTTTGGTAATGATGATGCTAAAGCTGTTCCATGCCTATTGGCCGAATACCCCCAAGCTTGTACTTTACCTTATAAAATCTCATGCGCACGTCTTGGAGGTGCTCAGAGCTTCGGAGCAGAAGCCCCTCTGAGCCCGCCGGCATAATACATCTGAGTACTCCAACCCTCCGAGTGGTGCTTGTTTCTTGGTTGACCTGTCGTTTCTGTAACAAAATCATTCCCACTTCTGCTAGATGTGAACTGTAATTTTCCCTAAAAAACAATTTTGAGAACATTTCAATTAATTTTTAAAGTCCTTCATTCACTTTATGCTACTCGCTAAACTCACCTATTCAACAGAAATTCCTCACAGGTTCTGGGAAAGTTAAGCCAAAGTTTAATGCCGAGAGAATCTATTTCCATCTCCATTCCTGAATGTGTGTGTCCTAAGGGAAGGCAGTGGGTGATAGTTTGTACAAAGTTAACTGTGGTAATGATGTATGAGTCTAACTATGGTAAAAGCCAGAGAAAAAGCAAAGGTAAAAATGTCCCCAAGGTTTACCACCCACAGCTGTGGCAAGGCAAGGCAAGGCTGAAAGATTCAGCCAGTAAAGAAAAATTGAGCCCATTTTTCATTTGGAGAATTCATTACTTACATAAACAGTGAAAGTGAAAGTTACCAAAGGGCCCAGATTCCTGTATCCCTTATGTAGAGTGACACCAAAACAAGAGAAGCCAGATGACTGCATCATGCATACTAGGATACCTGTTGCTTATAATCAATTTCATGCTTCAACTAAGCAGTTTTGTAGCCAGTAACTCTACCCTGAAGGGAGCTAGGTGGCAAGCCTCAGACCTCATCAGAATCTAGGAGGCAATGAGAAACTGTCTGCTGATAGCCTCTCAGGGAAGATAGAGGGGCAAGTGAGAAATGTTCTTGGAGCAGTGCTTCAGGAAACTCCATGTTTTGTGTTATGAGAGGATCACAGAGCTTTCTGCCAAGACTTACATTCACCACAGTTCAGCTTTGTGTCTATGGTGTCTGTTGTTATGCACGGTTGCCAGGGTGCCATGATTTAGTCATTCCCCTAGAAACTGAGAAGTGAAATCTCCAACTCATAGATTCTTTACCATTTTACTATATTTTACACTAGAAAGTTGAAAATTAAAGGAGATGGATGAGTTTTCCTTATTCTTTTAATTAAGTATATCTTTCAAATAAAAGTCATGCAACTTATACCATTATTTTGATTTGAGGTTTGAATTTTATTTTCACCCAGTTATAGGTATTTTTTCTTAATTCCTACTTTCTCATTTTTTTTCCCTCCATGTGCTGTGACTAAGAATGTGCCTAATCAGTAGCACAGAATGTCCTATGAAACTCACACAAAAATACATGTATGATTTCCTGTGGCTAGCTGTTAGAAAACCCAGTGTTTGGTAGATTATACATACATTTGGAATTTAACTTTAGGTTTTACAGACTGGTTGAAGATGTTTGGACTGATAACAGTAACTCAATTATAGCCTTTCTAAAATCTGCAGCAATCTTTAATTTTATTGTGGAAGTGAGTGTATTAACAGAGGGTGGGACCTGAACACATGGTTGGCACTGAATAGTGGCTTGTTAGTTGTCTTTTTCTCAATACAATATTTTCTCTTTTATCTTTTATTAAATAGAAACCAAACTACCATCACTCTGAAATTTACCAGTCACTTCCTCCATCCTGCTGAAGCGTCACTGCTGTTAATTTCCAAACCGAAGAATGGAATAGGAGGTAGTACGATGACTTTTGCCCTCAAGGGTGAAGTCCTCAGTTTTAAAGCCATTGTAAGTAAATTATACCGATTTTATGTTTTTGTGTCTCTTCTCAAGCCATGGAGTGTCCCAGGCACAGCTCTTCTTCAAAGTTTTATCTCCTGGCAGCTCTTGTTCTTTGAGATTGTGTGTGTTTACAGACACAGATGTGCACATACTTACATTTGCACAGTATTTGGCTTCTGTAGCTCTGTTATTCTTACTTTGATATTCTTTCTTTGGAAGTAAGTCTCCAATTTTATAATAGATGTTGAAGGACTTGTATTTACTTTATTTTTTAAAATTTTAATACAATTTTAAAGGTTATTTTCCATTTATAGTTATTACAAAGTATTGGCTCTATTCCCCATGTTGTACTGTACATCCTTGAGCCTGTCTTACACCCAACAGTTTGTACCTTCTCCCCCAACGCCTGTGTTGTTCCTCCCCACCTCCCCACTGGTAACCGCTAGTTTGTTCCCTGTATCTGTAAATCTGCATCTTTTTTTGTTATATTCATTAGTTTGTTGTGTTTTTCAGATTTCGCATATGAGTAATATCATATAGTATTTGTCTTTCTCTGTCTGACTTATTTCACTTAGCATAATGCCCTTCAAATCCATCCATGTTCCTTCAGATGGCAAAATTTCCTTCTTTTTATGGCTAAGTACATATTGTATATTGTGTGTGTGTATGTGTGCGCATGTATACATATATATACATGCGCACACACCCCATATCTTTATTCATTCATCCATCAATGGACACTTAGGTTGTTTCCATATCTTGGCTATTGTAAATAATGCTGCACTGAACATGCGGGTGCATGTATCTTTTTGAATTAGTGTTTTGAATTAGTGAATTACATACCCAGAAGTAAAACTGCTGGATCGTATGATAGTTCTATCTTTAGCTGTTTAAGGAAGCTGCATACTGTTTTCCATAGTGGCTGTACCAATTTACATTCCCACCAACAGTGTACAAGCGTTCCCTTTTCTCTACATCCTTGCCAACATTTGTTATTTGTGTTCTTTTTGATGATAGCCATTCTGATAGGTGTGAGGTGGTATCTCATTGTGGTTTTGATTTGCATTTTCCTGATGATTAGCGATGTTAACCATCTTTTCACATGCCTGTAGTCATCTGCATTTTTATGGTGATTTTTTTGTTTATTTTTTTATTGACGTTAACATCAGTTTACAACATTATATCAGTTTCACGTGTACAACCTTATAGTTCTGCTACTGTATACCCTAGAGTGTCCTTACCACCAAAAGTTTACTTTCTATCCATCACCATACAGTTGATCACCTTTACACTTTTTGCCTGTCCCCCCTTAACCCCAACTCCCCCACCCCCATAACCACTGCTCTATTCTCTATATCTGTATGTTTATTTTTATATTCCAAATATGAGTGAAATCATGTAACCGTTTTTGTCTTTCTCTGTCTAACTTACTTCACTTAGAGTAATACCCTCTAAATCCCTTCCATGTTGCCACAAATGCCAAGATTTCATTCTTTCGTAATGGCTGAGTAATATTTCATTACACACACACACACACACACACAGACACACACACACACACACACACACACACCCCACATCTTCTTTATCCATTCCTCCATCGATGGACACCTAGGCCACCTCCATATCCTGGCCGCCGTGAATAATGCTGCTGTGAACATTGGGGTGCATGCATCTCTTCGAATTAGTGCCTTCATATTCTTCGGAAAAATACCCAGAAGTGGGTGTAGTCATCTGCATTTTGAAAGGATTTGTATTGACTGTTAAGGTCGGCTTTTCACAATTACATTTGTGCCTTTTATCAAGGAGTCATTCACTATACCCATAACAATTTACATGCCTTTCTGCCATGGAGACTTGTGATTTAAGTTAAAGCAGTCCCTGGGCTATGTCTGTTTTCAGTTAAATTAAGATTTGGTGGTTTACACAGCCAAGAAAAACATTACTCTTTTCTGACAGGAATATTCATCAGTTTACCTTGAGTGTCCTATGGAGCAAGTCTGTTATAAAGATAATGCTAAGACTGGCGTTCAGTGAGAGGTGATGATGTTCCAGGCAGAGTTCTAAGTGTTAATATCTCAAAGGATGGGCGAGAAGGATTTTTAAATCTCTATAAAATGGTTGTGATATTGCTGTGATTGCCATTAGTTTGTCTAAATATTATTTTCTACTGTGGGTGTATGATAAAGAAGTAAATTTATGCTGCCAGATTTCCATATGGATTATAAAGAATTGTAAATGTGCGGTGGCCTGAGTGGGAAGTATGAAGAGTGACTTTAGTAAAGGCCAGTTGTGTGAGGAGAGCATTAAGACGCTCACACGGACAGAATGGCTTATTAGATAAGGATACAGAGCAGGCATTTGATTGTACTGAGATGAGTATTGTGATCTTCTAATTTCCTCCTGAACAATGAACTCTTACACTTCCCAACCCTGTCACATAAATTCTCTGAAACAAACCATTGCTTTGCCGCATGTGTCTAAGCAACATGCATGGTGTTAGCCTGTCATGAACATGGCTCTTGAGCAGAAAAGCTGACACCTGAAGCTCATGTGGTCTCTGTTTACTTTTTGGTCTTAGACACCAGGAAGGTATATTGGATAATACTGGAGAAATAGGTAAGGACATGATTAGTCTAAAATAGCAGAATTCCTGGAATCTTTTCCTTTGTGGAAATCTTTTGGGAAATTTGAGTTTTAGTTTTATATTTGTGCTTTTATTACAGTAAAAATATGTCAGTGCAGCCACCACATTATAAACACAGGCATGCCACAGTCACATACACTCGAACTCAGGTATGTGCCACACCCATACACACCTGCCTCTTCCTTATGTAATGTTTATTAGGTATATAGATGATTAATTAATTTGCATATGTAAAGTCGTGTTCAGTCATTAACAAAATGAATTTTAAGGAAATTAACTTGGGAGACACTATTGTGACAAATCATTCAGTTGTTAGCACAGGATTATGGATCAGTGATGAGGTAAAATCTATTTTTATTCTTTCCCACCCAGATTTTAGCAGTGCAATGTTAATATAAATTAATATTACTGTAATATTTAAATAGACAGTTTTTTAGGAACTTTAAGTTTATATTTCATAATTCAGGATATTCTTTTTTATTATTAGCATGTAATATGTTTTATTTATTTATTTTTTACCTTAGGATATTATAAAATGTAGATCCCCATGTTATAAATGGAAAGAAATCACTGTGAATGTTAAAAATCCCTTCCACGCTGCTGGAGACTTCAGGTAAGTTATTGTTTTGATGTAAATTTATTGCAATTAGCATATCCAGTCTTAAGAGAAGTATGTAATTTTCTTCAACCTGAACTATTTCGAGGAGAAATTTTATGTATTTACATTGCTATAAATTTATAAGCCTCAGCAGATAAAATAGAACAAATAGTGAAGGTAAATCAGTTTTCCTTGAAATCCTATTTGATCTCTACAAAGTTAAGGTTGATCATGTCAAATTTGTGAATTTTATGTAAGCTTTCTGTTTATTGAGAGTTACAATTCTTTCAGTATTTTAAAATTTCTAATTAATTGACTTTTTAGCTTCTCATTGTATTGCATCTGTTAATGTCCAAAAGTGAAATGTTGATTCAGGCAGAAAATTTATTTTTACTTGCGGCATCATGATTAAAACCGCACATTAAGCATGCATTTGTGAATCTTGAGATTTAACAACAGTGATAACAACATAAATTTGAAATGAAAAGACAATATAGTGTTGAAGTGTTATTTAAGGCCACAAATAGAAAGAGATATCTTTTTATAAATTTACATGTTGAGGGAGAAGATGGATAATGATACTCCTCCCTCCCTTGTATGAATGTAGCCCTCACACTTAGGCAATGGGCATATAAACTCACAAATTTAAAGCCAGTCGCAAAATGTGTAAAATCAGTATTTTATAGTAAATATATATTACTTTCAAAAATAAAGAATAATGAAAGAGGATGAATAAGAAAGGATATTTAATGGCATATAATTCATATAGCCATTATTTTGATGTTAGAAACACTATAATAAGTGACCTAGTTTTTAATACTACACTTACAAAAATGATCAGAATTTGGTTATTATTAATAATCTTATATCAAATAAACTTTAATTTTTTTATTGAAGTAGAGTCAGTTACAATGTGTCAGTTTCTGGTGTATAGCACAATGTCTTTTAAAATAAAATTTAAAATTTCATATATTTTCCAAAAAGTTATATGCAGCACAGTGACCAGATTTGATCCTGTTTTATCAAAATTTAACATTACTTTTAACAAATAAGGTAACCTAGTCTAGGTTTTTTAAAATATTTTTATTGAGATATAGTTGATATACAATAGTGTATATTGAGGTGTACAACATGATGATTCACAATTTTTAAAGGTTGTACTCCATTTATAGTCATAAAATATTGGCTATGTTCCCTGTGCTGTCCAACATATCCTTACTTTGTACATAGTAGTTTGTACCTCTTAATCCCCTACCCAGCCTAGATTTAACAGAGACAGAATTGACTCCCACACTTCTATCCACCAGATCAGTAATTCTCAAATTCCTTTATAGCAGCATGTGATTCTTTCATGCTGTATAATACTTTTTTCACATGTTGTATGATTTGGTTTGCTAGTATTTTGTTGAAGGTTTTGCATTTATAACCAAAAGATTTATTAATGTAATTTTCTGGTGATGTCTCTGTCTTGTTTTTGTTTGTTTGTTTATTTTGTTTTGTTTTGTTTGTATCATTAATACTACACTCACAGAAAGATTTCAGAAACTGTCCTTTCCATACTATTTTTGGGGAGAGTCTGTGAATAAATAGTATCAATACTTCCAAATGTTTCGTAGAATTCACAACTAAAGCCATTCAGGTCTGAACTTTGTTTTGTGGGAAATTTATTTTATTATTAATTCCATCTCTTTACTTGTTATAGCCTAATCAGATTTTCAATTTCTTCTTGAATCAGTTTGATACTTTATGCCATTCTGAGAATTTTGCATTTCCTCTAAGTTATCTAAGTTGTTGGCAAAGAAGTTTTCATAGTATTCCCCTATAAACCATTTTACTTTTTCCTTCAAAGGCAATAGTGATGGCCCCTCTTCCATCCTTTATTTTAGGAATTTGATTCTTCTCTCCTTTATTCTTGATCAATCTAAGATTTGTTAATTTTATTTACCTTTTCAAAGAACCTTCTTCTGGTGTCCTTAATATTTTCTGTTGTTTTTCTTTATCTTTTTTTAAAAAAAATCTTTACTTGAGGTATAATTGATATGCCAAAAACTACACATGTAAAGTATACAATTTGATGATTTTGGACATATGCATGTACTGTGATACTGTCATCACAATTGAGGCAGTAAACATATCCATCACTTCCAAATGTTTCCTTGTATTCCTTTTTGTTTGTTTGTTTGTGGTAAGAATGCTTAACATGAGAATTGCCCTCTTTAACAGATGTTTCAGTGCACAATACCATGTTGTTAACTGTATGCACTGTGTTGCATAGCACATCTCTAGTACTTAGTCATCTTGCATAACTAAAATATTACACAACAACTCCAATTTCATCCTCTTTTCATCCCCTAGCAACTATCATTCTGTTCTCTGCTTCATGAGTTTGACTATTTTAGATACCTCATATAAATAGAATCATATACTGTTTGTCCTTTTGAATGTGGCTTATTTCACTTAGTATAATGTGCCCAAGATTCATCCATGTTGTCACATGTTGTAGGATTTCCTTTTTTTTAAGACTGAATAATATTTTGATAATAGCCATCCTAAGAGGTGTGAGGTGATACAGCTCATTGTGGTTTTGATTTGTATTTCTCTGATAATTAGTTATGTTGAGCACCTTTTCATATACCTATTGACCATCTGTGTGTCTTCTTTGGAGAAAGGTCTGTTCAAGTCCTTTGCCCATTTCTAATTTGATTACTTACCATATTATTATTATCATCATTATTATTGAATTGTTGGAGTTTCTTATAATATTTCAGCTTTTGTTGCCTGTGCTTTTGGTGTCATATCCAAGAAGTTATTGCCAAGACCGTTGTCAAGAAGCTTTCCCCTTATGTTTTTCTTCTAGATATACAGCTCTGGTCTTATATTTAATGATTTCATTTTTTGAATGCAGATATCCAGTTTTTCCAACATCTTTCAGTAAGGAGACTGTCCTTTCCCATTGTGTATCATTGGCATGCTTATCAAAGATCAGTTGACAGTGTACTTGGGGTTTATTTCTGGGCTATCATTGTTTTGTTTTTGTTTTTGTTTTTTGTCATATGTCTGTCTCTATGACAGTACCATTACTGCTTTAATTACTGTGGCTTTGTAATATATTTTGAAATCAAGAAATATGATGTCTCCATCTTTGTTCTTCTTTCTCAAGATCACTTTGGCTATTCTGGGTCTTTCATGGTTCCATATGAATTTTAGAATTTTTTTTCCTGTATTTGTAAAGAATGCCATTGGGATTTTGATGGGGGTAGCACTGAATATGGAGATGGCTTTGTTTAGTATGGACATTTAAACAATATGAGTCTTCCAATTCCTGAACATAGAATGTTTTCCTTCTTTGTGACTTTTAATATTTCTTTCATTCTATGTTCTGTAGTTTTCAGCGTACAAATCTTTCACTTCCTTAGTTAAGTTTTTTCCTCAGTACTTTATTCTTTTTGATGCTGTTGAAAATGAGATTTTTTTTTTTTTTAGTTTTCCTTTTCAGATAGTTTGGAATTAGTCTATAGAAACACAACACTTTTAGTGCTGATTTTGTATCCTTCAACTTTACTGAATTTGTTTATTCTAACAATTTTCTTTTTTCTTTTTACTTATTGATGGAGTCTTTAGGGTTTTCTATAAATAAGGTTGTATCACCTGCAAACAGAGATGATTTTTCTTCTTCCTTTCTGATTTTGTTGCCTTTTATTTTTCTTGCACAAACGCTCTGGCCAGGACTTCCAGTACTATGTTGTATAGAAGTAATGAGGGTGGACATCTTTGTGTTCCTTTAAGATCGTAAAGGAAAAGCTTTCAGTTTTTTCACTATTGAGTATGAAGTTGGCTGTGGATTTGTCATATGTGGCTTTTAAATGTTGAGGTACATTCCTTCTACATCTATATTTTTCCCTTTATTTTTCTTCTTTTTACCATTTGACCCCCTTCACCCATTTCTTCCACCTACCTTATCCTCTGACTCTGACATTTACTAATCTGTTCTCCGTATCTATGAGCTTGTTTTAAGATTCTACATATGAGAGAGATCCTGTGGTATTTGTCTTTCTCTGTGACTTATTTCACTTACATAATGCCCTTGAGATACATCCATGCTGTTGCAAATGGTAAGATTTCATTGTTGTTTTTATTATTGAGTAATATTTCACATTATATATATATGGGTATATCACAATTTCTTCATCCATTCATCTGTCAGTGGACTCCATTTAGGTTGTTTCCATATCTTGACAATTATAAATAATGCTGCAGTGAACATAGGGATGAATGTATCTTTTATTTATTTTTGGGAGGGAGGGTGCATGTATCTTTTAAGAGTTAGTGTTTTTGTATTTTTCAGATAAATACCCAGAAGTGGAATTGCTGAATCATATGGTAGTTCTATTTTTAGTTGTTATAGAACCCTCCAAACTATTTTTCCATAGTGGCTGCACCAATTTACATTCCCACCAGCAGTGCACAAATGTTCCCTATTCTCCTTATCCTCACTAACACTTACTATTTCTTGTCTTTTCGATGATAGCCATTTTAACAAATATAAGATACATCTCATTGTGGTTTTGATTTGCATTTGTCTCATGATTCATGATGTTAAGCATATTTTCATGTGCCTGTTAGCCATGTGTATGTCTTCTCTGGAAAATGTGTATTCAGATCTTCTGTCTTTTTTTTAAAATCAGATTATTTGTTTGTTTGTTCTGCTGTTGAGTTGTATGAGTTTTTTTTTTTTTTCCTTTCATACTTTGGATATTAGCCCCTTATCAGATATTTGATTTGCAAATATTTTCTACCATTCAGTAAGTTGCCTTTATATTTTCTTGATGATTTCCTTTGGTGTGCAAAAGCTTTTTAGTTCAATGTAGTCCCACTTACTTAGTTTTGCTTTTGTTGCTGTTGCTTTTGCTTTTGGTGTCAGATGCAAAATATCATTACTAAGACCTATGTCAAGGAGTTTACCTAAGCCTGTGTTTTATTCTAGGAGTTTAATGGTTTCAGGTCTTTTGTTCAAGTCTGTAGTTCATTTTAAATTAATTTTTGTGGATGGTGTAAAATACACATGTATTTTTGTGGCTGTCCAGTTTTCCCAGCACCACTTACTGAAGAGATTGTCTTTACTCCATTGTATATTCTTGGCTCCTTTGTTGTAAATTAATTGCCCAAATATGTGTGGATTTATTTCTAGGCTCTCTATTCTGTTCCATTGATGTATGTGTCTGTTTTTATGCCAATACCATACTATTTTAATTATTACAGCTTTCTAATGTTTGAAATCGGAAAGTGTGATAGTTACAGTTGTGTTCACCCATTTCATTTTTCAAATGGTTTTTCTTTTCCTTTCTCTTTCGCTTCTCTTTCTGTTAATTCCATGACACATATGTTGGTACATTTAATTGTGTACCATAAATTTATGTGATGGTTTATATTTCATTATTCAATTTTTCTCTCTGCTCTTCAGACTGCACAGTCTCTATCAATTTTGAAGTTTATTACTTTTTTTCCCTGTTAATTCAAATCTCTTGTTGAGCCCCTGTAGTGATTTTTTACTATCTGTTATTGTAGTTTCCAAATCCACAATTTCCATTTGGTTCTTCTACTCATTTCAGTCTCTTCTTTTTTGATATTCTCTATTTGATGTTCCACTGTCACCATGTCTTCCTTTACCTCTTTATTCATAGTTCCCTTAGTTTTTTAAGCCATTTTTAGTGGCTTTTGATTTAGTGTTCTGTTGAATATGGTAGCTGGTCACTCTAACAGTCAGTTTTTCTTGCATGCCTCTTTTATTGTTTCTTTGCTTGTTCATAATTTTTATGTTGGAAACTGGACATTTTTGAAAAAATATTGAGTTCTGGTCCTGTCTCCCATAGGATTGTTAATATTGTTTGGTTGTGTAATTTTTTTACTGACTAGCTGGCTTATTTTAGTTCACTACTTCCTCCTCGCCACATAAAACACACACACACACACACACACACACACACAGAGTATGAAGCTTCTGTTGGTGCTTATGTGGAATACAGCCTTAGGTATGCCCACAGTCATTCAGGGATAACAGTGATTTTGGCAGCGATTTCTTTGACTGTCTTTTTCTCTGTCCACACCCAGCTATTAAATTCCCCTAATTCCAATTCTATGGAAGGCATAAATTGCTTCTCAAATCAATTCAATCAAATCCAGCTCCTTTGAAATAATAGTTCCTTCAGTCAGTGTTTGAGATTTATTCTGACCCCAGGAGGGCTCCTCCCAGCTGTCTCTCTCCCCAGTTTTCTCCAGCAAACTAGCTTGGCTACAGTTTAGCCTGTATCTTCAGTTTACCAATCTCCTCCCAATTGCCTTTCACCACACTGCTCTATTTTTCAGAGGACCCTTTGGCTTAATCTTCACATGTTACTGAAAATGGAATCAGTTCCTTTGTGAAGAGATAAAGAGCTGTATGTTTTAAGGCCAGCTTCTCCCTCTAGGCAGAATCTCCGAGCCATGTCTCTTGCTGGAAGTAGGGACAGTGGTACACTTTTCTTGGAGTAACACCCCACATTAGGCGCTGAATGCTACGTGGGATGGGGAATGATAGCTTCATGTCTTCCTGGATTGCTTCTCACAGCATGCAACCACAACTTTATAAACCAGGGCAAAGGCAATTTCACACCCATGTAGAGCCTGTGATCCATGATTGGGTGCTCGGCCGAAGAAGGGAGCCCCTCAGCCCCTCTCAGCTTCATTTGCCCAAAACTTAGCTTCAGTAACACATACTGAGGACAGGAAGGAAAATGTTGCTGTCATACATCTCTGAAAAAGATAGTTCTCCAGCTGGGAGCTAGGAGAGGAATGAGCCCTGTATTCTTAGCTGTACTGGTCTAAAGTAGAGTTTCTGTCTTAACTGAGTGAAGGAGGAGGAGGAAGAGAGTGGTCTTGGTTCATATGCCACAGACTACACCTTTTCTTACTGAATTTAGTAAATATTATTGAATAGTTTTTTTTCCCCATCTACTATATGCCCTTAGGTTCATTTCCAGAGAGTTTAAATCATTTATTTTCATTCTCTTACTCATTTTTCTCAGAAGTAGTCCATGGAATTCTCATGCTGTCATGCTGAAATAGTGTTTACTTTAAGTTCTACTTTGTTATTTGTATAACCACTCCAATTCTCTTTTTGTTATTGTTTGCATAGTATTTTTTTTTTATTCTTTTGTTCCCAGTTTATGTCTTTGCACCAATGTTTGTCTTTTTACTAATCTATTTATATCCACTTCGTGGGTCTCTGCCTTTTGATTAGAATATTAATCCCTTTATAATTAATATCATTTTTGATACAAAAGGATTTATGTCTGCCATTTGATACTTGTTTTCTATGAGTCTTATGTCTTTGTTTAACTATTTCTTCATTACTGCTTGATTTTGTTTTAAATATTTATTTTTAGTGTGCCTTTTAAAATTTTTGTTTATTTTATTGTATGTTTTTACATTTTTTTCCTTAGTAGTTATCCTGAAGATTATAATTAGCATTCTAATTTCTAAAAATGCAGCTCAGATTGATACCAATTTAATTTCAATATAGTTCAGAAACTTTGCTTCAGTCTCTCTCCTTTTCCTAGCTCCTTGTTAGTGCTATTATGGTTATACGCATTACATCTTTATACAGTATAAGCTCATAAAACTGTTTTATATTTATTATCTCACACTGTTTTATTTTAAATCAGAAAGGAGAACAAAAAGTGTTGCAAATAAAATACATTTATAGCTTATTTGTTTTATGTATTTACCTGTGTAGTTAACTTTGTAGTTTTTATTTCATCATGTGGCTTAGAGTTCACCTCTAGTGTTGTTTTAAACTGAGGAAATTCCACTACTATTTCTTGTAGGGCAAGTCTGTTAGCAATGAATTCTTCCAGTTTTTATTTATTTGATAATACCTTAATTTCTCCTTAATTTTCGAAGGATAGTTTTGCTATATATAGTATTCTTTATTGGCTGTCTTCTTTCAGCACACTGTATACATCATCCCATTGCATTCTGTTCTTTAGAGTATAGGTGGGAATTCAATTGTTAATCTTATTGAGAAACAACAACAGTGTTGAGTCAACTTTGTCCTGCTTCTTACTGTGTCTTGGCCTTTCAGCATCTTGACTCTTGTTGTCTAGTTATGGAATCACCTTCAGTTTATCCTATGTAGAATTTTTTGTGCTTCTTAGATGTATAAATTAATATTTTTCATCAAATTAGGCAGGTTTTCATCATTTATTTCTTCACATTTTCTGTCTGCCTCTTTCTTTCCTGTCTTTTCAGGATTCTGATTAAGCTTATGTTTGTCTGTTTGATAGTGTTTCACAGTTCTCTGAGGCTCTGTTAATTTTTTCTTTATTGTTTTATCTTTCCATTCTTTACAATTAATCATTTCGCTTGACATATCTTCAAGTGCACTCATCCTTTTGCCACCTCAGACCTGCAGTTAAGTCCCTCTAGTGCTTTTTTATTTCATGTATTGTACTTTTTTAAGTCCAGAATTTATAATTAGTTCTTCTGTTTAATTTCTCTTTATTGATGTTCTTTATTTGGTGATACATAATTGTCTCCGGTAAGTGAGAAAGTTGGGGTTGACAAGTAGGGTTGAAGATCTTTGATATATTTTGGGAATCTCCTAAGCTATTGCAACTCTGCCTGTGGGCACCGTGTGACCCCATCTTCCTTTTATGTTTTAGTAGGCTCTTGTTTGATCCAGTTGCTGTAACAGCCTCAGGCACAATTGCTACTGATTGTTTTCAACAGACATCTTGGGGATGGGTGTTTTCCTTTGAGTCATTTTGATTAAGGACAACAGCTTGCAAATTAAGCTCTTCTAGGAAGCCTTTAGATGGGTTATAGTAACAGTGATCATGGATGGGACTCTTGAAGAGCTCCAGTCTCAGTCTGTTCCCTCCTGTGGCTTCAAGCTGAGAATTTTTTTTTACAAGTACCTTCGTTGCAAGGCTGCTAGTTTTCAAGGCTACTGCAGAGTTATGAAGGAGAGGAGGGGAGTTACAACAGAAAAGTTACAAGGCCACAGACTCTACTGTTCTTACCGAGGTTTGGCAGCTCTTCTTGAATCAACACTATTCAGATTGTTCCAAGCCTTTCTTTAGTTAACTAGGGTTCTGAAAAAGTTAATTTGGACAAATTCTTCCAGTGTTTTTGTTGCTTTTATACAGGAGAGATTATATGGTGGTTTTAAGCCATTTCCTGCCTTTCAGTTCCTGGTGGCTTGGTTTTATTATTTAAAATATGGGTTTTGTTGTAGGTTAGACTCTTGCTTCTCAAAGTGTGATCCTTGAGTAGGCAAAATCAACATTGCCTGGGGGCTTATTGGAAAACCAGAACCCTCCAATCCAGTTGAGTCAGAACCTGCATTTAACAACATCTCCAGAGTATTTGTTCTATAGTATTAGAGCAGTGCTGGTCTAAGTCAAGATTGCTCAATGTTTAATCCATAGACAGGCTTTCTCAAAAACATTTGGAGAGCTTATTTTAAATAGAACCCATGCCAGACTTTACTCAGTCAGAATTCATGCAAATAGAAATTTAGGAATCTGCATTTTGAACAAACTCTCCACATAATAATAATACACACTGAAGTGTGAGAACCACTGATTTAGAAACTACAGTAATTAAACAGGATCTTTTCCCATTTTAATGGCAGTTTATATTTCATTGTTACATTTAATATATTTTTTTAAAAGCATGTTTATTGTAATTAAGCAGGGACTTTTCAAACAGAAGTGTGTGGAATGCTATTTCATTTCAAAATGGTACATGTATAGTATATGAAAAATCCAATATATATTTTATTGGTTTAGTCTTTTTATTTGTGTGTCAAATTGTATTATTCTCGTGATTGGTTTTGAGCCAGAACAAATTATCTCCCAAATAAATTGCCCAGTGATTCACCATGGATTTATAGAAATATAAAGAAACATTATAAATGTTTTCTGCCTCATAATTATATGAAATTTAAATGAGAATTTAGTGCATGACTTAAAATTTAAATTACTCTCTATAGAGGAATTATTTCTACATTTGTTTAACTGTAACTTTACAATGATATAAGCAAATCTTAGTTTGATACACAGCTTACGTAGTTCATAGTTTACATTTTATTACAGTTAATTTTGTCTGTTTAAAACTTTTTAGTATTTAATAGTTATAAAATTCCTTACAACCCTTATAAGAAAGCATCAGAAATATCAAGTTAAAAGAAAAGGACAAAAACTGATGTTAGCATTCAGACATGGGGATATACAAACGCGTTGCATTTTACTTTGTGTGTGTATATTTGTGAATATGTGTGCTCTAAGACTAAAACATTTCATTAATTTTATTACTGATCTGTTTTTCATTGTAAAGCCAGTATTGTGAGATCTTAATATTATCGTTGCAGAGTAAAATAGATTTCTTTTAACAAACCAAGTTTGGATAAATCTGTGCTTAACAATATTATATAGATTTTGTACACTTCTGCAGGAGGAATTAGACATTCCTGACATAACTCTTCATGGCCTTTTTTACCTACTGCTATAGCATCATTTCCACACTATCCTCCACTATATTGTGGGCAACCTAAAACAGAGAGGATAACATACTCATGTTTGTACTTCCGGTACCTAGTCCCACACCTAACACATAATGGAGTCTCTGTAACTGTTTCTTGAATGAATGAGCATTATTATGTAGGAAGGACTGAATTTCTGTATGATTCCAAATAATGGCATAATTATTAATGAGTTAATTTAACTGGGTGTCCACATCTCATGTCTACTCCTAAAAGAAACATTTCTCTTTTCTGGAAATAGAAATTATTAAATGTGTATAGCTCTGACAATGTATTAAGATCAATGTGTAACTTCCTATTTTTTTCTGGAATATAATTTGCGTGGTCATTTATGCTCTAAAGTTCCTTGTCATGAGAATTCGTTGTTGCTTTTCTATATAAAAATATCATTTTTTACCTATTTCCATCAAAGATCTTTTCTTTGTAACATACATTTTAAATTGCCAAATGAGAAAACACAGAGTTTTTGAACTATAATTTATTCTGATTCTAATTATAGTTTATGAATGATGGAAAATAATTTAAAAGAAGAATGTTTTGTGGTCATCTGAATTTTGTTACAGTAAAATTCAAAATAATCTTTTTTTCCCATTTATTTTAGTGTCATTTTGGTGGAATCCTCAACACTTATCTCTTTGCCATCCCAGTTAACTGAAACTGGACAATTTGTTGACCACATGAACGATGGGTAAATGATTATATATTTTATACTCATAATTATCTGAGGAAAAATTCTGAGAAATTAGCATTCACATAAACTTGTTATATAATTAACAGTGATTTTCATCTATTGAAATATTTAATTTATATGTATAATTTATATTATTCACAACTTTATTCTCTATGTGTTACTAGGCTTATGTTCATGAAAATTGAATACATATGCACTTGATTAAATACAGTGGATTCTCATTATTCATGGTAGACATGTTCTCTAAAATTGCCACAAACATTTGATTAGTGAATACTGAACCATTACCTGAGAAGAAATATGTATGATTACATAGATTATAATAGTAAATCCTAAAAGCAACCCATCCTGGTAGATTCTACTTTCTTTATACAGAGAAAAAGAAGTTCAGAAGTGTTAAATCACTTGGCTGAGGCAGTCCCACTCACAGGTGCCAGACAAGGGTTTTAAACCCTGTCCTGGCCCCAGAGCTAGAGTATCTTATACTTCTGAACTGCCCCCTACTGTCTCCATCTTCTGCTCATCTCTGCAGGAAAACTGAAACAGAAAGGCCCAGTGTCACCTTGTTTAACCTCAGCTGGGAACTTATGTGACCAGCCACTGGAACTTTCCACCCCTCTGCACATGCCCACAAATAATTGTGAAAGCGCCATGGGTATTGATTTTGGGGTTACAAATCAATTTTCATAAGGAGGTGAATTTGCAAATACTGAGTTGGTGGATGATGAGGATTGACTATGTAAGCTTATTTGACCCATGTTATGAGGTCTGTATTTAGTTTAGAAAGGAACTTTGACTTCTGAATAGAGAAGCAGAATTTTTTAAAAGTTCAATTGCTTGATATGTCTCATCTGTTTTAAACTGTAGAATAGCTATTTAAAGTGAAATAGAATAAAACAAGGTTACAAAGGTTGAAGAAAGTCTGGCAGGAAGAAAATACCAAAGAAATGCTTGTATATGTTGACCATTACTACTGTGTTGTTAGTTTATTTTATGCCATTGTCTCTGTGTAATACTTGACAGCATCAGTATCATCCTTTTAGATGCAAAAACATTCCAAGAAGCAAGAGGTTGGCAATGCTGATACTATAGAAATTCCAATGTTAAAGACATCAGAACCATTAAAGTGGTTGTTCAGATCTTGCTAAGATTGAAATGAATGTAGTTTATTTTCCAAAAGTGTATTGTATTTAAGCCAGTTGTTTTAGAAGATTATAAGGATTGCATTTATTAGAAGATGTTTGATTTCTTCATAGGTTTTTCTGTGAGAACAATTGTTAAAGGAGAAGACGTTTTTGTCTGACTGAATTTGTTTCATTGAATGCTAATTTCATTCTTAACTAAGGCATTCAAAGTCTTCCTTTCACATTTTGCTTTAATGAACAATAAAGTGTGAATTAATACATTGTGCTATAAGGCACCATTATAGATACCATAGAAATAGAGTATCTTAGGCATTTCATCTTAATTTCTTTGTAGTATGAAATGCTAGTATTGCTTAAAAAAAAAAAAAACCTTCAGTAAACAGTTCACCTGTACTTTTTTTTTTTTTTCTCCAATCCCTTGCTTCTTGATCAAGAAGTTGCTTTGTGGTCCCAGATTCTGCCTGAATGGCTTTGAAAATTTTCTTCACATTATTTGAGAATAATTTATAGTATCCCATATTAAACGAGAGTTAGATCTCAAAGAAATGCTGTAGGTATCCGTGAGCACAAGTAACTCAAAGTTGGATCCTTTAATTGAGCAGCCCAATTGATTCTACTTTCATAATTTGGAATGCAATATAAAAATTCTGGATCCCAAATTTTAGCATGGTTTTTATTCATACACTATTCTGGAGTGGTTTTGATTATACTCAAAATTCTAGAATTATTGAAGCCGTAGACTCTCACATTGCAGGTAAAGATGCCTTTTTATGTTATGCATCTCAAATCAAAAACAAAATAGAATGAACAAGTATGAAAGCACTTATAATTTAATTTTGGGAATGAAGGAAACTTTGGAAATATACAAAATAACTCCCAGTGCAGCATGAAGCATCGCTTAAGAAGTATGTCTGCCACAGTCTCAGACTTTACTGATCATTATTTCTCATACGGTCTCTTCACATTGTATTCATAATACTGTACTTTCTTAGTTCTTCTCTCAAACCTTCCAGTGAGAAAAGAAACATAAAGATGCAGTGATATTGAGTGTTGGGTCAGGGGGAACATGATCCAGTATAGAGTGGTCATACTTTGGCAGATTAGCTCTCAAAGAATAACTCTGAGCCTTTAGTTTAAAGGAGTGAGGATTTACTCCATATACCTCTCCCAGATCAAAAGCAAGGGTGAGACTGACAAAGGCAAAAGCCACACAGTTCCTCAAGGAGAAGGGCTGATTCTTGGTTTGTCCTTTGAGCACTGATGTGGGTTGAATACTGAGCCCCAGATTCATATGTTGAGTTATGATAGGATAGCCTCAAGTTTGCCAAAAAGGCTGCCTTTCTGACAGTTCTGAACAGGTTTATTAGAAGCATGACTGTGGCTCCTTCTTCTAGGGTCTTGACTCCTTGTTGTGTGACACCTCTAGGCTCCAATGCATGTTGCAGGTGCATCTCTATTCACCTTCAAGGGGCATCCAAAGTGTCCAGAACTCCAGCAATCACATCCATGTTATAGGCAGCAGAAAGGAGGAAGCAAAAGGATAAGAGTGTGCCTTTTGTCTTTTAGGGAAGCTTCCCAGAAATACCACGTAGCATTTCTGCTTGTAGCCCACTCATCAAATCTTAATCAGATGAGTGAACCTAGCTTACAGGAAGACTGAAAAACCGCCCTTCTCCACATATACATTAAAATGACATGAGGATTTTGTCCAGGAGGAGGGCAGGGCCAGTGGTTACTGGGATAGGGAGCCGACAGTTTCCACCATGAGGGGACATGAAAGGGAGTTTTACCTCCAGATAGCACAGCGTTATCTCATATTCCATCAGTCTTGCTTCATCAGCATAATGAGGCCTTTTTATCTTTAAATATGTATGTCTTTATATACACACACACACACACATCTCTTAATAAAACAGTACTTAGCAGTGTGACACATCCTGTTTCTCTTAAAGATCTCCTTACTGTTTGTCTTAAACAGATTTCCAGACAAATAAAATTTAAGAACATGCTTTTTATTTTATTAAGAAACATGCATTTTTTCCTTTTTTAACTTTTTTTTATTTTTTAACTTTTTTTTATTTAGTTATAGTCATTATACAATGTTGTGTCAAATTCCAGTGTAGAGCACAATTTTTCAGTTATACATGAACATACATATATTCATTGTCACATTTTTTTTTTTCGCTGTGAGCTACCACAAGATCTTGTATATATTTCCCTGCATTTTAAATTGTGACTAGAATGGAAATCTGGTGCAGTACCTCTCTGATTAATTTTTGTATGTAAGACACTATATAATAAGCATTACATTGTCTGAGTAGAACCCTGGTCTAGTCTCTAGGTTTAATCATCAAGGTAATATAAGAGAACAAGAAAATGTTTTTAAAAATCTCCATAAGCTAACTGGATTTTTTTTTAAGCTTTTTACAAATATCCTTTTTTCATCTTTTTAGAGACATGATAATAGTGCACTTCCCCACTGATGTTGAAGTTAGACATGAACACATAACTTAATCGGCCAGTGGCATGTGAGACGTGCTCAATGTTTTTTGTTGGTTTGTTTTTTGTTCTATTTAATGGAGGTACTGGGGACTGAAGACCTCATGCATGCTAAGCATGCACTCTACCACTGAGCTATTACCCTCCCTTGCCAATGTTTTTTTTCCCAAGTGGCAGCTTTAAGACCCAGTGAGCAATTTTTCTTGTCCCCTTTCCCTACCACAGTTATTAGAGAAGCACATATAGAAATGGAGGCCTCCTTCACCAAGGATCTCTGAGTGTATCCTCTCCCCCTAGGATGGACATGTAGTGTAAGCAGGAAATAAACTATTGTGTTAATCCACTGAGCTGTGGGGTTGTTACTGTTGCCTGACCTCACATGTACTAATGGATACTCCTCTTCAGAGTCACTTCAGTTAGTATCTCCCAAATAATAAATTATCCCTTCTCAAATGAGTCATCAAGTGCTGAAATTATCTTTCAGGTGGCATAAAAAAGGATCGCCTATTAAAAACTTTCAAACGTCTCTATAAACTTGTCTTCTTAAGCAACAGATACATATAAAACAACACATTTGCAACCACATGGATGAGAAAACTTTATACTCATCACTCGTATTTTACTTTATGGGAACATGATCCACGTGCATAAGCAAGAGCAGTGAAGAAGTTTTTATTCTAATTAAGTCCCATGGATTGTCAGAAAGGATCAGGACAGGAGACTGATTTTAGCCACACTGTAAGATTGAGTGATGGCTCAGCCGTGTTCAGAAATGAGCACTTTGTAAATAATTTCGTACAGTGATATGATTTGCTATTTTTTTCCAGCAATAGCAAATTATTTATCATTGAATAAATTCTTAGTAAGTGGCACCTTAAGCATTGTTCTTAGTACTGGAGAAATGTTGGGATAAATAAGTCACAGATCTGGCCCTCAAGTTGCCCACCATCAAGCCGAGAAGAAACAAAAATCTACACAAATGGAAATAATTATACAGAGCAGAATGCATTCAGTTGTATATGTTACCCATATATATATATTCATATATATATCCATATATATATATATATATACACACACACACATATATATATTCATATATATATGTGTGTGTGTGTATATATGCGCTCTGTGAGCTAACTGGCAAGGAATATCACTATGCAGATATTATTGCGATCTTCATGGAAGAGAAGATGTTGAAGGGGAAAAATTAGGTCCTAATAACTTTTTTCTACGCATACCGCATGTTCTCCTTTATCATATACAAACTGGGATCTGAAGTATGAGTACTATCTTGATGGCAGAATCTAGAGCAAGGGGAGGACTTTCCTACAAGTATAGAAAGAACATAGGAAGAGGGAATTGAGGCAGCATCGGAGGAGTGGAGGACAGGCAGTTAAGGGGAAGTCTACGGCATATGCTTATAAATATGGACTATAGTGTCAGCATGGGAAAGTGTGAATTCAGGTTGAAAAGTTGTTGAAGTGTTTATCATTCTGCTTTGTACTTCTTTCTTGTAGAACTGCTTTGCATGGCCGACTGGATACTCTATGAACTTAGGGGTTTCATCATTCATACTTGTTCCCAGAATAGCTTGGCTCAGAATAGCCACCCAAATCAAATAAGGCCCTGGTGGAGATATATTTCTGAGTCTTGATTCTTGCTTAAAAAAACAAAAAAGCTGGGTTCTGGAGAGCCATGATTTTAAAATATTTCTTTCTACTACACTGAATAATTAGTAACAATTAGAATTAAGCAAGTCTCTAAGGAAAGCAGAGTGAATCAAAAGCCAGATATGTATACTAATAATCTGTCATGATCCTCTTGCTTTAGATTTAGGGTTTCATACCTGGTTTTAATGTCATCAGGCTCTTTGGCAGTCTGATTTGAAGCCTGTTCTACATCATAAAATAGTGTTTCATAAATACATAAAATAAGATGCAAGGATTACAGAATGTCTTAATCTACTTAGGCTGCCATAACAAAATATCATAGAATGGGTGGCTTAAACAACAGAAATTTATTTCTCACAGTTCTGGAGCCTGGGAAGTCCAAGATACCAGCAAGCTACGTTTCATTCTGAGGCCTCTTCTTTTGGCTTACAGGCAGCAGCCATCTCACTGTATGCTCACATGATCTTTTCTTTGTGAATGCAGAGAGAGGTTAAGATCACTGGTGTTTCTTTGTATAAGGACTCTAATTCTATCTAATCAGGGCCCCACCCTTATAACCTCATTTAAATTTAATTACCTTCCAATAAGCCCTGTCTCCAAACGCAGCTATTTGGAGAGTTAAGTCTTCAATATATGAGTTTAAGGGTGACAGTTCAGTCTATAGCATAGAGGAAATAAAAGTCTAGTAGATTATCAAAATATTTTAAAAATTGTAATATATTAAAATACTTCTTCATTAACACAGCACATAATAAAATCTACTGGTGGAGATAACTACTATACTTTGAAAGTAGTAGTGAAAGTAAATAATAGCTCAAGATATGTGCAAGAACTGAAATGTGCTATAAATGTATCTGTTGATTGGTGACCAAACCATAGTGTAGCTAATACTACTATGGTTTGGTAGGTGACCAAACCATAGTGTAGCTAATACTACTATGGTTTGGTTTAAATTGCTCTTAAAAGGTAGTGGAAATCAATATTGGAATTTTTCCCCATTTAAATTCAGAGATTCACTCTGTTCTTAGACCACAGGTTAGCACCCCTTGCTTTAGAGACTTCTCAACTGTTCATGGCCAAAGTAGTACAAAAAGCAGCAAACATTCCATTTTAACTGCCCTCCAGATGGCCAGGAGGCCCTTTTTTGACAAACTCCTGGACACATGGAGGATGGACTGAATCTAAAAATTGATCCTCTTATATTCCTTCCTATGATGTGTAAAAACTAGTGTTGAACCAGACAATTTGCTCTTTGGTTTGGATGCAGCCCTGAGTGCCAGCCCAGAAGTATGAAAGCTTATACTAAAGATCTTCCTTCCCTGTTGAAAAGGCTTGAGTAGGAGGAAGTCATTCTTGAGACTGACTTATTCATGCCCTGAATAGAACCAGTTCAGTGTCATTTTGATTACATTGACATTTCAAGAGCTGTGTGCTTCTATTACAGAGGAAAAAGGAATGTCCTCCCTTCACACCTTGTGAGTAGGTTCTACTCCCTGATTTTGGCCCATTACTAAGTTAGCAGAAAATATTCCATTGCATGATCTATGTTGTTTTGTATAATTTTCACCTCTTTTGATGCTGCTTCTTCCTTAAGACCAAGGCTTTAAAATGCTCCTTCTGCCATAGCTTCAGCCGTAATCAGTGAGCATCTAGGAAAATGATGGATTGAGGGAGTAACAAAAAAGTAAATGCGTTGTTGTCTGTTCAGTTTTTAGGACATGCAGGATACTGGTTTTGTAATTAAGTTGGGTTTAACACCAAATTTCTAGACTCAAGAATTTTGATCAGGTAAAATAGAATTGTCCTGACCCAGATTACTGTATTAAGTTATTTTCTGGTGAAAAAAATCTGAATTAATCATCATAATCATTAGCTTTGTGAGCAAGTCAATAAAATTCTTAGGTCTGCAGTTTTTTTTAAATCTATCTTTAGCATAAATTGTGCAGATAATTTTTCTGGGTTTGAGACTCTCTTTTGAGGATGAGGCAACTCTGATTTGTTCAGAAGGCACTTTCATTAGCTGTTCTCCAACAAAACAGGTAAAGAAAAGAAAAAGGAAATGAAGCCTAAATTGCTCTGCTGTTCTCTTCACTATGAAAAAAAAATTGACTAAAGGGCTAGTAATTGCAAGTATTGAGCCAAATGAGATGTGGAGATTATCTGAGGATTTTAATCAGCTCTTCTACCCAGAGCTCCATTATCAAAGAGATGGCATCAGAGTCGTATATTGAGAAATAAGCATTCTTTTTTGTTCTTTCCACCCTTTGTATAATCTCTCTTATAAATGCTGAAATATCCATCTACTATGTCTATTATAGCCTTCAAGTATCTATCCAATGCTTAAATTACATAAAATATTAGAAGTTCTTTTTAAAAGGGGGGGCTATTACTTGAAGTGCTAATCAGAGTTCCTGGAGTAGAAGTAAAGTAAAATAATGACAAGATGTGGTAAATAACCTTATTAAGAATGTAGTGTAAAGAAAAGATAGTGTTTGGAGGAAAGGAATGTATATGGTTGGAAGAGCATTACTTAGAAATAGTGTATTTTTACAGTATTATATTCAGACAGAGCAGCTGGCAAGGTGAGAAAATATGGGGTTTTTATATTCTCAGAAAAAATCAAACAATATCTTAGAGCCCAGATACTAATTGATAGCAAAATAATAATGAATACTAAGAGGAGCAACTTGGAGAAAATTGATGGGTCCTGGAAGATGTGGAACCTTTCAAGGGAGGCACTTGCTTCAGGCTGTGATCTGCTAATTAATTTTCAGAGCTGCAGCAAGAGATTAAACAGCTGCCCAAGTCTCATGCCTTTACACAAAAGAAGCCAGTATGGAAACATTAAGCTTAGAGAAAAGACTTTCTCAAGAAATCAAGTTCTAAAACCATTTTTGGAGAGACTACCTATGTTGTCCTCAGTTGAGACCACCTACTTTCGAGTCTCGGGATTTGGGGTTTTATTATTTTTGTTAGTATTGTCAAATGTTTACTTCTTTACAGTATTTGAAAGTAAAAATGAATTGTGTTTACCACATTTTTTAAAAAGCAATGGTGAAAATATGGATGAGTGTTAGTTTCCTTTTTCTTATTTTTAAAATTTCTAAAATGATATAAACATAAAAATGGTATCTGAAATACATCTGTGGTCTTTGCATATCATAGTGTAGATAGCCATAATTTTTAGTAATCTATAAGATTGAATTAAGATAGAGTATTGTTTTTGGGTTTTGTTTGTATTGTTGATGTTGTTTTTCTGTCTACTTACGACAGTGGTGCTGTGAGTAGCGGTGAATGTGACGTTGCTGAAGGCTCTTTCCATGCCCCAAATGCCTTAAAAACCTGTGAGTGCCTCATATAAAAGCTTTTATTTGTTTTCATGTCTTATTCTTATGTATAGAGCATCATATGAAATGAAATATTCAATAGTTAGTAGTGATGACCAGAGACAGAACAGCAGGCTCTGGGGATTGCTGGCCCATTGGCAGGCTGAGGTGTTAGTCCTCAGCCCTTTCTGTTCATGACCCTTTGGAAAACTCTGTCCACATCTTGCCTTTCACTGCTAAATCTTAGCTTCCTCACCTACACAGTGAATGTATTTCAATAAATGACCTTTATGTTTCTTTCGGCTTATTCTGAACTGGTTCAACCTATTTAGGTGATAGGTATCACCATGTTTAAAATTTTAAGGAGAACACAGATTTACGTTGTTTTTTGAAATAACTCTAGATTTAGAAAATATGGATAGAATGGTGGATAGGAAAGTAGATATAGAGATGTTCTGGTTATCTCTAGCTACAGGAAAAACACCCCAAGTGTAGTGGCATTAAACAAAATGTATTATAATTATTATCTCTCACACTGAGTGGCTGACTGGCCTCAGCTCAGTGACTCTTGTTCAGTGTCTTTCATGCAGTGCAGTCAGACTGAGGGTGGGGCTCTTGGCCTGGACACTTACCTGGGGCCTCTCTAGATGGCCTAGGCTTCTTCACAGGAAGGCAACGTGGTTCTAAAAGTAAGTGAACTAAGAAAGAGAGATGATTAGAAAGAAGTTGTGTTACATTTTCTGCTCTAGGGTCAGAAGTCACACTGCTTGATTTTGCTCCATTCCAACATATATTCCTTGGGATAAAATCACTAAGACTGGCCCACTGTATCCCCACATTCAAGGCAGTCTTGAGGAATTTGTGAATGTATTTAAAAAACCAACAGAGAGAAAGAAAGATAGATAGATAGATATACACAGTCTTTTATTTCCAGTTTAAGTTGTCTGTTACATCTGTGATTTGAATAGTCACTTAGTTTACAAACAAAGTTGAAGATTCTAGGATGACCTCTTTGCTATATATATGTATATAATATATATCCAGGCTCATTTTAAGCACTAGTGAAGTTCCTTTTGTTTATTAAAGAATCTTTTATAAAGGGTCATAATTATGCATTTTTATTATATCAGGCTTGGGCGGGGTCACCCATACTTTCATTAACAAATAAATGCATCATCTTGTAATTGTTTGTGCTAGTGCTTTGAGCACTTTTTAAATTCATCCCCAAACTTTAATCACTGAATGAAACAGCTGCTTTGTTTGAACAGCACTTAATGAAATGATATGTCAACAAGCCCTCATTTATGTTTTGACAGCGATTAAGTCCCATTTCATCAAAGAGTTCTTCTGCTCTACACACACTCTTCACCTGGGACCGAAAGGGACTTCCAACCTGGAGCTCTTCTTTCTTCCCTTTGACATGCACACGCGCTACTGTGTCATCATCCTCAGCAACAAGAAGGTGAGCACAGAGCTGTGTTGTCTGCTTTCATCACAGGCTGACACTTTAATGGAATAACCAGTACAGGCAACTTGAAGGCAGCTGAAGACTCTAGAAATGTAGATGGCAGTTTCACTCCTCTAGTTGCTAAACAAAGAGCTTATCCTCAAGAATAAGCAGAGTTACACTGGTTGCAGGTAAATTTTAGAATGGCTGGGTAAGGAAGTCCCATGGGAGCAGAGTGGGCGTGTGCCTACCCAACTGTGCCCCGTCTGTATTAGTTATCTCTGGTTGTGTAACAAGTTACCAAACACTGTCAGGCTTAAAACAGCACATTTTTATTAAGTCACATTTTCCATGGATCAGAGATCCCGACATGACCTAGACCAGTCCTCTGTCTAAGGTCTGTCTAGTCTTCAGTCAAGGGATTGGCCCATGCTGGGCTCTCCTTGGAAGTCACTGCTTCTAAATTCTCTTAGGTTGTTAGGAGAATTAATTTCCTGGCTCTGGGATCCATGCATCTTGCTTCTTTAAAACCAGCAAAGAAGAGAGACAGAGAGAGGAAGAAAGGGAGAAAGGGAGATGGGAGAGGGGGAAGAGAGAGAGAGAGAAACAAAGAAGAGAGTCTACAGAGGAAAAGTTTTTTGGTATAAGCCTTTTCCAGAAAGATACTGCCATGTGTTGACCTGAGGAGGGAATTTATTACCCAGGAGATCGCCTCAAATATGTAAGTTTTATATCAGTTATGTACTATATTGAATGCATATGCAGTGAAATAATGGTAATTGGAAAGAGGTATTTTATTGACTTGTTGTCTATAGGATCATTTACACATGAGAAATAGTCTAGCCTGTTAACTATGTAAAGAATAGTTTAATTTTACACTGAATTACCACTTAAGAGGGAAAAATACGCTATTTTATAGTGATTCTACATTTGTTTTTCATTTCTTTTATAAAAAGAATGTCAGATTTCACTGAATCCCTCTATATAAAAATTTGTAAAAAAAAAAAAAAAAACTTTAGTATGACCAATACTTTAGTAAAATGTTTCACAATCCCTTTTTTATATCAATTTATATTATAGCCCTAGAAAATACTAGGGTTAATTCTCAGTAGCATAAAAAAGAGGATGACTTTATTCTCTGAATTAGACTATTTGACTATTAATATTTACTTCCATAAATTTTATCTAAATTTATCAAAATATAATTGCCCTTAACCTAGCATCTCAGTTTATTAAAACACGCCTTTTGATTACATATATTTTGTTCTTGTCAGAGAAAATATTAGGAAAAGCAATAATCGTTAAATTATATTGCTATCAATTGAGAAATAATGCCCCTAATCAAAAGTATTGCATTGAATTACAATTACTTAAGTTGGGAAATACATCTATTAATTTATGCATTCAATTTTATTGCTAATTATATTGAAAAATGCAATTACATGCTTAAATAGATAATCAAACATCCAAGTCCACCTAGTTAGTGCCTGTTCTTATTAAATCTGTGATAACTGTCTTGCCATTAAAAACCACCTGTTGAAACCTATAAAGTAATTAAGCCTCAGTTTGATAACTTTCCATGTGTACAGCAGAAACATTTCTACTAAAACTGCTATCAGGGGTATGTGATTTGTTTCATTTTGGCTGTTCCATTTGAACTTTCAAATAAAGAATGAAATGATTTATGTAATAGCTGTTTGAAAGTAGAAACGGTTTAACAAAACTTCCATCAGTGTTCATAGAAATTCTTGGATTAGGGAAAAACCTATAAAAGCCCTGAAAATTCATGGTATCAAATGCTAGAGATCCAAAGAGATTTCTGCTCATGTGTGGACGGGATAGATTGAATGGAGGAACCTGGAACAGAATCATGCCCCAGTTTTAAAGGAAATGCACTTTCTGGGAAGAGGGGTTGACAGACCCCCCACCCACAGCACACCAACACTGCACATGCAAAGCCGTGTATTGACATAATCCCTGTCTTCATGGTGGTGCCCATGTAAACATCCCCTCTGAATAGTCCTGGATTCCCACTTGGCATTTCTAAGATTGTCCCTATGAGAGAAGCAGGGGCGTCAGGCAGGGGTCTTTGACATGGGGCCTCGGTTAAGAGTGGGTTCCATTTGTAGCTGTTTGCTGTGGCCTGAGCAGCCTTCTTCCACCAACACGTGAGCCTTTTTATTGAACCAAACCAGACGACTTCTCTCCCCTGTAGATTTATCTTCCAGTCCTTCATTGTCCTTTTCTGTCTATGAAATTTGGTCAAAACAAATAGAAACCAAAGGCGAGTTATTGCTGCCTTGAGGAAGTAGGAGCCGGCATCCCTGAGCACCTTAAGCAATGCAGATTGGTCCAGGCCCACACCAGGGCCCCATACACCAAAGAGAGTGTCAAGTGTCAGCCTTGCCAAGTCAAATCAAAAGCTGAGAGTTCAAGGGTGCCCCGTCCCAGGTTGAAGACCCTGCAAGGCCTTCTTGTTGATACATAGTTTACCACAATTTAGTCTAAGGCTGTGCCATACCAGTGGTTGAATATATTGCATGTCACTCTGGCCATCTCCCTGAGATTTGCATAAGTAAGTGGAACCTCTCACTTGACTTTTTGCAATGTTACTCATTTCATTCTTCTTTCTGTCTCTGCTGATGCAGAGATTAAGCTGGCAGTCTCTCATATATATTTGTAATTATTCTATAATCAGTATGCAGCTTTTTCCATCATAATTAATGTACAGACTTTAATAATATGGATTTTTGCTTAATTTTACTGAATGTAAAGGTAAAAACATTATATTATGCTAAAACCTTTATGTAGTTTTACATTTAGGCATATGAGCTTCAGTTTAATCAAAGTTATTTTTATAGCTAGAGGGACAGAGTATTATTTGTAAGTGGTTTCCTTTATTTTCTGTGACTTTTAAATGCCAGCCACATTTCACTCATCCTTTGATTTTTCATTCAGTTTGTTACAACCACTTTTTTTTTCCCTTTGGGGTAACTACACTCCTCTCCACAGGCCATACCCCTGAGTTGTTCCTGATGAAACACAGAGAAGATGAAATCTCATCCGTAAACACTTTGAAACATTTATTAACCTCAGGATGTCTATTGGCAATATGGGGGCAGGTTAGGTGAACTTTAAAGTCTATCCGTGCAGTAAATGTACACAGAGTTACACATAGCTTGTGCCCCTTCACACTGCAAGGCCTTCCCCTCTTCACCCACCCTCCTTTCCCCTATTATTGTGAAACCGTCATCCTACAATAAGCACTGCAGCCTTTTTCAAAAAAAACACGAGACTAAAATCTGAAAAAGAGAATTTTGTACCCAGTGGTAGTTATTTATTCTTGAGGGTCTTCTCTGGATTCTTTATTGATGCAACCAGCCAGTCTGTAAAGATTCCGCATACCTCTGGGGTACCAATATGTCAGCTCCACGGGACTCCATTGTAAATGACATGGAGAACATGAGAAAACAGTAATTCCTATTTTCCCAAATCCATGTTAATTTCATGTACCCTCTCATCCTTTTGTTTTTATTGAGATATAATTGACAGGTAACATTGTTTAAGTTTGAGGTGTACAGTGTTGGTTTGATACATTTATGTGTTGCAATATGATTACCACCATACATTTATCACAATCACACAATCCTCATTTCTTTTTTTGTGTTGAGAACAGTTAAGATCTTGACTCTTAGCAACTTTGCAGTTTATAATAGAATATTGTTGACTATAATCACTATGCTGTGCATTAGATCTCCAGAATTTATTTATCTACTAATTGCAGATTTGGAACCCTCTCATTCTTGAAGGAAACTACAGAATATGGAGAATGGCTTATTGCAAGTTTTAAAATTTGAAGCAGTCAAGATGTATTCTCAGTAATTTCATTTTATTATTCTGTTCACTCCTCCCAACACGGTTTAATTCCACCTGTATGAAACCAGTTTTCTAGGCATGGAGAGAGTGAACACGCAGAAAGGGCAGGAACACTGAACTCAAGGGAGTCACATTCCAGTGGAGAAGACAGACTTGCAGAAGGCTGGCCCAGCTCACACAGAAAGTTGGTGTTCATTTGAAGTAGGCGTTCCCTCCAGGTGGTAGAAAAATGCTTGCTGAGCATATAGCACACTCATAAGAGTTAGAAAAATGCATTCCTTCTTTCAGTGGGTGTAGCCATGTGCTGGGACAACTGTGCCCTCAATAAGATGCCCCTTGCAAGACATACTTTTTTCTTGTGCACACAGTGTACTGGAACATGTCCACTTATTTCTATAACACAGTCAGACAGAGTGTGACCATTTCTAGACTAGAGGGAAGAATGCATAGCAGAGGCAGGGATAATTGATAAATAGAGGAGTTTGGTTAAGAAGGATGAGTAGAAATTTGCAAGTCAGCAGAATCTGGGCAGAGAAGTATGCTCAGGAGAAGATTCTAAGAACACTAGGCGAAAGAGCTAAGCTTGAAATTTCATGGGTACTTGAACTGCAAATTCTGAGAATGGAATGTTGAAAGTGACAGAAAATGGATTGGATGGATAAGTCAGACTGATAATGAGGAGTACAGTGAATTTTAAGTTGAATAGCAATTTATTGTTATTATTATTGAAAGCAGGAACCCAATAGAAGGTATTGAGCCCTAGGCATAATCTGATTTCATTTTTGTTTTAGAAAGTATCTCTGGGGCCAAAACAGAGAGTAGATTAAGAATTGGAGGCAGAAACTGGAGACTGAGAGAATGGCTAGGAGACTCTTGCGGTCTATTATGCTACTCCACACACCTCCATTCTACCTTGCCTTCTTTTTTCACTTACTAGCAGTAAAACAGAGAAGCATGTTAGAAACTGGTGAAAGAGGAGGTGGCGATGTTGGATTTGGGGGAAAAAAGAAGGGAACAAGAGAGAACTGTAAAGATGAAAATTGACATAAAGATCAAACTTAATGGCAGTTTGAGTCATCTTCACAAGTGAAGGGAAAGCAAATTTTCATTTACTTGCAGAGCAAATGCGGGGCAAAAAATTTGAATAGAAACTTCTGAAAAATACAGTGATAAAGGCAAAAAGAGATTATTAATCTTGTCACAATAGCTTCTAGAGTCTAGGCCCAGCTTCTTGTTTATTTGAGAGTTGTTTTCCTACAATATACTGTTTGTTTTCTATTAAACAATCAATTTGTATTTTATGCCATTTAAATATATGTTGCCTTCTCAAAATATGTGTGGAATAGTCTCTCAGGCATGCAATTAAGATTGTGTTAAAATGGTATTTAAAAAATTGAACTTTTTAATGCAGGCATATAATCTTTTTATATGCCTTCATCTCACCCTTACTCAATCTCTTAGCTCAATCTTTCTATGAAAAATAGTACTTTAAAAGAACAGCAATTATTCTTACTGGTCAGTTTCATGTTGTAATTATTACAACATGAAGTAGATAGTCACCTACAGTGATTAATGATCTCTTTCTAGTGTATGGAAATTACTGTTTTAGAATTTTAGCTTAGGTCTCATGTTTAGCCATAAAAATAATATTTCAGCCAATTCAAATAAGCAAATTACAAAACCTAGCAAGATCTAGGTCCAATATAAGAGAGTAAGTAGAACTTAAGACCTATGAATCAGCATGGCAATTTGATTTCCGTCAAAAAAAATTTTTTTTTAGAGATTGGGTTTATTTGTATCTGGAGGGCATCCATGATTTGGCCAAGGTTACTCAGCTAATTAGTAGCAGAGCTGGGATTAAAACTTTCCTACCAATTCTGTGTTTGTGTCCTTCCTTTCTGGTTAATTTAATGGCTGGTCTTGTAAAACTGCATGAACTGTGTTGTTTGAGGCCTACATTTAACTTGATATACAGGAAGAACAAAATGTCTTTTGTGAGGTGTTCTTAACATTGTCAGTGAGCTTTGGCATCTTTCTGGAAAATATATCAATCCAAGTAAACATGCCAACTGGAAAATATGAAATTAAGAGCAGAAAGGAAATTTAATAGGCAACTACTAGAACAGCTCACATTGACAAGTGTCTGTTACGTGTCAGATAATTTTATTTCCCTTGTTACTGCCTCTAGACTTGGAATGTGAAGAGCATCTCTACTTTAAAAGTGTTCTTTATTGAGTTTGTATTCCTTTCCTGGTCTGATTTTATTTCAAGAAAAGTAGAGGGAAATAATTATATGATACTACAAATGACTTTCCTGAATAATTTGCTGAAACAGGCATTATTTTCGATTTTATTAAGTTTCTTTTTAATAAAAAAGAACTTTGTGAACAAGTTAGACAAAATACCTTTTTGAGAAATGCTAATGTATTGTCTGTGTAAGATGTGAAATTAAACGGAATTAAATAGAGTCTTAGTTACTGATATTTCAGTTGGCTAATCAATGGCTAAGAAGCTGTTTATAATTTATTTAAGGAAAATATTCTGGCAAATAGTTTGTTCCTTTTGTATTAAATCCAGTGAGTCGGTATTCATTTTCATGGAGTGGACAAGCTCTGGTTTCATTCACACATACATTAAAAATATATATATAATTATTGTAACTCTATACTCACCACATCTGATTTCTCATAGAGACTACGTCAACACAGATCATCAATAAACAATCTATAGTAGGAATAGAAAAATGTTTTATTTGAGCCAAACTGAGGACTATAGCCTGGGACACAGATTCAAGAAGCACTTGAATTGTGTTGCCCAGACTACAAAATGGGAGAGGCTTATATAGGCAAAAATTTAAAAGTTACATAAGTAGTCAACAATTAGGATTGGAGCTGGTAAGAAGTAAGGGTACTTGTAAAGGAGGGATTGGTTGGGGCCTGAAATGGTTGCACAGTTACAAAGGGAGACCTTGAGTCCACAAGTTTGCAGCTGGCAGCTGCCAGCAGTTACTGTTTTGAGAATGGCTGGTGATGTCCTTGAGTCTGATATAGTCTAGAATATTCAAGTTCTCAGTGATGGAGGAATATGTCTGCAACTATATCCACAGTGGCCACCCACCTCCATTTTGAATGCCTGAACCACCGTTACTCCATTTTGATTTTTAAATACATTCTTTTCTTTTAACACGTTGATCGCTATGTCACCCAAATCTGGGTGACAGTTGTGTTTCCTTAGGGGCATCCAATCCACAGTGGAAGATCAGTATCCTAATGGTTAAGGCAGATGTAAAATTCATGTTTTGTCAGGCCATAGACAAGCTATTCTAGTTAGCATAAAGGTCAAGCCTAGTCATATATGAGCCAGAGTGACTTCTGCATACTTGAATATGTGAGAATTTCTTCCATCAACTATATTTTGGGTAGCACTGATTTTGAGATAAAAATAAGTAGGATAAAAAGTTAAAATAAGAGTAAAATATTAATATATTGTTTTCTCCAGTCTCTGTTGAACTAATGCATTTATATTCTACTTCAAGTAGCGCTGAAAATTTTGCCATTAGTATTGATAACTCAGTTGTATGTAGTAAAACACACACACATACACAAAACACATTTCAGATTACTAGCTTGGATTTATGTTTGCAAAGAACATGGCTGCTTAGGAAAAATTACTTTATGAAAATTGTATATAACATACTATTTATTACCCAGAGTGCACAGATTTAAATGCTAAACAACTTAAAATATTCAAAGTTTTCCATATTCCTTTTTTTCAGCATGAAATGAAGATAATTGTGGATTGTAATTAATAAAATTGTACATGACATACTTTCATATGAAAGTAGATGACAAAATTTTCTTATAAACAAATCTCAGCAGAGGAGGGATAATGAAGCAATAAATAAATTGTCCTCACAATCAGAAATTGTTCGCTTATATTGTTTCTAGATTATTTTTCAATTTTTGCCATTTCACTTATCTAAAATATTTATAATATTTTGACATATTTTCATTATGTAATCAGTTCACTTTTATTTCATTGATGTGTATATTGCTTGCTCAAAGGTATCTTTGGAATAGCCTCTCCAGCATGCAGCTGATACTGTTTTAAGACTGTGGGACAGTTCAAACAAGTTACAGTCCCAGCTTCAAAGTTACTTTCCTTTTGCTTTCCTAGTGGTGAGTTGCATGCTTATTACAAGCTGATTCTGGTACAAGATTCTCCATTGTGTAGTTTAAACCTGAATTTCTCAGCCTTTGTTTTCATTGATCCTCTCAAGCCTTGGCCCCCTACTAAATATTTTGAGTCAGAGCTGCATTTTTACAAGATCCTCAGGTGATTTATATGCACATGAAAGTTTGGGAAGCCTGCTCTCACTCCATTTAAATGGATCTCTTAAGTGCCTGATAAGTGTCAGGCAAAGGGTTAGGGATCATTCTAAAGATGTATTTGATCATACAGTATATATATAAATAATAGAAAAGTAAGTTGATCACATGATAAAAATATACCAAAATATTGTAAACATCTTAGACAACAAGTGAAATGGCAAAAGTTGTTAAATGTTACCTCACAGTAGTCCTCACCACATCTCTACTGTCATTCTACTTCTTAAAATATAAGCATTTAAAAAAAGACTTCCAAACAGAGAAAGACAAATACTGTATGATCACTTATATGCGGAATCTAAAAAATAAAACAAACTAGTGATTGTAACAAAAAAGAAACAGAATCACAGAGGTAGAGAACAAACTACGGGTTACCAGTAGGGAGAGGGAAGGGAAAGGGGGTACAAAAGGGGTAGAGGAATTAGAGGTATAAACTACTGTGTATAAAATAAATAAGTGACAAGGATACATTGTACACAACACAGGGAATAGAGCCAGTATGGTATAATGACTATAAATGGAGTATAACGTTTAAAAATTGTGAATCACGATGTCGTACACCTGAAACTTAGATAATATTATAAATCAAATATAGCTCAATAAAAAAGGAAAAGAAAGAAAAGACTTCATTATGGAAAATGTAAAGCACACAGAATTGTAGAAATAAAACTGCAATAAGTCATTCCCTGTACTCTCTGCTCAGTTTCAACAGTGCATGGCCAAACAGGTTTCATAATTATAATGAACCCAGTCCCAATCATGACATCATTTTATCCACAAATAATTCAGGAAGTAGCTCTACAACAAAAAGACTGATTTTAAAAAATATATATATAACCATGACACCATTACTACTAAAAGTATTGTAAATTTTTTCCTTAGTGACATCAAAAATCTAGGCATTCTTCATATTTCCCTGATTGTCTCATGATTGTGTATTTTTTTACTATTATTATTTCATTTTAAAGTTCTTTGTTTGCAGTGTAGGGGAGGAAAAATAATTTCCCCTCTACTCTTCTGAGTTGTTCTTGGCTAAGACCCCTGTAATAAAAGACAGATTAACAAGAGAAAAACAGAAGTTTATTAACATGTATACCTCATGTATACATGGGAGATACCCAAGGAAAAAGGAGTAACTCCTTGAGGTGGCTTTGAATTCAGGCTTATATGCCATCTTAATAGGGAAAGGAGAGGAATGTTGCAGCCACTTAGATGAGTAAATGATTTTTAGGAAAGATGAATGGGCTCTTAAAAGAGTAGATAAAAGATACGATAGTTTGTGACAATGTTTGGATATGATGTCAACTTCTAGTCTCTTCCTGGGACAAGAGTCAGTCTTCCCTGGTTGATCAAACTCAGGGAAGGGATTTATGATAATTGAGTTCCTTTTGGAGGATCTGTCTTTAGGCAGTGAAGGGCAGTTCAGAGAAAGCCTCTCTCTGTGTTTGCTGTTTTTTAGGTGGCTACAGCTCAAATAATCAATATACCAAGGCAGCATATTTTAGGTGGCATGTCCTGAACTGCTACAGTCATTATTTGGGGTGACATATTCTGCTGCCTTGAAGAATCAAGATCTAAATAATGTTTATCCATTGTGATTGTATGATATGTCATTTGAGACTCTCTCCTTCTCCTTTTTCATTTAATCTCGAGTTCCTAAAATGGAAGTGTTGTTCATCCCATTTTATAAGGGAGGAATCTGGCACTCAAGAGATTCAGTAAACTTGCCTGAGGTTTGTTAGTAGCTAGTAAATGCCAATGCCCGAATGAAAACCAGGATTATCCACCTCTCTTGATCTTTCACTCTGTCATGTTGCTGCCCTTGCCTTGCCCTCACTTTTATTTTTACTCTCTGTTTAGTCTTTTCTACTTCTTACCTGAAAGATCTTCAGACCCTCACATGCACAGTTTCAAAACCCCCACTTTGACATGTAGACTCTTGGGGACTCAGACACCCTACAAAAATGATGTCACTCCCATCCAACAATAAATCACAGAATGAAGGAAAAGATTTTCTCATGTGCTTGAGTGTTTGTTTTAAGCTAGCACTCTTTGGAGGATATTTGTAGCTATAAAGATTAAGTGCTGTCAGTGCCATCCTGGGACGTTCTTAATCCATCTCTGTGTTCTGGTTGCATGCGGAGTTTACCTCGTACTTTGGTAGGGTTGTATTTAATCCTTACCTTCTGCATCGATTTAGGGCCTATGTTGTTTAGTAATGCACGATGCATGTTTTTATAGCACACAGCTTATAGGTGAAAGATTTATCCTTTTCCTGAGCTTTTATAATATATTATTGTGTGGTTGTCTTTCAGATTGGAGAACTAATATATGTTTTGGAAGGAAAAGGTATGCTCCCCTTGCCTTCCAGATTATTTCCATTGGATTCTTCAACTCCACTTGACTTCAGCAGTTCTCCTGACAAAGGTAGAGTATCTGTGCATTTTGTTTCATTCATAATGTTGAAGGATGGGGCCTCATATAGTCACCTAAGCATCCTCACAGCAGGTTTTTCCATATATGATTCCATTTTCAAAGGCTCCCTTTTAACTTTATGATGTCAGCATCCATAGAATAGAGCACCATTTTAACAAGTAAGAAAAAGGCAATTGTGATTCTTCTTAGAATATTTTTTAGTCTTCAGGTCAGTATTGAAATTTGGCATTTAGAATATTTACTCAGCAAAATCTTCCAGTTTCCAAATAATCTGGAAGTAACTACAGTGTCAAAATTCTGTAGACGGCAGTATAACCTGTACTTCTCCCCTACGTTCTAGTTTACAGTGTAAGGTTATTAGTGAAAGAAAATGGCAGGTCTTGCCAGTCCTTGACAGATGTCTTCCTTTACATTTATTTCTGCTCCTCCTGCCTTCTCATCTCTGATAGGAATACAGTGGCCACAGAATTTTTTTTAGCAAGGTGATGATGTGTCTCTGAAAGAACCACTTGACTAGAATTCTTTAGTAGAGTATCTTTAATTCCCGAAGACTTACTCTTGAATTACTTAATTAAGACTATAAAAAAGTGAAAAAAAAAAGACTATAAAAAATGTATTTCCTGTTTATTTTCCCCCTGGTTAATGGAGGCCTTGACTGCAGTGTTATATTTCACACCTCCCAAGTCCATTCTGGATAACAGTGTCAAGGGTATAAATTAACCATTGCAGTCACAAATGTTTTTCCTTCCCCTAGTGCCTACTAACAAAGATCCAGTTCTATACCTGAAATCCAAATTCCATCAAATCCTGGTTGTGGACCTTAAATTGCCACTGATAAATGAAGCCAAGGAAAAAGCCTTGACTTTTGCAGCCCAGCAACAGATATCGAAGATAGAGTATGAGAAAAGGTTGATCACCGGTACTCTGGAGAGCAGCAGTATCCGCGTGGCCGTTGCCCTCCTGGGGCTGAGCAAGATTGAGGTGGGTACGGAGGACAGAAGACGTGCTTAAATTAATCTCTCTTTAAAAATAGACAGGGCTCTTACTACTTCATCGTAACATTTTTATGTAGGAAAATGATGAAAGCTGATTTTCCCCAGGGCAGCTCATTTGCTTTTTTTTTCTTTGACCTCATTAAATAATAAATCTGAAACAAAACATTCTACTGGGTAATTTTAGGCATTACAGTATAGTGGTCATTTCACACAAGTTCTCAATTCTAGCTGTACATCTGAATGCCCTGGAGAAGTCATTACCAGTGCCCAGGCCCCACTCCAGAATAATTAAATATCAGTCTCTGGAAGGAGGTGGGTGGGGACATGTTCTAAAAGTTGCCCAGGATATTCTGTTAAGGGTCTAGAGACGATTGTCCCTGGGGTCAGATTACCAGGCTGAGAATCCAGACTTTAACACTGTCCAGCTGTCTGACTGTGGGCTGGTTGCTTAAAAATTCTCAGACTTCAATTTTGCTGTTTTTAATTTGCAGATACTGGTAATCCTTGGAAGCTAAGTGAAATAATTATATAAAATGCTTAGCATAGTAGCTGGTATATGATAAGTGCTCTCTAGACATAAGACGTTGTTATGACCATGACTATTACTGTAGACTCCATTATTACAGCTTGAATTCTATTTTATAGTTGAAATAAGGTACCGTCAGTCTCCACAAAGGTGCCAACATGATTCCTCTGAAACATAAACCTGATCACGTGCTCCTCTGGCTTTTCCAGCTCACATCAGGGTGAAAACCAACATCCTTCCCATGGTCTTACTGACCCTCCTAGTCAGACCCATCCCCTCCCTGATCTCAGTGTCTCCACTGGACCCCGTTCCCTCCTGTCCCTCTCTCAGCACAGGTCTCCTCGCAGTTTTTCAAACACCTGAGGAAGGCCTGCTCCCCATGGCCTGTGCAGGTCCTTTGTTGCTCCTCCCTGGACCGTGAGAGGCTGCATCCCTCAGGAACTTCAGGTCTGCTAAAAATGCTCCCAGTGAGGTTCTGCTTTACCAACTTAGAATTTTTTTAAAAATCCCTTAAACTTCTATGAGCCACTCTCCAAACCCTAAACTCACTTGAATTTCCTCAGGTAGCATTTACTGTCTGAGAGTAGTATATCTGTGTGTTTACTCTTATCTCCAGCAAGGGAATTTGTGAGAAGATGTTTGTTTACTTAACTTTCATATCACCAGTGCCTGGAAAAGTGTGTCCTGAGCCAAAGGAAGTCATTAAATCTTAGTTCACTGAAGAAATGGATGCAAAATGTTTTCATCATTGTTCTTTAAGATTTACCTTCATTTACATATACAACAAAAGATTTGGCATTATAGGGGTGATTTCTTCTTTGATTTGTCAGAATGTTAGAATCAGTACAGTCTAAGCACTGATATCTAACCATTGAGCATATTTTATGTATGACGTGGATTTTTTGAGTTCTCATTAGCTGGAAAATATCCAGGGCCAAGACTCTGAACACCCTCCAGACTAACCCATCCACTTTGGACATTGAAGAAGCCAATGGCTCTCTTCAGCTCATACCAAAATGCTCACTTCTTCTACAGAGCAGTGCATTTGGGAAGGGTTTGGTTCAACTTTCAGCGCACCATTACAATAAAAATGTTCAATAGGGGGCTTTTTCAAACTTTAAGCTCTCTCCTTCTCTCTCTTTTCCTTTAAATTCATTGCCTTCATTCTTACCTCTTGTCAAAACATTTTATTTGTTTGTTTGTTTATTTTAATTTTTTATTGGGGGAGGTGATTAGGTTTACTTATTTATTTCTAGCGGAGGTACTGGAGATTGAACCCAGGACCTTATGTGTGCTAACCATGCGCTCTACCACTTGACCTATACCCTTCCCCCAAAACATTTTATTTAAATGTCCATAAATCTCCTTTCTATTATTTATGTATGCATATAGTTTCTGTCTTTCTCTCTATTCTTTTAGCTTCCTCCCTGGAATCCAGCACACTTTGTATTTCTTTGTGCATTTACCAAATTATGTTTTGTAGCGGATTTATTTTTCTCTTTACCTATTTCTCCTATCAGATTGTGAATTTCTAGAAATCTCAAAACTTTTGTGACCTGTTTTTTGTCTCTCCCTCAATGTCTTGTGCGTGAGGAGTACTGTCATTGTTTAATTTGAATTGCACATGTGCCTGAACAAACAAATGGCACCTTAAACCTGTAGTCTTCGTTGTATAGGCTGAGGTCAATCCACATTGCCTCATAGCCTGATTTCTCACAGTCAAAATCATCTTTCTGTTGATTTATCCTTATTTCCCTCCCACATTTGCAGGATGGGTATCTGTATGTCTGTGTTATTGAACTCAGATTTGGCTGCTTGCGGCTCAAAAGCCAGTAATTGAGAGGCAAGTGTCAGTAGAAAGGAAAGGTGCTTTAATCAGAAAAGCTAGCAATCTGGGGAGACAGTGAACTCATGTCTAGAGACCAGCTCCAAATATTCTGCTCAGCCATGACAGTTTTTAAAGGGGAAAATGGGGGTGGGGGTGGGGGAAGAATCTGAGTGAATCATCAAGGTGGGAGGCTGGATTCTGCTTCATTCTCCATCTTATGCAGACTGGTTGACTCTTCAGATGTGATCTTGCCCATGTGATCTGACTATAAGATTGCTTACGGGGCTACTGGGAGTAGAGAGCTAGTAATTCTTTAACTGCTTCATTTTTCATTCTTTCTATCTAGGAAAAGAATCAACAGGTTAGACAAGGCATGGTGTGCATTTGGGAGAGCATAAGTCAGAAGTTAGTTTCAATTTCCTAGTGATCTCATTCCTTTAACTAGGTTAAGGTTAGAAGGGGATAGAAATGGGTGAACAGAAAAGGGGCAAAAGAGCTGCTTTCAATTCCCCACTGTCAAACATCACTCCATTTCTATGGAATTAGGAGTGAAGTTCCGTCTTGTGTAACTTCTTCATGCTGACATAGCACACCGTGTTTTCAGAGTGGAAGATGTTAACATGGGTCCATAGCATCTCTTTGCTGACAATTTTAGTTCCCCACTTACATATATGGGCAGAACAAATTACAATTATTTTGATGCCCACAAAGATATAGATTATTATAAGCAAAAATGTTAATCCTCTTCTCTTAGGGCTAGTTTTTGGAACTGTATTCTGGCCATAGATTCAAGTACTGCTCAATGTGGAGAAGCTTATGTCATGGCTGCATTTTGGTCATCATGCAATTAACTTTTTTCCCTCTGGTGGCAGTTACAGTATCTGTAAATCAACTCAGGAATATGTATCAGGCATTGAGTCTGTCAGTCTGTTGTCCCAATGATTAACTGCTCGGTTTTGTCCTTTGTTGGGGGGGTGGGGGGCTTGCAGAATTCTGAACAGTTCTAGCTCAACTTCTCTGAATTTTTTGGTGGACATAATAATAATTGTTGTTATTATTTATGATTAAATCTTGACTTCTTTCAAATTTAAATGTTTAAAGTAGTCTCTAAATTTAAAAATTGAGTTTTCACCCAGAAATTACTGTTTTCTTTGAATTCTGTGAATATCATGCATTTTTTTGTTTCAGCGAGAAATCTCCAAATGCATAAAATAACCGGAGAAAAGTTGAATGTGCCAGTTTAAGAAAATGAGAATGTGTAGCACCTTATTTTGTTTCTCTCCATGTAGTTACAGAGGTTTGTTTTCAAGTGCAGTTATCAGCGCACTCTTGAAATATAGTAATGCTAATATTTTTACAGCAGAACAGTAAACAAGATTAATTTTAAAAACATCCCCTACTTGCATAATATTTTACTTTTTTTTTCCCTCAAATGCTTTTCTGTGCACTTTTCAAATTATTTCAGTGACCCCATGGAAAAAGGTAGAGATGATAGGATTACACTTACAACACAAAACTGGAATGGCCAAGGCATAAAAAGACCTAAGTTGCCCTCACTGACAGGGCAGAGATCACAGCCTAGATCAGGGTAGAGACATTATTGTATTTTCAAGCTAGAAAATAAATAAAGCTGGACGCTCAGAGACACGTATTACAACCTCTTACTTTTAGAGACCTGTAAACACCCCAGAGTAGTAAGATAGTAGCACAAGGTGACACAGATTTGTGACAGATTAGAAATGGGCTTAGGTTTTTCCCTCCCAGTCCATTATTCTTTTCCTTCCCTGCATAGCCTGTAGATCATACGTTCATTTCTTAGTTTACTACCATGAAATTGTATAAGGGAATAAGTGAAAGTCTAGAATTCTCTGTTATAGCATAAAATAACTTGTAACAAAATCTAAAATCATTTTGAAATAAATCTGTTTAGAACTAAATCTAATTGAATAAACGTAATCACTTTTCTACCAAAGAAAAGTGACATGTATGACTAATTTTTTATTCTACAATGATGTACAGTTGGAATTTTTGGAATATTTATAAGGTAGTAGCATTATGATGTATCTACTTAATGTACCCAGAGAGACAGGATCTTTTGTCAGGAGCGTGAATTTCTGGTACTTCACTACTTAGCACTCATGTATTGAAACCATATCCTCCTGGCCATTAATAAACTAACTCTAATGATACACTCAGTGGTACTGGAAGGATGCAGAGCTTGCAAGGGTATTTTCTTATGTTTTCTATTAACTTCCTCAAGTTTATGGTTTAAAAGCCACGTAGTGTGTTCTCTGGGATAAATGGCAAGGAAACTCATTGAAATTTTGAAATTTGTCATTTTAAAAAAGGAAATCTAAGAGATTCTCCTGGTGAGGATTTAGAAGAATAAAGAAAAGGTTTTTGTATAATTTAAGTGCACTCCAGATCACATAGTGAGTAGTTGTCCGTAGTGTTAATGATAAGCAAAGCTGGACCCTAGTTATGAAGCAAGGATAGACTTTATTCAGCAACTGTTGCAACAGGGAGTAGGATCCAGCATGAACTAAGCTGTTTGTAACAGAAATAACTGGGAGTTTTAAAGGGACAATGAGCAGTGTCTGGGAAGTATAAATTTACAGGAAGCAGGAGGGAGTTGACGGAAGTGACCTGGACTTGTTAATTGATGCTTATCAAGAGGAATAAACTTCTGGAATCTTTATGACAGGAGGTGGGTAGTGATGCAAGTTAGAACTAAGTACCCACCTGCCTGGGATCATTCTCTCCATGAATTTTTGCATTTCAAAGAGAGGGCTCTGGGGTCCTTGAGAATACATCTCCAGTGGTAGATTTACATCCCAGAAGGGGAGAGAAAGGATTTATAATGGCAAGCTTTCTAAAGTAACTGCTCTAGGAGGGGTTCAGAAGCCTATCTGCCTATCCCCAGATTTTAGCTGGAACAGTTAATTATCCTGGTAGCATTGAACTTTCCCAGGTAGGCACTTTAAGGGTGTCGACTGAAATAAAATCTTGTGTGCAACGTGAGAGTTGTGAGTTTAGTTTTATTTGGGGCAAAATGAGGACTATAGCTGGGAGACAGCATTTCAGGTAGCTCTGAGGACCTGCTCTGAAGAGGTAAAGGGAAAGTCAGGATATATGTGATTTTGGTGAAGTGGGAGTACATGCAATCAAGCACACATTTTTTTATTTGCAGAAGGTCGCTGGTAGTCTTGTGAAGGTTACTGCTGGTCAAAGAGCAGATGTCACTGTTAATGATTTTAGTGCCTTTCTAGATCTAGATATGAGGAGATGCCCTCATATCTAGAATTTGGGCTCATAAAATCTTCTCCCGAAAATATCTGACTATCTGAAGGCCTATTCCACCAGTTTTCCCAGAGCATGGAGTTCCTCGTTCCTGATCCCCCACCTCAAACTCCTTTCTGGGAGTTTGAAGGTCAGCAGCTGCAGCAGATCATAATTTAGTCCCTTGTAGAGGTAGATGGCAAGTGCCAGTGTGAGTCAATCCTTTAGAAGCAGATGCCAGGTGCCAATTTTTAGTTGGAAAAGGGGACCTGAGTCATCCTAGGGATATGGCCTTGAGCTGTTAGAAACTATGTTAGTGCTGGTTCAAGTCTCTTAGTGTGTATGGATGAAGGAAATAGATGGACAAAATCCTTTCTGCTGAGAATGCATTTTTTATAGGCTAACATTGAGGCCTAGTCGAGAAGAGAGCTTGGAGGAACCTGACTAGAGTTTGATCAAGAGAAGAGAGTCTGTCAGTACGTAGTATTTTGAATGACTTGCAGATACAGAAGGCAGATGATACACATTTGGGTAGAGAACTAGTTGCTGATATAAATAGATAATATGTTCATAATGACTAGAAAAATAAACCAAAACAATGATAAGTGTGAGTGAACTGATTTCTATTTCTGTGTTTACATGATTTTAATTGCCAAAATAAAGTAGGGAGAAAATGTGACTCTGTGAGAAAAAAATCCTTGTGGATTTTACAGATAATGAACCCAGTGAATGAGATAATTGCCAGGGGAACTAAAGTTTATTTTTGCTGTGTAATGATATCATGATTGCAGTCATGCTGATGATGATGATGTGGACAACAGTGGGGATGACCACGATGGCCAACATTTATTGAATAATTAAAATGTGCTCCAAGAATCTGGCATTTGTTAACACTTTAAATACTCCCACCAGGGCTAGGCAGTGTGAACTACTATTGCCTGTATCTTAGAAATGAAGACTTTCCGGCTTTGGTTAATCACCTGGCCAAGCTGACTTAGAGTTGGGGTACAAGTGCAGACAGTCTAGCTTCGAGAAGTCTTGGTCTAACCATTACGCTGTACTACGGTGTTTAGCAGTAAAACGTCCTGATAAAAATAAGTGATTGCATACCTCTGTGCTTTGCATTGCTTAGCTCACTCTTAGGGAGCTGGGTTTATCTTCAGTGTCCTATTTTAAGAAGGACGGTATTGAACTAGATTGTGTCCAGAGGAGCGTATGTATGGGGTTAAGTTATAACTCACATTATATAAGTCACGGTTGAATGGGCTGAAAATTCAAACCTATTTGAAAGGGTTGTTTGGAGGTTGGTGGAGGGGCAGGACCTGGTCTTATATGTACATAAATATTTTTTTCCAAATTGTCATTAGCAAAAGGGAGGGGACTAACTGTACTATTAATAAGAATAAGCTGATGCATAGATATTAAGGAACACAAGGTTCAACTCACGGAGGGAAGTACTTCCTCTGTGCTGTTCACCAGTGGAATGATTTCTTCCTAAGACAGTGAATTCCTCAACACTGAAAGGATTCAAGCATGGGATATTGAGCATCTCTTAGTAAAGGATGACTCCCTTGAGTCTATGAAACATGTTAGTGTTGCCTTCCACCAAATAAATAATAGTATGTCTAAAGAAATTAACAGATTACAATCTCTTGAGGGATTTTTTTTTTCCCAAATATGGAGTCTAAATACTTAACGCTATCTTTTGTGTTTTGGAGATAAAGAGTAAGAGAATTACATTCCAATTTTACTCTCTGTTTATTTACAGACTTGTACACTCTTTAATATTTCAAAGTTGAAGAAGCCAAATTCCATTTCATACAATACAGAACTAAGCCTTCCACAATATTTTAATTTCCCCAACACAGTCTGCATTCCTCAGGTTCCGGGAACTCAAGTTAAATTGACTCAATCTCAAGGAATTAACTCTGCAAATAAAACAGGTAATCAGTAACGTGGAGACTGCAATATCTAGCACTGGCTCAGGTACTGTGAAATACTAAAATGCGAAGAAGAGATTATTTCAACTAATAGGATATTCCTAATATAATTGAAGAAATAGTTCAGCTATATAAATACCAATTGTTGACTGATATTTTACTTTATAAATAACCAATATGCATCATAGTCATTTAAATTATTTACTGAATTTGGGTGCCAAATACTGATACTGAAGTTTGCCAACCTGTCCTTGTTAAAGAGTGGTTATCTGATTAAGACAATAAATGCACTTTGAGAAATGTGAGCTCTTGCTTTTATAGTGAACTTGGTTACAGAAGTTGCCCTGAAGTTGAGTCTGAGGCTGCCTCTAAAGGATGGGAGGGATTTTGACAACAGGAGATACCAGAGAACAGTGCTATTTACGAGTAATTTATCTTTCATCTGGACAAGGGCCTTTTTCAGTTGGATACCTAGTTTTGGTTTCTTTTATTCTGTATATTTGTGATCAGGCAGGACTAAGCCAGATTTAACAGAATGTTAATACATTTACATTATTAATTATAAGTGATAAGATATAAACTATATGACTAAATAATTTAAAGTACTCAAAATTAATTTATACTTTTTCTTGCACTTCTTTTCAAAGCAGTGGATCATAATAGGAATATAATTTCTTTACTAGGACTTTTCATTTGTTATTTTACTATGGCTTTGTGTTAACTATAAAATATTTCTAAATCTGAGATGGTGATTGCAAATGATAAGGTACAGGGTAGTCTGTTCACTTTGCCTTCCTAGGAGATCTGAGATCCCAGATTCAAATGCCAGGTGACTAAGCAGGTAACAAGGATTTATGAATTGAGTCTAATCTACAGAAATAGGGATGCTGGAGCCTATGGCGAACTGAAGAGTAAATGCCCTGTCTGCACATTCAAATTACAGAAAATAAAAATAAAATCTTGAGCTGGACAAGCAAGTGTGAGGGCACGTTTGACCAGCTGACAGCTTGAAACCTCTCATGTTAAGTTTTTGTCTTTTTTTTAATCTTTATTACCTCCAGCTTTTCAATGGGCTGTTGAATTTTTAAATAAAGAATTTATTTTCAAAACTTTTTAATCCCTTTTGAGATAACTGGGTAAAGCTGTGTGCATTATAAACCCAGCTAGGATTGTCAGTCCAGGCTATTCATTTATTCAGCCATTTATTCATCAACACTACTGAGCATTAATTCCTTTGGGCAAAATCATGAAGATTTCCATATTCATCCCTTTGAAAGACTAACAGATAAGTAGCTCTCGTAACACAGTGGGTAAGTGTTGACAGAGAGGCACTTATAGGTGTGTTTACAAATAGAACTAACATTAATACAGTTGATTAAAGAGGATAATTCAAATATTGAAGAATTTTCAGTCTAAGAAAACATAAATAAGGATACATAGCATAGATTTGACATGAAACTCACAGTATAGGCTTACGAATGAAGACTATGGTATATTAAGATGCTGTTTAATTATATATGTGTGAAGTAGTTTACATTTAAAAGTCTTTCACTCAGTATTTTTCTAAGACTATTATTTGTCCTTCACCTCACTGTTAACTATCCATTTCAGTAAGAAGATTATTGTGAAAATTAAGAAAAAATAGAACTGCAAACAATTTTAAAGGATTATGCATAGAACTTTTACAGTATAATTGGCCAATCATGATTCATGTCTAACTTAATTTTCTGTGCAGTTGAGTTTATAGAGGAAGCTTTCAGCCCAAGTTTCTGTTTTCATTTCCTTCAGTATACATTTAAATAAAGTAAGTTTACAAAAACAGAATATTCCAAATTGAGATAGTAGCTGGTCAAATAAAATACGTATCCTTAACAATGTACATTCGGTTGTGAAGCAGTAGACTTGATTCATAAAAGGAAAAGAATGTCAGCATTTTAACTTTAGTAAATAACATTGTATTAGAATTTGAGATAAAGAATATTAGAGTTAAAGGTTTAAAAAACTTAATTTTATGGCATAAACCAATTTCAATAGAACATACCAGCAAAGTCCTACCAATAAATATGGTAATAAAGAAATACATCTTGATTTTACGGGAGGGTTGGAAAAGGAAAAAATGGCAAGTGTTTATGTGGAGAAGTAGAGATAGCCCAGTGTTCCTGCTAATTTCAGGAAAGGAGCGGAAATAAGATCATATAATCTCTCAAAATTCTAAACTCATTAAAAGAAACTAGTTTTGACGTCTTCTGCCCTTTCATATTAATGTTGCCTAGCAATCTTTACCTTTTTGAAATTCTTAATGAAAATCCCACATTTCTGATTAACAATAGCTGTTGCCAAAATTATTAAAAAATAATTTACTTACATCCATATTTATTTCAGCTCCATCACTTAGAAAAAATATTTTTTCCATTCTACCATTTAACATTGTGATGCTTTCACTGGAAGGAAATGAAGCTATAAAGAAAGTTCATGTGCCCATAATAGATGCATCAAACTCTGTCCAACAGATGTACATATATAACAATTTCCCATGCAAAAGAAACATCACTTGTCTCACTTCCCAGATCTCAGAGATCCTCTGACTCCTTTATGATATTGGACTGGGGTAGGTCTAATATTTATTGAGCACTAACAGTACACAAAGCACTGTGATGGTTGGCTTGTATACTTTTTCTCTTTTAATCCTCCTGATAGATATTTTTGCCTCACATTGTTATCCATCTTATCAGACATCCTCTTCACTCCAGTCTTTTCCCCATATCCACCCTCCTCTGGGCAAATGACTGCACCTTTTCTCTCTTGGAAGAAAAGGGGCAACATGAACACATATTCTTCCTTAAACCCTCCTATCACCTTCATACTAGTCTCTGAATAGTAGGAATCTACTCTATCAACTTTGCTATATGTATCTTTTATTTTATCTCAGAACCTGTTCTTGGGCTCTTCTCCATATTTATCACAGCTCCGTCTTCTGTGAGAGTAGTCCCTTCACTTTCAGCTCCCAAGCGTTCTCACATTTCAAAAGCGAAAGAAATTCATGCCTTTCCCTTGGCAAACATACTTCTCAGTAGGGGGATCTACATTTGCAGTTTTTGTTCTTGCATGACTAGTTCTTAGCTTCTCCAATCTAGCTTGTGCTACTGCTGTAGCAATGCAGTTAGTTGCTTTCAGTGGACCATTCTCTGTCTACATGTTACTGGATCTCTGTAGCATTCAACCTGAATGGTTAAGAATCTACTCTTAGAATTGTAGACATTTGAGGTAAGGCTTTATCCTTGTTCCCTGCATTTCTTCTCCATCCCCTTGGCAAAATTTCTTAGTCTCTTTGTGAGTTCTGTTTATTCCATCCATATGGAAATCTTCAAGGCTCTTCTTACCCTACTGGGGCTATTATTCCTTTTTATGCATCCCCTAGGGGACTTTGTACACTCCCATAAATTACAGTGGCCATTAACATCACCAGTATTTATTCCTGCCCTTTTCCTTCTTTTTTCAACTTACATGTTCAGAGGCAAACTAGACATGCCCACCTAGATATATATGCATACAGATGTATAAATAGGTAGGTAGGTAGGTAGGTAGGTAAATATAGAGATATATCCCTCAAATTCAAAATGAATGCACTGTAATTCTCCATTTATTTGTTTCTCGTTACATAATCTTTATCATTTCATATGGTAGGACTTGACCTATCTCTTATCCTAAAAATCTGGGCATACTACTTGAAATTTCCTTCTTTTGAGCCCATACCTGAAATTCATCTTGTAGACCTAAAATTTTCTGTCATTTATTTCCTTTCCTTTTTCTGTACTGCCACTGTTGTAATTCAGGTGTTCATCAGCTCTTCACTAATGGAGAAAATAATTGCACCTGTCTCTTCTCTCGTAGATGCAAATTTAATGAGATAACGCTTGTTAAGAATTTAAATGCTATATGGTATACCTAATACATATTGGCTATTAATAATCTAATCTCATCACCATTAAAGCACTTCATCTCTAGGCACAAGAATTATCAAATCTGGCCATGAAATATTCCTGAAACATTTAGTGATTTCAGGTGCAGATTCACAGTAATACTAAAGGAGCATAAACTTTCTGATTCTTCACTTTTTTGACCCCCTTTTCTGGTCCCTACACCTACTGTTATAGTTGTAGTTTTACATTCTTTTCTCTTGAAGAATGATCCCTAAATTGTGAAAGCCTCAGACTGCATAAAACCTGCACTTTCACCTGGTTGTAGATACTGATTTAAAATCTCATCTACTTGTGGTTCTGAGGATGTTGAAATTTATGAACAGGAAGAGTATGTTGTTACAGACCTCAATAGTCATAGGTAGGCAGGAAAACTCTAGTGGATCCAGCAGCACTTATCTAAGTCACCTCCCCAGTGTGGAAGTTCCTCTATGTTCTATGCCACCCGTGAAGACTATGTGTAAGGACATTTAAACAAAAAGCCCTGGGTTGGTTTTGCTGATCCGCTTACACAGAGCTCAAAACCCTCATTCTTAAAAATTATCACTTCAGTTTCTAGCATCTTTTATTGACCCAATTTCTCTCCCAAGGGATACCTGACAGACATACTGGGAATGCATATTGTAGGAACAGTATTTTCCTTCTCTCCCTCCTTCCACCTAATTCTGACTTTCCTGATTTGGTAATATTTACTAATAATTAGCAGTCAAATAGGTGACAAATATCCACTAAATCCTTCCATGACAACTGTTTAATGCAAAGTGATCATAAACATATAGTAAATATTTATTAGTAATAGCTAACACTCTAGGTAAGTTTTGGTAGGTTTACCCATTTTACAAAGATTAAATACATTGCTGTAATACCTAAATTATTCTTCAGTATGAAAAAGACTGTAAGATTATTGTAATAAAAATGAAACTAAATTCCTACTTAAAGTTTATTAAATATTCTTTGAGAAATAAACTCTACATCTCTGCATTCTATCAAATAACCACAAAGGTATTTCAAATAGAATAAAAAAGTAAACTTCATTTAACAGAGTATCATTTTAAATGTTAGTTTTAGTGATTAAACTGAGTTTAATTGAAACAATCTGCTATATTGTCAGCACTGCCCGTGGTCACCTAATGTTAAAAGTGTACTTTAATGTTTCTCAAAATACCTTGAGTTAAGCTTGTATTTTTATTATATTTATATATTTGGTTTTGGCAAAACCAGTTTTCAAATTTGTAAAGACTTTTGGAAATAAAATTTGTTTAATTCACTTAGGAATATAATTCAAATCCTATGCATTTTTCACATAGGATCACCACAATTGTAAGCCATCAAGTTCCATTAGTCTATGAAAGAATAGGATTATGTTTTGGAAGGAAATTAGTAATCCATATAATACATTGAAATATCTCAGGAAAAGCAAGGGACACACAGCTCTGTTGTTGATCTTTAAATTTATTTTTAACTACAAATATAATAGGTTCTGTTATAATCTAGTTACTTGGAAGACTTCAAAGTATAGTCATAATAAGGTAATACCTGTCATTTGAATTTACATCAAGTGAAAAATATATAAACTCATTCTCAAAACTCTATTCTTCTATTTATTTAGGTATTTTATCTCTAACAGCTTTATTGAGGTTTCATTCACATACCATGCAGTTTACCAATTTAAAGTATATAATTCAGTGGCTTTTAGTATATTCATTGATATGTGTAACCATAACCTCACAAAGAAACCCAGGACCCTTTAGCTGTCAACCTTTCATCATTTACACCTCCCTCCAGCCCTAAGCAATCATTTGCTTTTTCTGTATATAGATTTATCATTCTAGAGATTTCATATAAAAAGAATCATAGAATATGAGGTATTTTGTGACTGGCTTCTTTCACTTAGCATAATGTTTCTGTACTTCATCAGTGTTTTGTCATGTGTCAGTACTTCATCCCTTTTAATGACCAAATAATATTTTGTTTATCCATTCCTCATTTGATGGACATTTGAGTTGTTTCTACCTTTTGGCTACCATGAATAATGTTGCTGTAAACATTAGTGTACAAGTTTTTGTGTGCATGCATTTTCATTTCTGTTGAGTATTATACATATATATACATACACACACACACACTCATAGCTGGGAGTAGAATTGTTGGATCATACTATAACTCTATGTTTAAATATTTGAAGAGCTGCCAGACTATTTTCAAACTGGCTGTACCATTTTACATTCTACCAGTAGTGTATGAGGGTTCAAATATCTCTGCATCAACATTAACACTTGCTATCATCTGACTTTTTTATTATAACCATCCTGATGGGTGAAAATGATACCTCATGTTTTTTTTTTAATATAAATTATTGGTATTTTTCTGTATATGTATTTTTATTGAAGCATAGTCAGTTTACAATGTTGTGCCATCTCATGTGGTTTTGATTTGCATTTTCCTGGTGTCTAGTGATGAGCATCTTTCCATGTGTTTATTAGCCACTTGTATATATCTTATTTGTATAAATGTCTGGTCATATGCTTTGCCCATCTTTTAAATTGGATTGCCTTTTTATTATTATGTTGCAGGCATTCTGTATATTCTAAACACAGTAACTTATCAGATATATGATTTGCAAATATTTTGTCCCATTGTATTGGTTGTCTTTTCATTCTCTTGATAGTGTTCTCTGAAGCACAAAGTTTTTAATTTTGATGAAATCCAGTTTATCCATTTTAGTTGTTCTTATATGCTTTTGCTTTTCATATCATATCTAAGAATCCTTTGCCAAATTCAAGGTCATGAAGCTGTAACCCTCTATTTTCTTCTAAGAATTTTATAGTTTTAATTCTTGATTTAGTTCTTTGATCCATTTTGAGTTAATATTTGTATATTGTTTGAGATAAGGATCTAACTTCATTCTTTTTCATGTGGCTCTCCAGTGGGCTTGTCACCATTTGTTGAAAACATTGTTCTTTTGGCATTAAATGATCTTGGCACCCTTGTTGAATATCAGTTGACCATAGTTACATTGTTTATTCCTGAATTTTCTGTTTTATCCTGTTGATCTGTAGGTCTATCCTTATGCCAGTACCACACTTTTCTTATTCCTATTGCTTTGTAGTAAGTTTTGAAATCAGAAACTATGAGTCCTGCTGCTTTGTTCCTTTTAAACCATATTGTTTTGGCTGTTCTGGGATCCTCACAATTCCGTATGAGTTTTAGAATCAGCTTGTCAGTTTCTACAAACAAGCCATCTGGCATTCTGATAGGTATTGCATTGAATCTATTGATCAATTTGGGGAAGATTGTTATCTTAACAATATTAATTCTTCTGATCCATGACCATGCAGTATTTTTCCATTTGCTTAGCTATTCCTTAGGGTTTTTTTTTTTTTTTTTTTTGGTAGTTTTAAGAGTGTAAAAAAAAAACTTTGTACTTCTTCTGTTAAATATATTCCTAAATATTTTATTCTTTTTGATGGTATTATAAATGGAGTTGTTTCCCTAATTTCATTTTTAGATTATTCATTACAAATATATAGTAATACAGTTGTTTTTTATGTGTTGAAATTATATCATGTGACCTTGCTGAACTGTTTTTTTAATTCTGATGTATTTTACTGGATTCCTTAGGATTTTTCTACATATAAGATAATGTCATATGTATAGATAAATGGTCTTATATCTTCCTTTCTGAAATGAATTCTCTTTATTTCTTTTCCTTGCCTGATTGATTTGGTTAATACCTCCGGTACGTTAAATATAAGTGATAAGTGGGGATATCCTTGTCTTCTTCCTGAATTTAGAGGAGAAGAATCCAGTCTTTAGAGTATGGTGATAGCTGTAGGGTTTTTGTAGATGCCATTTATGAGATTGAGGAAGTTCCCATCTATTTCTAGTTTATGTCATTTATGCTAGTTTTTGACACACAATTGTTTATAGCATTTTCTTACATTCTGTTTTATTTATATAAAGCAGAAGTAATGCCCCCACTATCATTTCTTTTTTTTTTTTTTTTTTTTGATTTCTTTTTCATTATATTAAAGATGATCAAAAAATAGTGCATAATGCTGTCAGGCAATTAGATCTTTGCTTAAGAAAAACCAGATTTGTGACTAAAAGGAAACATTTTCTTGGAACCTTTCATTGTTACAGCTTAAATTTCCTTTTTAAAAAATAACTTTCCATAAGTTAAAGTTAGCATATGTACAAATACTAGCAAAGTCATTAAATGAAATATTAACAGCAAAAAAAAAAAAACATAATTAAGAAGTTGAATATTTTATTAAACTGTTTCTTATTTTCCTGCAAGGCTGTTGCTTCATTGTATAAAAATAGCACCAACAAACATAGAATATTGCAAAATTAAGATAGTACTGTTTGTTCTTCATCTGACACTGTACAACTAACAAAAACTTTTCTCTATTGCCAGTTATTTCCAGTGGGAAGATCATTAAGTATTTTCACCCCAAATCCAGGGATGTATGTAAGCAAGTTACAATATTATATAAGGCTTAAGACTACAATGTTACCCTTCAATTACATACTTTTTATAACTATAACTAGTTTTTACCACAGATAATTTCAGAAATTCTGAATGTTATAACTAGAGCCTAGCCTAAAAATCACAGGGTGCTTTGAAAAAGATGCACAGTATTTATCTGATGCTGTTAGTTAAGGGGTATTTTCTGGTAACATTGTTGCAAGTAGTTTCTTTTACTAAAAGCTGCTTTTTAAAAATCTTCTATCCACCACTAATTTAAGACAACTATCTAGATTAAGTTGTTTCAAACTAGTTTATTTAAGGGTTCCATTTTCACTCTTCAATAGATTTTATGTATTTCTCATATGCTTCTTCACTCATTAGTTCATCTAGTTCTGAAGGATTACTGAGTGTCATCTTGATCAGCCAACCATCTTCATAACAAGATTTGTTGACAAGTCCTGGATTTTCTGCTAGAGCGTCATTAATTTCAGTAACTTCTCCAGATAGAGGAGAATAGAGTTCACTAGCAGCTTTCACACTTTCCAAAGCACCAGACTCCTCTTGTTTGTTCAATTTTGTCCCAACTTCAGGCAGACTACAGTAAACAACATCTCCTAAAGCTTCCTGTGCAAAATTGCTGATTCCCACTGTTCCCAACACCGTTTTCTGTCGTTATCCATTCATGTTTGTCTGTGAATTTACGCACGGAGAGCAGAGCCGGGCCGGTGCACAGCGTCCGGACTGCGCCCGCCCGCAGCCCCCAGGGCCGCGGCAGGCAGGGTGCGGCGGGCGCAGAGACGGCGCGCAGGCTGCAGACTGCGGCCGGCACGCTCCGCGCCGCTAGCAGCGCCATGTTCGCAGGGGTGCGGAGGGTCGTGGCGCAGAACCTCGGGTACCCCGGCTTTGCGGGGGCGGGACGGGGGTGGCCCCGGGCCGGAGCTAGCCGGAGCGAGCTGGCTGGACCGGGATGGGGGCGGGGCCCCGGGTGGGGCGGAGCTTCTATCATTTCTGATTCTAATAATTTGAATATTTTGTCTTTTTCTCTTGGTCCATTTAGCTAAAAGTTTGTCAATTTGGTTTATCTTTTCAAACAACTAGCTTTTGGCTTCAGTGATTTTTCTCTGTTGTTTTCTTTATTTCATTAATTTCTCCTTTAATCTTTATTATTTTTTTCATTCTACTTCTTTTAAGCTAGGGTGCCCTTCTTTTTCCAGTATCTTAAAGTGGAAGGTTAGGTTCTTGATTTTAGATTTTTTTTCTTTTTGTTATAAGCATTTATAGCTATCAATTTTCCTTAAGTACTGCTTTAGCTGAATCCCATAAGTTTTTGTGTTTTATCTTCATTTTCACTAATTTTAAAGTATTTCCTAATTTCCCAGGGTTTTTTCTTGACCCATTGAGTGTTTGAGTGTATTAACAATAAAAATAGATGTTTTCAAAGGCATGTTGAAATATTCTGAACCACACAATGCAAATGTAAAGCTTCTCTCTTCAAAACTAGAGAAGATGCTCCAGAACTCTGCTTGTCCTTCCCCACCTCCTCTTGTATCCCCAGCAGTGGTTCATGAAGCAGATTCTCATAAGGCTGGGGTGCTGGTGAATCCAGTTTGAAAGCCACTGATTATTCCAGCATCCACATTTATAGATGTGGAAATTAAAACCAAGAGAGGTTAAACAGTTTAACTAGAAGCAAGTTGTTTGTGGCAGAATTCACTGTGAACATGTATCTTCAGCTTCTTTGAACAAAGATGCTGAATGATGGAATACTTTATTCAGCAACTATTTATTGAGAGCCTGCTGTGTGTAAGCAATGTTCAGGCCCCAGAGATATAACAATGAACACAATAGAGAGGGTTCCTGTCTTTCAGAAATTTGATATGGAAAGTTGTCCCTAGTGTTTGCCATCCTTGGGGCATATGCTTTGAATAGCATTTTCATTATTGGTTTCCACTCTTCTGTGACTCATTCTTTCATTCCATCTTGTGACTCAGGGTATTACTTTTTCAGATAACTAACCAGTTAGATGTAGTGAAAGTGATTGTAACATAGAGAAATACGGCTAATCACATGAGAAGTTAGCCCAAAATTTGACTTCAGTAATACTGTTTTAATAAAGAGGATATCACCTCTGATTTTCAATTTCAGATGGTCTACCAATTATGAGTAACCAGATTGACATACCATATGTGTACAGTTGTCAGCCCTTTTCATAACTCTCAGCCATTAATATTTTAAATCAATTGTTTTTACCACATAATACCTGATTGAAAATGATACATAGTCTTCCCCTGTTCGATCAATTTTTTTTCTAATACTTGAAGGTTCTTGAATAATAGTCACTCTTTCTATTTTTCAGAAAAAACAAAGGTACGGTTTTTTTAAATGAATTCATTTTATACTTTCATGTATGGTGGTTCAAAAAGGGATTTTCATTAAGGTGTGTTAAATTTCATGCAGAGGACTTTAGTAGTGAAATTTAGAAATCAGGCAGAGTAATTAGATAAGTTAACCATTCTAGATAGTTTAGAAAAATCTGATTTTGCTTGTCACTGCTATATCATTTTGTTTGTTTTGGTGAACAAAACATAAAACTTTTTTTGCATTTTTAAAAAGTGAATGTCAGAAAAATAATGTCTGGAATGGAATTTTGTCTTAAAGTTTGTGGGCAGTTGTAGTACTTACTTGAATGCAATGGATGCTAACTTGTGGCACATTCCACTGTAACATACACGTAGGTGTAATAAAGCATAAAGGAAGTATTTGAAGTCAGCTTCTTTTAAGCATTGTGTCTATGATTGTTTACCATTCCTTTGTTTAGTACATTTCTTCATTTTACTATTAAACATAGAGTCTTAGAGACTTTTATTTTGTCTTTTATGCTTCAAACATTTTTTTTGATCTTTGTCTTTTGTGTTTTAATAAGTAAAGTATCATGACAGATACTATGATGATAGTTCTTCTGGAAGAAAATAATAATCCTGTCTTTCCTCAGAGAGGTGCCTCCTGACCACCTCTGGAATGTGGAGGGCTTCCCCCAGTGCACCTCACCATCTCACTTACTATAGAACCATCTGTGGATCAACCATTAGGAAAATGGGGGTCTGGTGATGGAGTAGAAAAGGGAGTGATGTTAGTTTCAGTAGTTGGTAGGTGAGTAGACACTTAAAAGATAAAACCATGAATACCTTGTCTATAAATTTCAAGGTCTGACCATTAGTATTTATGTTTTAGTGATAACTCTCCTTTCTGTCATTTTTTTTTATCCTAATCTGAGTCATTGATATGTGTCATCGTTGGAGAATGTGTTCAAGGGCAGTAACAGTCCTGTGCTCCCCTCTCCTGATCATGCTTCAGGGCGCAGAGCTAATGATTACAGTATTGTCCTCAATTCACAAAGCTGTCTAATGGCAGTGCTCACAGATTCCTTGGCTGAGTCAGAGAATTGGATCATGTGCTCTTGTAATCTGGCCTCAGTCCGGGCAGCCTCAATGGTGGGCAAACGATGGCACTGCTGAGAATGTTCACTCCCATCTCTTTCCATTTCAGGGTAACTCTTTTCCACGTCTTTTCTTTGCCTCGCCTGTGGGGGATTATAACTTGATTGGAACACTGAATTTCTCCCTTCTGTATCAACTCCCTTTTACAAATATCACATTGTTCTTTTCATTTTATTTCAAGCCAGCAACCTTGGTGTTTCTCAGAAAAAAATGATTTTAGACTTGCAGTTAATATTGTGATTTTTGAGGTGGATGTTATACAATAATATATAAATCTTTACCAAAATATTTGAGCCATAATGATGTGATTCCCACAAATCTCAAGATAATGGGAAAGAAAGAACTAGAAATGCTTATTGGATAAGTTAGGGAAGGATTTCTGTAGAGGAATGATTACTTGTTTTGACTTGGCATACTACCTGTTATCTCACATATAAAAATAATTTAATAATAGTTTCTATATCTGTATCTAAGTTGTGTTGCTTTTCATTTAATTATTTGTCCTACAAATATATCATTAGTTGTAATATTTCTACCTCTTCCATTTGTTACTCCAAAAGGTAAAGACCCCAGTTCTTGTTACACCCAATAGATAAGTTTACAGTCGAGAGATAATGTGTTTGTTGTGTAGTGAAAGATTTTAAAAGATTTATTTAAAAAAGGAAAAGTACACCTCCAAGAACAGGAGGCAGGCTGATCCAAGGGAGGAAAAGTGGCATTTTTTTTATCTCCTCTTCCTCTTATACCCTTGCTTAGTGGTGGTCTCTTGATTGATTCACAGCTCTTATCCCTGGAGTGCTTAGTCATGTTTGGGCCCTTTGTGCATGTCCCTACCAACATGGTGTATACAGAAAAACCCATGGCAGGGGGGGCGGGGAGCAGCTGAACTGAAATGTTAATTACAATACAATGAACATTGGGTCATGTCTGGTTAAGTCCTTTCTGCTACTGTGCAGTCATGGCTGTCGGGTTCTAACTGGTTTCTTGCTGGCATTCATTAAGAAGAAATAAAGTCCTTTTATGCTGGAGGCGGGCATAATGCCATCTTCTGGACCATCCTCCCTCTTCTCCACCTATCTGTCCAGTGCCCCCACTTATCTAACTATCTAACACATTCATCAGGTTTTCTTACTTTTTAAAACTTACTTTTGTTAGAAATTTTATTATATTTTATTGAAGATTAAAAATGGTTTCATTCATTCATTTGGATTTGTTTTTAAGGGATTCAAATGATAAAGAAATCAGACTAAGTTCTCCTCAGGAAGCTTATAGACTCCTGTAAGTTATAGCAGTGGGTTCATAATAACCCTGATACACAGTTCAAACTGTGTGCCTCTCTGTTACGTGGAAACTTGGCTGACCTCTTGGTAGGTGTCTTGCCAAAAGACACAACCAAGCCAAAGATCAGGAGAAGGAAGTGATGCAGGAAAAACAGATGTGGGGTGTGAGGAGGGCCGTGTCTTGGGATGTGCCCCCCAAGTGTGGGTCCATGGCTTCACACAGGAAAGAATTCAAGTGTGAGCCACCGTTGAGTAAAGGTAGATTTATTTAGAGAGATACATACTGCATAGAGTGCAAGGCAAGAGAAAGACAAGGAAAGAGGTGTGAGTTGGGTGCTCAGGTTAAAGTAAAAGTAGATACACACTCCACAGACAGAGTCTCCAAAAAGAGGTAATGAAAAAAAAGGCCACTAGGCATGATGTTGCCAGTTTTTATGGGCTCAGGAGCTTCACATGTCTATAGGTGGAACCCTTCCACCTGCCCTGGGGAAGGGGCTGGGATTCCCAGGCATTGGGCAACTGCCCATTCTTTGGCCTTTTGCGGTTAGCCTTGGGACAGTCATGGCACCTGCGGGCATGTTATTTATCACGATGTTACAAAGAGCATATAATAAAGCTCAAGGTTTACTAGAAGTCAAACCTCCCACCAACTTAATCTTCAAGGCCAACTGGGAGTTGAATCTTCCACCATTTTGGTGTTAATTGCTGTCATTCCTTGAATAGCTGTGCCCTGCCCCCTTCCATCCTGTCTCAGAAGGATTTATTACTTGCACCAAGTAAGGAGAATACCAGGGATCTTTCCCAAAGCAGTGTCTCCCTGAACAACAAAATTGGGGAAGTTTTAAGCTAAGGGTTCCTACATACTCTTGAAGGAGCTTGAGCAGAGTACAGCCTTAGTTGATTGAAGTCATGAGGGTCAGAAAAGTTCAACATCATCATCCCTTAGGTTCCGTTTAATCTGGTGGTTGAGTGCCCGAGAGGGAATTTAAGTTCTAGAAAACAGTTTGAGAGAGTGCTTTAGGCTAGTCTTCACCATTGAAATAGAACTGGAAGTCTTTCTAACTGATTTGTTATCTTTGCTGTTGTTACTTCTCTTGCCTGATAACTTTGTCTTTTTGTTCTCTTAAGACCATCATTGCTGAGACTTGTTCAAGGGCAAGTATTATGGTTAGGCTTAGATCATACAGTGGCTTAAGCTAAAAAAAATGGCCCCTCTGATTTGCAAATACTAACTACTATTAATATAAAATTGATTAACAACAAGGTCCTACTGTATAGCACAGGAAACTATATTCAATATCTTGTAGTAACCTATAATGGAAAAGAATATGAAAAGTAATGTATGTATGTATTTGTATGACTGAAACATTATGCTGTACACCAGGAATTGAAATGTTGTAAAATTACACTTCAATTAAAAAAAAAAAAAAAGGGCTTCTTAGGTCAAGAAAGTCATTCCTGGTTCTCTTTCTTCGGGGATCCCTTACCCTATCTGCTTACACTTTCATTGTGAAGGTAGCCATTCCCTCTGTACATGCCAGTTACTGAGTCAATACATTACCTCTGTTGCTCCTGCTAGTTTTGGTTAGGTTTCTGACACTTAAAAATGAAAAGTGATTTGAGAAATGAAGAATCCAAAGCCTATATTCTTTCCACATTGCCACTAGTTGCCAAGCCTGGTTGTACGTCAGTGGCTCCTGGGTATCTTTTACAAAATACAGATTCCAGCCCCAAATCTAGACCTGCTGAGTCATTCCCAGGTTGGAAGAGGCCTAGGAATTTGTATTTAAACAGCTTCTCTCCAGATGACTGTCATTGTTAACCCAAATAGAGTTGGGGAACCACTGCTGCACAACATAATGCTACTGCTTTATAAGTGAAGAAAGTAAGACCCAGAAAATTTAAGTCCGTTCAGGAATCCATATGAGATTGTCACATCAAATCTCCTGAGTAAGCACTTAGGTCTACTAAATCTTTGTCTATTGCTGTTTCCATTATGCTGTGCTGTATAAAATAGTCATACTGCTCTTTATTCTTAGGTTAGTAATTGTCTTAGTTTGAGTACCCTAGAAAATGGTGTCTGAGGCAAGAATTAAATACTGATGCTTCAGTTGGGAGGTGCTGTCTGGGAGGAAGAAATTTTCCTCTACCCTTCTAGGTTCTTCTGGCTGGTCTAAGAATTAAAATGACATGAAACAGATTAACAGGAGAAAAATCAAACCAAGTTTAATAACATGGAGACATGGGAGAGACTAATGAAAACTGAGTAACTTGCCAGAATGTCCAAAGCCCTTACCTTAAATAGCATCCTCAGCTAAACACGAAAGAGGATGTTGAGGGTGAGGAGAGTCAGTTATGGGAGGTGACCAGGAAAAGCCTAGTGAACAAGGGTGATTGTGATACAGAGTTAAGCCATTGCCTTCTCCACTGATAATGAGTTTCTAGAGGTTTGGTCATCCTCCTATTGCTGGTACAAAGAGGAATTCACCTTTATACATGGAGATTTCCTTTACAGTGTAAATGTTTCCTACAAAAGGGCAGTCCCTACTTGGTTTTCAGAGTCATTCCCATGTCTGCTGTTTCTCAGAAAATAACCAGCTTAAAATAATTAATATGCCAAAGTGTCATATTTTAGGGTGGCAACATTCTGTTCCCCTGCAGTGCAGACTCAGGGCAATGAGCGTGAGAAAAAAGAGAAACAAGGAAGGGAAGAATGGGAAGCAAAACAATGAATGGTGCCTGGGCTGCTACCTCCATGTCCACTACTTACCTCCATGAAGAGAGACAACAGGTCACTCAGCAGGTGTCACTTTTGAAAAGCTGTATGACGAGAAAGTGCCCCTGAGTAGTCAGTGTGTGAGAGGAAGGAAAGGAGTTTTATCTACATGTTTACCTCTTATCTCCTGCTCCTGTCTGCCAGATTTTACTCCATGGGAGTTAATGGTCCTAGGTTTCAAGGAGACATCCCCTGGCCCTATGGAATGCCAGTTTCCATGCCCTACTGTGGCAAGTGGAGCCAGAAATTCTAAGATTGGGACTGGTCTACCTGTCTGTAGAGCTGCAGCCAAGAGGTTGGCTCCATTCATTCTGGAGGAAGTTACAGGTCATCCTTAGGCAAAGGTACATGGAGATGGGATGAATGGTTGAATTTGCTAGAGGTAGTGGAACGAAGGGAATCTCAGGAAGCACATTAAATATATCCCCTACAGCAACGTTGTCTTATTGTTAATATTTTTAAGTATTCTATCAGTTACACTGTCTGTCTGCAACTTTCAAAAAAGACACTGTGCAGTTTGATTCCCTTTCCCCTACCAGCTCTACTGACATGCTACAATCACAGGCCCTGAATCAAATCTCATCTTAGCCCTGGGATCTAGGGGAGCATCTCTGCTGACCACCAGTCTCCAGTGTCATCCCTCCTGTCTCATGAGTACTATTCATATTACCAAACTGAACTTGAGTCTGCTCGCCCACACAGTAAAGCCAAGCTACTGACACCAGGTTGTGGAGAAGGAAAGTACAGCGTTTACTGCAGGGTGCCGAGCGAGGAGTCTAGGAAGTTAATGCTCAAAAGCTCCAAACTCCGTGATGGGTTTTAGGGAAGGGGTTTTAAAGGCCAGGTGAGGGAGAGAGTCATATGGTACACGATCAGCTGGTACAAAGTTCTCTGACTTGTTAACAGTGGTTAACATCATCAAATCCTCAGGCTCCAGCTGGTCTGGGGACTATGAGCTCATGGTCATCATGCAGTTAACTTCCTCCATCTACTGGGGGTTTTAGTATCAGCAAAACAGCTCAGAAATGTGCATTAGACTTACCTTTGTCCTTCAGGGAGAAACTAAATATTCTGTGACCACTGTATGTGTGATTTTTCATTTCACTTGTTACCAGTTTGCCTGACCCAATTTCTATCTTTGTTGCTGTTTCTGTATGTTCACATTCTTTCAATTATTAATTCTTGAGCCAGCCTTTTGTAACCCAGGGAAGGCCTAGGGAGGCTAAAAGCTTTCTACAAACAAGAGGCAGGCTGAGGAAATTGGGAATGGGGTGGGTGAATCTGTCCTGAGAAGGCCCCATAGGGTCTTGCTTGGTTCCGGTTCCATTCTGACCCTAAATCTGGCAGCCATGGCTTCTCATTGATATGTTCTCATCCTTGTGATGCAAATCCCTCTTTCCATTGTGTTCTAATACCCAGGCCTAGGTTTCTACTTTATTTCTTAAAATACAGACATGTTGTTGCCAGACTCCCTCCATGGGTATAGTCCACTCTTCCTGCCATCCACCCTTGTTCTGACAGCCCCAAGACCCCTCAAACAAAAATCTTGCCACTGAACTTGGGATCCTGGGTCTTTCTTGACTGGATTGGCCGCTGACATCAACCTGACCTAGTTCCCCTTTTCTCTGGGCCACTTAACCTGATTATAATTTCACTTCCTCCTTTTGAAAATCCCACTCATCACTGTTATTTGACTAAAAAGCCTTTCTCATCTGGTTGTCTTCCCACACCCATCCTCCCATAGTCAGAGTTTACCACTTGTTTAGTTGCCGGTGTATGTCCTGTCCTAACTTTTGGGTTTTCTGCCAGCTCCAGGTTCTTTCTTTCTACTCTGCACCGTGCAATAATGAGACTTGGTTGTGTTTTATATTATGAAAGAAAATACACTTTAGAGAGGAGGGTAGAGCTCAGTGGTAGCGTACTTAGCATGCACAAGGTCCTGGGTTCAATCCCCAGTACCTCCATTAAAAAACAAATATATAGATACATAGTTTAACTCACATAGTTTGCATAACCAAGTCAAAATAATATAATATTCAAGACTGCGTATATTCTTTATCCTTACAGTTTTAATATAAGATATTTTCAGTTCGATAGATGTCTTAAGTTGCCTTTTATTGTTTTATATCTGTGGACGTAAAGGCTGCAAGTAAGAAAAGAATGTGAACTTTTAAACAGTGTCTTATTCTTCCTACTAGGTGTTCAATAATGAACATATGCTATGCAACAAAACACTTAGGGAGGCATTTAATCAAAAATTGTATAAACCTTTTCCCCTGGTCTGAGTCCTAGAGAATGTGCTGTTTATTGGCTTGCTAACAGCTCATTCAGACTAATCTGCACACTTAGTAAATCAATCTACAAGAACTTAAAATTCAACTATGTTGAACACCTTTTATTTTTAATACAAGACAATTAGAGAAAGTTTATGGTTTTCAGAATTGAAAATGCAAAACACAAAGTTAATTTGCTATCGGCAGTCCCTTACTTCCTTCCTCATAGAGGGGTTAATTGGAAAGTGAAATCTTATTTCAGTTCTTTTCTTTTGGAAATTTTGTCCTCTGGGGGGGAAAAATGGGAAAAAGACAACTTCCTAGCTAAAACACTGGCAAAGTTACCATTCCATAATAGGCTCTCTCCTAATTTTCCATTAAATGATCCATGAAGACATACAGAAATTCAGAAAATCAGTAACAATGGAAAGGAACGATAACAGCCAGCAATTTGCATAAATCCTATGAGGAATTCTCAATAATTACTGAGCTGATGTGGCCTGATTGAAAAAACACTTTTAATAACCTCCATAGGCTGATGCTCAATTAAAACATAATTTAGGTATGAAGAGGAAGCTATCTAGCCCCATGATCTGCCTTTTCCTCAGAAATTTATTATTTGCACCTACTAGAAAACTAGGAAGCTGCCTCCCAGTTGCATACCTCCTGATACATAGTAGGTGTTTTAAAATATTTTTCTGGTAAATGTGTATGAGATACTTTCCAAGGTGTCTTTCTATGGACACTTTTTTATTTGCACTTCTGTTAAGAAAACATACCCCACTGGACTTAAAATTACTATAACTGTAAGGGAAAATGTGGAAGAACATCATTGTTTCATAAGGATGTGTAGAATCCAGTATGCAGATCTGGTAATGGTGACAGAGATGGGAAAAGTCCAAGTGATTTGTGGTGCATGTTATTGGTGGGATTAAAGTTTATCCATTGACGAGAAGATAATGAGATTTCCTAAAATGTAAATTTCCCCCTAGATTATTGGAAAACTTCCAGTGAATGTTAGAATATAGCCTCCCTATATCTAATAGACAGATGCTTGTTTGATAAGGGAATTGGCTCAAGGGTATGCACTGAGCTACCTCATTATTTAGATCTAAGAGATCATTGCAAAATGAAAGGGGAGTGAGACCCTATACAAGTGAGCACTTAGGAAAGATAACCCTCTGCTATTTATAGAAGCAAGTGAAAAAAGAAAAAACATCTTTTTTTAAATGCTAGAAGTTAAGAGGGCCACCAAAATTTGCACTTCAATGGGTTATCATGAAACAATAGAATGGCAAAGACTAGAGAAGTTCTGAAAAGCAACAAGAGAAAAAGACACATTATTTTCAAAGGAACAAAAATTACACTGAAGGTGGAATTACCAACAGGAACAATAGAAGCCAGAAGACAATGGTATTACAATACTGACACAAATTAACTGTCAGCCTAGAATTTTAAATCCCAGTAAACTATCAGTCAAAGAGATAAAAATATTTTCACTTCAGTAATGAAATTGGGACAATTTAAAACTCACAGACGTTTGCTAAAAGAACAAAGGAGGATCTACTTATGGATGAAGGAAATTGAGTTCAGAAGAAAAAATTGGGATCCAAGAGCAGTGGTTAATAAAATAATAAGTGGGTAACTCGCAATGAACGTTAACTATGGAATTAATAACACATAATTCAGGAGATATAAAAACAAAGTGAACTCAGTTACTGGACAATAATTGTATAAGGAGGGAGTTATTGCCATTATAGACATGTAAGTTTTTTGTATTTTGGAGAATAGGTTTGAACTATTTTAAGACTTTTTATTTAACATACGAATGTTGAAAATTTGGGACAACCAAAATATATTGAACATATAATCTCTAAACCAGAGGAATGTGTTGAAGGAAATAAAGAAAACTTGCAGAGTCCAATAGAATACAAGAACAGTGAAGAACTAAAGAAAAGACATAGTAAAAAGAGGACAAAATGAGGTATTAAACACAAATATATCATTAATCACAATAAATATAAACAAACTAAGCCAAAAAGTTGGTATTTACACCATGTAAAGTGAAATACAGCTTTATGCAATTTACAAAATTACCTGGTAAAGTATCCAGAAACTTATGCTGGGTACTGACTAATCAAAAAATAGCTAGCATAAGTATAGAATAAGTAGCCTGTAAAGCAAATAAATGTATTACTTTAAAAAGGAGTTATCCAGTGCAGAGAAAAAGTTTGAACTTATTTCCACTTAATCGCATAATCTCAAAATGTACAAAACAAAAATTGGCAGATATGGAAGGAAAATGAACAAATCCACAATTAAAGTGAGAGATTTTATTCTACGTCTCTCAATAATTGACAGATCAAGCCAGCAAAGCATTAGTAAGGCCCTACGAGACTTGACCAGATAAGTTTAGCTATTCCTAAACCTATTAAGCCCAGCTTGACTGTGCTGGAAATAATTGGAAATTCCTCCCATTTACTTATTACAGCATGTTGATATCTCTCTGTGGTCTTTTTCCTGTGCTTTAGGGAACCTGGGGGATGTATACGTACTGCCTTTCAGCAACATATGCTAGGGAACTGCACACCAGTCGTTTCTGCTTGCAGATACTTAAAAAGTTCATGGGGAGGCAAACCCGGTATTCTCAGCCTTTTGGAGTTGGTTAGCAAAGAAGGTCACATGCCAGTCTCTTAGCATCCCCCAGACTTTCTTTTTCCTTCCTCAGTTCTACATTTCCTCTCTCCTTTATTTATATCCCCTTTCCTTCTTCCTTTCTTCTTTTTTTCCTTTTTCCATTTTTCTCTCTCTTCCTAGCTCTCTCTTTCTTTTCTCCCTTAAATATTATATTGTTTTAGCTCTTCCTGGTGATAGAAAAGCCAAAGTAGTTCAGCCAGCCTCTTTTGAAGTGCTAAGACCCATTTTAACCAATATTTCAAAAATTGAATTTGTCAGTAATTAGTATGGGTCTTTATCATTTTAAATTATTGTTATTTTATTCAAAAGTAGAATAAATTTGACAATTTTAGTAGCTCAGCCATTGAAGAAAATAGTTTTTACCTGAGTGGATGATACTAATGAAAAAATTTTACGAAATAAATCAAGCACACCCTAAAATTTGGAATTGGTAAACTTTATTCTTTTTTTTTTTGAAATCTATTGGCACACTTCTTGTTTTCGATATTAAATGAGTAAACTCAGTTAAGAGAAATCATTAGCACACAGTGAACTACTTACTTTGCCAGGGAATTTGTGAGGCAGATGCTCATATGCTAAAAAGAACATAGTGAAGTAACTAAAATGCGTCAAATTCCAATTATCATGTGATTTGGTCCTTTATGTTGGGGAACACTTGGTAGCCGGCAGGTGACATGGGTTGGTAAAAAGAATTTACCAAACGCAAGGGAAAGTTTAAGAATAAAGGAAAGTTTAATAGGTTTGCTGCTATAGGCAACAGTGGGCCACACAGACAAGAGGTGCCTGTGTGTCCACCGAGTGTGAACATGCAGGGTCTTTTAATGGGGACGGGGCTGTGAACACAAAGGGACAGGGGAACAGATTTTTGATTGGCTATAAGTGAGATAAGGGGCTCTGGTATATGGGAGGATAGTGGATTTATGACTCCAATAAGACGGAGATGTAGGCTGACACAAGCAAGGTAGTAGAATTTATGACTCTGATAAGGAGGAGACATGGACTGAGACAAGTCAGCCTGAGCTACGGTGAGGCTAGCCATTTCCCGGGGCTGTTAATTGTGCTATGGCAAACACACGTTATCAGGAGTTTATCTTCTGAAGAGGATCAGGCTGATGCCTAAGGGCTGGAAGTTTGGGGGCCTCAGGTCCTCCTCGGCAGGCACCAGTTGGCACTGTACTTTACTTGTGCAATAGGGAGAAAATCTACACTGAAACTTTCCAGTAGTAGATGGAAGTGGGATTAGCATATAGGCCTAAAAATTATCTGAAAATATAATTACTCATACATTAATTTACAACTAGTAAATATCTATTATAAATTCATTTTATAAATGAATTCATATCATAAATATGGTTATTTATTCTCTTGATACTTCATTTTCTGAATTAAGAATTTCTGACTGTTATTTGCTAATGATATACCTAAATAAAAAGCTATAGGAGATAAAACCAGTTTACTCTATTCCTTAATCTCATCCACATTTCTGATGTACTTTCATATGATCATGGAATGTTAAGGCAGGAAAAACTTAAGAGATCACTTAATCAAATTATATTCTGTAGAGCCCTAACATTCTTCTAAAGTGCTTTAATTTGTCTGTAGGGGGGTCTGTGGAAGTGTGGGGGAGCTTCTTGCTTCTAACTTCAACAGGTTCGACTTTAGATTAATTAGTTTTATATATTGAGATTCTGTCTTGGGTATTATTAAGACCCAGTACCCCCAAGCCAAAAAATAAAATGTTTGAAAGCTACTCATCAAATCTCACTCCTTAATTTAAACAGACTAAGAACTTGAGTTCTAAAACAAACTTTTAAGTTGTTTGCCAAAGATCACACCATATAGAAAAGGAACTAAAACTAGAAAACAGAATTTTTAACTCTCAGTTTATTGTACCTTTCACCTCACCAGTTTTATACATGCATCTTACTTTGCAATTAAGACATGGTAGATTGTTTCAGTAAAAGCCCAGGTGGATCATATCTGCCTGTACAACTTTTATGTTGTCTCTGCACCCTTGTCTTGGCCATGGGACTTGCCTTGGCCAATGGATTATTAAGGAATGTGAAAGAAGCAGATATATGATAACCATTTGTACATAGAGCTCTCATTCTTTTGCTACTGGTAATTCTTGTGTATTATATGAAAAGTATTGTGCTCATCTCATAGAAGGTTAGAGATCTCATGGAAAGAATTCCCAGTTGAGGTCCCAATTCATGAGTGAGCCCAGCCAATACCACATAAAGCAAATAAGCATTACCAGATGAGGTCAAGCCACAAAATCATAAGCAAATAAATGGTCGTTTCTTTAAACCACTAAGTTTTGTGGTAGGTTGTGTTGTGAAAGCTGACCAAAACAGCAGTATTGACTTACTGTCCCAACCATGACCTATTCTAGGATCTGAAATTGCACATTTTTATAGGTTATTTCAAAAACTGTAGATCACACTGACTTCTTCCAGTAGCTAATGTTAGGCAAAATTAAGTATTTTGTCATTGAATTCTTTATGTTCCTTTATTTTCTTTAGTAACTGTAATCTGTTAAATTTAGGTATATTTGGTGATCTTTAATTACAAAGCGCTAGCAACTCCTGCAGTTACCAGGATCAACTGTAAAGAAAAGGCCCCAAGTTAGCTATGTCTAGTAGAGTAAGGATGGAATGGACAAGTCCAGATTGTCCCTAACATTTGTAGTGCCCAAGCCAACAGTACAGATGGAAGCCCATGTACCATATGCCTAAATTTTAAAATTGGTAAATCAAACTAACAAATTTTTCAATAGAATATAGTCTGTTATTCCACCTTGGCTAATACAGCTTTATATCAACCTAGAAGACTAAGTTTGAATTTAGAATTCTTGGCCTCCTCAGAGATTTGCACTAGACTATGACAACCCAGGATAGCTGGGCCTCGGCCAGGTGCCCACCCTATTCTCTTCCTCCCTTGAGCTCTAACGTGTACCGTAAGGGGTCTCCTGTACAAATTGGTGAGTACCTCAGGCCCCATAATCTTGATCTACATCTTCCCCTGAATTAGGCACCTCTTCAGTTATTCTTTAATTCTAGGAGTCTTCCAACAGGAGGACTGACATGAGGAAGAGTCCTGTGCAGGCAATGGAAAGGGACTCAAAGCACTTTGGATTGTGAATAGTGGCATCCCATGAACTTGGAACGTGGATCGGGGCTGGGCTCCATGAAGGCCTGTCCCATTGGGCCTGCTTGCTCATTGCACATGGAGAGAGTGCCAGAGGAGATTCAGAGTAAGGCTCTAGGAAGCATGAGGCCCATGACAAGAAGCTCTTTTTCCTTAGTCTAAGGGTATGTGTTAGACTGGGGCTCCCCAACGGCAGACCCTGAGATCAGATCTTGAGAGCCAGTAGTTTGAGAGGTGATCTCAGGAAGTGTACGCAGGAGTGTGAGTAAGAGTCAGCAAAGAGAAGCCAGTTCAGGGAGTGTTAACGAGCAGTTGCCACTGTGAGTGCTTCGGGCGCACTTGCACTGGGTATCTCTACAAGTTGGTGTAGAATTCACCTCAGTGTTATTCCAACCAAAGAGCAAAAAAGGCTGGGTTATTTTTCCACCACGTTGATAAATTATTTGTTGAGGACTACAGTTGCAGGCGTTAACTGTCACTCCTTGCCTGATCGTGCAGGGAGCTAAGCACCCTCCTAAGACCAGAGAAAGCCCTCGAGGAGAAAGGAGCTGTTTTCCATAAAGCCATTGGCCTGCAGGGAGGATTTTAATGCTAAGGGGACCTGGCAGGGCATGGACGACATCTGCTATAGTGCAGAATTGGAAAGGACTTTGAGAAAACATGTCCTTAAAAGAGAATGATGTTATGGTCACCCAGTGTGGCCAGGAAAATTTCCAAGTTTATAAATATGAAGCTAGTCTCTACCTCTGCTATTTTACATCTAAGGAGATGCAGATACTGACTGATGACTGCCTTAATCTAGAATTAGCTTCTTGTTATTAAACTATCGTATAATTCAGAATTATATGATTATACTCTTACTTACTTACATTCCTAGCATGAAGTAATTAAATTATTTCAGATGTTTAAGAAAAATGAACAAATATTGTTTTAGCAATACATCTTCAAAAATAAAACCATTATTTTCATGAATCTCACTCTTAGGATGATTTATTTTTGAACTTGGAAGGGAGGGAGCTAGCACTGTGTATTCCTTAGGGTCTTGGCTCATGAACATTTCATGAGTTGGAAAGTGGACACTTAAGACTGTCCTTGGCTTTCACTTTCGGACTCCGTATCCTTAGAAAATGAGTATTTTTAAGGAAAAGAAAATGGTGTATAATGTAAAGCTTTTTGTAGAAGCTTTATACATGAGCTCATGCATTTCAATTATTGTTTACTATTAAATGGCTGATTATTCTTTATCTTTGATGAAAATAATAATTACTGCTGAGTTGCTTAAATCTCTTATTCTAAGCAGTTTAATTTTATTTAAATTACCTAATCTAAATATTTTTATTTCAGTCTGTTCATGCAAGAGAAAAATGGGGTTTCTTCCTTTCTGATACTAAAGCAACAAATTTTAATTAAATAATTATCTCACCTGGTTTATTCTAACAGTGTTGCCACAACTCAGATACTACACTCAGAATGAAAGTTATCAGTGAACAGCAGAGGCTAAAATGTGCCTTGAGTCCTTTTGACGAGAAAAAAATTTATTCTAAAATTAGATTTGTACTTGAATAAGGTAGAATAAAAATAACATTCTTATGTGCCTTTGTTTCCTCCTTAGACGAGGTGAGAATCTTCGATTTTGGTTAGCTGTAATACAGATTTCAAATGTGATCCACAGTCAGTGTTTTTTAATATACAATGTATAGCATTGTACAGAACATAATATATGACACATAGCAATATACAACACAAAATATATTCTATGTAATATATAATGAATATTTTTTATATTATATGCCACAGAATATATAACTTATAACATACATATACAGATCCTCAATTTGTTTTCAAAATGATTTAAAGCAGTTAATGTTCTTGCAGAAATGACTGGTTTTCTTGGCATATAGACTTCAGTGTATTTGAAAACAGGTTTGCCATTTTTACCATTTGAGGTGTTCAATGTAAGTGAATTAAAATTATAGCCAGTTAATGTAATACTTGTCTGATTCATTGGTTGATAAGCTTGATTTGTTTTCCTGGCTTCAGAGAATTTCCTTGCACAGAATTAGATTTCTAAGAAACTTTTATCATTTGTTTCTCACCTATTACCCAAATACATTAGCTTTAGCAGTGAAATTTGTATTACATTCTTATACTGCATCCTCCTTTAGGGTTGAGAGTGTTTTATAACTTTTTCATTTCATGGAAAAAAGAAAATGGTGACCTTCAGAGAAAAAGTAGTGTTCCTTGGAAAGGAAGGACCAGCATGGATAGCCTGCCCACCATAAGAAATGATATTAGCTATTAATTATGCTAAATGGTATAACAAAGTGATAGGAGAAATACTCATTGGACATGCCTCTTTGGCTTCCCTTGGTTATTAACTATGAAAAAAGTATTTCTATATGCTGGTCAAGTTGCAAATTATTTTGATTTCTATGGGACAGAGCATCCATAAGTCATAGAAAGGTGGCAGATTAATAATGCTTACCAAATATTCCATATATCTCTCAGTTCTCAGCCCCTGCAGTCTAAGCTAGAACTATGTGGTTTGTTCTGCCTAGTTAAATGGAGTATGTATTGCTTTTGGGCTGAGCACTGGAAATCCTTGAGGAAACTTCCAGCCATTCTTCTTCCCCAAACCTGTCAACAAAGGAGGAGAGATGTTCCTGGTAGTACAGCTGAAAGGTTGTGGTATCTTTCACAGCGTGGGTCCCTCGTTGGCTTTAGGGAGCACACCTTCCTGTGACCTATGCAGGATATATTCTGTCATTGATTTAAAAAATAATAATAAACTTGCTTGTAATGCCCAGGAGATTTAGGGATAGTGTGTTATCTTGTTATAACCAAGTCTCTTCTAGATTATATAATACAATTAAATACAATGATATTAAATATTGCTTTACTTCAAAATGAATGTTAGGAATTATACAATTAAACGTGATTAAACCATTTTTTAATTGTTCTGATAGCTGCAGATGAATATGTTCCAGTTCCTTTATATTTCGTTCCTGACTGTCCTGGACGCTACCCTTGTAAAATTTTGTTGACATCAAAGTATGATGTGCGTGTCTATTGCATTGAAGGTGTGGTGAATGAAGAACATGCAGAGGCCAGATTTGATTTTGAAACACCAGCTTTTAAAGCCCTTACCCACAATATTCCAATAGTAAGTTCAAACTTCTTTTTTGGTACTTTTCTTCATTCCCATTGCCACTGTCTGTCTTAATTAAAGTCTTTCCGACCCCTCATCTGAACTATTGCCACTTCCTAATTGCATTGTGTGCTGCCATTTGTTTCTCCCTATTGATGTCACAGTTTTGTTCCTGAATATAAATGTTACCATATTACTCACCTGATTAATCACTTCTGCTGGATTTCTTTGCTTAAAAAATAAATTCTAACTTCCTTAACCCGTCATCAAATTCCTACTCAAAAGCCATGCTTTGTGGTTGCACTGAGCAGATTCGTGGTCTCTCAGATCGCTCTGCTCCAGACTCAGTTGTAATCTTAGCACTTGATTAAGATGGGTTCATAGGCACTGAAAACAGTGATTGACTGTAGCTTGGCTCTCTATTAGTCAGTGATAATACAGCATAGATGAAGGTAATATAATTATAAGGACTTTTGAATGTTTAGACTGAAAAATTGTTTTTCATCTGTTATTAAAGATATAACAAAAATCTTCAAAACATAACAATTTGTTCTCATGGGATGTGTAAGCTTTGCTATTTGAGCAATCTAACTGTTAGAACACTTTAGGTTACATAATTAGAAGTGGAATGTGAAGCACCAGGACCATTTTATTATTTTAACAATGATCAGTAAGTCAAACAAAGGAATATTCCTCTAGGTAATAAATAATTTATGGATTAACCTGTTAGGCAGTGCTCCTGTATGACACTGAAAGGGCATATAGTCATCCTTATCCCTTATGTTCACATTTTTGATAGTTGTTCTTAATGAATATGACTTTCAAATGTTGATTCTTAAGAATCAGAAATACAATATCTAATTTTATTAAAAGTATTAAGAATTATTATGTAATTCACCTTCATCAGCATCATCCCTCTGATACTTTTCTGTCTTTATTTTCATACTTTAGAATAATGAAACAAATAATGAATGGAAATATCAAGTTACTATAGAAGGAAAATGGTTTTATGGACCTCCTGTTTTACATGTTGGACCAGGTGAAACTGCACATTATCCACTCACATTCAAACCTATTTTGGAATGTGTGATTATGGTATGAACTCACTGATTATTTTCCTCAGCTTTAATGTGTCAGTAATCCAGTGTATGATGTTAACCTATATGATTTATGATAAATTTTCTTGCAGAAAAGTTGTATTTTCCATGAATTTGATCATTAGTGTTTACTCTGCTTGGAACTTTATTAAATGTTTTAATGTGAGGAATAAATATTCTGAAAATCACAATGTCATTGGCTGTCAATACTTAAATCTAGATTATTTTTTAACACAGCATATTTAACAAAGTAAGATCATTACTTTGTTATTCAGTAAGGAAATTTGTACTTTAACAAACATTTTAAGACATATTTCTTTGACAAGGATGTAAATAAGCATGTAATTGCTATGTATGAGAATGCCTATTAAACTCTGTCACTTAGAGAAAGTAAAGAGAAATAAAGAGCTTTTCACAGAAAATTCATCTTAATTTGTTCAGTAGAAGTATTTAAACGTAAACTGGAAATGTCAATGGCTAGCACCTCCTTGAAAGCTCATTTCATTAATCAGATTCAAGATTAATAGGATAGAAGAGGCTGTTTGCCATCTAACTATGACTCATGTAGAGCTGAAATTTGGCTGATTTGTCACAGGGCAGACTTATTCTACAAAATGAAGATGGTATGGAGCATGTCTTTGACATAAAAGGAATTGGAAAAAGACCCTTGGCCTTGGAGCACATCACTGTCAACTGTCAAGTGGGGGAAAAAACAAATATATCCATAATGGTGCCCAATTACACATTGACTATGCTAACATTTAAGGTAAGTTTTTTTATTTTTAAAATCTTTTTAGTGTGAAAGTGTTTTCAGAAGGAGTATACTGAATTATATGAAATTTTAAATTGAATTATAGTTAACAATGTTGTGTTAGTTTCTGATGTACAGTGTAATGATTCAGTCATATATATATTATTTTTTATATTCTCTTTTATTATAGGTTATTACAGGATATTGATGATAGTTCACTGTACTATACTGTAGGACCTTGTTGTTTATCTGTTTTATATATAGTAGTCTATATCTGCTAATCCCAAACTCCTAGTTTATCCCTCCCCCTCCTTTCCCCTTTGGTAACCATAAGTTTGTTTTCTATGTCTGTGAGTCTGTTTCTGTTTTGTAAATAAGTTCATTTGTCTCATTTTTTTAGATTCCACCTATAAGTGATATCATATGATATTTGTCTTTCTCTGTCTGACTTACTTCACTTGATGTAATAATCTCTAGGTCCATCTATGTTGCTGCAAAGGGTATTATTTCATTCTTCTTTATGGCTGAGTAGTATGCCATTGTGTGTGTGTGTGTGTCTGTGTGTGTATAAAATCACAACTTATTTATCCAATGATCTGTGAATTATATGAAATTTTTAAAACATTTAATTTTACTTAACTTGGTGAAGCAGTGTCACATAAGGAGATAGAATTCTCTTTTTTATTAGTCCAACGTCTTTTAAATGTCATTTAAATTATAAAGTCGAGTTAGCACCAAACAAGTTTTATATCTAAGTATTAGAATATAATCATAAAACACATTAAAATCTACTTATTTGAGTCATATTATTTTCAGTTGAAGAAATTATACATGATAATAAAAGATATTTTCAAAAAAACCTTTTAAACAGCTTTTAAAATTGTGATATGATACCTGTTGGTCTGAAATTTCAAAAGTGTATCCTGTCATTTACCAGTGTGATTAATAGTGGGAATGTGAAGAAATGCAAAATTATTTATATCTTTATTTTTTATGAAGTTTTGTACTTGTCCCTCCTCACTTGATTTGCTTAAGCAAATCGGAAAATAAATTTTGTTTTTTACTGAAGTACAGTTAGTTACAATGTGTCAATTTCTGATGTACAGCACAGTGTCCCAGTCATGCATATACATACATTTATTCATTTTCATATTCTGGAAAATTAATTTTTCTATTCCCCACTCTTGCATTTATCTGCAAATGGTTGTGTGCCCAATAGAATCCTCAAAGACGCTTAAAATATCTATCCATCACAGCTGCCTGAATTCAGTTTTAGACAGAACTGCAGAAGTTTGGAAATTCTCTGGGTTTGCCCTCTGATTTTTTGGGCAATCTTGAAAACTGTGTATGTTGATTTTCTTCTTTCCTTACTGGATTGCACAGGGAGTAAATCCTATGAGTGAAAATCTCATCTTGTCAATCCCCAGCTAAAACTCTTCAGTGTCATATCTTGCCTTCAGGATCGAGTCCATGCACCCTGAAGTGGCTGTTACATCTTTCAGAAATCCATCTGATCAGCTGCATCTCATACCACTCCTGGCTCCAGCCACACTTAGGCCATTGTATATAGTATTGCCTTTTGCTACTTCCTGGAAATCTGTATCCAACTCCCTGCCTTCCACTTCGCTGTGTCTGTCTCCTTCTCATTCTTTAAGTTAAGTCTTAGATGCCACTTTGCAAAGAATCCTTCTTGATCCTCATAAACCTGAATTAGATGCCTTTCATATGTTTCCACGGCATTTTTTTTTACCTGTCCCACCATCATGTACATTACATCGTATTGCTGTTATCTATTTATTGTTCTCTACTAGATTATAAACTGTGAAAAAAAGGGCATGCCTCTCCTATACATATTTTGATACCTAGCATAAATCATAGTATCAGGCATGTAATAGCTTTTCAAAGAAGATTTGTTTAATGAACAGACACAAATGTAATGGGTGACATTTCACATGGAAGGAAGGAAGGAGAGAAGGGAAGAAAAAGAAAGGAAAGGAAAGGAAAGAGAAGGGGAAAAAATCATGACTATATGGATTTGCTATAAATAAGGAAAAAATCGTTTTTCCACCACTCCCTTTCCCTTTCCGGAATTTACTGATGAGCAAGGAATCCTGTCTTAAGAGTTGGATGAAAACAGGTTAAAGAAAAAATTCTCTAACTTCATAACATTATTTATTTCATTTTGTTGTGGGAAAGGGTGATGTCTGTAGGCTTTTTAAATTTTATTCTTTAGAATGAATGCATTTTTTTCAAATGTAGGTCTTCAAGAATAATAATTATGCTACATTAACAGTATTTTTCTAAATAAATATAGAAGTGGAATTCTATTCATAACAGAACTATTCTCCCAAGAAATAATAAAGTCTTTATTTCTATCATTTTAATGCACAAATAAAACTGAAGAATCTGGCTATTTTACTTTTAGAATGTAAATATTCAGCGAGGCCCTTTCTGTAATTAAAGATATTACATATTCAGTTCATTAAATATTATTTCATTAAAGTATTAATAATACTGTTCATCTATTCCAGTTCTTCCCTATGTCTATATTTAAAGAGCACCAACAGTTATAAAGAACAGGAACATATTTAAGACCTAAAAAACATTTATTCCTAGGGATATTACAACTCAATAAAGTATCACCTCTCTTAATTTGAAGATCACCATTGTTTTTCATCAACACATACTAATGAGCATTACCAATTTTCCATTTCTTTTCATTCATAATGTTTAGTTTAGTGCTGGTATTTCAATGGAAATTCAATCAGGAGGCAACTGAGATGCTGCTGAGGAGAAAGGCTAGGCTGAGAATCTTTGCTTTAGAATGTCAGGTTTCATCATGTACTTGCTTTGAGACCACTGAGATGCTTCTGATTCTACATCTTCATTCTTTGATGTGTAAAATGAAGTTGACTTTTGTGCCTTCAGGGCCAATTCGGGTTCCTCCCCACCCTCTACCCCTTTCTCTCACTTTCAATACCTTCCTCTTTGTTGGATTATTTTTCTTAATCTATAAATATTCTCAAAATTTTCCATTGTAAGAGAAAACCTGTCTCTAACCATACTCTTTCAACTATTACCTTCTTTATTTTCTGTGATTGCTAAACTTCTTGAAAAAGCAGTATTTACATGATCACTTCTTATTTCATGGTTTTCCATTTGGGGCTCCTTTACTGTTGTTGACACTGCTGCCACAAAGATCACCCATGACTTTTGGTCAAGAAAAATCAGTTCTTTTCCCATGTTGTCTGTCTCAAAATGTTACCAAATAATTGGCCACTGCACCCCAAAAAGCGAATTCAAACTCGGAGGCAAAGTTTGGGAGCGAAGAAAATAGCAGCTTTATTACTTTACTGGGCAAAAGGAATCACAGCAGACTAATGCCTTGAAGACTGTGAACCCATCTTGCGATTGGGGCTTGGTGATTATGTAGGCAAATGGGACAGGGTGCAACAGTGATATCAGTCAACACTGTTCTTTTGCAAGAGTTCGTCAGGCATCGTGAGAATTTCAGGTGGTCCACTCAAGGGTCATCTGCCCACAGCCTCTCCTATCTTGATCTAATTCATTTGGTGTCCCAGGGCCTTCTGGAAGATCTGATCATTTTCCTAGGGTTATCATTCTGTGACATTCTTCCTGGAACATAGCTTCTGCCTTTAGGTGCAAATTATTTAGGGTGAAGCATAAGTCACAGGGTTGGGGTTGCTAAGCACATAATCAATCAGGCAAATTAAACAACAGTAGTAGCAGAAGGGAAAACAGGTTAGTCAGCTAGGAAGAATTTGAAGAAAAGACACTAATCAATCATAGTATATTCTTTGAGCTGCGTTAGCATCAAGGAAGCTATTTTGACTCCTTCAAAAACTGTAGGATTTTGGCACTGTCCATCTGCCTTCTTAACACTCTCCACCATTTATTTTATATCATTCTACATTCCTTATTTCCCTGCCATTGTTACTTGTTTGTTACTTATCTGGTTCTTTTATTCCTCTAACCTCATTTTTTTAATTCAAATTTCCATCTTCTAAAGCTTTCTTATGTCTGTATAGCATCCCAGTTGGCAGTTTCTTGGCTTCAAACTATCATTTAGTTACAAATGCCAAATTCATACTTTCACACAAGATGTGTTAGCTTCAGCCCCTCGTTTTCAACTGCTTGCTGTACACCTCCACTTTGACAATCTTCTAACAACTCAAAGTCGGTATATTCTTTTCATATCTTTCCCTTGTCCTATTTTTCATTGCTGCTATTAGTCATTTTTATGATGCCTCATATTGTTTTTTTAAAAGCCTTTAACATGTATTTAATCTCATTGCTACAAGACTACTTTGTAATAGAAGGTTGGAACTTCCTTAATATGAAAGAGAAAATAAAAAGGCAGAGAATATAATTGAGATACAGGTAAAATCCTATCGCATTTTATCAAAGTGACCAATAAAATAGTTACACAATAAGGAAAATAGGAGGCAGAAGACCTGGGATTTCCAGAATAGTGGAGCAAAGGGTTTCATAAATGTATTCCTCCTTGAAAGCAATAAAAAACACTGCCAAAAGTTCTCAATATGAAAATTTTCAAAACTTGAGCTTAAAGACTTAAACAGCATGAGGAGTATTTCCTCTGAGGAGGGGAGAGTATAGCTCAGTGGTAGAGTGCATGCTTAGCATGCACAAGGTCCTGGATTCAATCCCCAGTACCTCCATTAAATAAATAAATAAACCTAATTATTCCCCCCCCCAAAGAAAACAAACAAATAAAGTTATTTTTTAAAAAAAAAAACCTCTAAATTTTGGTAAGAGCAGGGTGATTTGTAGCATTTTGACTTGGCCGCTCTCCAGCCCTACAATCTTGCAGCCACAATTGCTGGAAATTAAGGCCAAAGTAGAGTTGTAAACTACCTGAGTGCCGAAGGTGTGCCATAGCACATATGCCATGCTCCTTGACTAATGGTAGAAGATTTACTGTTTTGGGCATTTAAAGAAACCTGTGACAAGTTACTGGCATACCTCAGGAATATTTGGGTTTGGTTCCAGACCACCGAAATAAATTGAATGTCACAATAAAGTGAATTTTTTGGTTTCCCAATGCATCTAAAAGTTATGGTTATACTTTACTGTAATTTATGAAGTATGCAGTAACGTGTTGTCTTTAAAAAAAAACAATGTATACACCTTCATTAAAACATACTTGATTGGGGGGAGAGTATAGCTCAAGTGGTAGAGCGCATGCTTAGCATATACAAGGTCCTGGGTTCAATCCCCAGTACCTCCTCCAAAATTAAATAAACCTAATTACCTCTCCCCACCAAAAAAAAAAAATTTTTTTAAAGTACTTAATTGCTGAAAAATGACAAAACAATTACAATAGTAACATTAAAGATCACTGGTCACAGATCACCATAACAAATATAATAATAATGAAAAAGTTTGAAATATTGCAAGAATTAGCAAAATGTGACACAGAGATATGAAGTGAGCAAATGCTGTTGGAAGAATGGCACCTATTGCTTGACACAAAGTTGACACCTTCCACTGGTAAAAAATAAATGCAATAAAGCAAAGCACAGTAATACAAGCTATGCTTGTACTGCTGACCACTAAGCTATTCAGCGGGCACACACAACAATGATTGCGGAATTCATAGACTTAGTCCAGAAAAATCACTAAATCAACAAATAACAAAACAACAAAAACAAGAGCAGCATAAACAAACCATGATGAGATAGTGATCTGATTTCAAAAATGACCACATTATCCTATATAAAAATCTACATTTTTCAGCAACAAAAATTATGACACAAAAAGGAAACAAACAGAAAAGTATGACCCATACACAAGAAAGTAAGCAATCTTTAGAAGTTGTCTCTGAAGGAGCCCACATGTTGGATTACTGGGTAGAGACTTTATAATAAAGCCTTTGTAAATACATTCAGTGAACCAAAGTAAATCTTATCTGAAGAATTAAAAGCTTCAGTAAGCAGGTAATATCAGTAAATAAATAGAAATGATAAAAAAAAAAAACTCTGGAGTTGAAAATACAGTAAAAGAAAGGAATCATTCACTATATGGGCTCAAGATATTTTCTCATTTCCCTTGAGATTTCTTGGTTATTTAAGACTGTTGTTTTAAATTCCACCTATTTAAGGATTTCCCAAATTTCTTTCCATTTTTGATTTCTAATTTAATTCTGTTGTTGTCAGAAATGTACTGTGTATGATTCTAGCCCTTTTAAATTTATTGAGGCTTCTTTTATGTCCTAAGACATGGACTATCCTAGATAATATTCCATGTGTGCTTGAAACATCCTAAAAGACACCCATGAATATTCTACAGCTAACATCACACTTATTAGTAAAACATTGACTGACTTTCCCTATGGTTAGGAATGAGACAAGGATTTCAACTCCTGACACTTCTGTTCAACTTTATACTAGAGGGTACCAGCTGGTGCAGTTAGTTAAGAACAGGAAATAAAGTCATGCACAATGAAAAGGAAGAAATCATACAATTTCTATTTATAAATATCATGACCTTATAAATAGAAAACTATACCAAATCCACTAAATATACTATCATACCTAATAAATTAATTCAGACGATTTGTGGAAATAAGATCAGTATACAAAATTCAGTCATTTCTATACACTAGTGATGAACAATCCAAAATGAAATTTATGATCATTTATAATAGTACCAAAAAGAATAAAATGCTTAGGAACAAGTTTGACGAAAGAAGGTAAAGATTTATACACTGAAAACTGCAAAATATTATTGAAGATTACAGAAATTCTAAATAAATAGACATCCCATGCTCATGGATCAGAAAGCATAATAGAGTTATGATGACAACGTCACCCATACATACACAAGTGCAACACAATGTCAAAATCCCAACTGATGTGTTTGCAGACCTTGATAAAACAATCTCAGAATTCATATAGAAACGTAAGGGACAGAGAAGAGCCAAGGTAATCTCATGAAATAAGAAAAAAATTGGATAACTCACACTGTCTGATTTTAAAACTTCCTACAAACCCTTAAGTACAGAACTATCATATTAAAGAAAATTGGCATAAGGTGGACATGTAGATGAATGGAATAGAATAGAATGTCCAGAAACAGGCATTTTTTAATAATGGTCAGTCAATTTTTGACAAGGTTACCAAGAGAATTCAGTGAGACAAAGTAGTCTGTTTAAATGATGATGCTAAGACAAGTCTATAGTCATATACAAAAGAATGAATTTGGACCCCTAGTTTGTACCACGTGTAAAAGTCAACTCAAAATGGATCATAGACTACAATTTAACAGCTTAAACTATAAAAATAATAGAACAAAATATAGGAGTAAATATTCATGACCTTGAGTTAGGCAATTACTTTTAAAGCTATGACATCAAAAACACAAGGGCCAAAACAGTAAATAAATTGGACTTCAAAGTTGAAATGTTTGTGCTTCAAATGATACCTGGAAAAAAAAAATGAGAAAACAACCCACAGAATGAGAGAAAATATCAATGTATCTGATAAGGGCCTTGTTTCTAGAATTTATAAACATCTCTTAAAATTTGGTAATAAAATGACAAGTAACACATTTTATAAAATGCGTGAAGAATTTGAATAGACAGTTCCCTGAAAGAATATATAAATGAACAATAAGCACATGAAAAGATACTCAGCATTATTAATCTGAGATAAGTGCAAATCAAAATCACAAGGAGATACCACTCACTAGGATGGCTATGATCAAAATAACAGACAATGAAAAGTTTGAGAAACGATGTAGAAAAATAGGAACAATAATGTAATGTTGGTGGGAAAGAAAAAAGGTACAGCCATTTTCAAAAAGAATTTTGGAAAGTAGTAATTTAAAACGTTAAGCATCCAGTTATCATGTCCCAGCAATTCCACTCCTAGATATATGTCCACATGTCTAGAGAAATGAAAATCTATGTCTAGTCAAAAACTTGTACATGTTTTCATAGCAGCATTGTTCATACTAGACAAAAATGGAAACACCCCAAATTTCCCTAAGCTTATCAATGTGGCTTTCATTCAATTTAAAACCCTTCATCAGTACAAAGAAATGATGTCCTGATACACACCACAACATAGATGAACCTTGAAAACATTATGCTAAGTGAGGAAAAAGCTAGTTACAAAAGATCACATACTGTGTGATTTCTTTTCTATAAATTGTTCAAAATAGGCAAATCTATAGTGGGACAAAGTAGATTAGTGTTTGCCTGGGCAGTGGCGGGTGGCAAGATAGAAGCACTCAGTAAAATGAAAGTTGCATTTCACAAACCAGAGTTGTGGTCAAATGCTGCTTAAGTATCACTTATATGCTATAATAAAATTGATGTAGAAATTCATTGAAATGGTTCATCTTTTGTACATCAAATTGCATAAAGAAAATTGTGCATGGCCCGTAAAAGATACTCTAAGCATCAGTGATCTTATTGCAAGTAGCAAGAGGAAGTAAACATTGTTCTTTTTGTGAGAATCATTTCATTTGTTCTCTTTTTCCCTAGATCTCAGATTTTTCTTCTCCTGTATGTATTGTTTTCCTGGTTTGCTTTTCATTTAAAAGTGAACAGTTTTCATGGAAGTATTTAAGTGAAATTTCATTTTTTTCTATGCTCTAGCTTGTTACACTGATTTCATGTAAATCTTAACATTATATAATTCCTGTTTTTGAATTCTCTTTTGTAGGTATCTTCAGATCTTCCAATGGTGTGGGGAAAGCCAGACATCACCATAGACCCTGATAATCCTGCTCCATATATTCTACATGTGTGCCCTTGGAAACGTGGTGTATTCAAAGGTAACAAAATCATTAATAAAATATTATTAGCTACCATACTGGGAAAGATGCATGATGAGAAGAAATTAAAATGTAATTTACATTTCCCCTTTCTAATAAATAAACCAGAGGGAAAGTTAGTTTTCCATTTCAGTCATTAGCTTTCTAAATAATCAGAGCTTTGAAGCATACATCTCAAGTCTAATGCTTTACTCTTTTGTCCATTTATTTGAATTTATTTTGGGGACCTATTCCTAGAAGCAGAAGTATTTAGTTAAGACCTTTACATTTAAAATTGTGACAAATACTTTCAAATAATAAACCAGTTTATAAACCAGACAGCATCCTATGAGAATATGTTTATAGGACTAGGTATTCTAAAAACATGTACATATGCTTAATTGATACATGAGAAATTGGTTAAAGACTTGGATATGTGTGAAGTTTTCTTCCTTTCTCTTTAATAAAGCATTCATTTATACAAATTGCCCTAATGGTCCCTGAATAGAATTGCTTGCTTGGAAATGGGAGTGAGGGGTATTCCTACAGGCTTTTGTTGGGAGAGGAAATGAGAAGTGTAGAAGAGTAACAAGGAAGAGTTGAGTGACTGTAATTCAGCAGAGGAATAAGTTATCCTTTCTGGGGGAGAATTAAATGCCCCATGATGACTAGATCCTGCTGAGGAAATTATTAAAATGTAGATAAGTGGATACAATTTACAAGTGTAGAAAGCATGCAGCCAGTAGCAATCTTGTACTCTCTGGAAGTCCTAGCCTCTCATCCTTGCTTCCCTCAGCAAAGAATGTTTTAGGGAAGGGTCTGTTCCTAGCATAGGAGGTATAGAGGGCTGCTCCAAGGAAGAGAGTGGGCTGAATGCCGGTGCTATTAACAAGCAAAAGGAAAATTTCAGAATGGCACCCACAATGATCCAGTTACTCCCACTGCGATAGAATATGCTGTGAGTGAAGAGCCAGCCCACCTACCCCTACTCTCTGCTTCCATTTGGCTTGACCTCACATGTCACCATAGTCATAGCTGTTAGCATCTTCTGAAAGCTTCCCGTCACTTTTCAGGCATTTGGCTTTATGAAGCCCATTTATAATTCTCTGCGTGATAGGTAGATTTTGAGCTAGACTGAGCCTATTCCAAGCATTTCAATAAAGTAGCATACTTTTGCCATTTTTAATGTAAGTTGGAAGATTTGAAGTGGTTTTAAGAAATACAAATTTTGGTTTTTATTTTCATCATCAAATAACAGTCCTAATGGTGGATTTTCCTTAGTTGTAGAATTTTAACGAGTCTTTTATAAAGGGGAGCATGTCATTCAGAATTGCCATTATTATTTTTGATAAACATACTAAATCTGAGTTTCCTGTTCTATGTAAGGCAGTGAGGTCTGCTATGTGTGAGAAGGAACATAAGAGGAACTCACAGTGTAGAACGTTTTGAATTAGGAATGTTTGGGACTCTCTTAAATAAAACAGAGTCCCTGATTCATGAATCAGACTCTTAAAAGTTACAGAAATGGAGCTAAGAACTCAGTAATCAGATTTAATATGTTTTTCCTTTGTATAGTCATTTTTTGTTGATTTTGGCAGAATTTCTGAGACCATAAAGTTTCAAAACATATTTTCACTGATCAGATATGAACTCTTTTAACATGCTGGTTTGAAGGATTTTAGAAGAAATTTGGGGATGTTAAAGGCAACTCAGGGTACAGTTAAGTAAAGATGAATTAGTCAATATTGCTGGCTACACAAGAGATTTTACAGGCTTCATAATTTTGAAAAATATTTACAAGACATGATGATGATTGTTCTTCCCAGGGCGGTCCCTTATAGTTGGATTAATGTTGCCGTTATGACTTGGACAAGCTAAGCCTGTAAAGAAGGCAAACTCCATTTTTATTGATATTACTGTTGGAAGGCTTTTATAATATTTTAAGAGATAAAAATGTAATTGCTTCTGAACAGTTGTTAATCTGATATAAAGAAAACTAGACTAAATTTTTCATACATATATGAGAATGTTCCTATTTGTGCTGGTTAGAGAAATATGTCAGCGTGTGTGTGTGTGTGTGTGTGTGTGTGTATCAGTGGCCTTAGAAAAAAAACTTTGTGCCCATTTTCAATTCTGTTTTTAATTATATAACAGTCATTTACAAAAGACCTGTAATTTGGAAAGCCTTGATAAGTACAGTAGTTTTAAACAAAGCTGACATTCAACCAGTTATACTGTTTGTTAAAATATTTTAACAAATGCTTTTCCTCCTATACTCAGTTGTTTGAGTGCCACTATGATGTAACTTTTGACTCTAGCCACCACAGCCCCTCCCTTAGGCCCCCCCTGGACTTCCCAACAATTCAGCAGCAACTAAACGGTTAACACATGACTTGTAAAGGTGCCTCAGGACTTTGATCCATTGTCCTTTCTGATTGGTCAGAGCTGAAATATAGGTTTGTTAATTATCTCAAATATGACTGCTGGATACGAAGATGTCATATGGCTCCTGCCTCCTAGGTTCATATCTGGTGGTGTAAATAGATACCCATAAATCATCTCAATACAGGGTACACACCCATACACCAGAAGTTTAAACATGGCACTAGGAAGCATGGTAGGAAATATTAACCCTAACAGTGGGAGTCTGAGAAGGCTTCTTAGGGGTTTGATCTGGACCTTGAAGGATGAGCTGGATTTATCAGCCAATATGGTGGGGAGGGCATTTCAGCAAAGGAAACAACCTTATTGAAAACACAGAGATGCTTTCTGTAAATAGAAGACAGGGTGGGGAATGTGTCTGGAGTGTGTGTTTGTGGTTGCCAATGCAGAGTGATGGACAGAAATACAGGCAGACTTTGTTAGACCAAGTTTTGTTTTACTTCTTATGGCAGGGGGAGCCATTGAAGATTTCTGAGGGGCATGAATCAACTGAGTTTTAGAAAGAAATATCTGAAGGTAGCATATAAAACAGGAGGTGCAAGAGAGGGCAGATATATCAGAGAGATCATTTAGGGGCCTTTAGCAATATTCTGGTTGATCAGTTCTCAGTATTAGTTTGTGCTTCTTCTCTCAAAACCAGACCCAGAGAAAAGAGTTTAATTGTGAGTAGTTTATTTGAGAGATGATCACAGGAAGCACACTGACAGAATGGGGAAGTTAGATGCTGAAGGGAGAAAGTCAATAAAAAGTAAGCTAGATATCAGATTACTGCTGAGAACTGGCGAACATCACTGGGAACTTTCTGAGAGAATTGTCATACTGAAGGGTAAGGAAATCGGGGCGGTCATCCACTAACACCTATCTATCAGTGACTAAAGTTTATTCTTAGGGCAGATCCCCATGGCAGTGAATCCCCACTGGAAGAGAGTCTTAGGAAACCACTGGTGTGTATGGAAACTGTAGGGGGGATTTTCATGGGGCACTGAGTCACAGGTAGCATATACTAAAGTCAGTGTCATAGCATATTGATTTGTAGGTGGAAATTTTGAGAAATGCATGGATTTGGAATTATCACAGCAGCCTGCAGTGAGCTGCAACCATTTTTGAAGTGTGCTTATGGGAAATTTAAATTTGGATGCCTTTTTGGCTGTGGAACAAAAAGTTAAGATTTATCATTCTAAATGAGAGTTAATGGCAGACGGAACTAGGCCAGTGATAGTGGGTGAAAAAACAGAAGGGAAGGTTCAAGAGAAATAACAGTGGAAAATGATATTTTAGCAGCTTGGGTTTCCAGGGAATCAAACTCTGAGATGGGAGCTTAAGCTACAGGACATTTATTAGGGAATATATTGTGATCAACACTTGTGAAAGGAAATGTCTGAAAGTATATTGACCGAAGGAAGAAGTTGGATTTCCAGACAAGCACAGTGAAGGCTTTTGATCAACTCACTGGGAGCTCTGAAGCTAGGATAGCCCTTTGGCGTTGTCCCAGATTAGAAGTGTAATGGGCCTTTATGCTGCTGTGTTGATCAATCATTGAAAGTGGGCTTTGTGGAAGGAGGTTTGACATTGGATGAGGCTTTTTTCTTTTTTTTTCATGCCAGGCGATGCTGAAAGGGGGCTGACCTAGTGGCCATCTTCCAGCATCATTCCCTGTAGCAACAGAAATAAGCCCTTCATTCCTGAAAAGGAGTATGATTGATGCAGCATAGGGTCCACCACAGCTGCATTTGATGAAGACTGAATACGGAGAGAGAAGAGAGAAAGGAGAATCAAATGTACTTCTGATGGGGAGCACCTTTAAGGATGGTGACAGCATTAACTGTGAGAGAGAAGTGATTAGCAGGAAAGATTTGCTAGTTAGGGAAAGCCCAGTTCTATCTTGATTTCAATATTATCTTTTTGTGTCAGTAAATTTCAGAAAAATGGAAAAATACTGTATCAGTCAACCTAGATACAAATATGTTGAACCTTAAAGGGAAATAGATACACAAAACCACACAAACAAAAACAGCATGTGTGAAGGCAGAAATGTGTTAATCACTAAATACATTAAAACATGATGGCTTAATTCTCTCCTTGACAACCGGAAAATGACCTCTCTAGTCATTAGAATGCAAAAAGCTAGTATCACTGTCCATTATTCCAGGATTAATATGTAACAATACATGGAAATGTAGTAATGGCCTGTCGCTTATTTCTAGTAGTGAAATATGCAACTAAATTTCCATTTGTCTCAGGTAGAAGCTTAATTTTTTGCACAAGACCAATATTTAGGTGAAGATGATTAGGTCTTAGTGGTTAGCCTATACTTTAGTAACAATAATCCTTAAACTTATTTTGATTGCAATAACATAGTATGATTCACCAATATGATTTAGAGTTGGCTATAAACATGCATGTTCACAACATAGAGCCACTCACTGCCAATATAGTACTAAGAAAATGAACTTGTGCGTGTAAGAATTAAGATTGTACAATTTGATATAAACAACATATATTTTTCTAATAATTTGCTCCAATTGTTCTTCAATGATATACATAGAGCACCTATCTTTAGCATAACTCTTCTGAGTTCCCTCTGAGGATGCACTAATCAACTCAGTGGACTTCAGCTTGTATATATCAGGGTCACAATAGGACTTGAAAAAGCAAATTTTAATAACAACATGCAGATGACTATCTAAACTTGTAGGGATACCTCTAGGGCCCCTTTTCTGTGAAGAGAAATGAAGAGCTGTGAAACTAAATAATTAATTTGGGGTTTGGTAGTCCAAAAATATAATGTGAAATCTGAGCCCCAAACCATACAAGCATGGGCTCTTTAGCTGACAGTTTTGTTCTCTGATTCCCAGTTACGGCCCTGAAAGGCAAGACTCCAGGCCACCACAGAGTAGCCTGTGTCCCAGAACAGTTATCATCTCCAGTGAGAACTCAGTAGTGTTTCTAAGCTTGTATGTGTATTTAACTTAAAATTTTCAGTTGAGAGAAGATTCTCTGTCTCTTCCAATAAATTGTCAAAATGGCAACCCCTAAATATTTTTAAACAGCTTTTATCTTACTGTTAACTAGTGCAGTTGATTTTTTCAACCTCAGACTTCATAATTATCCCTTATGAACTCCTACTTGTGAGCAACAGAGTTTCATCTCCAAGGGAAAAGCCTTTAGAAATTCTTACTATCGTTAATGACATTTACTTGTGATCCCAAAAAGGGGTGGGGAGAGAAACTTGGGTAGTTGAATATCTTCTCTTTGTCCACAAGGTTGACAGAAGTCCAACAGAGAAAGGCAATAACAGGGATTATTACTTGAATTATGAGTCATATAAATGTATGAACAAAAATCAGGCTGAAATCATTTAATATATTTATCATAGCATGGTGGCTTAAAATTATCTCTAAACATTACACAACAAGAATATGTTTATACCTAAAGCTAATACAATGTTATATGTTAATGTTACCTCAGTTTAAAAAAATAAAACACATTGAAAATGTTTTAAAGAATATTTTCATAAAATATTTACTTAACAGTGTTAAGTATTTAGATGTTACAGAATGCCGTATGGACACAGTTCAGTGCAGTCCCTAAGGCATTTTGTTTATTCTACATTAGCAAACTAAACACAGAGAACCCACATTTTAAGATGGTTTCTAGTCATGTTAGTAAATTTAGTCTCTACCCTGAACATTCATGATAAAGTAGTTTTAAATTTTCTCTTATATCCGGGACCCTTGACAAGCTGATAGCTCCAGAAAGTAGATAACACTGATCATGTCAACGTAGCCCACAATTACCTTGTATTTTTCCCAACAGCAGCCGAAAGAAAGTGCTTCTTTACTTGCTTTTTCACTTGTATTCATTCAGTTCAACACAACTGTGAATTATAGCTAAGATTCATTTCTGTAGATTTGCAATTCGGAAGATCTTATGCTGGAATGAGATCTATTATGACATTGGCACAAGAAAGCCTTTTGGAAACAATTGCAAACAAACCTTTAGTTAGCTTTGCCAAAGACTTTTTAAAATTTCTTCTTGATAAACTTCTGCTTAATGTCAAAACAAATGCTTAATGTGTGCATAATAAAGTTCTTATGTTAGACCTATGTTTAAACAAGATAGAAACAGTTTTTATATTTGGCATCCCGCTACTCTCTGATTTAATGCCCTATCCAGAAAGATATATACTCCCAGTTGCCATCTTTGAAATACAAATTCAGTTCAGAATTTGATTTCTAATATTGTATGTGATGAGAAGCCTGTTTGTTACCTGGATTTTCAGACTGTGCTGCTGACCAAAAGTAGTGCTATTTAAATTTGCATTTTTTATTTAAAGTTTAGGCAGTGTATTTATCCTAACCACTACATTGCAATGGCAAAACTGCACATCTTTTACTTTGCTGTTTCTTATATTACTGTTGTGTTGCAAAGGAACTTGTTCGTAAGTCACGTATGACTTTAGCCTCCAATTATATCATTCCCTGGTAATGTGACCTTGATAATATACTTAACCTCACTGAATGTCAGTTTTCTTAGATGTAAAATATAGATAATAGCTAACCTTTCAGGGTAGTTATGGGCATAAAAATGGGAGTATGTGAAAAGTGTTCGTCTACTAGGTACTCAATGAATGTTTATCACTCTTATTTAATATACTAACTCCCATTTTTGAAAATTCCCTAACATGTTATGGATGTATGAGAGGATTTAGTGCTTCTTTTGTCCCCACTCTCTCCTACTTTGTCTCATTGGAAATACCAGGGAGGGTGCTATTGAAAGCTTGGCTGAAACTGATTTTGGATCTTGCTGGCTTGTTCCCACCAGGGTCGTGGACTGTGCATAGTTATAGAAGCATAAAAACCGATTAAATGCCACTGGCCTTTCCAAACAAGTGTTGGCTGCTCTAAATGTAATAAAGCATTTTCATGCTCTTTTAGGTGAAAGAAATGGCTGGCAAAAGCAGGGCCTTGAGGCACTGCAGAGAGAATGAATTGGGTTTGTTTGGATCCTTTCATGGTCCCCTTGGCTCTCCTGTTTGCTTTCACCATTTCTTCTTTCCCAGGCAGCCTCTGCTCTGATGTTTCGTGAAAGCTCTAGCCACCTGCATGGTATTACCCCTGGAAGCTTGTGAACACTAGACTTACTCTTGCTGCCCTGACCCCAAAATCACAATCAACATTAACTATAGTCTCAAGGTCTACGTGTGTGTTAGTAGATCAATGTGTGATGGTATATCCTGCATTTTCTGCCTTTGCACGGGATGGTCTGTCCTTTGAGTGCCAGGCTAGCCCTGGCCTCCAGGCCAACACCTGGCACCCAGCAGCAGGTATCCAGTCAGTATCAAATGGAAGGAGAAATATGTTTCCAAATAAAATTATTTCTAAAATATTTTAAAAATTGCTTATTAGAGCAATAATAGGAGTACAATAAAATATGAGAACAAGGAAGATTTAATTTGAAAGTTGCATATACTCTGTCAAGCTGAAGGAGACACTCCCACAATTCCAATGTTTGCCGTGGGGCCCACATTTAATTGGCACAACCCTCATTTGTGATTGTTGATTATGTATTAAAGACATAGTTCTCCCTGGGAGTGCAAGGCAGGCTGTAGATGTTCCATTGAATATGAATTCAGATTGCTTTTGGAAGAACGCTCCAGTGGTTTCCAAATCCACCCATGATATTCTGGTTAAAATCTTTGTATTTGAATTTTGAACTACTGAGATATATATGTATATGTATATAATTATTATTGAGAATATAAAACTTTCTCTCTCTCATTTCCTCACCTCTTTTTCTTATCCCTCCTCCTGTGTGTGTGTGTGTGTGTGTGTGTGTGTGTGTATCCTGCTTTACTGGTCAAAAGAGTTTGTGTATTTTGTAAGAAGTTATTTATAGGAAAATGAAAATATGATTTGGCAAATTCTTGGCTTTTCTCATGTAAAATTTTTACTTAAGAATCTCAGAGGGGAAAGAAAAAGAATCTCAGACGGGTTTATTGCCTATGATTTATTCATACACTTTTATGAAAATTTTCAAATTCAGAGCATCCTTCAAAGATACTTTCTAATTTTTGAAAAATTAAACATGACCTATTGAAATTAGCAGGGTTAGAAAATCATTCAGATATTCTGAAACTTTAAAACTTTTTTTTTTGTCTTTTAAATTTTTTTTCTTAACATGGAACTACTTCAGAAAATTTTCCAAGTACTAGACATTTGCCTCTTACTACTCTGCACTTTTCTAAAAAATGATCCTCCCCTTTTTATTGCAGGGATGGGGCCTAAGGATGCTTTTTAACGCTAGATTCATTTTTATCTCATACAGAAATTAATCATAGAAATACATTTTAAATTAAATGAAAAAAAGTGAAGACTTTACATGGAGACTTAAGCCACCTTTACAGTGCAGTAAATCCAAACAAATGAGCAAACTATTATATTTGATATCAATGAAGCATGCATGGCTTTATGGAACTAAGAGGAGATGTAGATAAATAGAGATTTTAGATAGATAGATAAAAGTCTTCTGGGTATTTCAATCTGATGACTGGGTATTTCAATATGATGATGATAGTCATTGGTGAACTGTAAACTTCACTTACATATTGTACTTATACAGTACTTACAGTTTGGGGTGACAGTTCTCAGTTTGTGTCATTATCCTGCTCAGAAGTGGTAGGTATAAACATATAGTGTAGGTATCTGAAACAAGTAGGTAGGTATCTGAAACATATAGTGTATTTTTAACAGCTTCATTGCAGTATAATTGACATACAGTAAGTTGTACATAGTCAAAGTACAAGTTGAGAAGTTTTAACATATGTATACAGCCATGAATCCATTGACACAAGTCAAATAATGAATACACTTCACCCCCAAAAGTTTCTTTGTGTTCATTTTTAATCCTTTTGCCTCCCTCCCTTCCTGCCCAATGTCACCCTTGCCCTGGACAATAATTGATCTGTTTTCTTTCACTTTTTAGGCATCTTATTGCATTGTATATAAATAAAACCACAGAGTGTACCCTTTTTTGGGTGTTTTCTTTTGTGCAACATAATTATTTTGAGATCCATCCACAAGTGTATGTATCAATAGTTTATTCCTTTTATTTCTGAGTAATAGTCCATGGAATGGATATATCACAATGTGTTCATCTCTTTACCTATTGATGAACATTTGGGTTTTTGCCTTTTTTGGTAATTAAGTAAAGCTGATAATGCGCATTCATGTGTATGTCTTTCTATGGGTATATACTTTCATTCCTCTTGGGTAAATCACTTGTGTGGGATGGCTGGATAACCATGGTAGCTGAATGAATAACGTTTAAAGAAACTGCTGGACAGTTTCTCAAAGAGATTGTTTTTTTTTCCATTCCCACCAGCAGTGTATGAAAGTTTTACTTTCTCTACATCATTGAACATACTTAGTAGGGTTAGTCATATCAATTTTCTCCATTTTAATTTGTGTGTAGTGCTATTACAGTGTGGTTTTAATCTGCATTTCCACAATGAATAATAAATTATGTTGAGTATCTTTTCTTGTGCTTGTTTGTCATTCTTATACCTTCTTAATTGAAATGCTTTTTCATGTTTGCCCATTTTCCCCCCATTTTGTTTGTTTTCTTATTTTTTAGAGGCCTTTTTAAATATATTCTGGATACATGCCCTTTATCAGATACATGCTTTAAAATTTTTTCTCCTAATCTATAGTTTTCCTCCTAATTTGTTTAGCAGTGTCTATTGAATAGCAGAAGTTTTTATTTTTTCCAGCTTTATTGAGGTATAATTGACATATAAAAATTGTTTATATTTAAGATGCATTGTGTGGCAATTTGATATACTATACATTGTGAAATGATTTTAAAAGCTTTTAATTTTAATGAAATGCAGTTTATCAGTTTTTTCTTAAGTGGATCCAAAAGAAACACGTGGTTTTAATAGCAGTCTAACTGCTTGCCCCAATAGTGAAAGCATGGGTTCTTGCTAAAGTTAAAAGATAATCAACCATCCTCTGTCAGAAATCTGAATCCTGTAGATTTTAATAATCCTTTCCTATGGTTTACATTATCTTGTTATACTCATGTTAAAACTGTATTAGAGAAAGAACAAACAATATAATACCACACAGACAAAAAATGGAGCCTGTAGGCCTACTAGTAGGTGCTAAACTGCTGTACATTTTATCATAAAAAGTAAGAGCTTAGAAAGAGTGAGAGACAAGAGCTCTCTTATAGAGGTTGTGGCCACAGCACTGGGTTTCTTTATCAGCCATATAATTTTGTTTTTTCACCTTGCCTTTGGTACCCTAATGAAGGAGAAATAAAACAAAAGAAAGTGAGTTAGAAATAAGGTTAAAATGAAGAAAGAAAAAAAAAGAGACACAAAGAGAAAGAGGGCTAGTAGAGGATTCCTTAGGCTTTCATCTTTAGTCTTACTATTCAAATTATAAAGGGTAGTGCAAATTAGAGAAACAATGAAGATTCATTTGATTGTGTGTAATTTAATGTACATAGAGCAAATACTCATGAAGAAACTTCTTGATGGAATTAATGTGCCTGCAGGAAATTCACACGTGGATAAAATCCCAGCCATGCAGAAATTTTCCTTAACAGTACTCCTCTTTAGCGACAGGGAGTGGCCAAGCTCCAGTGGAAGGAGCAGGATGGATGTGAGGGGACCAGGTGCAAAGAGGTCAAGGACCTTGCCAGGTTTCACTGTTGCCATGGAAACCTGCTTTTGGGGGTTTTCTCAGGGATGAAATAGTTTAGGTGATCAATGAGCATTATCTGAAACCTATCCTTTTAGGTCAAAATAAATATTTTGTAAACATGTGAATGATTTCGCTATTTTTCCAATCAAAAACCCATTCATTCTGTGGTATATTTAGTGATGTTTAGACAGGGGTTAATACACCATTTCCTATAGTCTGTCAGGTAAATATATATGCCTTTTTCACTTACTAACTATGTGACCTGGAGTAAGTTACCTAACCTTCTCTACCACCCAGTTTGCTCAGCTTTAAAGTAAGTCTAATGAGTAATTAACTCATGTTTATTAAAGGGGCTAAATAATAAAAAGGAAGCATTTAGCATATGCCTAACACAGAGTAACCCTCTCTTCAAACAGGAAAACCACTAAGTCAATGATGTTGTATCTTAGAGAGTTGCTTTTACCACCGCTATTATTTCTGTTACAACTCTAGTTTTTCCAAAGCAACCTAGTAATTTTCCTATCATTTTGATAAACTCGAGCACCAACAGTCAAGCTTTTATTTATTTTTTGTTCCCTTTTGGATTGGTTGGCCTTAGCCAGAATAGAAGAATACGGGAAACAAAGTAATCACATACACATATAGTATGGGAAAATATTATCATCTTTTGAAACACATATTCTCAACTGTTAAGTAGTACATTTGGTTTGAAGGTTCATTGCTAACAGTCATGTTGCTGAGTCTAAAATTATTCATTCTTCATAATAAAAGTTTACAAGAATTTGTTTGTCTGTCCTACCATTGCTAGTTAATAACCAAAAATAAGGATGTAATTTTAAATGTAATTGTTTAGAAATAAAATTAAAGTTACATTGCCAAGAAAAAGGTTTTTCACTGGGAAAAAAATGATCTATAAATTAGTGGTATAATTCTAAGATACATTGTTTAAAAGTGTTGTTTCAATTAAAACATAAGCTACTAAGTAGACCTGTAATTTCTTCCACAGTTCTTTTCATCCATTTCTATTTTTTAAGGTAAATACTTAATTTCTCATCCTGGTCTATAACATATGATCTTGTTATATGCATACAAGGCTTTTGAGTTGTTTTACAAATGATTGTCTAATTTCTCTTTGCTATGTGGTAGTAAAAATGCATTTACATTTAAATGGGTCTATTGGAGGGAGAGAAAAATAGGCTGAGTATATAAATGAACTGAAATGAGAAAGAATGGAAAATGTATACCTTTAATTCTTGAGAATATTTCATAATATTTGAAGTATTGATTAGGTTTTCTCATTATTTAGTGTACACCTATTATCATATGTAACTTTATCCAAATAATGATTTTATCTAACTGAATTGTTTGTTTGGTTTCCTTTTCGAATTGTTCATTGCTAGTGTGTAGAAATTTAACTGATTTTAGGTATTGATTTTGTATCCTGCATATTGGCTGAGTGTATTTATTGTCTTACTTTTTTTTTCATGGAATCACTAAGGTTTTCTACATGTAAGATCATATCATCGGTGAACAGATAATTTTACTTTTTCCTTTCCAATTTAGATGCCTTTACTATTTTTTCTTGCATAATTGCTCTGGCTGGAAATTCCAGTACTGTGGCAAAACCAGACATCTTTGTCTTGTTTCTGCTGTTAGAAGGAAAGTTTTTAGTCTTTCACCACTGAGTATAATGTTAGCTGTGGGTTTTTCATATATGGCCCTTATCATTTTGAAGAAGTTCTATTCATAGCTTATTTTTATCATGAAAGGCTGTTGAATTTTGTTAAACACTTTTTATCCATCAGTTGAGATCATCATGTGTTTTTTTCCTTCATTCTGTTGTTGTGGTGTATTACACTGATTGATTTTGGTATGTTGAACCACCCTCCCTTTATTCATTCATTCATTCCTGAAATGAATCTCATTTGATTATGGTATATAATCCATCTAATAAGCTGCTGAATCCAATTTGCTAGTACTTTGTTGAAAATTTTTGCATTGATGTTCATTAGGGATATTGTATTTTTGTTTTCTTTTCTTGTACTGTCTTTCTCTGGCTTTTGTATTGTGACAATGCTGGCCTCCTTGAATAAGTTAGGAAGTTTTCCCTGCACTTCAATATATTGGATGTGTTTTAGAATAAAATGGTGTTAATTTTTCTTTAAGTATTTGATATAATCAAACAGTGAGGCCATCTGGTCCTGAGCTTTTTTTGTAGGGAAAGTTTTGATTACTGATCTGATTTAATCTCCTTACTAATTTTATATCTATCCAAATTTCTATTATTTCTGAGTCAGTTTTAGAAGATTGTGTGTTTCTAATTGTCCGTTTCGTCTAAGTTATCCAATTTTTCAGCACATAAGTGTTCATAGTGTTTTTTATTTTGGTAAAAACAATGTGAATGTCCCACTGTATTTCTGATTTTATTAATTTGAGTCTTTGCTATTTTTTCTTAGTCATTCTAGCTAATGGTGTACCAATTATGTTGATCTTTTCAAAGAACAAACTTTCGGGTTTTTTTGGTTTTGTTTTTCTCTATTGTTTTTCTATTCTCTATTATTTACCTCCACTCTAATCTTTAGTGTTTCCTTCCTTCTCCTAGTTTTGAGTTTAATTTGCTTTTCTTTTTCTAGTTCCTTATAGTGTACAGTTAGGTTGTTGATTTCAGATTGTTCTTTTTATTTAACAAATACATTTACTGCTATAAATTGCCCTCTGAGCACTGCTCTTTATGCATATTAGTCTTACATGCTATGTTTTCATTTTCAGTTGTCTTAAGATATTTTTAAAGTTTTACTGTGATTTCTTCTTTGAAATATTGACTGTTCAAGAGTATGTTGTTCAGTTTCCTAGTCTGTAAATTTCCCATCTTTCTTCTATTATTGATTTGTGATTCCATTCCATAGTGATGCAAAAAGATGCTTTGAACAATTTCAGTGTTTTAAAATTGATTAAGATTTGCTTTGTGGCCTCACATGTGATCTGTCCTAGACATTGTTCCTTATTCATTTGAAAAGAATATGTATTCTGATGTTGTTCTGTGGAATGTTTTATATAAGTCACTTAGGTCTAGTGATTTTATAGTGTTTTTCATGTCCTCTGTTTCTATCCTGATCTTCTGTCTAGTTGTTCTGTCCATTAATGAAAGTAAAGTATTGAGGTCTTCAGCTATTAGGATTAGCAATTAGCAATTAGGACTGTCTACTTCTCCTTCCAATTTTTGTTAATTTTTGCATCATATATTTTGGGCCTCTGTTTTTAGTTGTGTATATGTCTATAATTTTTTATGTTCTTGCTGAATTTAATCTTTTTAATTTGATAATTGTATATATTGCAAAATAATCACCATGATAAGTCTAAAGTCCATCACTACACATAAATACAAATATTTTTTCTTGTAATGAGAAATTTTAAGACCTACTCTCTCAGCAAATTTCAAAATATAATACAGTATCATTAACTATAGTCAAGATGCTGTATCTTACACCCCCATGACTTAGTCATTTTATAACTGGAAGTTTGTACCTTTTGACCACCCTTCACCCATTTCACCTACTGCACCCCTCACCCCCTTGCCTCTAGCAATCACGCATCTGTTCTCTGTATCTATGAGTTCACTTTTTTTTTTGGCTGTTTTTTGTTTTTTTAGTGAATTGAATCTTTTATTAATATATAGTGTCCTTATTTGTCTCTTTTAAACTCTTTAGGTATCTAATAAATGAATAGTATCCAAAATATTTTTAAAAATATTAAAACTCAACAACAGGAAAACAGCCCAATTTAAAAAATTGTCGAAGATCTGGGGAGACACCTCACCAAAGAAAATATTCTGATAGCAAATAAGCATACAAAAAGATGTTCAACATCATATGTCTTTAGGGAACTTCAAATTAAAATAACAGTGAGATACCACTATATACCTATTAGGATGACTAAATTCATAAGCCCTCACAACACCAAATGCTGGCAAAGATGTAGAACAATCGAAACTCTGATTCATTAATGGTAGGAATGCAAAATGGTACAGTGGTACAGAGCTTTGGAAGACAGTTTGTCAGTATGTTACAGGACTAAACTACTCATAACATGATCCAGCAACCCACAAGCCCATTTGGTATTTATCCAAATGAGTTGAAAATTTATGTCCACACGAAAATCTACACATGACTGTTTATAACAGCTTTATTCATGATTGCCAAAATGCAGAGGCAACCACAATGTCCTACAATAGGTGAATGGATAAGCAGTGGTATATCCATATAGATGGGTATTTTCAGTGAGAAAAACAAATGACCAGAAGACTGAAGGAAATTTAAATGCATATTGCTTAGTGGAAGAAGCCAACCTGAAAATGACACATTCTGTATGATTCCATCCATATGACATTCTGAAAAAATGTCAATGCTTGCCAGTTCCTTGGGGGGGTTGGGAGGGAGGGATGAATGAGTAGGGTACACGGGATTTTGGAGTCAATGAAATAGTTCTGCATAATTTGTAACAGTAGATAGATTAAATTATACATTTGCCAAAGCTATAGAATGTACAACACAAAGAGTGAACCAGAATGTAAGCTGTGGACTTTAGTTAATAATGGTGTATTGTTATTGGCTCATCAGTTGTAAGTATTGTACCACGCTAATGAAAGATACTTGTAATAGGGGTAACTAAGGTGGGTATATGGGAATGCTCTGTAATTTACACTCATTTTTTTGTAAACCTAAAACTGTTTGAAAAAGAAACAGTTACTATCAACCATGGTCTGGGAACACCCCTACTAGGAAGCACACTTGTTCATGCCCCAGAGGTAGACCCACTGACTTATGTTCTGTCTGCACATCTGGAAGCATCCCTATAATCTGGCTCTAGCCCCTCACAGCTACAGTCTGGAAGCAGTTCTGCTTGCCCAGGGAACTAGTAACTTAATCACTGACACATGTGAAAGTGATCTGACTAAAAATAGGGTCTTTGCAGATATAATCAAATTAAGATGCAGTCATGCTGAATTAGGGTGGGACCTAATCCAGTATGACTGTTGTCCTTGTAAGAAGAGGAAGATAGACACGGATAGACACAGGAGAAAATACCATGCAAAGATGAAAGCAAATATTGGAGTGATAACGTCTACAAGCCAAAGAGTGCTGGCAAACAGCAGAAGCTAGGAGAGGGGCATGGAACAGATCTCCCTCGGAACCTCCAGAAGGAACTAACTCTCTTGGCACCTGGATTTCAAACCTCTGGCCTCTAGGACTATGAGAAAATAAATTTCTGTCCAAATACCAATTCATATTTGTGTGTATCTTTTAAACACTTACACACATACAAAGTCTCCTCCCACACACAGTGGGTCACATGAGATATAAAATTCTGTAAACAGCTGCTCTTGCTCTAAGTATTATGGATGTATTTTCAATTCAATTTTCATAGATTTTTTTTTCTTTTGACCAGATGAACAATAATCTAAATGTGTGTATATCTTAATTCATGTAACTAGTGGTAACTAGGTGGAAATCAAGTCCCTATTTTTTTTTCTGCAGTTGCAGATAATATTGCAAAGCATCATTGTAAATAATTCTTTGCACACTATGCTAGTTTACCAGTGGGAATAAGATTTAAGATATAAGCTATTTATGGGATAAAAAATAGAACTGACATGTTAAAGGACATACACAGTTTCAATTTTTTGGATGTTGCAGAATTGCTCTCTAAAACATTTAACAGCAATTTTTACTCTTACCAGTAGTGTCTGAGATGGGGCTGTTACTCAATACTCTCATCAAAAATGAATATTATCAAAAGTGTTAAGAATTATCAATTTGAAAGAGTAATACAGTTTTTACTTCTAATCCCTGAGCTTTTGTTTTTTTGGGGAGGGAAAAGTTTTATGAGTCTATATTCCTATGCATTACCTCTATTAAATTTTGGTGTGTGTTATTTTAGTTTTAAATATTGAGCTGTACCTTTATTTCCTACTTGTCTTTATACTTAATTCTCTAAAATTTTAAATAGCATGACAATATTCTATTCTTTGCTAATTTGAAAGATGCCACGTGTTGGTGCCAAGGTATTGCTTTGATTTTTTTTTAAATGTTTTATGTCCATGAATTTATTTTATGCCTTGGGTCATTTTTGGTAATTTATGTTGTATATTTCATCGAAATTTTAATATTGAGCCTAACATGGTATTAGTGCTTTGTGTGCGTGTGTGTGTGTGTACATGTATAAACATATAAAATACATACATTTATACATACACACATTAGATGGAGAGAAGGCTTTTTGGAAGTTGGGTGTTATTACAGCATGTTTCAGAGGGAGAATTGAAGATGGAGAAGAGAGTGGGGAACATTACAGTGTCCAGATCCTTGGATAGACTAGAGCAGATGGCATCTAGTGCACAGGTCCAAGAGCTGGTCCCAGAGAGGAGTATATCTGTCATTCTTGTAGGAGGAAAGCCCGAGGATAAAGTCACCCATGTGGAAGGGTTCGTCAATGTGGTGTTGGGACTGTGAAGAAATTCTTTCCTAGAAGTGTCCATTTCCTTAGTGAATTAGAAACAAGATGATCAGCTAGGAATGCAGAGAAGGAAATGTTGGAAGCTTGTGGGGAAAGAAGATTTGAAAAATCCTTTCCATATGTATATTAGCTTCAGTTTAAAAGTTCATACCAATCTTTTATAAGTCAATTTTAGTGTAACAAAAATTCCAGATGAAAAGTGCCAATTTTTGATACTAATAATTTTTGTAACAAAATTTAATATTTTACATATTAAATATTTAAAGGAAAGTTCATCCTTAGGATACTGAACAAAATAAATATCTTAATGAGTAAATGAGTGTTAAAAATGACTTAGGGAGAAAATATGTAAGAACACTTAACTCAAGACCAGTATGTTTTCTGAAAGTTGACATAGTTCTGTTATTTGCTAAATTTTCTTAATTACTATGAGAAATCTGATTAAAAATTACTATTTTAATGGGCATTTAAAAAATGTTTCCTTGAGCTTTACATTAAGTTGTTCTGTACCACCATCAGGTTTAATTCTGATACTAACAGCTAAAATTTATGTTTGGCTTTATATTTATTAGTTCCAAGCTAGAGCACCTTTAATACCTAAAACTGACCTTTCATCTTAGAAAACTGACCTCTGGGTTAATCTGACATCTTGCACTTGTGTGTTGTAGGTTCAATTTCATTTTCTGTTAAAAGCAAACAAAAGAATAATCCTCAGAAAGACTCAGACCAAGATAAAGATGAAGATCTAATACCCTTTTTTATGAAATCGTTGTCAGAACCATCCAACAGATTCAATGAGGAATTATCAGGTAAATTTATTATTATGAAGAGCTTCATGATCAGTTTTCATAAACACTCATTTAATGCCATTATTCATGTATAAATCAGTAGATACTTTGCATTCATGATACATACACAAATATGTGTTGCATATATCTGTAAGAATTATATTATTTCAGAATTAACTTTATATAGTTTACTTTATGGATTTGTACTGCTATTAAGATTAGTGGATTATAATACTTCAGCTTGAAGGCTGCCTACTCTTTCAAAAGTAAAAAACTTCACAAACATTTGTTATTAAATGAAACATTTCAGTAAATTTCTGACAAAATGTTAATGAGTATTTTAACAATGTAACATGTTCTTTTTACTTCAATATCAGAGATGACAGCAGTCTTCCTCACATGCAAAAGAAAGTTAATGCTGTTGTTTTCTATTCCCATAGTATACTGTGTTAAACACGATACCTTTTCAGTAGAAATTCAAAGGAAAATGAGATTGTGGAGATTTGGAATAGATAGGGCAGTTTCCTAGAGACTGGGTAAATCAGCTCTCTTAGAGGTACGATATAATACAATAATAATCTATATCTATAGAGAGAGAAAATTTAAGTAATTGGCTAACATGACTGTGGGGACTAGCAGGTCCAAAATCCGTAGGGCAAGTGAGCAGGGTGGAAAATTGGGTAAGAGTTGCTGTTGCAGTCTTGAGTCCAAATTCCCCAGGGCAGACTGGGCAGGCTACAACAAGTTCAGGCAGGGCTTCCATGTTTCAGGCTTGACTAAAAAATTGCTGCTTCTTCAGGTAACCTCATCTTTGCTCTTAGGACCTCCAACTGACTGGAGTTGACCCACTCACTTTAGGCAGGGTCATTTACTTTACTCACAGTCTACTGCTTTAAGTGTTCACACATTAAAAAAAAATACCTTTCCAGTTACATTTAGATTGGCGTTTAATCAAACTGGACACCATAGTCCAGCCAAGTGGACACATAAAACTAATCATCACAGAATACATGGGTTGAGTGGTTTTAGGCACTTTTCAAAACGGTTCAGAAAAGGAAGAGCAGTTGAGGCCAGGTAGGCCACCGCAACAGCTTAACTGGGTTTGAAGTGACGAGAACAATGTCTTTTATGGTGACAATGGGGATGGAGAAGTTCTACAAATAGAAGTTCTCTATCTGGAGAACCATAAAATATGGAAAGCATTTCAGAGACAAGTATTAGATGACTCTCTTGAGACAGAAGATTGAATTGATTCCCAAAAGTTACAAGATTTATTTTTATCTTGGTAAAGAGAAAAATACTAAGACAGAAATTCTGAAGCATTGTGACTTTATGAAATTCACATTTGTTAAGTAGAGCACTGGGGTGTTGGACAGTGAACCACGCTGCAACAAAAATCACAAGGGAAAGTGAAACAGAGGAGTTTATTACTCACAGGTCCTGGAGCAGGTGCACCGCACACTTTGAGGAGATCAAGACAGAGTGCAGACAGAGAGGAGGGACCTGGAGCACATGCCTTTATTAGTGTCTTTGGGTGAAGTGCTTTAGAGTTCCCTGGCTAAGGCCAAGTCGGTCAATTCAAACCAAAAAGAGTGGGGTTTTGGTGAGCTTTGTGGGAGTCTGATCTAAGAGAAAGGCCTGGGAGGCTTGGGAGAGTGCTTAATCACAAGGGTAGTTGGGGGAGTCATGTTAGGAAATTACATTTACTTGTGACCATGTGGGCTGTTAACCTTGGTCAACTGGGTACTAGGGTTACTAGGTTACTGGAGTCAACTGAAGACCCTTGCAGGCGGCTTGGTCACACCAAATAGATGCAGAGGCAGCAATACTGTGGCATTGTTTACTTTAACTCTCAGCAAGAAGAAATAAAAATGTCTGGGAGATTATAATGCTTACCACAGTTTTGAACATCCTGGTTTTGGTGTTACTGCAAGACATATACATGGCAATATCCAGTCATCAGCTGAATATTTGGAGTTATAATAAGGTGACAAAATAAGAAAACAGGTTGTAAAGCTTTAGGGTTTCTTCAGTTGAAATTATGCAGGTGAGGCCAAAGAATAAATGACTGTTGTAGATGGATTATGCTAAGAGGTAAACCCTCATCAGAATCTAAGGCAGAAGAACCATGAAGGAAAATCAAGTAGAAGCATTTAGTAGAGTTTCAAAGAAAATTAGAGTATTATGGTGTCATGCTAATGGACTAAACTGCAATGATATTTAATTTTTAAAAGTCTAAGCTGTGGGATGACAGGTTGTAAGATAGAATAAGAGCTAGGAAAAATACATCTACAGATACCCCCAATTCTTCAGACAGGCCTTCCCATATTCCTACTCAAATGGGATTAACCTTTCCATGCCCTGTAGTAACTTGGGTCTTTTTCTTACTGATTGCTCAGCATACATTTCTTTTCAGTTAGAGGAGTTTCTGTTACACAAAATGAGTAAGTTCTGGAGACCTCACGTACAGCCAGGTAGTTATAGCTAACAGGATGGCAACTTATACTTGAAATTTGCTTAGAAGGTAGATCATTGTGTGTGTGTGTCTATTCAGGTTTATTAATTGTGCCACATGTACCTCTTTGGTGGGGGTTGTTAATAGTGGGTGAAGGTATCCATGTATGGGGGCAGGATGTTTATGGGAAAGCTCTGAACCTTCTCAGTTTTGCTGTGAACCTTAAATTTCCCTACAAATTAAGTATTTTTAAGTATGCCATTGGGATTGTGATAGGTATTACATTGAATATACATCACTTTGGGTAGTATAGACATTTTAACAATATTAAGTTAGAAGGTAGATCTTAAGTGTCTTTATGTTCCATGAAAAAAGGATAACTATATAAGATGATAAATCTGTGAGTTAGCTTGATTGTGATGGTTATTTCACAATATATATGTCTATCAGATCAAGTTGTACACCTTAAATATGTACCGTTTTTAATAGTCAGTTGTGTTTCAGTAAAGCTGGGACAAAAAAGAAATGACAATAATTAAATAAGAAGTTTTTTAACCTTCCAAATAAGGAAGTCTGAAAAATGATGGTGATAACACCCAGTTTAAGCGAGGGTCAGATTGAAAGAGACAATCCTATGCATTAAATGGAAATTTGAATTGCTAAAATTTAGAAGAGTGCTTTAACAATGTGTTTAAAATGTTTGAGAATTGTTTATCTCCTTTGATCCAATGATTTCATCCTAAGAAGTTTGTTGGAATAAAATAATCAAAGACATACACAAATATTTTTATATAGGAACATTCCTTATATGATCTACTATGTTAAATAAGTGAAATGTTAATTTTTTAATTTTTAAGTTTTATTTAAAATATTTTTGAGTAGGTATGACCTGCACATAAATTTTTTCAACTTTATTGAAAAATAATCAACATACATCACTGTATAAGTTTAAAGTGTACAGCATAAGGGTTTGATTTACATATGTTGTGAAATGATTACCACACTAGGTTTAGCTAACATCTATCTTGTCATATAGATACAGTAAAAAAAAAAAAGTGAGAAAAAAGGAAAAACAATTTTCTCATGATGAGAACTCTTAGAATTTACTCTCTTAACAGCTTTTCTGTATATCTCAGTATTAGCTATAGTCATCACGCTGTACATTACATCCCAAGTACTTATTTTTCATAACTGGAAGTTTGTACCTTTTGACCACTTTCTGTCATTTCCCCTTCCCCCTACCCTCTGCCTCTGGTAACCACGAGTCTGATCTCTTTTTTTAGGAGTTTGGTTTTGTTTGTTTGTTTGTTTTAGATTCCATGTATAATTGAAATTATGCATTGTTTGTCCTCCATCTGACTTATTTCACTTAGCATAATGCCTTCATGGTCCACCCATGTTGTCACAAATGGCAGAATTTCCTTGTTTTTTTTATAGCTAAATAATGTTCCATTGACTATATGTACCACAACTTCTCTATCCATTCATTCATTAATGGACTCTTAGGTTGTTTCCATGTCTTGGCTACTGTAAATAATGCTGCTATGAACATGAAGGTACAGATAACTTTTAAAGTTAATGTTTTTGTTTCCTTCAGATATATTGCCAGAAGTGGAATTGCTGGGTCATATGGTTATGCTGGTTTTAATTTTATGAGGATCCTCTCTACTGTTTTCCATATTAACTATACCAATTTACAATCCTGCCAGTAGTGCACAGGGTTCTCTTTTCTCCACATCCACGCCAGCATTTGTTATCTCTTATACCTTTGTTCATGGCTGTTCTAACAGGTGCAATATGTCATTGTGCTTTTCATTTGCATTTCCATAATGACTAGTAATGAACTTAAATTTAATAGTAAATATTCTCTGAATGATAGAAATGTGCATATGCAAACACATATATATGGATGTATCAATTATGTGTAATGTGTATATCCCAGTGTATTTACATATGTTTATGTCTATCTCTATATCTGTGTCCTTACGGATATATTAAACCTGAAATTTTATACAAAAAAAAGTACTTTACTCTTGATCATGAGAAAATGAATGATTTTTATCTTTTTAAGTTTTTCAGTAACTTCTCAAATTGCCATCATGAATGCTACCAATTTTATAATTAGAAAAAAGTTTTAATATGTTTAAAGCCTATAGTTAAACAATGTTTAATAACTATAATTTTTGTTGTTTGTCTCTTAAATAACTTATCATTAATCTCACTCTAACCAATAAATTCATATTCATTATACATTTTTAGCACTGTAGGAATTGTATTAGTTTCATGACAGTACTACCTTATGTGATAGTCACAGGAATTACAAGTAGTAGATGTTCTTGTCCCTGCAATAGTTAATTTTATGAGTCAACTTGGGTGGGTCACAGTGCCCAGATATTAGGTTAAACATTATTCTGGATGTTTCTGTGAAGGTGAGTTTGAATGAGAATTGCATTTAATTATTTGTACTTTCAATAAAGAAGATTGCCCTCCATAATGTGGGTGGGTCTCATCTAATCAGTTGAAGGTCTTAATAGCATAAAGACTGACCTCCCCAGAGCAAAAAGGAATTCTCCCAGTAAACTGCCTTTGGACAACTCTATCTCTTTCTCGGATGTCCAGCCTGTTGGCCTAACCTACAGATTTTGGACTTACTAAGGCAGTTATTTGAGCCATGCAATACAGTTTGATACGAGACGGAGAAGATGGCGGAGTAGAAGGACGCTCGCAGGTCACCCTCTCCCACAAATACACCAAGACCCACATCTACAAACCCACTCAGCCAACCAGAGCACCTGCGGAACTCCGACAGAACATCGCCCTCTTCAAAAGATAAAGATGCCAAAAATCTGGTAGGAGAAAAGGAAAAAAGAAAGAACAAAAGGAAAAGCAGCGCGGGACATGTCCCGCGGGGAGGGAGCGGCAAAGGAGGACTGGCGCTCGCTCGCTGGGTCTCCCCTCTCCAACTGAGAGGCCAGCAGGACAGAGGGTGAGCCTCCGAGGCTCGGATCTGTACAGAGCAGCCCTTGACTAACAGAACTAAGTTAAACGGGCACAGAGCGTCCCCCCGACACCCAGCCTGAGACGCTGGCCGGCAGCAGCGGGCAGGGCCAGGCTGCACAAGCCGGGCGGAGGACGGGAGTGGCTGCACGGAGGCAGCCCTGGGGGAATGCAAGGGGCTGCGTGCCGTGGCTGTGGGTGCACAGGGCAGAACAACCTGGGCCCTCCATAAAACAGCAAGGTTGATGTGCTCCCGGGGGAAGGGTGCACACCCCCATCTCTGAAAACCCGCGGAAACTTTTCGGGGGAAGAGAGGCGGGGCTCAGGCACAGCCACCATATCCTCTGCGCTTAGCACCCAGGCGGGGGCGGGGGCAAAACCTGCATCCCCACCGAAGGGCTTAGCAGCCTCAAAGGCCAGACTGAGACTGGCCTGCAGCCCGGGGCAGATAGGATCCATCCATCCTGGTCCCTCAGAGAACTTGCTCCACAAAGACAAACAAGGAGCTGGGTTTTGGCTCAGAGCAGGGACAGGGCTGTCCCTCGGTCTTCCCCGAGCCCACCTGCGGAGCGCCGACCAGGGCGGAGCGCGCAGCCGCACAGAGAGCGGAACTACCGGCGGTGCAGGTAGAGGGAGAGCGCCCCCACCCCGCCTTTCTGGCAGGAACACAGCCCCTGACCGAGGTGCTGGGAGGGGGCACGACCCGCCCTCCTACCCGGCCAGTCTGCAACATCTGAGTGCGGCATCAGGAGGGGCAGCGACCCGCCCGCCCACAGCAGAGATCTGCACCTGACCCAGTGTTAGGAGGAGGCGCGATCTGCTTGCCGACAGGTGCTGGGAGCAGCACAGAAGAGGGCGCCAACGGAGGGCCTCTGAAAACAGCAAGCTGAGCTTTCAAAACAGGACGAAGACAGAAAGACTTCACATTAAAAACACACAGACTCCAGGAGAACACCGACAAACCCCCCCCCCCTTTTTTTTTTTTTTAAATCTGTTTTTACCTGTTCTATTTTCTATTACTCTCTTAATTTTTACTTCTTAATTCATTTCTATTTCTCTTGGGTTTTGATGTCCTGCTATTGATTAGACACAGGTTTCAAATACATCTATTCATCTCCCCCCCCCCTTTTTTTGTAAAGGTTTTAAAAGGACGTCTCAACCCGATTAATACTCTGCTTCAACTCGCTCTTCTATTATTCATTATACACTGTTTTCAAATCCTCTTTCTACTTTCTTTTAAAATTCTTTCTCTCTCTTCTTTTTTTTCTTTTTTTTCTAAGTTCTATTCCTAAATAGGCATCAGATAGCTAAAATACTTAAGGACCAAAATAAACAACTGATACTCCATAAACCAAGTGCCAAAGAGGTATGAGCAAGATGAAGAAGCAGAAAAACCTTTCCCAATTAAAAGAACAAGAGAAATCCCCTGAAAGAAAGACCAACGAAATAGACATCGATAGCCTACTAGATCAAGATTTCAAAAAAGGAGTGGTCGAATTGCTGAAGGAATTAAAAGAGATAGTGTTTAGAGATATAAAATATGTCAAAAATGAAATTGAAGCTATAAAGAAGAGCCAAGTAGAATGGGTAAACTCATTGACAGAGATGAGGAATGATCTAATAGCTGTGCAAAGCCGACTAGATAACGCACAGGAATGAATTAGTGATCTAGAAGACAGGGCAATAGAAAGCACCCATTCAGAAGAACTACAAGAGAAGCAAATAAAAAATAATGAAAATAGCATAAGGGACCTATGGGATAATATAAAGCATCCCAATCTTCGCATAATAGGGGTCCCAGAAGGAGAAGAAAGATCAAAGGGGATTGAAAAGGTTTTTGAAGAAATCATGACTGAAAACTTCCCAAACTTAAAGAAGGAATCAGATATCCAAGTACAGGAAGCTCAGAGGGTCCCAAACAGGAAGAACCCAAACAGACCCACACCAAGACATATCATAATCAAGATGGCCAGAGTCAAGGATAAAGAAAGGATTCTAAAGGCAGCAAGAGAAAAGCAAAGAGTAAGTTACAAGGGAACCCCCATAAGGCTCTCAGCTGATTTCTCTACACAAACACTACAGGCCAGAAGGGAGTGGCAAGATATATTCAAAGCCCTGAATGAAAAAAAGATGCAGGCTAGGATCCTTTATCCAGCAAGGCTATCCTTGAGGATAGAAGGAGAAATAAAGAGTTTCACAGACAAAAAAAAGCTGCAGGAGTTTAGCAACACTAAACCCATGCTAAAAGAAATATTGAAAGGGCTATTCTAAATAGAAAAGCAGCAGGATGCTACAGAAATGAGAAACACACAACTGGAAAGGTGATAACTCATGAATTACAAATAAAGTAAACATGAAATTATAAAAGAAGACATACAAATCACTGAGAGTGGGAGAGGGAGGCAGGGAAATATAGAATATTTTTTTCTTTCTTTTTTAAATTTTGTTAACAGTAGGATGGGTTTGAGATCATGTTACTATCAGTTTAATAAAAACAGTTATAGTAATGGGTTGATAGATTTACAAAAAAGGGTAACCACAAGCCAAAAATTTACAAAGGAGTCACAAAAATTAAATAAAATCCATGATAATACAAAGGAAAATTACCAAACCACAAAAGGAAGAAGAAAGGAACAAAGAGGATATACCAATTCAACTGCAAAGATAAGTTCAAAATGGCAATAAACACACATCTATCATTAATTACTGTAAATGTTAATGGACTAAATGCTCCAGTCAAAAGACACAGCGTGGCAGACTGGATAATAAAGCAAGAACCTTCAATAGGCTGCATACAAGAGACCCACTTTAGGGAGAATGAGTGAAAGAGTGAAAGGATGGAAAAGGATATTCCAGGCAAATGGAAAAGCCAAAAAAGCAGGTGTTGCACTACTGATTTCAGACAAAATAGACTTTAAAACAAAGGCCATAAAGAAAGATAAAGAAGGACATTTTATAATGATTAAAGGAGTGATACAAGATGAGGATATTACACTCGTTAATATATATGCACCCAATATAGGAGCACCTAAGTGCATACAAGAATTACTAACAGAGATAAAGGGGGATATTGATGGGAATACAATCATAGTTGGAGATTTTAACACTGCATTAACATCACTAGACAGATCTTCCAGACAGAAAATAAACAAGGCAACAGAGAAATTAAATACTACAATAGAAAAACTAGATTTGGTGGATATTTTCAGAGGATTACACCCCCCAAAAATAGGATATACATTCTTTTCAAGTGCACATGGAACATTTTGCAGGATCGATCATGTACTTGGGCACAAAAGAAACCTCAACAATTTTAAGAAGATAGAAATTATCTCAAGCATCTTTACTGACCACAATGCCATGAAACTGGAAATCAACAACAGAGAAACAAAGGAGAAAAAAAGGAAAGCATGGAGATTAAACAATATGTTATTGAAAAAACAATGGATCAATGAGGAAATCAAAGCTGAAATTAAAAAATACCTTGAGACAAATGATAATGAAAGCACAACCACTCAAAACCTATGGGACACAGCAAAGGCAGTGCTAAGAGGGAAGTTTATAGCGATACAGGCCTTCCTCAAAAAAGAAGAACAATCTCAAATAAACAATTTAACCCACCACCTGAATGAATTAGAAAAAGAAGAACAAAAAGCCCCAAAAAGCAGCAGAAGGAAGGAAATAATAAAGATCAGAGAGGAATTAAATACACTAGAGATTAACAAGACCATAGAAAAAATCAACCAAACCAAAAGCTGGTTTTTTGAAAAAGTAAATAAAATCGACAAACCTCTGGCCAAACTCACAAAGAAGAAAAAAGAGAGAGCACAAATTAGCAAAATAAGAAAGGAAAATGGAGAAATTACAACAAACAAAATAGAAATACAGAATATCATACGAGAATATTAGGAAAAACTATATGGAACCAAACTGGATAACCTAGAGGAGATGGACAAGTTTCTGGAAACATACTGTCCACCAAAACTGAATGAAGAAGAATCTGAACGCTTGAAAAATCCGATCACTAGAAAGGAAATAGAAATAGCAATTAAAAACCTCCCTACAAATAAAAGTCCAGGACCGGACGGCTTCACCGGGGAATTCTACCAAACATACAAAGAAGAACTCATACCAGTCCTTCTCAAACTCTTCCAGACGATTGAAAAGGAGGGAATACTCCCAAACTCATTCTATGAAGCCACCATCACCCTGATATCAAAACCAGGCAAAGACACTACAAAAAAAGAGAATTATAGGCCAATATCACTGATGAACATAGACGCCAAAATCCTCACCAAAATTTTAGCAAATAGAATCCAACAACACATAAAAAAGATTATACATCATGACCAAGTGGGGTTCATCCCAGGGACACAAGGCTGGTTCAACATACGCAAATCAATCAGTGTAATACATCACATCAACAAGAGAAAGGACAAAAACCACATGATCATCTCAATCGATGCAGAAAAAGCATTTGATAAAATTCAACACCCATTTATGATAAAAACTCTCGCCAAAGTGGGTCTAGAGGGAACATACCTCAACATAATAAAAGCTATATATGACAAACCTACAGCCAGCATAGTACTCAACGGTGAAAAACTCAAAAGCTTCCCACTAAAATCTGGGACAAGACAAGGATGCCCACTATCACCACTCCTATTCAACATAGTCCTGGAAGTCCTAGCCACAGCAGTCAGGCAAGAGAAAGAAAGAAAAGGGATCCAAATTGGAAAAGAAGAGGTAAAAGTGTCATTATATGCTGATGACATGCTACTATATATAGAAAACCCTTAAAGGTCCACACAAAAGCTACTAGAGCTGATTGAAAAATTCAGCAAGGTAGCAGGTTACAAAATTAACGTTCAAAAATCAGTTGCATTTCTTTACGCTAACGATAAATCAACAGAAGAAGAAAGTAAAGAAACAATCCCCTTTAAAATAGCACCCAAAGTAATAAAATATCTGGGAATAAATCTAACCAAGGAGGTGAAAGAATTATACACAGAAAACTATAAACCATTGATGAAGGAAATTAAAGAAGACTTTAAAAAATGGAAAGATATTCCATGCTCTTGGATTGGAAGAATCAATATTGTTAAAATGGTCACACTGCCCAAGGCAATCTACAGATTTAATGCAATCCCTATCCAATTACCCAGGACATATTTCACAGAACTAGAAAAAATCATCATAAAATTCATATGGAACCATCAAAGACCTAGAATTGCCAAAGCATTACTGAAGAGAAAGAAAGAGGCTGGAGGAATAACTCTCCCAGACTTCAGACAATACTATAGAGCTACAGTCATCAAGACAGCATGGTATTGGTACCAAAACAGACATATAGACCAATGGAACAGAATAGAGAGCCCAGAAATGAGCCCACAAACTTTTGGTCAACTCATCTTTGACAAAAGAGGCAAGAATATACATTGGAGTGAAGACAGTCTCTTCAGCAAATGGTGTTGGGAAAACTGGACAGCAGCATGTAAAACAATGAAGCTAGAACACTCCCTTACACCATATACAAAAATCAACTCAAAATGGATTAAAGACTTAAACATAAGACAAGATACAATAAACCTCCTAGAGGAAAACATAGGCAAAACATTATCTGACATACATCTCAAAAATTTTCTCCTAGAAGAAATAAAAGCAAGAATAAACAAATGGGACCTAATGAAACTTACAAACTTCTGCACAGCAAAGGAAACCAGAAGTAAAAGAAGAAGAAAACCTACGGAATGGGAGAAATTTTTTGCAAGTGAAACCGACAAAGGCTTGATCTCCAGAATATATAAGCAGCTCATACGACTCAATAAGAAAAAAATAAACAACCCAATCCAAAAATGGGCAGAAGACCTAAACAAGCAATTCTCCAAGGAAGACATACAAATGATCAAAAAGCACATGAAAAAATGCTCAATATCACTAATTATCAGAGAAATGCAAATCAAAACTACAATGAGGTATCACCTCACACCAGTCAGAATGGCCGTCATTCAAAAATCCACAAATGACATATGCTGGAGAGGCTGTGGAGAAAGGGGAACCCTCCTACACTGCTGGTGGGAATGCAGTTTGGTGCAGCCACTATGGAAAACAGTGTGGAGATTCCTCAAAAGACTAGGAATAGACTTACCATATGACCCAGGAATCCCACTCCTGGGCTTGTATCCAGAAGGAAATCTACTTCAGGATGACACCTGCACCCCAATGTTCATAGCAGCACTATTTACAATAGCCAAAACATGGAAACAGCCTAAATGTCCATCAACAGGTGACTGGATAAAGAAGTGGTGTTATATTTATACAATGGAATACTACTCAGCCATAAAAACCGACAACATAATGCCATTTGCAGCAACATGGATGCTCCTGGAGAATGTCATTCTAAGTGAAGTAAGCCAGAAAGAGAAAGAAAAATACCATATGAGATCGCTCATATGTGGAATCTAAAAAAACAAAAACAAACAAACAAACAAAAACAAAGCGTAAATAAAGGACAGAAATAGACTCACAGACAGAGAATACAGACTTGTGGTTACCAGGGGGGTGGAGGGTGGGAAGGGATAGACTGGGATTTCAAAATTGTAGAATAGACTACACTGTATAGCACAGGGAAATATACACAAAATGTTATGATAACTCACAGAGATAAAAATGTGACAATGAGTGTGTATATGTCCATGAATAACTGAAAAATTGTGCTGAACACTGGAATTTGACACAACATTGTAAAATGATTATAAATCAATAAAAAATGTTAAAAAAAATACAGTTTGATACAATACAGTGCCATTCAGTGCCTTACAATACAGTATAATAATACAGTGCAGTGCCATGTAATGCAATGCAAAACAAAACACTCTTTTTCAGAAGACAGAAACTGAGAATTGCACGAGTCTTGGCTCCTCATTTCATAGGTGGGGAGAGGGTATAGCTCAGTGGTAGAGTGTGTGCTTAGTATGCACGAGGTCCTGGGTTCAATCCCCAGTACCTCCATTTAAAAATAAATAAATAAACCTAATTACCCCTCAGGAAAATAAAATAAAAATAAAAAATACATATACAAGGAAATAGAGGCCCAAAGAGGCATAATGATCTACCTAATAATTTATTCAAACATAGCAGTTCTTGAAATCTTTAAAATTTGACAATATTGATAAGAATATGCAGATAATGATCTGTCATTAGTCATTGTCAAAGCAAATGAGAAGTAATCTTAAACTGTAATCTAGCTCAACAATGAAGAATAAAGAACATCAAAGTGAGAAGCTGAACAGATAAGAACAAATGGAAAGAACCTGGGTTTGATGCCGGTGGAAACCCTGCTACACCGGACTGTTGTGGTGGAACAGGGTCTGGTTTCAGGATTTGGGAATGTGACTTTGGACATCACCAGGGGCATAAAGGCCTGTTTTTAAAAATTAAAAAAAAGAAAAAATTGAGAACCCAGATGTAAACATTATTTTCTCACCTCTTAGTCTTGGTCAAAACCAAAATTCAAGTGAGTAAATTTGAAGATCTAATTAACTTTATTCATCAATTCATTAAGCAGATGGCATTCCATCTAGAAAATAAAAGCTACTCCCAGATTTTATAGAAACTAGAAAAGAGGTGGACAAGGAGGTTATTTGCAAAAGAAAACAAAAGATTGTTTCAGGGCAAAGTTATCTCTCTAGTGCTGACCAGGAAATTCCAGAAATTTCATTCCTGGGAGAGGTTGAAACTTCAGTTAACTCTTGGTTTACTGACCTAAGGGTGAGTGGCTCCACCTTGAACCTGTTATTTCTTCTTCTTTTTCCTTCTTTTTTTTTTTTTTTTTTTTTTTTGATAGTTCATTACCCATCTTTTTTTGGGGTCTAAATTGCTAGGATCCTCTTTCACATGCCCAAGAAACCAGGAATCTCATGAACTATTCCTGATTTTTAACCTAGGCTATGTTTTTATGGTACTGAAAATGTACTCTATTTGAATTTTAATACCATATTTAGATACTTCTACTTAGAAGTTATGAATACTTCGGCAATTTGAGGGGAAAAGAGTGGTTATGTTGGGGTAAGAGGTTCTTGTCCCAGAAAGAATTTAGAGACAAGATGCAGAGGTTAAGAAAGCGAAACAAGGATTTATTAAGGGATAGACCCAGGTGGGTGACTGCCCCGAGTTTTCCTTGGCAAGCAAGTTATATGAGTGTAAAAATGGGTGGGCAGAATATTCACTGGTGGGGAGGGGTTTGGGGTCGTCTTTCCTGATCTTCATCCCAGCTCCATCTTCCCAGGTGGGGAGGAGGGATTTTTCGTCATTACTTAGTCTTGATTGGAAAGTTGGATGAGGTAATAATGAACAAAAGGTTACATTCGGATGAGGAGTATCATAAGCAAAAGGTTACATTTGGTCAAAGGTCATAATGATCAAAAGGTTACATTCGGATGGTTGGGATTCCTGTCCTGTCCCACCCTTCTGACTCCAGAACACTTATCAACCCAGAAGGAATGGTTTTTTATCAGTCCAGAGGATCCTGTTTTTCTTGGTCTGTCCAAGGACCCCCGTTGTTCACAAGATGTATGATTTTCTGCCATTTGCCCATGTCACCCTTTCTCTGCTCATATCTAGCTACCTGCCTGCTCTAACGATTACTTCTTTCAAAATATTAATTCTTAACTGAAAAGGAAAACACTCTTATTTTTGTAGGGCACTTAATGAGATACTGGGACAGGCATGAGGCAGGGAGCTTTTCACAGTCTGTTCTCGTGGCCCTGCAAGATGAGGCTTCTTTTTTACTGCTCACAAACTGTGATGAAATCACTTTTCACCCTCCCCTCAGATCTCTTGACAAATGAGTCCATCAAAAAGACTTTGGAAATGATATCTGTTCATGTTTCTCAAATTTTTATATTAAGTATGGTATTCTGAAGCTTATATTAAGATGTGCTATTTTTTTTCTTCTTGCAGATGGTACTATTAACAATTATCGAGTCTGGTATTATCTTGAGATCCATAGCACTCCTGCACCACCCTTAAAAACTACTCAAGTGGAAGGTGCTGCTCTGGTAAGAGACCATTGAATATTTATAGACTCTGTCTTTTTGCAAACAGTTGGAGCTTTTGTTGTGTTACTGAACTCAGGTTCAGCTGCTCAAAAGCCAGTAATTTGAGATGCAAGTGTCAGTAGAAGGAAAAGGTGCTTTAATCAGAAAAGCCAGCAATCTGGGGAGACAGTGGACTCATGTCCAGAGATCAGCTCCAAAGATTCTGCTCAGTCATGACAGTTTTTAAAGGGGAAAATTGAGGGGGAAATCTGAGTGAATCATTGAGGTGGGAGGTTAGGTTCTGCATCCTTCTTCATTGTGTGCAGACTGACTGACTCTTCAGATGTGATCTTGCCCATGTAATCTGCCTATAGGATTGCTAAGGGGGCTACTGGGGGTAGAGAGCTAATCATTCTTTAACTGCTTCATTCTTCAAGGCATGGTGTGCATTCGGGAGAGCATAAGTCAGGAGTTAGTTTCAATTTCCTAGTGATCTCATTCCTTTAACTAGGTTCTTTTAAGGTTAGAGGGGGACAGAAAAGGGCGAACAGGAAAGGGGCAAAAGATCTGCTTTCAGTTGTATACCTAAATCGATGTCCTTAAAAAATATCCATGTTAAATGAGCATATTTGGATAAATTATTCAAATTATAGCAATTTTATTTTAAATCCAGTAATATGCACCTTAAATGCTTATAGAAAGCATCTTTCAATTCTATGGTATCATAATGGCTGTACTGATGAGCATTTTACCTGCGTGTTTCAAGAGTTACTAGCACAGACTTAACCTTAGCCTGTGTGCTTTCCTCACACATGATGAAAACAGGATTGTACTCGCTAGACTCTTTCAGTATTCATTCTCCCTGGTTTCTACAGCAGACCTTTCACTTTGAAATACAGTTCAAGCAACTGTCATCAAGTTGGGGTTTTAAATAATAGTGACAAGGAATAGGATTGTCTTATGTGAAGTATTAAAGTATTAAATCCTGGACTAAATCCATGTCCAGGATTATTTGATAAAGTCAAATATTGAGAGTCTTGATTTAAATGAAACATGAGCACAGTATTGTTATTAATCATGTTTTAATTTGATTTACCTAATTTTATTTAATTATTGTTAGTACTCATTTATTTAAATCAAATATTTAAATTAGCCATAAATAATGGTTATTTTCATTTTTAAATATGCAGGTGGATTTCTTCATAGAGTGATTATTTAGAATCTTCAACTTTTGCTCCAGTATAGAAAATAGAACTTAAAATACTTTGAGTCTATAAATCAATTATTTGCTCACCTTCTTCTCCCTGGGTAAATCTCTGTTGAGGCATAGAAAATGGATGGTTAAACTATTGAAATGCACTCAAGTATCACTTGCAAAAGCTTTCTCTTCTACGTGGAAAATTATTTAATATGATGATGATAGAATCACTTCATTCAGTGAAAATGCTTATTTCCATGACCCTGTTATCACTGCAGAATAGAATCTTTCTTAAAGACTATTTTTAAATGGCATAACGTGAATTATGAAACCACTTGCTGTGGAAAATGATTACTGGAGGAAATTTTCCTCTGCCTTTGTAGGTACTTCTGGCTGGTCAGAGAATTAAACTGACATGAGACAGATTAGCAAGAGAAAATCAAATAAAAGTTTAATAACATGTGTACATGGGAGAGACCCAGCAGAACTGAGTAACTCGCCAAATAGCTGAAACCGGCACCTTAAATACCATCTTTAGTTAGAGACAAAAGAGGATGTTGGGGGTAGTGTTATGGGACTTCTAAGAGGAGGAAGGCAATTCACATGGAGATGGAAAAGCAAATGTTTGGTAAACAATGTTTGCTGGGCCAGGCAGAGGCAATGCGACACAGAGAGAAATTTTAACAAACAGACTCTGCTGGATTCCTGCCTGTCTCTGCACCTAGTTCATACTAGTCTACAGTGATCACTCCCTTCCTGGAACAGGTCCTCTGTCTGTCTCCTGTTAGGCAGTTAGGGGGAAGGTCAGAAATTCTTCCTGAATCTTTTGGGTGTTGATTCTTTCCAATTTGAAATAATCCAAGTGTCGAACAGACATTTTGAGGTGGCAAGTTTTGCTCACATATGACAGTTATCTCTTTATCAGGACACAGGAGAAAAAATAACTTTTAAAGTAGGTCCAGAAGAAATTGGGACCATGATGTGGTACCTCAAAAAGGGGGACATTGGCTTCCTTACTAATAAGGAACAAAACTTAGCATCAGCAACTACTAGATTGCTGTAAGCTGGTGTGCTGTACTAATTAAATGTTCACTTTCAACTGAAGTTGGTGAAGGGGAGTCATTTTCAACTAATTCTACCCACATAGGCTACCAATGACAGTGATGTTGTTGCCAAGTTATTTGCATTTTCCCACCTTTCTAATAGTAACCACCTAAGGTAAAAACTTATTATTAGCTCTGTAACTTTCGGACATGAAGATTTAGTTGGTAGGGATGGTATGGGTTCTTTTAAATAATCCCATCAAATAAACCTCTGTGCACTTTTTTTTTTTTTAATGACTATATTCTGGATTGGACCCAGGACCTCAGGCATGCTAAGCACACACTCTGCTGCTGAGCTATACCATCTCCTATGTGCATGTCTTGAAGAGGAAGCTTTCTGAATACTTCAGGAAGTACACTAAAATGATTGTCCTCACCTATATATTGTTTCCTAATTTTTTTTTACTGCATTTGCTGTTTTTGCTAAACTTTTGAGAAATACTTTACTTAATCCTTAAATCATCAGCTGTGGCAATGGAGCTTCAAGACACTAAGCCTTCTCTGATTTTCCACCTGCATCTTAGCTTTTGTGGCATTCAACCCAATTTCCACACTTTCCCTAGAGATGAATCACCAGTTAGAATCTCTTAAAGCAGGGTTTTTGTGAGAAATATTTACTCCTCGAGGCACACAAATTCCGTTATTTCTGATAGCCAGTTCCAAAAATCAGATTATATTCACAATAAACAACAATTGGTTGTTAGTAGTCCATTCTCTTTTGTGTAAAGTATTTAGTATTTCTCTTTGAATTTTTTTTCTTCCAGTTTTACTGAGATATAATTGATATACAGCACTACATAAGTTTAAGGTGTTTAAGGTGCACAGCATAATGATTTGGCTTACATACATCATGAAAGTTTAGTGAATATCCATCATCTTATATAGATACAAAATAAAAGAAAAAGAAAAAAAGTTTTTCCCTGTGATGAGAACTTTTAGGATTTAGTCTCTTAACACCATTTTTATATAACATACAGAATTGTTAATTATCTTTATCGGGTTGTACATTATATCCCTAGTATTTATTTATTTTATAACAAGAAGCTTGCACCTATTGACCAACTTCATCCAATTTTCCCTCCCCCACCCTCTGGCTCTGATAACCACAAACTTGACCTCTTTTTCTATGAGTTTGTTAGTTTATTGGTTTGTTGAAGTGTAATTGACCTACAACACTATGTTAGTTCCTGGTGCATGACATAGGGATTCATTATTTTTATACATTATAAAATGATCACCTCTCTCTTGGAAATTTTAACATGTAGTGCCTTCTGTTCCATTTTGTTTGAACACAAAAATCTCTTGTATGTCGTATAGTTTGGCTGTGGGAGAATGTTGAGACTAATCTATTGCCTTCCCGTTGATAGTCAGTATAATCCCAATACATAGCAATGAGCTAAAAACAAATCTTGAGTGTGTCAACGACACCTTATACGCTTTAAGTTTTAAATCAGTCGTAGCCTCTATAATATTTGTTCTCTTGTCAGTGACAGTTGCATGACCATTTCTTTACCTGGTTTTTCATTCTATAAGCAACCTTCAGTTAAATGCATTATGTTGTTAGTGATGAGACCCAGAAATCTCTCCACAAGCTAGTAAGAGAGGAGCTTAGTTAAAAACACTATTAATCCACTTGGTGTTAAGTATAATAACATATGAGTTGCCAACCATTTCCAATTAAGTTTCTAGTTTAAAATTTTAGCCTCCATCATATGAAAAAGCTGTATTTTGAGGTATTTACTTTGTTATGTATTTTCTTCTTTCCTTCATATTTTTATATTCTTTATTTTTTCTGTGCCCTGTCACAGAATATATCATGAATTTTGCACATTATTGAAATTTTTCTTCTTCATATAATGTTGAAGTAGCAAAAATTAGCATTCTGCTTTGAATGTATCTTGACAAGTTGTGAACAATTCTTAAATCAAATTTTAAAAAAATCTCATGGTCTATTTTGTGTTAAATAATTGTATATATATATATGTGTGTGTGTGTGTATGTATATATACACATGTAAGAGATTGATTGATTCTCTGTACATATAGGCAAATATATACATATATAGGTGTATACACACACACACACACACACACACACACATATACATACATATATATTTCTTATTATATCTGTATCTAGAGTGAACCTATCTTAAACAGCCAAGCAGGAGGATACTTCCTAGGAATTTGTCCCTGTAATTAGATAAATATCTGTTTGTCACCGCTTTTCATAGTTTTTCCCCCCTTCAAGGTTATGGGAAATGTCTGAATACACATGAACAAACCTGTAGACTGTTCAGGCGTTTCTGGCTTTTTCACAACTCCTCAGTGCCTATCAGTGTGTCCTCACCCCCACGTCATCCCCAGTCTGACATTAGCACCCACCTCGATTGCACCTCTGCATTCTGTATGCCTCAGGTTGGGTGGTGAAGGATTGGAGATGATGGGGTGGGGGTATGAGGCATGACTTCTGTAGGGACAGTGACATGCAGATGGCAGTAGCAGAGGAATGACAACGGTATTTGTAGTTTATAGCTATCTACCTGGGTCGTCTGAGTTCTGTACTGCTGACGCTGACTTTTCAATTTGGGAAAATCACCGAGACAGTTTATAGTTATCACTTCTTCTGAATTACATAGAACACTTCAAAATACCCTTCAGGACAGTTTATTTATTGAGTTGGTAATGTTTTCAAATTGATTAAATTAAAATGAAAGTTTTCCTTAATACTATGTCTTATTTAAATTAATATTACTTTGTTTTTGGAGCTCAAAATTAATCCTTGTATAATGAACTCATGATTATCTTCTAGGAAAGGATATGGTGAAAAATACTTCTTGCTAGTGCATATTGAATTGTCATTGACTCAATTAGGCTTTTATGGACAAAAAAAAAACCCATAATCTTTATTTGTTCTGACCCAATGAGAGTAGGAAGTGATGAAGTTTTCATTACAAATACTCTGAATTAAAATTTTGCTCTTCAGAGAAGGTATGAATCTTTTGTTATTTTTGAGACTCCAGAGAATTAGGTTGCAAGGATTCTCCAGAGACTGCAGTGCTGCTTAGTGCTGGTAGTTCAAAGCAGTTGAGGATTGCTGCCTGGAAGGCTGCTCTGTGAAAGATTTTGATGGGGCATCCAGACCTACTGGATAAGAAAGAGTGAAATAATCAGGTAGTGATACTTGCCATGAATGTGTCAAGGAAGAGCAGTAACAAAGATGCCCCTTAGCTGCCAGCCACATTTCCCAAGAGATTTGGCTAACCACGTAGAATGTCACAACACATCTGTAACAAAAAACATACTTCTGTTATATGACTTATAGTTCACAGAGGAAACAGATTTAAAATGGTTTTGTTTTATTTTGAGTTGAAAATTTATATCTGATAAAATACATAGAGCAATTCAATATTCCAGTACTTTTTTCCTCTTTAGACCAGAGTTTTTCAATGTACAGGTCTCAAAATGAACATTTTTTAAAAATAAATGAATACAGTAGAAGAGAAGAAAATAGAAGTATCAGAGAAATCACATGTGGTAAGAGTAGGGACTGTTTTGTGAAACTTTTTTTTCAGTGGTGTGTGTATATGGGCCAATCGTGATAGAAAATGAATTACTCTGCTGGTGATGGGGAGGGTACAGCTCAGTGGTAGAGCATATGCTTAACATGCATGAGGTCCTGGGCTCAACCCCCAGTACCTCAATCAATCAATCGATCGTAAATCTAATTTCCTCCCCTCCCCCAGAAAAAAAATGAATTATTCTGAAAGTCAGTGGTTTAGATCTTAGCATTTTTACTACTCTGAAGAAGCTGTAACATTGTCTTAAACTGATGCTGATCTTCTCAGAAAAATATCAGAGTACTAGACCAGCACAAACGTCTAATCCAAAATTTCATTTCTGGACAAGACATTTCAATTTTCTGTTTAAAGACCTGGGCATAGTTTCTAGGCCAATATATGGTTGTTGGTATTTGTTATCATGGCATATTCCTTTGGTTTAGTTGCTGATTTGTGTGACTCTCAGAAACTTTGTAGGAGGCTATGTTCTTTAACAGTCTTATAAAAGACTTATAAAGACTTATAAAATCTGTCAAGTTACCTAGGAAATAGTAAACTTTGTGATGCAATGCCATTGTTGAGTTCTTTGTATTTTATATTTTTTCCTTCTTTATAATTATGAACCCTGGATATTTTACTATAGGAATTTAATGCCCATTTATTTTAGGAATCTATGATTCTAGTACCCCTTGAAACTATCTTAGATGGTCATTTTTATTGCATTCATAAATAAATCTGATTTGTAACAAATGGTATCTACTGTAATCTAGTAATTGTAAACTTGTATATATCCTTGAATTCCATCTTTCTTACCAGATGTTGTTTACCACACTAAATGCTATTTCCATTCCCCTAAAATACAGTATTTGTCCACTCATAATTTTTAGAGGTAATCAAGCAAATACTTGTTCCATGGATGAAGCTGTCATGTCTCTTGAAGATACGTTTTGTGAATAACTCTCTCCGCATCACCACCCGTCCCCACCAACTTATCAAGGATTTTTTTGTCACTCCTGTAATGTGATTTTATAAACTTCAAAATAGCTCCATGTTCTAAAGTACATCCATTTCCAAGCTTTAAATTATGACTAAAATGTCCAACATTCTCAAATTTCATTTGTTTAAGGCATTATAGACAACTGGTCTTTGTTAAGACTGAGATATATCCTGCCTGTTTAATCACATTTAACATATTTGCTTCAAGTAGTGGTGATCACGGCCGTAGTGGGATGAAATATGTCATTAGCCAGAATGGATCAGAATGCAGATCAGAAAATGTCTTGGAACCTGAAGAGTGCCTTCCAGGACTGAGTGGATGTAGCTTAGGAGGCAGGACAGGAGAAACCAGACAGAAGGAAGGAATCTAAACCAGGAGGGAGTCATATCATCAGCATAATTTGAGTTCTTAGTTGAAATTGTACCTAGAACTTGATGCTCATGTAGAGAGCTGCTTAAACGTGTGTCCTCTGAATCAGCAGCAGCAGCCACAGCTTTTTTAAAATAGAAGTTTTTGAGACCCATTCCAGATCTACTGAATCAGAATCTTTGAGGAAGGGGGCCAGTCCTCTATATCTTAGCAGCCTCTACAGATGATTCTTATGCGTCCTGAAGTCTGAGTGCCACAGCTAGAGGAAACATTGACAGACAGACCTCACAGTAATAATGGTACTAAAGAAAAATATATTTTAAATGTAATTTTGCAGTTTCCTTAGCATTTCGCTCAATGGATCTCTTAGAGTATTTGTTGTTGAAAAAAATAATGTTACCATGTACCAAGGCTAAACAAGGAAAATGTATGAGAGGTTAAAAATGAGTGAGATACATTCAATAGTGGATCAAGGAGAAAAATAAAACACATGGCCTAATGTTGTGTAAAAGTTTTCCTTGCATTGGCTTCCATAGGACAGTGACTCTGTGCTGACACTAGGAGCTGATTATGTTTTTGTTTTGTAATTCTAGGATAATGTTTGTATCAAAATCCCTCTCTTTAATCCAAAAAGGAAAATAATTCACATAAAGGTGCAGTTATCGAGTGCTGCGTTTAGTGGTAACAGGAAACTTTCCCTGTTTCCATTACAATCTGTCAAGTCCGTCATAAGGTATACTCCAGCGACTACAGACTGTAAAGAGGAAAGGTAGGATTTGAGTGTGGCATTATGTTTTATTGTTGATCCTTTGAAATGAATCTGTAAAATTATTTATTTGCATGCTGTAATCATTCAGATTATACTTATTCATAGTTTTAACTTTAATACAATTCATTGATAAAATGTACTAATTCAGAGTTACCATTATTTTTTAGTGCAAAAATATTATTTGTTAGACTATCATGTCAAATAATTCCTAAATTGCTCCTGATATACTCTCTTTCATTTCACTTTTAAATAACCATATTTTTCTGTAAAAACTGAACCAAATGAAAATGATTCCATAAGGACTAAGGGGTAAATTTCCAATTTTCCTGGTGAAAATTCATTTATATTTTATATTCTCAATTAAATACAGATCACTAACATACACCCAAATACATGCATATATTAAGAGTGCAATGACAAGTGTTCTCACAGCATAATTATGAAAAACTTTCTTTGCATTGTGTATTCATATACACACACACAAACACATAGCCTCTATGCTCATGATTAACTTAGCTTATAGTAAAATAATCAACTTTATTTGTTTCAAAAGTCATCTAATTTATTTATTATAGTTTTAAAGATTATACTTAGTATTGGTGTGTACAGTGCATTGCATTACTCTGTGAAGATGCCCTTTGCTAGTTTATATGCTCTTTCAGAGTTAGAATAATTCTTATTTTAATGAACAATAAATAAATGAATATATTTGTGAAATTTCAAAGGATAAAAATTTTATAATGTGAAGCATGAAAATGTAAATTATAATGTATTATAAAAGGCACTATTTTGATAGATTACCATTAGAAATATGGGCTCGTCTTCTCCCCCCAGTGTGACTATAGAGGCTTTGTGAGCACAGACTGAATCTTGAATTTTCTTTATCACCATACATTAAAAGATGTACTTTGGGCTGATACTGACTGACTGCCTGCTCTGTTGTCATCACTGGAACGTGTATTTTACATGCATACATACCTAAAATTCCCACAGTAACCATAAGAGGTAGAAATGATTGCTCCCATTTTATAAGTGATGAAATTGAAGTTCAAAAAGTTAGGTGACTTGTTCAAGGCCGTACAAATAAAAGATGACAGAGCTGGGATACTGGCACAGTTTTACTTTTAGACTATCACACAATCTGTCTCTGTCTCCCCAAAGGTGAGCACATACTGATGATAAAGGAAGCTCTCCAGAGCTGCATGTGACTAGATAGCCTTCACATGAAAATGTGCATGTGTTCGACTCAACAAACTAAATTTGATTTACTCACAGTTCACATGCAGGACTTTGCTTGATATAGCTCCTGTAAGACATTTGAATCACCTCTGTTTAAGCATTTTTCATTGATTCAACAGGAATTTATTAAACACATAGTAATGATAACACTTTTTCTTGAATAATGAAGTGATTTTCTCACCAAAAATGGAAATAATTTTAAATATATCTACAACAAAAGTAGAATGTGTCACAGAGTAATTGTCAAATATTATATTTGAAACTACTTATTTGGGATTTATTTTTTTCCTGCCAAGTTCATATTATGCACAAACTAAAACTGCTGACAAGATTTTGTATATTTCTCTCCACCAGCATTATTTTTCAGCCTCATACAGGTATAGAGTTTTGGTATTTACTGAAGGTAACTACTGATGGACCAGAACCAACCATACTGCCAGAATTAAATTGTGACCTTGGAAAGTAAGTTTTATTTAATAGATAAAATTATTTTGCGGAAGGAAAAAAATTATCTAAAAGAGTATTGTTAAAATGCATTTAATCTTCTAAAATAAGACATGAATATATATTTTACTAATTGATTTACTTCTCCAGGGAAGTTTGATATTTAAACTACCGTGTGGAATATATGTAACTGAATCACTATGCTTTATACCAGAAATTAACAAAACTTTGTAAACTGACTACACTTCAATAAATATATAAATAAACAAATGCACACTATCCTGTGGAAAACTTGTGTGAAAGAAAAACAGCTCAGGACTTAGTAAAGAGAGGCTTTTCTTCAAAATGATTATTGCAAGGGAGGAAAAGGGACTATTGAAATAGTTGGAGGGGTAGTTGGACGGGGACTGTTGCAATTTGGAGATCATTCACCTCTCAGAAATCTACAAACGTCTCAACAGCAAACGGAACAGGCTTTTTCTTTTCTAGGCTCAAGGAGGGGTAAGCAGAGATAACCAGAATCCTTGGAGGGAAAGCTGGACAAGGAAGGGAAAATGACCAGTAGGGACTGATAGGAAAAAGTCTCTCTGTGGTCAGTTGATCCCCAGGAGAAGCCCAATTGGGAGGCACGTTGCACATTTTTTGTGCTTGCTCAAGCTTGGGAACAAACAGAGTTCAGGGGCCTGTAGGAAAGATAGAAGGCTGACTAAAGTTTAGTTAAGGCAAAGCGGAGGTTAACCAATGGGCAATTGAGAATACTTGGTCCCTTGGTTAATACCATGTGCCCTTGAGATACGACCATTTCTATTTAGGTGATTGAGTTCCTGTTACATGTCTGGCACTAAGTTTAGTGCTGCTAACCAAGGGGCAACCACAATTCCTGCTTTTAAACAGTATGTCTTGATTGTGGTGGTGGTTTTATGGGTGTGAACATCACTGCAAGTGATTTATTAAGGAGGTGAACCCAGTAAGAAAAAGAAGTAAGAGAATAGGGAATGCAGAATAAGCAAAGGGAAGAAGCTAAGCAAGGGTGTGATTGCAGGTAGAGTCCCAAACTTGGTCTGATCCTGCAGAGGGCTCTGGAGCATAAATCACATCTCAGAGTTTGTCTTGGCTTGATGCCAAGATTCTAGGCTGTTTTTTTCTTTTTCTTTTTCTTTTTCTTCTCTCTCTCTTTTGTTTTTTAAATGGAAGTACTGGAGATTGAACCCAGGACCTCATGCATGCTAAGCACACACTCGACCACTGAGCTATTCCCTCCCCAAGGTTTTTGAACTCCCATACTAGTTACTATAAGCTTCCTCTGGATGAACTATAAATTCCCAGGCACTTCTGCTGTAGGGCTGAGGAGGCTGCAGGACCCAAGGGCAATCATCTGAAGGTCTCAGATGGAAGGTAAACAGCACATATGTGAAAGTTGGGAAATGGGGACAGAGACTTGGTAAAAATCTTCTAGGGAAACTAGGTAGAGTACTGGCAGTGTCTGCTACAAGTTATTTACAAATTTATTTCTAGATTTCTGTTTTTTCTTGTTTTAATATGTATACTGATATGTGAAAACTATATACATGTATGTAGGTACAATTGTTAATAAATGTAAGAAAGTCTTGTGAAAATATTGGGCTGAACCAATTTTACAGTCATGTTTTTTTTTATCCTACTAAAAATTGTTTACCTTTTTTCTTTCTTTTTATGTCTTTGGGTTTCTTTAACATGTTTTCCTAAACCTTAATTTCTTTTTATCTAAGTCAAACTGTATATAATTTAAAGTCACATAATATTAAAAGATGTTTGATAGTCACTATTTTTTTCACGAGTCCTGTCCTGGATCTTTATCTTCTTCCCAAGTTTGCATGGTGTTTAATTGTACCCAGTTGCCTTACAATTCTTGAAGATATATATTGGTGTGGCTCTATTTTTGTAAATTTTTTTCTGGATAGGTGGGGTCTCTTTCAATATGGAAACACTGAGATATTCTAACACACCTTAGAATGGCTAGAATTTTGAAATCAAGGTTTCAGCAGGACTATGCTTACTGTGAGACCAAAAAGGGAGACTCCTTCTTGTCTCTTCTGGCTTCTGGCCATCTTTGGTGTTCCTTGATGCATCTTTACCTCCATTCTCATATGGTCATCTTCTCATGTGTCTTTACATCATCTTCTTATAAGGATACTAATCATGTTGGATTAAAGTGCACCCTACTCCAGTATGACCACAGCTTAACTAATTACATCTGAAATGACCCTCTTCCAAATAAGGTCACATTCTGAGGTGTTGAGAGTTAGAACCTCCCTGTATCTTTTAGGGGGATGCAGTTCAACCCATAATAGTCATCAAGTTTGTAAAGTTATTATTGAACAAGATTATGAACAACTTCACTACCTTTGTTTTTCCTTCCAGGTTTGCCACTGAGATAATTCATTTAGACAATCCTACACATGAAACTTTAGAATTGCAAGCAACGAACAGTAATCCTGATCATTTTGTCCTGGAGATTAACCGGTCACCAGTAAGTATATTCAGAAAGCCAAGCAACCTACCACTACTAGAACATTTTCCAATTCTGATTTGGGGACACCATGGAGTATTAGCATTTGAATTATTAATCAGGTTTCAAATGATAAAATTTTTAAATATAACACACACATATATATCTCCCCAATTTTAATTTATCAAGAAAACCAATATCATGTCCCTATTAATTTTTAAAATTATATGTGCTGGATTAATGCTCATTATCACTGAACTCTAAGTAAACTGGTTGTGCTTTATTTCTAACCCTTTTGGTAACCAGTTTTTGCAGTAGTTTCCCAATAATATGATTTTGACTCAACAGTCAATCTATGTGTCCAAGTCTCAAGAGGCCAGTTCTTTTTAGCCTTTCCTGAGCTCCTACCACCACTCCCTCTCTACTTCCTGAGAGTGCTGACAGCACCTCTCTCCTTTCTCTGCCCCATTTTCGCATTCCTTGATCCCTGGCAGAGACTAGAGCTGGTCAATGGGCCTCAGTCACTCTCTCCTCCTCCAAGTAGCAAAACAAGATCTGAAGGTTTAGCATCCCTGCCTATATTTCCAAAACATATGATACCAAATATAGAAAGTGAATGCCAAACCATGCTTTCATTAAACTTCAAAATGATAATTGCAATAGATTATTTTCTTCAGAGGACCTCACGGTCCTCATGAAGCCCTTATTAAGTAGATGAGATATTTAAATGAAGGCTTTTACTATTTGCTGTTTGATGATTGTTCAACAAATCTATAATGTGATTTCTTCATTTATATTTTGAATACCTGTCTCTTGTCACTCACTGGTTGCCAACTAATATCGTGATAAGAAACTTGTTCTTAACTGCCATAATGTGTCAGATCACATGTTGCTAAGTATTACATTGCTAAAATTGGTGTATATAGTTTAATCTTAGAAAAATTATATTAAAATATACACACATATTTGTATTACTTAACACCATATTTTCCATAAATTAAACAGAATATGATGTTCACACTATAGTTTACATATAACTGAACTTACTCATTAGTCAGTGATGTTTTCATGTCCTTTGTATCACTACTTTAATGGAAGAATCTAATCTGTGGCCCAAGGGAAAATAAATGCATTATATTACAAACACCTTCTTATACTGCATAATGAAAAAGATGGTCTCCGCTTAACATTTCCAACCATGGCTTTCTAGTCCATTTGTTCTTTTATACACTTAGCAAATATTATTGAGCCCTGAATAGACAATTAACTTTAATATTAAGAAACAGCTCAAAAATAAATTTATAGATGAGAAAAACACCAGTATATGTTATAGAACAAATAGGAACACACATTAATGGTAATGATAATAAATGGAAAGTATACTATTTATGTATATAGGTTTATAATGTATATATCACTTTATACATACACACACACACACACATACATATGTATATGTAACTTTACACCTGGTTTTGTTGCATAATATTCACGTTTACATGTTAAGGATTTTTAAATATTGGTGATGAGCCATAAATGCTTCAATAAGTAAGCATAGACTGATTATCATGGCAAATAATGATATTAAAAACTTTTCCCTCCGTCTATATATTATGAAAAATTTCAAAAAGATACAGAAGTTGAAAGAATAATACAGTGCACAAACTTACACCTTCTATCGTGGTTCTTATATTAATAGTTTGTTACATTTTTTCTGTCTTTTCTCTCGTACATTTCTTACTATTTAATCTGAAGGTAAGTTGTAGATGCTATTTCAGCACAAAGTCATTCAGATTATATTTCTGAAGAGCATTTAGTCTCGTACATTATCTAGTATCCTGTCCAAATTTATGTTTACTTAACTGTCACAAGAGTATCTTTTGCTCTTAAACTAGGATCTAATGTTAGCTCACACATTGGAATTGGTCCTCATGATGACACTTGTTTGTAATAAAATGTGAAGTTTCATAAATTTCCTGTATTTAATATATTATACATATGTCCTATCACACTAAACATGTAGGTTTGCTACAGTTAAATTCCAACCAACAGTGTTTATCTTTCTTTCCTTGAAACCATGGGAGATGGACTTTTTAGTGAATTTTAGGTGGAAATAAAGCAATTTTATTAAGTTATTGCTTGATTCTAAACACTACCTTAGTCTTTACTACATGCTTCTGGCAGATATTTATAGAAGAAGAATTTGAAGCCAGAGAGGCTAAAATACTTAAGCCACATGATTAGTAAGTGATAACTAGAATTAAAATCTAAGTTAATGTAGTAGTATATATTCTTCCAATAAAATGGATGATTTCTTATCTATCTATCTATATAGAGGAAAGAGGAGAAGAAACCTTTTTTGTCACATTTGTTAAATTGAAAGAACATATAAAATGCAACCTTTCTTACTTATTTTTTTGCTGAAGTTGATACTGAAGTTAAACTCCTTAAATGTACATTAACTCATAACTTGAAAATATTCGAGATATCAGAGGGAGAGCCAGCTGGAGACTGAACAAAAAATTTGCTGTAGATAAGCCATATATATATAGATATAGATATACACACACACACACACACACATATATATATACATACACACACACACATATATATATATAATAAGGAGGTAACTGTTCTAAAATTAAGTTTGTGGGGTTTTTTCCATGATCATTTTCAGAGTTTATTGAACATCAAGTGCTACATTCTATAAGGATTGAATGACACTGCTAAACTGCAAGTTTGCTTTTTTACAGGTTATCTTGCAAAATACATGAGTGAAAAAGTAATTGACTTACTTTTCAAACATGTGCCACTCATTCTGTCATTCTGTACATGTTGATATTAAATATTACGTCATTCACAGTGTAGCCTTTTGATTACATAAGATCTTCAAGCCCTCATTATATTATGACAGAGTTTCTGGCTTCTTTCACCATCTCTAAAGAGGTAACTCAGACTAATACAGTTCAAATTCAAATTATTCGAGCAGGTCACACCTTGAGGGTATGTATGATAAGACAAAGAGAAAACGTTATTGTACACCAAAGAAGCATCTCTTACATCTGCACTGAAACTTAGTTCATTTCTTTTGACATCACCAAGACTACAAATTGGGTTCCCAGGGGTTTGACATGTATCTTGGGATGGACAATAAACTATGGATTCTTAAATAAAACACACATTTCTATTATTGCAGATTCTAATTCAGCTTAAAAAATTAATCTTGATTTCTTTTTATAGATCAGTGTGGTCATTTTCTAGGTGAAGAACATGGTGTGAGCACTTCTAAACACTGGTTACCATGGGCTGTTTCACAGGTAGTCGCCAAGCAGGCACACTGAGAATGGTTAATGTGTACAAGGCAACACATTAATCATGCAAATAACAACCCTGCATATATCTAGCACACAAAGATGCTGGCTCAAACAAAAGTATTGATTTTTATTTCTCTTTCTTCTTTCTAAGTGTACACAACTGATCATACCTCCTCACTCCACCAGAGACATGCTTGTTCACTTTCGTCCTTCTGCTCTTGGAAGAGATGGTCATCAGACTTCCATCGTCTTCCACTGTACTCAGGTATGCAGAATGCTCTTGGACCAAGACAGGTTAATTAAATGTCACAGTCAATAAATAAGTAAATCTAATTCATCCATTTAACATCTTTGCAGGCAAAACAAATTTATTGTAAATTATTATTTAAATGAACTTCTAAAAACATAGTATACATCATGTATGTGGAGATATTTAAGAAAATTTTTAAATCCTTAGATCACTTGAATGAAGGAGACTGTATGCCCAGATTTAAAACATAAGTATTTTAATGTAAATGCTAAATGGCTAGCATTTATGTTAATTTTCTGACTTAGATTTTATTACTCAAGTTCTCATGAACTTAAATATAAAGCTGTATAAAATGTAGTCTTGCAAATATTACTCTGTTTTTATCTGAATATAAATTTTAAAAAATGATAGTTCATTTTTAAAGCATCTCTAAACTTGCTACATGCTGTTCTAAGAATTATTTCAATTCATCGCCACCATAGTCCTATGGCAGAAGTACGGTCAACCCCATTTTACAGGTCAGGGATATGAGACGCCCAGAAATTAACATCAGGCATCTAGTAGGAGGTCAAACCCAGACCTGAACCCAGGACATCTGGCTTCAGCCCATCTTCATGACTATTCTCACAGCTACCTACAGATTGCCGAGTCATAATTGTATTACTACCAATGAAAATTTTACATACGTTTTTACATTTATTATTATTTTTTACTTCTGGAAGTGATGCAGGAGTTAAGTAAATGGAAGTATATACTTTATATCCTATGGGACACCAAGGAACTTGCAGAACCCTACCATCTGCAAGGCAATGGAAGCAAATATAATACAGGGGGTTCCCCATGTCAGTGCAAGTCCTGTGAGTAACTGACGTGCCCTCTTTTCCAAAAAAAAAAAATGTCATTTAGAAAAAAAATGTTTTGAGGCTATTAAATTTTCTACGTGATTACTGACTTATACATGACCTGAAGCAATACTGTGGAAATATGCTTGACTCTCAAAATATTAAAGAAATAATATCTCAAAAATATTAAAGAAAACAGACAAACAGTAATCCTTCTCATACAAAAGGGAAGGTATAGTACAGATCATTGTCTTTCACAGAAATACTTTTAACAGGGCAGATCTTTTAAATCATTGCTTCATAGCAGAGTCAGCCCCTTCATCTTACTTAATTTGGGGGGACAGTTTAGTTGCTTACATTTTCGGTGGCAACTGTGTCTACTCAAGGTATCTGGCACATCAGCATGGCAATGATCAGTCCTCCGTCTTGATAGCTTTAGAAAATCCTGTTTGATTTCAGTTACCCTAAGCCTCTCCTTTCAAGTTGTAGCAAATCTCCAAGGTTTTATCTACAGTCAGACTTAAATCAATAACCCATCCTTTTAGCTACTGAGTCCAGACTGCTTCAACCTTTTCAATGTATTGCCCCAACCTTTGTGATTTTTGTTGCCTTTTCTTTTTCGCTTTTATTTTTCCCTTTCTATGCTTGAATCATTCAGGACTTCCTCTTCTTTTAATTCATCTAGTCGACGTTCATTGCAGGCAAAACCAGTTCATCCTAAAGTATTAATTGAATGAACTTTTTGAAATACAGTATGTATTATATATGTGTAGGCATTTAAAGAAGATATATTTAAAAATAAAATTTTAGGGCTTACTTTTCTAAGAGTTTGCAATTACTTTTAACCATCAGGGAAAAACAGATTTCTGTCCCTCTCTTGATTTCACTGATAAATATCAACTAACACACACACCTGAGTAGCTAGCTGATTAATCTAAAATCTAGTAATGACAATGCTAATAGGATAAGTTTTAGCTATTTCTGAATATGACTCTTTGCTGAACTTAAGGAAATGGCTACGGTTCATTACTTGTTTCCTTTGTTTCTGATTTGCATCCATGTGAAGAACTCTGCACTGTGAAAATCTAACTTCACACAAAAGTTGTTTGTGTAGATTTTGAATCCTGAGATTAATTTGGTTAGGACATCACAACTACAAATACCATAAACTCATAACAGGCCACCAGAGTCTCTCAATGACAGTGTGTTACTGCATAACAGAATAAGAGGAACACTGATCAGCAGCAAATGTGATCATCAAGCCTTCTCCTTGGTATCAAGCATTCTGTTCCGAGCTCTTCTTTCTTGGTTTTCAGTTTTTTGATTGTCATTTCCAAACAGTTGCCATTATTTATTTCATTTATACTCGATTATGTGACTCACTGTGTCCAAAGGTCAGAATAGTCAAAATGAAGGAAAAAGAGATGAAATCAGAGTGATTTTATTACCCAGCATGTATCTATGATCCTTGTAGCCTGTGTCTCTGGAAAACTCTGTTAATTCTTAGCAAGCTTGAATGCCCTTAAGCTCTGCTCAGCGTGAAAGCCACATCTACTATCTTTTACCTCCACTTGTTTCATCTTTCAGAGTCATCGGAATTGGCTCTTTAATGGTTTTACTGTGTTTCCTTTCAAAGAAGTTTGCGATAAAGATGCACTAAAACTGTTACTTCTTTTTTTAAAAAAAATGCACCTGTTCTCTGGGATGCTTTTTAATTTCCCTTTGTACCCAGGTGGATAATGTAAGCAAAGCTAGAGTGATTGTTGGATACTAATGTCCAAGAATGGTGGGATGTGGTTCAATTTAGAAGCGCCAATATTCCAGGCCACTTGGCAAAATGTGAAAACATGACCTTCTTGGTTCTGTAGTTTGGCTCATTCCCAGTGATTAAAGTAACCCAATTTCTGTCCTCCAGAATTTGTTTTGTAAAATAGCCAAAAAGTAAGTAATTTACATAAAACAGTTGTTAATGTAGTTGAGCTCTGACGCTTGATTCCAGTCAGTCAATTACGTGTGATCAAATTGGGACATCATAAGTGAAAATCTAGTGAACTTACGCTGGTAGAATCTCTAATTAAAAGTAATATAGTCATTTGAAGATACATGCAGATAAAACTTGCCTTTAATTCTCACTACTGTGACAGTATTTTATAGATTTTCTGTCACCACCTATCCTACTTTGAAACAATCTTAAAGCAAATTTCCCTGTTTTTATTGGAACTTAAGCTGGGAAACCTCTATGTAGTTTGAGAGGTGATAAACTAGGACATTGTTCACTGCTTTTTATTTAATGGCCTCTTCATTCATCAGTAACATTAGCAAAGTGTTTGGTACAGAATGGAGTCTCAAGGGACTTTTATTCTAAATGATACAAAGGGAACATTTTCAAACAGATCTTTGAGGGCTTATGAAACTCAGATAAGAACAGTGGCCACATTCAGTCTCCTTCACTAATTTTTGAGCCATACTTTTCATAGTGTGTGATAATAGAACATACACTCTACTAGGTGATGGGTGTAAATAATATGACAATTAGTTGTACACACTTCTGTTTAATGGGATTTCAATCTTTGCCTCACCTTCTTTACCTTGATGTGATAACCAAATTTCATTTAAAATTCTCCCTAAGATTGTAGAAACTTCATACAGCAATTAGTACCCAGTTTGTTAGATAAACTGATAAAAAAAAATAAAACCTTGAGCAGAAATGCATGGTTTTCATTAAGATTTCTCTTTTTTGTTGTTATCAGTAAACTTGTATACATTGAAATATGTTTAATACTTGAATATTGGTCTCTTGCCTTCTTTTTTTCAGTGTAAAAACACATTGATTTTTCAATAAAATCAAAAGCAATTTGAAAAAGAAAGGAAAGATTAAAACAATGCATGTTAAATATTAATAAAAGACTTCTTTTCTGTTAAAATTTTTATGTGTACTATATTAAGTGTTGCAAATAAAAAGTATGCAATTAGGACATACATTTTATGAATGTTTACCTTTAAACAGTTTAAAGACTGGATATTCTACCTCTCTGGAGTAGGACTATTTCCCCAGCCTCAAGAAATAGAAACAATAACCACATACCTTCATTTTCAATCATCTATTCTTATACCTTTCCAAAATCCCACCAAGGACGATGTTTTAATTGATATCATGCTAACAGGTGAGTTGTTTTTCTTATACTTTACATATGTTATTTTGTAAGTATTAATCAACCTTACTCTATCATAGAGTCCAAGGATTTTAGAGGTAGTGAACACTTTAGAGATCCGTTATTTCTACAACATTATTTTATTAAAGAGAAAACTTAATGGGTAAGAGATGAAGTTTTGTGACCAAAATCACAGCTCATAAATGATGAAGCCAGAATTGGAAATTAGGAATCTGTGTACCAAATCAAGTTCTTCTAATTTTATCTACAAATCCAAATACATGAATAAGTAAATTTGTACAGTTCCTGTGGTGTTACTCAAATATGCCAATGCTTATTGCTCAGAAGTTTACAGAAATTCCAGTGTTCTGATTTTGTTTCCTTTCCCCCTTTTCTTTATAAGTAGATAGTGTATTTGGATTAAATTTTGGCTCCAACCAAGAGTGTTCCTTTTTTCATGTCATATTGAAGATGTATGTTTTTAAATTTGATTGTGTTAAGTGTTTGGTCACTTTGTATTAAATGACCCAATAATGTGAGTCTGAAATAAAAATCAACTCTTTATAAGTTTTCTTAAACACATTTTAAATCTAAAATTGGACACTAACAATTTTAACTTTTCAACTGTAATTACTACTTCTAAAACTATTCCTACTACTATGATCTATTTTATAAAGTTCAGTTTCAGGGCTACAAAGAACACATATGTTAAGGTTTTTTAATGTAAATAACCAATTTACTCTCCAGAATGGTTATACTGTTGTAATTCATGCTGCCATCAGGAGTCTGTTACAGACATTACTACCCATTTTCTTGAACCTTGTAAGCCCTGAGTATAAGCATTCTCCTTAATCCCTGTCAATCTGATTGTGGGAAAATTGTATCTCATCATCATTGCAAATTTACTATTTTTTTGTTAATGCTGAAGCTGAACACTATCATTGACCTATTGGAGTTCTCATCTTTCCTGATCATCTCCTCATGCTCTTGGTATGAAATAGTTAAGAAACATGAAGAACATAGTGTCATCTCACATAAAATTCCCTAATGAATACTTTGTGATGAGAAGAGACATACAGTTTAGTAAATACTGATTGCAGGCTCAAGGAAGCCAGCATTTTAATATGAAAGAGACTTGAGCATATATATAAACAGAAAGAATAAGCCACAGTTGAGCAAAAGTTAAAGCTATAAAGGAGGTAGGATTTAACTGATGGGCCAAAGCTCTGGGAGGACTCGAGTCAGAGTTGAGGGAGAAGGAAGAGCCATGAATAGGAGGGGCATTTGTACCTTTGGACAAGTGGAGATAAGGTAAAACAAATGTGAATGTAGATCAAGTGTAGATAGTAGAGGGGCTTTCGTATTAAGAGCATTCAGGTTTACATTTTTCATCTGCTGTGAAAAGCAGATATATTAAGAGATCTGAAGAGTGGCACAGTGGTTTGAAATAATTTCTGGAGGGAAAGGAAGATGGAGCTGACAAAATTCAAACACAAAAATGTAATTGGCTGGGGTTGCAAACCACAAATTTAGGTAGGTACCAAGAAAATTTGTATTTGTGAAGTTTATACCACTTGTAGGGCTCAGAATTCCCTGGTGTGGGAGCACTCAAGGCTGATAAATGGAACTTTCCAGGGAATAGAATTTTCAGGGTAATTGCAGCCAAATCACTTCATAACTGTAAGAGTGTTATAAAAACAGATTGGATCAAGATTTTCATATTAAAAAGTGGAATAATTTGTGACTTCTCAATTTTCTTTAATTGATCTAAAATGTTTTCTGCTGTATAACAGGAAAAAGCAGTAAGCTTGATCATCGAAAATGTATTAGTCTTTTGTAATTTAAAACAGACTCTTTTAAGTAAACTCACTCTCTCTTGGGTGAATGTTTAAACTCTCAGGTTCCCCCCTTTCTCCCTCAACCTGAGGATGTTAGAGACCAAAAAAGACACTGACCTCTGGTATCTTCCTCTGTTACACTTTCTCTATTACTTGATGAAAAGATTCCTTCTTTCCTTTCTCTCTCTCTGTTATAACCTCCTCCTTCTTCCTTTTGTGGACTCTTTTTTTTTCTAGCCACCATGTACATGTCTTCTTGTACTCATATTCCTTGGCAATCTGGCCTCATAATTTGACCTGAATTGAATTGTTGAAGGGCCACAAGGAAACATGACTGACAAGAATAAAAATATTTAACAGATATGCCAAATATTCTTATTAGAAAAAGTACTACATTAATGCCTACTCATTTAAATATTTATAAATGTATTAAAATTATTTCATGATAGGACCATGCAACCCCTTGCTGTCTTTCAAAAGAAGTTGTAAATGTTCCTGCTGATGCTACAGAATTCACAGAACCCCCTTAGGGAAGTTGATAGCAAGACTCATAATATAGCACCAAGAGAGGGGTTGATGCATGTGAGAGATCTCACAGTATTTCAGATCCTGCCTTCCTCATCTCTTTTATAGATAGATAGACAGACAGACAGACAGACATATAGATATAGAGTTACAGATGTATAAGATATATAGATAAACATATCTTTCAAAATTCACTATTTTTCCAAGAAGGCAGTATTTTTAGAACTGTAAACTCATTATCACACTTTTATATTGCCCCACTTCTCTAATGTCTTTTCTGCTGCTGCTATCTTGGCTCTTTTCATTTTGATCCCTTCTCTCAGAAATATTGCCCTTGGCTATTCAAAAAACTCTTTTAATTCTGTTTAATTAAATTCTGTTTAGTTCTTTAATTCTCCTGTGTGTTGTCTCTATATGTTCTTTCAGTTGACCATTATGCAAGGCAGAGTATAAAAAAAGATTGTATTTCAGGAGTCCATTCATATTTTAATCTATGCCAACTTAAAAAAGTGAATGAGGTAGGGTGGCTAGAGAGGAGATGTCCTAAACACCTGGAGAATAGTAGAGATGTATGCGAAGCAGGCCAGTAAAGAGTCCCATGAGGACCAGAATGCTACAGAAAAGCTTTCAAGTAGCCTAGGAAACTAGGATTTGTTCTGCATCACTGTGGCTATGCCCAATCTTTAACAAAAGACTCTGGAGTTTTTTTCAACGTGGAGCCTGAGGCTTAGAAATTTCCTGAAGCCATACAATGAGTAAGTGATAAAACAGGGTCTTGAACGCATCACGTCTAGCTATCTTCTCCAGGACCACCTGTCATTCTAAGTTGACTGATTATAAGTGGTACTTTAACAGCCCCGTACTGATAAGGCTCTAAAGAATGTCACTTGCCTTTCTTTTAGCTTCCTCCCCCTAGATCTCAGTGAAAGGGGCCTCCCTCTGTCCTATCAAAGGACCTCAAGAAATGCCCCTGAATGTCCCTCCTGACACACTTTTTCAGCTCTTTGGGACTCTCCATTCCCTTTTTAACATTGCCATTATACAGTAGCTCTGTCTGATCCACACATGCTTGGATTTCCTGTATTGGCCTCTGGGTTCAGCCGGGACATGTTCCCTTGCTCAGTGACTGGCATCTATGGGCTCAGTTCCCACAGTTCTCTCTCATTAGTAATTATGTCCTCCATCCTAGCCCCCTACTCATAAGTTTACCTCCTACTTAGCTGGAAATAAAGATGGAAAGAGGGAAGGTAGCAGTGAATGGAAAACAAGGATCTGAGTTAAAAACATTACAAATTAGGGCCCAATGTACACGTTAAGAATTTGAGGACACATCTCCATTATATGTATGTCTGTGCCCTTGCTCATATAACCATATTACAAACCTGCTAATTTATGTGCTTGCTAATGGCAGGGATTATGTTAATTCATAGATTTCTTCCTACCTAAATGAGTATTTCAGTCTTGGCATGTATGTTGATAAAGCAGGAGTTGAATATTCCATCACTGGCTATGTATCAAGCATCTGTTTTGTGCTGAAAACTGTCATATGCACATTTCACAACTACCTCATGTTTGGAATATACATACACACAAACATATATACACTTCGTATTTTGATTTTGTATGGTATTCTCCTTGTGAAATATCACTATGGATTATATACCAAAAAGTTACATGAATGCATGAAGCAGTAATTGATGCATGCAAGTAGTTGCTTTGATTACTTCTATTAAAGTAGCAATAGTCTTGAGATTAGTGAATCTTTTACTTAATCCAAATTTAAATGCGATTAATGGTTTGATTCTAATGTTTCAATATAAGTGGACTCTTTTCCAGATGTCAGTAGTTTTATTGAAGAGCAAAACAAAATAACAGTAGGGATAAAGGTGTGCATGCCAATTGATATAATTATCAAATATCAACTTCCACTTTGAAAGTTGATAAAATGTAAACAAAGTACTAATATAGCACAGTTACGATAAGTTAATCACACTTAATGGGATGTGGAGAGGCAATACCCAGTGCATTTGATTTCACACATTAAAATTAGTTTATGAAAATTTTGGCCCTGGAGGCCCTCTGAATCTTATCTAAAGTACCTCCAGAGTTGAATACATATTTATGTTAAATGTGTAGTGATCATTGCCAGTCAGGGTGTGCATAGCTTTATACAGAAGAGAGATAAATAGGTGTAAGAAGGAGTCCCACACTCTCAAAAAATCTCCCAAATTCAGACAGTCAACTATTTAAATATTTGAATTAACAAATAAGCAGTACTGGGTGATTTGAGATTGATGGGCAGGGAAATATGTAACAGTCTCTTTATGTCTGAGTTTAATCGGGTTATTTGTCATAGTTTGCTTTGCTCATAACAAATAGGTAACACTCTTGTTCTGTGGAAAAGTAGATGTAAAATGATTGTTACAGCCACTTTTCAGGCAAGTAATCTGAGACTCAACTTGCTTATAATTTAATTATTTTTAGGTGCTGTTTGGGAGCTTTAATCTTTGGAATTCCTTTTCTCTCCTTTAGTAGCTCTTAAAATTCAGTAAGCAGTAATTGGAAACTTATCAAAATTTGAATTCCCAGGTCCGCACTCAGTTATTCTAATTCATTATGTTTGGGGTAAGACCATCACAAGTTATTCCAATGCAGGCTGTCAGAAGACTACACTTTCAGAAATGTTGATCTTTACATAGTGGTCTCAAAATATACCTCATTTAGTAAATGTTTTTCAGCCTTCATTTCAGTGTATGTGTATTTACTTGTAAAATATTTCCAGGTAGTGTCAGCAACTCATATATTTAATGTCAATAAATTGATCGATCTCCTTTTCATAGAGAGTTAAATACATATAATTTATAATTTTTTTCATGATCCAATAGTTCGTCATATACAAATCCCATTTTACAAATAAATAAAATGTGCTTCCATTTAATAAAGCTGTAGGTGGCTTTTTTCTTGTTTTTTTTTTTTTTTTTTTCATTTAGTCTTTAATCCCCTTTCCATAGGACACCACTTTTTGTTTTGAAAAATGCCACAGCTACAGAAGAGCACAGTACAATGAATAGCCCTATACTTTTCATACAGATTCATCTCTTTCATCAATTGTTAACTTTTGGGGAACTTGCTTTATATCCTATCTCTATCTCTAGACATATAATTTCATCTCTAAAGCATGTATGGCCTTAGAAAAAGAACTTTCTCCAATATAATTGCAATACTATCAAATCCCCATCACACTGTTGCATTTAATCACAGAACATTCAATGTATAAAAATGTGTAGAGATTTAAAATTGGAAGACACAAGTGTGAACTTGGGCAAGAAACATCTCTCTGTATATTTTTTGTCTTCTCTATCTCCTAACACACTGAAGGATGTACCAGATAATCTCTAAGTTTGCTTCTAGCTAGTGATTCTATGATTCTTTGATCACTCACTGTGTGTTATCTGATGGCCCACTCTTTATTCAGGGAGGTTACGTGATCTCTCTGTTTAAAACAATGTCATTGTCATATTTCTGAGTAATGTCCCTGAGGCTGGGAAAAGAACCAAAAAAACCAAAAATGTTAACAGAAATGACTCTCTCTTCCTTCTCTGAATTTCTCTGTATCCAGATCTCTAGTAGGAATTTAATTGCTTTTACAAGCAATTTAAAAATACTACAGCTAGTGTCTGTATAAATTCATAGCTCTTATATCAACAGAAAAGAATAATCTCTCTTTTTCCATTTCTCTTTTGCATTGAGGACTACTGAACTTGTTTGCTGAGTTTTTGAATTATAGCAAATCTTTATTGGTTTTGAGAAGACATTCATTGAAAGAATAGTACCAGAGAAGACTGGAAAAAGACACCTCCAGACCACCTTTTTTTCTTTTTTTCTTTCTGTTATTTATTCCATTATAGTCAAAAGAGCACAATCTATATCATTTAGAGTATTTTAAATTTATTGAGGTTTGTTTTATGACCCAGGATGTGGTCTATCTTGGTGAATGTCCCATAGAAGCTTGAAAAAATACGGATTCTGCTGTTGTTTTGTGGAGTGTTCTACATATATCATTTAAATTCTGTCAGTTAATTTTGTTATTTGGATCTTCTGTGTCCTTGCTGATTTTCTGACTAGTAGATTTCTCTACCAGTTGCTGAGAGAGGGCTATTAAAATGTATAACTATAATGGTGTATTTGTTTATTTCTTCTTTTAGCTCCATTGATTTTTGCTTCATGTAAGTTGAGGCTCTGTTATAGACACATAAGGATTGTATGTCTTTCTGGTATATTGGTATTTTCTAATTATCTATTGTCCCTCTTTGTCTCAAGGAATTTTATTTTCTCTAAAGTTTGCCTTATGTGATATTAATATAACCATTCCTATTTTTTAAAATTAACATTTATTTGCATGGTACATCTTTTTCTATTCTTTGTCTTTCAGATTACCTACATAATTAAATTTGAAGAAGTTTCTTACAGAATGTTGTCAAATCATGTTTTTACATGTATTTATAATCAACTCTACCCTGGCTACCCTTTCCCTCAGCCTGCTACCCCAACAAGAGAATTTGAGTGCCACCTGTTTCTACCAAGCAAGAGATAGAAAATCAGCTCCCCTCCCCCCCTTTTTTTTGTCTGCCTCTCTTAGCTGATCTGCACTGGAAGCTTCTGTAGTGCCTTGTCTTTTTTATTGTCTCCATTAGTTTTTGAACATTTTGTTACTTTCTGGCACTATAAAATGTTCCACTTGCACCTTGTATTTAACTTGCTGTAAAGCTAGAATTAGGCATATTTCCAAGATTTGCTTGACAGAAATGAGGTGTTTAATATCTGAGATGTACTTATTGCTAGATGTGCTCATTGTTGCTGGGATGTCCCTTTCAGTGGACAGAGCAAAGAAATGTAATTATTAAAAATCATTATTTCATACTGATACCTCCTCTTCCAGTCCTACACCATAGGGTTCTTTATTCACCTCACTCTCACTTCTCCCACATGAAAAACCTGGTTCCCAACACATCAGTTCAATACTCATTTGCTGTGTCATAGCCATATACCCCTTATTTTTTCAAAATTACTATATTCTTTTTTTAATATATATTTTTATTGAAGTATAGTCAGTTTACAATGTTGTGTCCATTTCTGGTGTACAACATAATGCTTCAGTTATGTATGAACATAAATTCATTTTCATATTCTTTTTCACCATAAGTTACTACAAGATATTGAATACAGTTCCCTGTGCTATACAGTATGAACTTGTTTATCAAAATTACTATATTCTTACAACTACGAAAAAGAGAGAGAAGAAAAGAAAAAGGAACCAAAAATTACCAAAGTTAAAGCTATCTCAGCAGTTACTTTTTCCTCCTAGCATATATTGCATGACAATAGAACAGTCAGAGAACTATGGCCCAAATATTCTTTAATTTATTCTTTATTCTATGTAGTTTTGTTAGCAGTTTATACAGGGATGGATTCCTTATTTTTTAATTTAAATTCAGTTTTAACATTCGCTTTTTCAAACTCTTGAAATTTTATTTTGTTTCTGAATTTGTGAAACATTGTTCAAAGCTCAAAAGTGTATCAGAAGTCCTAGTTAAAGAAATCTCATTCTCATGTCTTTACCATCCACTACATTCTTAAGCAACTGGATAGATGACCATCTTGACCATCTTGACCATCTTCATTTGATTCTGATTTATCCATAATGTGTGTGTCTTTGCAGAAATGAGTGTATATGAATAAATGCATATATACACACATAGTTCTATTTCTCCCTCTATCTCACACAAAGGTAGAATACTATATAATTTCTTTTGCACCTTGCTAACTTCACCTAATAATGTGTCTGGAATCATAGTTAAAATAGTTAATGGACATTTTTCTCATTGGTTTTTGTGAGTTTTTAGTACCTCAGTTTTTTGCTGCACTGTTATTTATATATAAAATAGTCTCCACTACGTCGATCTTTTCATCATTTCCAATAATTTGCTATACAAATAATACCGCAATGCATATTCCTGTACAAATAATGCCTTTATATACATATTGTTTCATGTTTTAAGTATATATTTAAGGTATATTTCTACAAGTGGTATTCATGGGCAAAATCATAAATAAATATACAATTTTCCTATATGTTATAAAAATCCCCTTCATAAGTGTTGCAACACTCCCATTCTTTTCCAAGGCATCAGCTGATAATCTGGTTCAGTATACTTAAAATTATCAATGTCTATCATTACAGAGCTTTTTATCTTTTATACATATTAGGACTAAAAGCAAGTACTTGGTTTGTAGCCTGTAGGTATGTTTTGTATAATTGATTGATTTTTATATTTATTACTTTAAATTCTTATTAATGTTGTAAAATGTATATTTTTGCATATGTAAATATTAACTACCACAATCAATTTTTAGATAGTGTGCTCAAACAAGCTCACACTAATACCTGTTATCTGAATAGTTTATAGTAAAATTCCAAGAATTTATGAGTTAATTTTATATTATTTTTTCATATTATAGAGAAAACTATTAATAATGTTGAATATATTTTTCAAAATGGCATTTAAATCTTATTTTAAAATATACTCTGAAAAATGATCATCTGAAAGATTTCCTGTTAGAAGGAAATTTGGATTCTATTTCAATCTCCACTGATGTTTTTCCTCTTGAAGGTCACATTGAAGTGTAATATCTCTTTATTATTGTCATTAGCTCATGAAAAGCCCAAGAATCTTGTCATGGCTCAGTACTGGGACAGCTTCTTTGAAAAGACTTCTGCCTTCAAGTTTCGTGGTCTGAGTCATACAAAAGGTACAGGATTTTTACCTTATATTCTGTCATTCTATATGCTGTCATATTTCAGAAATGATGAACTATATGTCTTGTGTTAATAAATATTTCATGAAAATTAAATATACGATAAAAATTTTTGATACAAATTTTACTAAGTTGACAGAAAAGCATGGACAGTATAACCTCTAGGTATATTCATTGCATCTTTAGTTTTTAATTCCATAATGCATAAATACAACTAGTAAAATATTTTATCTCTGAGATTTTTGAGTGGTTGACTGTCATACCACTTAATACAAAAGTGTGTGTCAAAGAAGATTTACGAAAATTGAAAATACCAGTGTGCTAAAGCTGCTCACATTTATGAAAAATAATTGCGTCTTTACAAAGCTGATGATTCTCTGAAAATTTATTATAGGGTATATATTTGTTTGTATTATATATATTGGTCACCCCAGCTGCATACTTATGAACAGGAAAAAAAATACAAGACATAAGAAATAATGAAGTTGGTTAAAAATCTAAAGCTTACAAAATATGAATTTGCTCAAAATATTTTTAATCACAAATAACTTATCATAATAATTATGGTAAATATAAAATACAAATTATCTTAATATAATTAATACAAAAATAATGACTAAAATTAGTAACTACTAATAACATTCCAATGTAAGTTGGGTTCATGACTTTCTTTTATATTTGCTATAGTCATTTATATCTGCATCCTAAATCTCATTAATTTATTTCATTTAACTCTCAAAACACCTCCATGGTGTAGGTGTTATTATTCTTATTGAATCAAGGAGATTGCAGTTCAGAAAAGTTAACTTACACAAAATCAAAGCAGTTGCTTATTGGCAAAGCTGAACCACAACCACAGTGTGTCTGGTTTTAACATCTTTGTTTTCTATTTATTTGCAATGCATTAAAAAGAGTATGACCTACAGTTCACAAAAGAGGAAGTACAAATGGCCAAAGAATAACTGAAAATTTGTTCCATGTCACTAATACTCCAATAGATACTGCTTTAAATGATAGCCAACTAAGTTTTTCTTTTTTCTTTATTTTTCTATTTTAATGGAACTAATGAAATTGGAACAAACAGTGATTTGGGGAGTACAAATCACTACATAGTGTCTGAAAAGTATTTTGTAATGTACATAAAGCAACTTAGAAATTATCACCCTTTTGACCCAGTAATTCCAATTCTGGTGAGACCTTTTCAAGGAATAATCAAAAGATGGGTTATTTATCCACAGAGATGTTTGATAGTAAATTGTTTATAATAGCAAAAAAATTGGAAACCACCTTAATGCCAAATAACAACTTTGTTATATTTGTAGTAACTATTTATATGTCTGGTTAAATTTTAATTTTACTTATCCATTAAGTATTTGCGACATTTTCTTTTTTTTTAATTTCTTCCATTGATTCTACACTTTCAAAGTCTTTCTGCATTATGAAATCAAACGAAAATTTGCATATATTTTCTTTTTTTCTTCTTCTACTTTGTTTATAATGGGGAAAGAGTTATAGGTAGGTAAGCATCTTTTTCATTTGCTCCTTTAATTTATTCAGATTTTGCCTTTTTGCTATGTAATCACAATATAATTTGATCCCTCTTATTTAACTAGCAAGATCTTCATCTTTTCATTGAATAATAATTATTATTCTATTGTTTTATTTTTGCAGTGTGATATCCTATATTCAGATTATATGTATTGTCTCTTATAGATCTGTATTTCAGGTCTCATTCCAGTGCCATACAGTTTAAATCCTCCAGTTTTATGTTTTCTTATTTTATTTCCTTTTTCATTGTCATTTAAATCATTACTTTCCTTTTATCATCTATTTATCCTTCTAGAAAAAATTTAGAACAGTCTTTTAACAAGTTCCAAAAAGTCCAAGTAACATTTGATTGCAATTACCTTAAACCTATAGGCAAATTTGAAACCTACATCTTTACAATATTTAGTCTTCTTACCCAGGACCATTTATTTCCTCTATAATAATAAAGTCCTTTTTTGCATGACAACAACATAAAGCTTCCTGTGGCAGTACTCTGATTTAAGTAACACAAATAATGGGTAATGGTGATCAAAAGATACATACATACATACATAAAATGGTGGGAAATCATCTACTTTAAAAATAGAATTGTTGATGGGAATTATGGAAATTATTGTTTATTTTGCCAAAGTCAACAGCCTTATTGCATTAGTTTATAAAATTTTCATTTTTGTTTACTAATTTTGAACTGCTTATATACTGAAATGACTTTGGTTGGTTTTTATTTATTTTTTTAAAATTACTGGACTTTTGTTCTGCAGGAGGTGACTTTTAAGCTATTTTCAAATTAAAAATTAAATAACCCAGTTGGTAATTATATGTAATGTAATTTTTGTGCAACACAGAAACCAACATTTTGTGTTCCAATTTAAAATTTTCTAATTTGAAAAATAGAAATTATAAATGCACTTTCTTAATTATAATTTATATTGTTCTTACTGTCTTCAGATGGTTTTCAAATTTAATACAGTCTTCTGCTGAATTTTTCGATTAGCAGTGGATACCCTGCCTGTGCAGTGGGTTGATAGTTCAAAATATATTCCCTGCTGCTCTATATAATAAGATCGCCAAAGGGGTTTATTTATTTTCTATAAACTTCTTATTTAGTCTGGTATTCTTACATGGTATAATACTAATGCTAAGGATGTTCCTGATGATTTGGGGAACATAAACATTAAGGATACAACAGAAATAGGATCTCTGTTTCTTATATTACTATTGGCATTTTTAGACTTTGGGATTCGTTGGCCATATTGTAAAAATTGCCTCTAGGGATAATCTCGTATACCATGTAAAGCATTTGTATCCTTAAAACTAAATCTTTCTACATCTACATGGAACATTTCCTTGATGAATATTTGAAAACTGTAAATATTTTCTTATTCTTGATCACTGTTTACCTGATTGTGTACAGTGGAACACAGATTTCAAGGCATGAAAATAACTATGATGTGGGAAAAAAAGAAAAGAAAAAACAAGTTCTATTCTCAAATTCGGGAAGTACCAGCTTAAACAAAGATTTCCTTATAACAGGGTTTCCTAGGATTCTCTCTCTCTTTTTTTAAAATGTTTTGTGTATTTCCACTTAAAGGGAATGCTGTGTGTTTTGAACATTTATCTGGCTGAGAAACATACTTTTGTAAATGTTGTCAGATGAACTGATTCAGCAGAGAGATTCTAAATTTGTATCCTCCAATTTGCCATATAATGTGACAGTGCATTCAGTTCAATTCAGTTAAGTGCTAGGCATTAAAGGGAGACCACGTGACAGCTGGTATTACTAGTATATGTTCCTCAAATGTGAATGCTGCTGCTTCAGTCCATGGTAAGCTAGTCTATGCATCATCCCAGTCTCAACTTAACTTTACTAACATTTTGGTGTATATATGATAGGACATGGGTAAAAATAATTTCTATAAATATTCCTCATATTAACTTTCTGAAATTTTAAATTCCCTTGCATTTATGAAATCCCTTAATAAAATTGGATGGGTGAGTGGATGGATGGATGGATAGATAGATAGATAGATAGGTAGTTAGATATGGACCAAGACTAGAACTCTAGCCATTGACACTCTTTTTACATTGGAGAAAGACATTCACATCCATTTCATTCCTCTAAGGCAACTTTTTTTTTCCTAGAATTTTTCTTCCTTAAAATGAGCTCCATACTAGGCTATAGATAACTAAATACTTCATTTTGTTTTTAGTAGATTCACTGTTCTTTTTGTCATCTTTCTCTCAAAACTGTTGTCCAGAATTAGACAGGAGGGAAAAAAGGGTCTTCCTATTAGTGAAGAATCTTAACCTGCCAGGTTTTCACTTTAATGCTCATTTTTGTCTAGAGATCTACTTAGGTCAAGTAAGCAAGAATGAGACAAGAGTATAGGTGAATTGTGATCTCAGAAGACATTCTTCTACAAAGCTGTTACATGTATAAGACTTGCAGTGTTCTTTTTCTCTTTTGCTAGGAAGTAATCAAATGGCACTGAAGCAAAATCAAGATTAAACTCTTGAGAAGAAATCTTAGCTGCAACATTTTCATGGGTCCTCTGACTGTCATAGTTAAAAAAAAAACACAGGGAGGGGCTAAGGGATGATCATTATTATATATCATAGTGCAGCAATAGGGAGAGGGAGTAGGTACCACTTTACAAACGTATATTTGTGAAAAATTAGATGTAGGACCTGAGGAAGGGAGCCAAGCTGCAGGGATAGGGCATTAGATTTGTAGTGTGAGAATCTATGTTCTGGTTTTGACTGTAACATCAAATGTTACAAACTGTAGCGTTAGTTTGTGCTGGTTTCTGCACTCTCTAGACCCTGAAAAAATGAAAATCAGTTTTACCTAATAAGATGCTTTTTGAAGAACAAATACAATTGTGTATGTGAAGAAATTTCTTAGCACTAAAATTAGATACAAGTATTGGTTATTAATATTATTTGTATAGATGGAAATAGGTAAACCCAAAGATGGATTCCTGATTTTCTTCAGTTTTAGAAGAAACAAGACCTGGCACACTGCCAGTGCATGCCAGGGTATATATTTCTGAAAAATGAATGAAGAAATAAATGAGTTATTTTTCTTCTGAAATCCATTTGCTTTCTGGGTGAAACAATGACTAGACAAATGATTTTAATCTTCATCAACTACTCATTGATGAAATAGTCTTGTTGCCTTGGTGAATACCAGTTTTCTAGAGAAGGATTTCTTACAGAAGAGTAGATATCTATTTCTATATTTACATCTATATTTTAAAAGTATCCAGTTTTGTAGATAGCTATATTTATATCTATATTTGAAAATAATTCAACTTTGTTCTCCCTTTTTGATATCCCTAATCCTGTATATATTCTACTCTTATTCAACATTTTAATTTGAAACAATATCACCAAATTTCAGTTGTTCATATACTACTTTCGCAAATTTTGGCATTCTCTTTTATCACCTATATAACAATTTACCTAATAGTATTTTAATTGAAAACAGTGTCACTTGTTATGAACAGTAACAATGGACTCTGTTTCAAGAACTATTTTAAGCACTTTACAAATTCTAATTCATTTAGTCTTCATACAACCCTATAAGATAGATTCCATTAATACCCTTATGTTAAAGACGAGTATACTGAGATGTGCAGGAGTTCTATTCAAGATCACACTCACAATGTGTGCTGGAGCTTGGGTTTCAGTGTAGGTCTCAGGCTCTCTTACCCAACTCCACAATACTGTTATAAATAAAAGACAGCTGTAAAACATCAATCAGTAAATAATAAAATAAAAATTTTAAATATCTGTCCAAGTTTCACTCAGAAGTATCTTAAATCTCACTATTGCAAAAGAAGTTTTCCTGGGAAGCAGTCTCTGAGGAGGAGATTAGTGTACAGGAAGTGTATTAGGGAGTGGTATGCTCAGGGTCAGCAGTGCTGGGGGAAGAAGGGGATGAAGCAAGACTGAACAGAGGGCAGTGGGAACAAAGATGTCAGTTCACACCCTGGCAAGCACCAAAAGTAGGATAGCCCTTCAGAGAGTTGCCCTAATTTGGGAGGAGGAGACCAGGATTTTAGACCTCATTTTCTCACCCCCCAACTCTTCCCCCCACCTCACCCCTGCCATCAGTCCATCATGAAAGGTAGTCTGCTCCTGGAAAAGAGTTTATCCTTGGCCTGGTGACTCTCTCCAGCTGAAGGTAATTCTCCCAGAAAGCTGCTGTCTAGGTGCTATATACTGTCAATAATCATGATAGCTTGAGTCATAAAGTCATGAAGATATATTCCTCTTTTTACTAGAAGCGTTATTGTTTACTTTTCCTGATACTAATTTTAAATATGGTAAGCTGTTGGGGTCAAGGTTCATTTTATTCATTATGTATACCAAATTGTCCTAGCACCATTTATAGAAAAAGCCATCCTTTCTTTGACTGAATTGCTGTGACACTTTTCTCCTAAATCCAGTGGCAGTATGTGTATGAGTCTGTTTCTGTACTCTGTTCAGTTGCGGTTGTCTAGTCCTATAACCTTGCCCCAATACCTTATGTCTTAACTACTATAGCTATATGGCAAATCTTAATATGTGGTAACGTAAATCCTTCAAGTTTTTCCTCTTCAAGATTTTCATAGTTATTCTAAATCTTTTGCACTTTCATAATAATTTCAGAATCAGCTAGTTAATTTCCAAACACACACAGGCACACAGATACACACACATACCCCTGTTAGGACTTTTGCTTCAATTGTATTGAGACTATACATTGATCTGGGGGCAGCTGGCATCTTAGAAATACTGAGTTAATGAGTCTTTCACTCCAAGAACATGGTATTTCTCTCTATCTGATTTATCCAAATGGCTATCTATTTCTTTGAGATTTATTTAGAAGCCCATCTAATCCCTACTGATTTGATATACCAACATTATCATAGACTACACTGCCATGTGTACTTAGGTACTTTCTAGGTTATCTCTACTATTCCACTGATCTGCTTTTAAGAGCCAAAGCTACACTGTTTTAATTAGACTTTATAATGTGCTTTATTATGTGTTAAAGGTAGCTCTCTCATATTACTTCCACTTTTTTAGATTTTATAGGCTATTCTTCCCTGTTTATTTCTCTATATGAACCTTATAATAAATTTGACCACCTCTAGAGAAAACCTGATAGAAAATTTATTGGGATTATTTTAAATTTATAATTTACATGATAAGTTTATACATGCAGGAAGAAGTGCCGTTTCTGCAATATTGAATCTTTGTGTAGATGCCATTTTATGTATTTTTCACTAGTTCATCAGTTTTTTGTGCTTTCAGAAACATTTAAATTTTATTTTTAAAATATTTTTTCATGTGTTCTAATGGATGAATTATGCTCAAAACCACTTTAGATCACCTTTTAAAATAGCAATAGTATTAACAATGTATCTTATTCTTTATGTGATATTAGAGCAACAGAAAATAGGCAGTTTGTTGCCACATAATACAAACTACTTTTCTGATTATTTATACTTAATATTTTATTACTGATTGTAAGTGTAACAGCTCAGTATTATATTTTCTCTTACTACTTCCTAGATAACAAAAAGTCTTTACTTAAAATGATGACACTTTTCTCTGCTCAAGAATAGAAAACCTTTCATCATTTTCATGAGAAAGATTAATATAATTGAAAGTATTATTGTATAATGACTTTAGTACTCTTGATATACTATGATGCAGTGGTAAAAGGATTAGCACACTACTCAAAACATTTTACACAATGTTAATAATTTCTGTGAGGGCTAATTAAATTTTATCTCTGATTTAGAAGGAAAGATTTAGAGCTTCAATTTAGATTGTTGTCTTCAGAGTATTCACATTGTTAGGGAATCCTACTTCTGGTTAGATAAAGATTCCTGGCAGAAAGTGCCCCTTTTAAATGATACTAGGTTGTTGTACATCTGCCAGTAATTTCTAAAACTTTTCCATATCATCAAATAAGCAACATTTTTAATTGAAATATAATTGATTTACAATATTTCCTGAGTTTAAGGTATACGGCAAAGTGATTCAGTTACATGTATTTTTTCTTTTTCAGATCATTTTCTATTATAGGTTATTGTAAGATATTGCACATAGTTCCCTGTGCTATAACAGTAAATCCTTGTTGCTAATCTATTTTATGTACAGTAGTTTGTATCTGTTAGTCCTGTACTCTTAATTCATCCCTCCTCTCCTCCCTTTCTCCTTTGGTAGCCATAAGTTTTCTGTGTCTGTGAGTCTATTTTGTATGTAGATTCATTTGTATGATTTTTTATATTCCATATATAAGTGATGTCACATAACATTTGTCTTTCTCTGACTGACTTATTTCACTAAGTATAATATTCCCTAGGTCCAACCATGTTTCTGCAGATGCCAGTATTTCATTCTTTTTCTTGGCTGAGTAGTGTTCCATAACTCATCTTCATAAGCTGGTTATCTCTCGATGGACACTGAGTTGTTTCCATGTCTTGGCTATTATAAATAGTCCTGCTGTGTACATTGGGGTACACATATCTTTTTGCATTAGAGTTTTCATCTATTCCAGATACATACCCAGGAGTGGGGTTGCTGGATCATATGGTAACTATTTTTAGTTTTTTAAGGAACCTCCCTACTATTTTTCATAGTGGCTACGTGAATTTACATTCCTATCAATGTAGGAGGGTTCCCTTTTCTGCACACCCTCTCCAGCATTTATTATTTGTAGTCTTTTTGATGATAGTCATCATGACCAGTGTAAGGTGATGGATCATTGTGGTTTTGATTTGTATTTAATAATTAGCAATGTTGAACATCTTTTCATGAGCCTGTTGGCCATCTGTGTGTCTTCTTTGGAGAAATGTCTATTTAGGTCTTCTGCCCATTGTTTGATTGGGTTGTTTGTTTGTTTGATAATGAGTTGTATGAGCTATTTGTATATTTTGGAAATTAATTCCTTATCAGTTACATCATTTGCAGATATTTTTCTCCCAGTGTGTAGGTTGTTTTTCCACTTTGTTGATGGTTTCCTTTGCTGTGCAAATGCTTTTAAGTTTGAGTAGGTCCCATTTTTTTATTTTTACAAAACCTTTGCCTTGGGAGACTGACCTAAGAAAACATGGATACCATTTATGTCAGAGAATGTTTTGCCTATGTTCTCTTCTAGAAGTTTTGTATTGTCATGTCTTATATTTAGTACTTTAAACCGTTTGAGCTATTTTTTGTGTATGATGTGAGGGTATATTCTGATTTCATTGATTTACATGCTGCTGTCCAGGTTTCTCAACACCACTTGTTGAAGAGACTGTCTTTTCTTCATTGTATATTCTTTCTTCTTTTGTCAAAGATTAATTGACTATAGATGTGTGGGTTTATTTCTGGCCTCTCTTTTCTGTTCCACTGACATATAAGTCTGCTTTTGTGCTAATACCATGCTGTTTTGATTACTGTAGCTTGTAGTATTCTCTGAAGCCTGGGAGGGCTGTTCATCCAGCTTCATTTTCTTCAGTATTGGTTTGGCAATTCTGGGTCTTTTGTGGTTCCATATACATTTTAGGATTATTTGTTCTATTCTGTGAAAAATGTCATGGGTATTTTGATAAGGATTGCAATAAATCTATATATTGCTTTGGATAGTATGGCCATTTTTAACGATATTAATTCTTCCAGTACACAAGCATGGGATATCTTTCCATTTCTTTGAATCATCTTCAGTTTCCTTTATTAGTGTTTTATAGTTTTCAGCATATGGATCTTTCACCTCCTTAGCTAGGTTTATTCCTAAGTTTTTTGGTTGTTGTTGTGATTTTAAATGGAATTAGTTTTTTACTTTCTCTTTCTGACATTTCATTCTTAGTGTAAAGAAATGCAACAGATTTCTGTATATTAATCTTGTATTCTGCTGCCTTGTTGAGTTCATTTATTAGTTCTAATAATTTTTGTGTGGAGAGTTTAGTGTTTTCTATGTAGAGTGTTATGTCATCCACAGATTGACACTTGTACCTCTTCCCTTCCAATTTGAATAATTTTAATTTCTTTTTCTTTTCTGATTGCTGTGGCTAGGACTTCCAGTACTGTGTTGAATAGAAGTGGTGAGAGTGGTCATCCTTGTTTTGTTCCTGAATTTAGTGGGAATACTTTCAGCTTTTCATCATTAAACATTATGTTGGCTGTGAGTTTGTTATAAATGGCTTTTATTATGTTGAGATATGTTCCCTCTATACCCACTTTAGTGAGAGTTATTATCATGAATGGATATTGGATTTTGTCAAATGCTTTTTCTTCATCTATTAAGATGATCCTGTGGTTTTTGTCTTTCCTTTTGTTAATCTTATGTATCACACTGATTGATTTTTTTTTTTATGTTGAACCATCTTTGTGACCCTAGGCTGAATCCAACTTGATCACAGTGTGTGATCCTTTTTATATGTTGTTCGATTTGGTTTGCTAGTATTTTGTTGAGGATGTTTGCATCTATATTGAACAAAGATATTTGCTTGTGATTTTCTTTTTTTGTGGTATCTTTGTCTGGTTTTGATATCAGGGTGATAATGGCTTCATAAAATAAATTTGGTAATGTTCCCTCCTTTCAACTTAAAAAACTTTTTGATATCTCCCTGAGAGATATTTCTTTCAATCTATTATTTACTTATTGTGTTTGATTATAATATTTCTCCCATAAGCTTTTTTGTAGTGTTATGATTAAATAATCCTGTCTTTTGTATTCCCTAGGTCACCTCTCTTGGTTAGAAAGGTTTTCTCCTTCAAAAACTATGAAAATAGACTACTAAAATTTTTTCCAAGACTTGTAGAGTTTTTCAAAAATATTTAAATATATAATTCATCTGTAAGTTATCTTTGTATTTGGTATGCAGAATTTCCCATTTGTTTTCCCTTTAGCTAGGTATCAAGTTGTAATTGTGTCATTTGTGAAATAGACCAGCCCTTTCCCACTAAATGGAAACACCACTAATATAATTAAGATATAAATTGTATCTTGTATATTATTAAAATTAATGCAAATCAGCAATTTATATGGATATATTATCATAATATAATATACTGATGCAATTTAGACACATTAACTATTTAATATATTAGTTATGAAATATATTAATTGATACATGTTACTGAAATAATATATTCATAAACACATGTTTCAAAGTTTATTTTTTATAATTTTGTTTTTTCATTAATTTTGTTATAATCACCCAGTGACTATTTTTAAATTATGGTTTTTATAGTGTGTGCTAATATCTCATATGGCTAGTCCATTTCTGTATTCTCAATATGACACATCAAAAACCAGGGCTATAAAGTATTAATTTTGATGTTGCTTAAAAAATAGCCCATTGTGAGCATAGAATATCTGGGAAGTAAGATCAAAATACTATCATTGACTTTATTAATCCATCTTAAAAAGATAATTCTTACAGTTTTATATGTGCCTTTTGATAAGTAATGCATTTTCTCTTCTACTTTATTGCCTATCTGTAATGGATAAGGTAACAGATTGGATTAATTTCAGCAACGGAATGGAAATTATTTTTTAAAAGAATCAATAATGTTAGAAATGAAAACACAGAGAAAAGGTATAAATAATGCCTTGGATTAATTGGCAGATTTGACACAGTCAAGGAAAGAATCTGGAATTTTCAAGTTAGGGCAATAAAAATTCCACTAACTTAAAGAAAAAGTAAGACAGGAAAAAAGAGAACATTGAAGAGTTGTAGAAACAATATCTGACAGTCCTACATACTTGTAATTCAAAAAGGCAGAGAGATAGTAAGAATACCACAGATGAGAAGAGGAAACATTTGGAAAGATAATAACTCAGTTTTTTTAACCTAGGAAAATCATACTTAAACTGCTGAAAACACATAACAAAACAAAAATCTTGAAAGTAGCCAGATTTTTCTGTTTAAAAAAAGGCACGTTACATACAGAAAAGACTTCTCTTCATAAACCATGCAATCTAGATGATAATGGAGTGACATCTTTAGCGATTAAAGAAAAAATACTATCAATTCATAATTCCATATCCAGCAAAAATACTTTTTATATAAAGAATTTTAGAATTCTTCAAGTCAATTTCCAAAAACCAATGTATTTCTATATACTAACAATGGACAATTGGAGTTTGACATTAAAAAAGTCATTTACAATAACAAAAAAAACCTTGCAATTAAAAAATCTAAAAAAATAATGTACTGGAGCTATATATCCAATAGTAGAAAACACTAATGCGAGAAATCTAATAAGCCTAAATAAATAGGCATGTCATGTTCATTGGTTTAAGACCAGATACTGTTAAAATGTCACTGCTCTCCAATTTGATATATAGATCCAATGCATTTGCAATCTGTTGCTCATCAGACTTTTTTTTGTAGGTATTGACAAGTTCATTGTAAAATATGTATGAAAAACAAAAGAACTAGAATTTCCAAAAAATTTTCAGAAGGAAAAACAAAATTGGAAGACTTAAACTCACAGATTTTAAGATATACCTAAAAACTGTTAATTTGTATTCACTAAATATAGGCATAAAGAGCAAATGAACAGAGGAGAAAACTCAGGTTTACATTCAAACAAATATAGTCAAGTGGATGTTTTGGGGTCTGAAGAAGTACTAAATACATAATTGATATAAACAAGGTTTAGTGATGAACAAATTAGAAGGTGAACATTCAAAGAGAAAGGGGTATTTGCACCATCTCAAAGTATTTCCACAAAATATTTACTAAGTACAAAGGGGAAATACTAATTCTACATTGGAGAACCTGGTAGATACCACCTCAACTAAATAATAAATATTATAATGACCAGTAATAAAATATAGCAATATCATGTATCCCTTGATAATTGGACACTGAGAAGGGAAAATACTCTCTCGGTATTATTCCCCCAAATTATATCCTCAATCTTACAATAAGAAAATATAAGACAAAGTCAAACTGAAGGATAGTCTATAAAATAACTAATCAGTACTCTTCAAACGTGTCAAGATCATAAAAGAAGGAAAAGCTGAGTCACAAATTGTAAGAGACTCAGAGGATGTGGGGTTTAAATGCATTGCAGAATCTTGAACTGGACCCTGTGATATAAAATAACATTAGTGAAATAATTGATGTTATCTGAATTAAGTATATAGATTAGTTAATCATATTGTACCAATGTTACTTTCTTAGTTTTGATAATTATACATTTCTGAATAAAAAGTTTTAAAAAATCTGTTGGATAATATCATGTTTGGAATTATTCCAAACACCAAATATTTTTTAGTTTTATTATTAAAAATCTATGACATATTTTATAATTTCTGGAAGACTGTGTGAGTCTTTCTTTGTGTGAGGTAAATTTAGGATGATAATGTGATGATCAATTGAGTTTGGTTGGTACATGCATTTTAGTATATTGAATACTTATTGCCAAAACTTCTGTACAGGGTCATTACACTCTATCATTATGGTTACTTCCTTCTTTATGCTTTCAACTCTCTTGTCTATCTTCCTCCTTCTGTTCACTTGGTAAAACCACAACTGTGGTGAGTTAGTCAGTGATTGCTGCATTAAAACTGCATAACAAACAATCCCATGATCTAAAGTCCTATAACCAGAAACATTTATTTTTCTTGTTCACGGATCTCAGCTGGACAACTCGTCTTGAGATTGTGCATTCAGGTTCAGGATTGCTGGATAGGTTTACTCGTTCTGGGACATACATAGAATATGTTCTTATTGTGGCTGGAAGAGGCCCAAGAGGACAAATGGAAATACAGTATACTTCATAGGGTCTCAGTTTGCATACTTCACCTGCACCTGGATTCCACTGGTCAAATTAAGTCACATTGAGTATCCATGGGGATGGGAGATATATTTTCCCTACCATAAGACCAGAAACATGAAAATATGGCCATGATTGTGTAATTATGGTAAGGAAGAGGAGTGAAGTATCAGGAAAAGTGATCCAGTCTACTACATCAGACACAAACCAAAACTACCTTTTCTACACTCGCACAAAGAGCTAATTATGGCTGAAAGACAAAGACAAAACAAAACAAGATAAAAAAAAAATCTGACTTTACTACCATGACTAGGGCCAAATGGTTTGTGCCTCTGTCACAAGCCAGCCCCTCCACTTGTGTCCCAGGTCCCACCTCTTCTAATTTCTACAGCCACCTTACCTTTCAATTACTTCATCTGACCTATATCTTGTGTTTCCATTAACTGGATGATTCTCACAGTATTTACCAGCATATTGTAATATCAGTATATATTAAACCAACAGCTTGACCTATTGGCCCCTTCAGCTATCAACCTATTTTTCTCTTCTTATTTGAAGCAAAATTCCTAGAAGGAGTTGTTTAGACTCATTGTCTGTACTTCTTTTTTTAGTTGAGGTATAATTGATATATAATATTACATTAGTTTCAGGTGTACAACATAATGATTTGATATTTGTATACATTGTGAAAGGATGACCACAATAAATCTAGTTAACATCTCTCACCAGACAATGGTTACAAATAATGTTTTTCTTATGATGAGAACTTCTAAGATCTCTTTTAGCAACTTTCAAATATGCCATAAAGTATTATTAACTATAGTCACCATACCATACATTACATCCTCATGACTTATTATATAGCTGGAAGTTTTTGCTTTTTGACCCCCTTCACCCATTTTGCCCACCCACCCCACCATCCCCTACCTCTGGCAACCACCAGTCAATCTGTTCTCTGTATCTATGAGTTTGGTTTTGTTTTTGTTTTAGACTTCACATATAAGTGAGATCATATGGTATTGTCTTTCTCTCACTTATTTCACTTAGCATAATGCCCTTGAGATCTATCCATGTTGTCACAAATGGCAAGATTTCTTTCTTTTTTATGACTAAATAATATCCCATTGTATATACTATTTTTTTTTATCCATTCATCTGTCAGTGAGCACTTAGGTTGTTTCCATAGCTTGGCTATTATAAATAATGCTGCACTGACTGTTGAATGAATAATGCAGTGAACATGGGGGTAAATGTATCTTTTTGAGTTAGTGTTTTCATTTACCTTGGATAAATACTCATAAGTGGAATTGCTGGATCATATGATAGTTTCAGTTCTAATTTTTTGAGGAAACTCCATGCTGTTTTCCATAGTGGCTGCAGCAATTTACATCCCACCAACAGTGCACAAGGGTTTCCCTCTTCTCCACACCCTTACCAACACTTGTTATCTCTTGTCTTTTTGATAATAGCCATTCTAACAAGCATGATGTGATATCACATTGTGGTTTTGATTTGTATTTCCCTGATGATTACTCATGTTGAGCATCTTTCCACATACTTATTGGCCATCTGTATGTCTTTGGAAAAATATCTGTTCTGACCTTCTGCCCATTTTTTAATCAGATTGGGGTTTTGCCATTGAGGTATGAGTTCTTTGCATATTTTGAATATTAATCCCTTATCAGATATATGATTTGAAAATATTTTCTCCCATTCAGTAGTTTGCATTTTCATTTTGTTGGTGGTTTCATTTGCTGTGCAGAATGTCTTGACTTCTTTTTCTCCAGTTCTCAAACTTACTTCAGTGAAGATTTAATCTTGACAATTTGAGATTGCTTTTATCTAAGAAATCACGGCTTTCATGTTTCATTATGTATAGGTCAGTGGTATGTCCTTATATCTCAGTAGCATTCGACATAGTTGACTTTTCTGTCCTTAAGATGTTATAGTCACTTGGCTTTAGTTTTTCTCTTATGTCGTTGTTCAGTCCTTCTGAGTCTTCTTTTCTGTCTCTTATTTGCTATCAGAATTCTAGATGTTAGCTTAATTTAGGGCTTAGTTCAGTCTCTTCCCCAGTTACAGTATCTTCCTGGATATTTTTTTCAGGCTTGTAGATACCATTTATATATGACCTCCAAATTTATATCTCCAACTCTAAACTTCCTCCTGAGTTTCAACTGCATATTTTCATCTTCACATGGATACCTTGTAGCTGTCTCCCACTAAATATTACTCTTGATATACCTGTCTCCTCACTTATGCCTGTTTATTCCCCAAATATTTCTCCATCTTAGTCACCACTATTTATCCAGTTTATCTTTCCAAAAACCTAGGAGTCATACTTGATTCCTTTTTTTTCTCATTGCAAAGTTCCAGCCCATGAGTAGATACTGATAGCAAAGCGTAAAGATATATCCCATTTTTGACCACTTTTTACCACCTCAACCACTTTCACCCGAGACTGTACCACTTGAACTACTGCAACAGCTTCCTTTATTTCGGTCTTGCATCCTGTACTCTAATCTGCACACAAAAGACAGAGTGATTTCTTGTAAAACTTAAATTGGGTTGTATCACTATGCTGTTTAAAACCTCCACATGTTTTCCAGTTCATCTTTAGGAGGTAAAGTCAGAAAGGCCCACATGATGTGATCCATGCTTTTCTTTATGACCTCACCTTCTCTATTCTCTCCTGCCCTTCTCTGAGCTACTGACTGCGTCAGAATTCTGAGCTACTTCCTATTTAAGCCTTTAAGTTGCTCACCCTTCTGCTTGGAACACTCTTACCCCAACTTTTTGTTTAACTTCCTCTATATACTTGAAGCCTCCATTAAATGTCACTTCTTTAGAGATGTTTTCTCTGAAAGGAGCCTCCACTAATTTTCTCTCCCTAAATAATTAGCTTAAAACCTATTATATAGTTATCTTTTTACTTATTACTCTTTTTCTCCACTAGAGGTTAAGTTCCATTATGTGAGGGATATTTTCTGTCTCGTTTCCTGTAGTATCCCCAGCAACTAGAACAATTCCTCGCTCAATCCATTTAGGTACTAATATTTATTAAGAACTACCATATGTCAAGATCTCGATCTAAGTTCTATAGATACAGAAGGGAGCCAAACAGACAAAAATGTCTGCCCTCTGGGGATTTATATGCTCATGGAAAGAGGCAGACAATAATCAGATAGGATGGGGGGAGAAAATGGGCAGGGGAGGGAGATAAGAACAATCCTAGTGTTGGAGGTGCAATTTTGAATAGAGTGGCTAGAAAAGTCCTTACTGAAGGGATAATATGAATTAGCCTGCAGAGATGGCTATAATAAATTGCTGATAGAGTCTTATCAGAGTCCATGCCCTCTGTGTCTTGTGTAAAACCATACACTATTTAGCAAATTTACGGATCACAAAAAAATAGGAAGAGAAAGCCAGTATGCTAGAGTGCCAAAAGGATATTTAATATCAGTGTTCTCCAATGTTTGACTGTTATCTTCAAGACAAAGTATTAAGGAAATCATAGAATGCCTGACATGTGGGTTCAAAGCATCAATAGCATAAATTGAGTATGGTGGTGTGTAGCTTGGGAGCACATTTTTGAGTTTGGCTGGCTTCATTCTTGATAACATACTTTGTAGTAAGACTATCTACAAATTTAAAGTCAGTTTCAGCCATAATGGTAAAATTGCTTTTCTCAGGTGTAAGAATATAAGTAATTGCTACAAACTACTGTGCACTAATTATACCATACATAGACAATTTGGGTCAATTAAACATGTTATCTTTTAAGTGCTTCTTTGCATGGATATTGAGTGATGAAGGGTCTTCTTTCCTGTCTCAGGAGATGGCTAGTAAATACCTGATAAATAACTAGACAACTCTACTTGTAGCCAAAACCTCCAACTAGACCTATTGATTGAATTTACACTGATGCTGCCGAAACCAGATATAGTTACAGATGTTAGGAAAGAATGAAATTGGAAATTTGGAAAATCTAACATTAAGGATAAAACAAAAGCAACATGTTATAACCTAAGTAGAAATAGTGATACCCCAATGGGCAGGTAGTCCATGGAGATAGAAATTCAAGGATGGTATTTAGAAATCCAGGAAATCATTCATCATAGGTTAAATATAACACATAGCTGACCTTACTGGTTTGGGATCACCTATTAAAGAACCCCATAGAAACAAAATAGTCAGGATCTTAAATCCTTGCAAGTCTAGATAACTAGCAAGACACTGGTGAACATACAGAACTGAGTCTACTGCTTGAGGAGATAAATTATAGTGAACATGGAAAAATAGCTGCTTCAGTTGTGGAAGACAGAATTTAATTTTCTGTATTGCTGCTGAGAGCAGAAATTCAACCAGAGACTGGCAGCTCTAAGCCACGGAACTAGGGTCTCCAACAAGGAAAAACCCCTAATTTTGCTTCATGAAGGAACTGACTACCTTAAGAAAGAGAAACTCCTCATCAGATGATGGGTCCAAATGGTTGCTGAGGGCCATCTCCCATAGACTTCCTGCAGTATGTTCCTACATTCACTGGGAGGTTATACATGAAGACTGTTAAATTAGAACTCAAAGATTCTGTCATTCTATATTGATGGTATTAATAAAAGCAAATCTATATAGGTTTATTTGCTTTGAGAACAATTATTCTAATTTTGATACTAAGTGTTAAATGTTTTCCTTTAAAAAATGGAATACTGTAAGAAAAATGTAGAATAAAAATACTCAGAAGTAAAATGAAAGGCCAGTTACATACTTTTCTACTAGTTTTGGAAACCAGCAAGATGTAAGATAGAAAATGAAATTTTATTTTGAAAAATGGAATATATTTCCTCAAGTTTTATTAATCTAATGATGTTTATTATGTTGGAATCAAATATCAAGTTCTGTTTTGGGGGAAACATAATAAAACACGCTTAAAATTGAGCATTTATCCACATGCATAACATAGAGAAGAAATCAGGGTAAGAAGAAGATCACTGGCACAGAATCCATTGGTATTGGAAAAACAATGCATTAGCTTCTGTGCAAGAGCCTCATGAGATAGAAGTTGTGAAGAAAGTATGGAGAGATAGTAAAGGCTTTGACAACGTTAGCACATTTGGGTCACTTTTGAAAAACAATGCAATTTTGTCGATTTCACATTTTTTGTTTTAATTCTTAGACTCTGATAAGTGAAAATGCATTCTAAGCAATGCCTTATGACCTGTTTGTTGCATTCTAAAAAACAAAATTCCTGCTTTATGCTAGATAAATATTAAATTTCTCATTATGTTTATTTACTTTTATATGAGAAAATATATCAGACTCCAATTTCAGGGTAGATATTACATTCAATCGGTGAAGTTAATTAAAATCTCTTATCACTTCAACCCTTTATTTAAAGCAAAAAACTTCCAGAAATAACAAAGTATGTTGGATAAGGAGAGTTTAAATTGAAAATCAATATGCATCTGTCAAATGTAATCAGAGCCCTATCTGATATGTCAAAAATCCAATTACACCTGAACTGAAATTGTTACCATTTTTTTCTTCTTCTTTTAGCTGCCACCCTCTGTATATTTAAAAGTAAAATCAAATGGATATAAGTTGTCATGGTCTCCATGAGTAGGAAATAAGTACACAGCTGAAATTCTACTGTCACCAGCTCTGTGGGCAAGTCAAAATGTAATCTTACAGAAGGATTAGATTTCTGTTTTTTTAGTTATCTTGTAAAAGGGATATTATGAATGCGTTTTAGGAAAACATCCATTGTAGGATTTCCCTATTTTGACTAGGCACAACTTTTCATTACTTTTTGCCCCTTGTACTCTTCCTAAATTATGGTAGCTCTAATGGATTGCCTTTCCTACAGTAACTGGACGTGTTCTGAAATCCCTAACCTGTTGGTAAGAACAGAAGAAGCCATCTTTGAGTGTTATTCATCTTATTATCAAATGTAAATGGTGCTGCGATCCTATCACAACTTCTTACCAGGAAGAAACTGATAGGAGCAAAAATTGAAATGCTGAGACTTTTATCTTGCAGACAGGCACTCAGTTTCTGAGTATGTTAGCAAATTCTCAGCATTTGACATTGGTTATTTGTGAGAGATGAGTTTTGAGAATGCTAATAAGTTCATCTATAGCAAAGTGTATGCCTATGTTTAGGTAGGTAGTTAAATAGTATTGGATAATTGGTGGATTATTTTCAGTCTATTAGAAGATCTTTATATGTAGTGTATATTTGCTCAGTTATCCATTCTTTTCCACCTCCAAAGTCTCATCCACAAAGATAGTGGGAGTGTGAGATCTTAACACCACTGTCTTTCTTTCTTCCATCTGGAAATGAGTGTGTATTTATCCTTTTTTATATCTGTTTCCATATGAACACCTGTTCTTCTGGGTCATCCCTCATTCTCAACATTCATATCCCCAATGGCAGTGTACATCTGCTCTTTCTTATCACAACCTTCACTCCTTTCCAAATCCTAAGACTTTAGTTACTACATCATCCTCTATAACTTGTGCTCTATCACAAGGGAAAATAGCCTCCATCCTAAACCTGCTTAGCCTGTTTACCCTACCTTGCTCATTCCTTCCCACAATAAAGGCTCTTGGCCATTCCCCCACCCCATGACTAACTCTGATGCTTCCCCATGTGGTCCTGCATGGCATGCCATGCCTCCTTTTTCTAGAGATATGTGAGTATAAAACTTCTTCCTTCATGACAGTCATTTCTGTGTCTGCATGTCTCACCATACTGGATTAAAACAAATCATAGTTACATTTTAAAACATAAGGTATATAAACTTCATTCAAATTAGTTAAGCATCGATACCCATGGACAGCAGTAAGTTGCATGTGTATATTGAATTACCATTTTAAACACCTAAGAAAATTGTATGAAGTGACAGACTCAGAAACACTATAAATCAGTTAGAATCCTAAAATATGTTCAAGTAACCCATGGAGACATCACTACAGATAACCTAAGATGTTAGAAAAATAAGGCAGTATTATGAACAACTCTAAGCACATAAATTGAACAACTTAGGAGAAATTGATCCATTTCTAGTAAATGCCAAACTACCAAAATCTACCAAAGATGAAATCGATAACATTAATAGTCCTCTATTACAGACATTGAATTAATAATTGAGAAGCTTCCAAGAAGAAATCTCTAGGCCTGGATGGCATCACTGGCAAATTCTACCAAACATTTAAAGAAGAATTAACACCATTCTTTCTCAAATTCTTCTAAAAAAGAGAAAAAGAAGGAACATTTTCCAAATTATTCTATGAGGGCAGCATTACCATAATATAAAAACCAGAAACATCACAGTTAAACTGCAGACTAATACCATTCATGAAATTAGACATAAAAACTTCAACAAAGTATTGATAAATTGAATCCAAAAATATACCCATGATCAAATTGCATTTATTCCAAAAGTAGAGACTGGTTCAATATTTGAAATTCCATTAATGTAATTTACCCTGTTAAAAAGACTAAAGGACACTGGAATTTGATACAACATTGTAAAATGACTATAACTCAATAAAAGTTTAAAAAAAAAAAGACTAAAGGGAAAAAAAATCACAGGTTGATGAATATAGAAAAAGCTTTAGAATAAACCCAATATCCATTTCTTTTAAAACTCTTTATGACCTAGGAATAAAAGGGAACTTCCTCAACCTGATAAAGAGCTTACATGATAAAACTACAGCTAATGTCACCTTCAGTTATGAATCATTGAATGCTTTCTCTCTAAAATCAGTAGTAACACAAGGATGTCACTCTCAGCACTTGTTCATCACACTATCAGAAGTCCCAGCCAGTGCAATAAGGCAAGCAAAGAAAATGAAAGGCAAATATAATGAAAGAAAGAAATGAACTTTCCTTATTTTTCTATCACATGATTATCTAACAGAAAATTCCAAGGAATATTAGAAAAAACAATCTTGTAGAAGTATTAAATGAATTCATCAAGGTCATGGTAAATAAGAAGGACATAACACAAAAAATCAATCATTTATATATAGTAGCAGTGAAAATGTGGAAACTGAAATGTAAAGCATATCATTTACAATCTCTACAAATAAATGAATTACTTGGAAATAAATCTAACAAAACACATACAGGACTTGTATGCTGAAAATGACAAAATTAAATAATATTTAAATAAATGGAGAGATACACCTCGTTTATGAATTGGCCATCTCAGTAAAGATGTCAATTCTATCCAAATTGATCTATAGGTTTAATGCAGTTCCTATTAAGGTGCTCACACCTTACACAAAAATTAACACAATGTTAAACAAATAGTCATTACTTTTCGCCAATAACAAAGTCCATATGAGGAACAATTAATAAATTGAACATCATCAAACTAAAATATTTTGCTCTAGCCCATGAGAAGATGATAAAGTGGAAAGCTGCAGAATGAGAGAAAATGTTTGCAAATCACATTTGTAACAAAGGATTAGTATCTAGAATATATAAAACATATTGAAAACTCACTAATAAAAATGCAATTAAATTAGAAAGTGGGCAAAGAACATGAACAGGCTTTTCATCAAAGAGTATACTTATGGTTAATAAGCATATGGAAAGGTGTTCAACATCATTAATCTTTAGGGAAATGCATAATAAAAGCACAAAGAGATTTCACTACAAACATGTCAGATAGCTAAAATAAAAAATAGTGACAACATCAAATGTTAGGAAGGATGTAGAGAAACAGGATCACTCATCTATCGCTGGTGAGAATGTAAAAGGGTACAGTCATTCTGGAAAACTGACTGTTTCTTATAAAAGTAAACATGTAACTGCTCAACTATCCAACAGTTACACTCATGGGACTTTTATCCCAGAAAAATGAAAATTTATGTCTACACAAAAACGTGTGTGAATCTTCATAGCAGATTTATTTATAATAGATATAATCTGAAAACAACCTAGGTGCCTTTCAGTGGGTGAATGACTAAACAAATGGTGGTACATCCACCACCGAGTACTATTCAGCAAGAGAAAAGAATGAAGCATTGATAACCACAATGACTTCATTGACTATCCAGGGAATTATTCTGAGTGAAAAAGCCAACCACAAAAAATGTGTATACTATATAATTCCATTCATATAATATTCTTGATGTGAGAATATTATAGAAATGAAGAATAGTGGTATGATGATTCAAGATTGGAGTACGGGGGAGAGTGGGGCTATCTATAAAAGGTAACCACAGGGATCCTTGTGGTGATGAAATTTCTATATCTTGACTGTATCAATATAAATATTTTGGGTTTTGTATTGTATTATAGTTTTACAAGATGTTACCATGGGAGATAACTTGGTAAAGCGTACTTTCATTTCTCACAACTGCATGTTTATAATTATCTCAAACATTTTTGTAACAGATAAGGATTATATCATAGTATGAGAGAATAATCAAAGATAAAGATATACACTATGTTTGGCATCTGTAATGTCTATTTTTAAAAGATAAAATATACATCATTTATGTTTATATGTTTGCTAATAATCATAGCTAAATCAGCATTTAGAAAAGAGACATGCCTGTTAGGGTGTAGCTCAGTGGTAGAGCTCATGCTTGGCATGCAGGAGGTCCTGGGTTCAATCCCCAGTACTTCCATCAAAAAAAAAAAAAAAAAAAAAGAGAGAGAGACATGCATGTTTTTTCCTTATGAGATAATTGCCATGACTCATGTTGATTTTATTTAACATATATCATGTAGTTTGACAATTGGTAATAAAAATATTATTTGCAGAAATAATGTTTTTGAAATTAAATGTTGCTATTTGTGAATTGGAAAGTGTCTTCAAGAACTCAGTGTTTCGTGACATTTAATCTGTGCTGCTGCCTGACATAAAGCATGCCCAGGTCTCCAGGTAATTGTCATGAATGTTTATTAAATTATGTTGGCAGCTGAGCATAATTTAACATTTTTTATAAAGTCTCCCTTCCTATTGTGTCAAATGACCAATTTTCCACACAAATGAGCTCAAGTTCCAGTCACACTGATTTGTAATTACAATTTTTAGCAAAAAGCGGGTGGATTTCTTAGCTAGTCAGTGAAGCCACTGATTTTATTGTAAAACAGAAAGCCACAGCTTTTGTTATGCAAAGATGCCTAGATGCCTGCCCTTCAGAAAAATCTCTATAACCTGCAATTTAAACCTACTTATACCACTAGAATATTTCTAGGAAGAGAATGAAAATTGAATGTACTAAAATACTTTATAAGATCTGGGCTTATAAAATGGAACCCACGGCATAGTACCATTTCTCTTTTCTGTCATTTAATGCAATTTTCTTAGCTTCAGAAATACAGGTAAATATTCTGACAGAGAGAGGACTGACATCTGCTTAGGATTTATAGAATTTCAGGCTTTTACAACAGGTAGAGTGGTTGACTGTTGTAGAGATGGATAGATCGAAAGGGAGATAGAGAAATAAGTAAATTGTGAGTGAGTGATGAACTTTTGATGGGATACGGTTTTCCTTTAGTGAAATGTACTATAGTACAATTTCCTACAGTGAATTGAAACCTGATGACTACTACTGACATCCAGCATTTCCTCCCTTTCTCTCATCTGGTATTCATTCTTCCCATTTCATTAAGAATATAGAAATCAAGGGTGGGGAGGGGATAGCTCAGTCGTAGTGTGTGTGCTTAGCATGCAGGACGTCCTAGGTTCAATCCCCAGTACCTCTGTTGAAAAAAATTTTTAATAAATAAATGAGTAAATAAACCTAACTACCCCCTCTCCCCAAAAAAGGAATATAGCATCATAACAGAGTCTAATTGTCTAAGTCTTCCATTGCATCGGCCAGCTTAGTTTTATTTTCATCCATGTGCCTTGCCTCCCCTCCCTTCCCATTACATTAGAAAAGCTCTCTGTCCTCTGGGGCCAGCCCTCTACTTGTTCACTGAATGCAACACCCCCTCAACTATGTAGAGCTCTCCAGCTTTTCCCTCTGTCTTCTCTGTAATAATTCTTTTTTTTTTTTTCAGTTAATAAATGTTCACATTTTATTGAAACTCTCTGTAATAATTCTTGTGGGGATTATGCCTATCAACCTAGTACACATGCTCACTTTTTCCATGCTAGTCCTGTTAATAGTATCTTCTTTGGACAACTTCGTTATTATGTCTCAGACATTAGCTAGCTCTATAAAAGATGGATGGGGTAAAACAGCAGTAGTCCCTAATCCTTCATGAAGAAAATTCAGTCTCTGAAATGCCCTTCTTGCTATTCGATAGACACCCCCATTCAATACACGTAACTTCAGTCCACGAGGTACAGGTAGGAAGGGAAGAATGCTGCATCCCTAGCTTTTCTGTGATCATAGCAGCCAGGTGGCACTCAGAGGCAAGTTTCTCTATCTGCTCTATGTTTTGAGAGCCTAGAATTAGAAACTCTGTAAGCAAGTTCAATAGCATCCCATGCCTCAGCCTCTGGGAAAACAGAGGAAAAGATAATTTCATGAATACATGCAGCTAAGGCTGCAATAACAAAACACCGATGTGAATGACTTAAACAAAATAAATTTATTTCTTCAGTTTTGGAGGCTAGAATTCAAAATCAAGGGGCCAGGAGATTTGATTTCTTCCGAGGTGTCACCCCTTGGCTTGTAGATGGCTGCCTTCTCACTGTGTCCTCACATGGTTTTTCCTTTGGGTGCGAGCATTCCTTGTGTGTGTCTGTGTGTCACAATTTCCTCTTCCAATAAGGACACCAGTCAGACTGAATTAGGATCCACGCTAAGTCTTCTTTTTACTTAACCACCTCTTTAAGGGCCCCTCCTCAAATGCAGTCACATTTGAGATACTGGCAGTTAGGGAATTGGGGAGGGGGACATAATTCAGCCCATAATACCTCTGAAGAATCAATGAATGGATTCTTCTCCAAATCACCACATTAACAATTCTCTTCCATTGTCTAGTGATATTTTAAAGAATATTAAATCAGTTATTGAAAATATAAAGTATTCAAGTAGAAACTGCACAGATTTCATGTGTGAAAATGGTTGATGAAAAGTCACGTTCTTGATGATTTGATGTTTTAAAAATAAAAACTTGTATTCTTATTTAAATTAATCATTATAGCAGCAGCATGGATGGACCTAGAGATGACCATACTAAGTGAAGTAAGTCAGACAGAAAAGCAAATAGTATATGATATCACTTATATGGGGAATCTAAAAAATGCTATAAATGAGCTTATTTGCAAAACAGAAACAGACAGACATAGAAAACAAACTTTATGGTTATCAAAGAAGAAAAGGACAGATAAATTGAGAGTATGGGATTAACAGATACACAGTGCCATGTTTTATAGATAAACAACAAAGATTTACTGTATAACACAAGGAACTATATTCAATATTTTGGAATAAACTATAATGGGATAGAATCTAAAAAGAAAAAAATATAGATATATACATATGTATGTATAACCAAATCACTTTGTTGTATGCGTTTGCTTTCACTTGCATGAAACTAACACAATATTGTAAATCAACTATACTTCAATTTAAAAAAAGACATTTGACAAAAGTAAAAAATAACTGAATTAATTAATAAAATAAACCACTATAGCAAAAATAATAGCATAACTTAGGGTGCTAGTATGTTTCTTAGTATCTCTTTGATTTTCTGACATGGGCTATTTATAATTTCATGCTAAATATTAGAAATTATGCTGTAGGGAGTAGTAATATAATACCACTAAAGTGATAAAAAATTAATCTCCCAAGATGAAATACTTTCATTACCAAAATGAGGATTATGTTCACTTTATGCTCTTGAGAAGATTTTCTTCTAAGAAGGCAAGAAATCTCATAGCCATTAAAACATTATACAATTTCTATATTTCAAATTGGAGATCAGTGCATAAATATTTCTAACGCCTTTAATCAAAAGAGCAGTCAAAATAGCAGTTTTAAAATACACTGAATAAAATTTGAATGCTAAGTGCAACTAGGCCATAGCAGATTTCAAAAGCTAAGCAATAGAAATAATAATAATAATACAATGGATGTTACTCTTTTTAATAATTCTCTGATGCTAAATATGACATTATTAGAGTTTCAAAAATTCTATAAATAATGTATACTTCTCTCATAAAATATATAAATACATAAAATCAATTATGTAAAATAAAATGTGCATATTTTCCCCCAGATGCTTATTAGGATTATGAACCTCAACAATGGTAAGTATGACAGAAAAAAGTAAATATATCTGTAGTTAGTTTGTGTAGTTACTATACAGAAATGGACTAAAACAGAGAAAGATAAGTTTAGAAAATATTTTGAGTTTACAATATATTTTAGTAGATTGTTTAACCTAATGAATAGTATAAGGCCATAGTCTCCCATATTCTTGCTCTGAATAGACCAGGAATGGAAAAAATGTCAGTTATCCCTAAAGTATAAATGCAGGGTGATCCCACTGAAAGTACTATTTGCCTGCCCATTCCCTTCTTGGAGCTAACTGTTCATTCCAAATTTAGAAAAATTCTTTCAAAAAATTAGCTGGAAGAGGAGGCATTTCGTCCTAGTAGAAAATAAAGCACCTATAATTAAAACAATGAGGCACTTACACATGAAGGGAAAGATCAAAGAAATCTAGGGAACCCAGAAAAAGACCAAAATATGTATGGAAATGCCATGCAGGGGGCATTTGAAATCGTTGAACTTTTAAATAACTACTTATTTTTAGATAACTGGTTCCATATGGAAAATCAGCAACATTGGATAAATTCTTCATTCCTTACATGTGGATAAATTACAAGTGGATTGAATATTTAACTATAAAAATGAAAGCATATAAGTATTAGAAGAAAACATAGATTCTTTATAAGATAGAAATGAGGGCAGCTTTCCTGTCTCTACTCAAAGTGTTGCAAAGGACAACAGGAAAACCACAGGAAATAAAGCTCATTTGTGAGACATGAAAGGAATTTTATAAATTTTCAAAGTACTTTTCGATGTTAAGTGTCGGTGATTTCTTGGAAGTTTATTAACATCACAGCAATTCTTACTGTTCAAACATACAATAATACTTAAAGAAATGTATGATGAATTCAATAGGGAACTATAGTTTTGTTGGTAGACTGGTTAAAAGTTACAGCCACAAATAGTGTGCTAGATTTTTCATTAAATAAGACTGTTATAGCATTATGTTTCATTGGTAACATTGTAAGAAAGCATGGTGTTAAAGTGGAGTGCCCTTTTGTATCTTTGTCTTGACTCTTTACACCATCTAAATGTCTGGGTTTATTTTTAGTCATAATTATTTTTAGTGGTAATATACTTTTGTAATTGTAAATGATCATTTCTAAACTTGATTTCCTTGGGGATGCATGTAGGGTTTATTTGACTCAGCTCTGCTGTTTTTGTCCTATTCCAGCTCTTTATCTTACCTGATTCTGGCTCTTTCTGTTCTTATTCATTTGAATGCAATGATTCATTAAAAATACAGAACTCATAAAAACCAATTTGAAGATACCAGAAATTGTTCAGATATCATAGTGAACAACACAATCTTTCCTTGGGACCTTGGGCAAGTTATTTAACCAAATTGTCTCAATATCTCCATCTCTAAAATGAGAAACGTAATAGCACTTATCTATGGTGATTTTCTGAGAATGAAATGAGATATATGAAAAATGCTTAGCAGAGAGCCTAGCATAGAGTCAGTAGTCAATAAATATTAAGTAGTGATCATATTAATTATTACTTATTATTAATGATGATAATATACTTTAGAACATTCTCATTTCCTGAAGGAATAAAATTGAAAAATTGAACATTTATAAGAATTTTGAATTGGGATGTTTTGCAGACGGGCCATTTTCTATTTTCTTTCTTGATGTTCTTGATTGTTAAGTATTCTTACTTGAGATAAAATGGCTTTGAATATCATTGACCTTATAACAAAGAGTTTTAAAAAATATAATATAGTCAGTAATCCCTTATTTTCTTGTGAAGAAATAGTGTTACTTTTCAAAATAAAGAAAGACACCCATCACGTGGAAACCCTCTCTGTTATAAAAGGCCAGGAACTCGTTACTCTTCCAGCTGCTCAATACTTGTCCAATAGGTAGAGGGGCTTTTTCTAGGTATGATTTCATGACCATCTCCTTCTGGATCTCTTGTGGTGCTACTTAAACATGCAGGTTTGGGGCCCCCACCCAGATGGAATAAATCAGAATCTCTATAGTTGGGGCTTAGCAAGCTCCATATCTAACAACTGTTTTGCAGATGGTACTTATGCAAAGCAAAGATTGAAAAATTCAAATCTGTTGGAACACAGGAAAATGCTATCAGTTTTTGTCTTCTGGTTTTGACAACCTGGAGTCGATGCCGCTTTCTTTCACAAATAAGCTTTGGCTTTCTTCATGGATCAGTTAAAGAAATGAACAATTTACTGGTAGCAATTTGGAGGCTCCAAGTGGAACCTGGAGCTATTATGGTCTAGAAAAAAAAATACACAAGAAATTAAAGAGTCAAAAATTGCTGTGCTTTGTCTTATGCAAAATGCGGTAAGACTTGAAAAAACTATGGCTTTTATGGTTCTTTGATCACTCTGGGAAACCCAAGCCATCACTATCTACATTTCCTCAACCCTTCCAGCCTCTTCAGGAGAACCTTCTTGCCTCAGAATAAAATGTGTTTTTAAAAGGATTGATGACATTTGAGGAAAATTAGTGAAGCCAGTGAAGTGCACTTTTAATTTAGCATAATGTATTTTTTTGTCCAGGAGTGATTTTGAAAAATTTAGATAATCAGTAAAGGAAAGGTTATTTTCTGCTGTTAAAATTATATTTCTGAAAATGTTTACCACATTAAAAATCATTTTTGTGTTTTTTTTAAAACAGAAATTGCATTGCCTCCTAAAGGGACCTTAGATATCCAAGTGTTATTTGTGCCCCAAGTTATGAAATTGCAAAAAACAATGGTTGTTGTTCAAATGAAGAAGGTGAACAGAGGAAGTTGGCTTATTGACAATTTTAATGAACCGCACAAAGAGGTGAAAAGGTAACATTTAAATAAGATATTGAAGGAACATGATTTCATTTTGACTGGCATTGATGTGATAGGTTTCTTTTATACATTATGTGATGTAAAGTTCATGATTTTATGTTCTCTGAAGCACTGAAATTTATATATGTAAGAGGAGGATAATATATTTATTATGTGAGTATGGTATGTATCATTGCTCATTTGAAGTTCACAGTGACAGGCAAGTCAGTGTTAAGTATCGTATCTCTGAATCACAGTCAGTTACATGTAAAGGGACTCCTTTTGACTTGGAAAATAATTACTGATAAGACAATATCTAGAGAGCAACCTGGAACAGCTTATCAGGGCAAAATACAGGACTTGTAATACTGGCATTCGCCAAGTGATGGCACTGTGCCAAGTGGATATGACATCCTTGCGAGATATCACCAGGACTAGGGCATGCTGTGTCATTACCAGAATACAGGTTACTGTACTCTCTTTGCTTAGCTGAAATATAAGCAGACTTCAATAATGATGCAAAATTTAAATATTTTTATCTACTTTTATAGCTTAATTAAATAATGGTCTGGAAATCTTTTTTTTTTTTTTCTTTGTTCTGAGTGCCACTATTTCTCATTTCCCTGGAGACTATTCTCTCTCAATTATTGCTCTCCTTTATCTTTGACCTTTCTTTTTTTGTATTTTTTTATTGGAGCACAGTCAGTTACAATGTGTCAATTTCTGGTGTACAGCACAGTGTCCCAGTCATGCATATACATACATGTATTCATTTTCATATTCTTTTTCATTAAAGGTTATTGCCAGAAAGAGAAAGAAAAATACCATATGATATCACTCATATATGGAATCTAAAACAAAAAAAGAAAGAAAATGGAAGTCTTAAAAGGAAATTCTTACTATGTCCTATGTGTGCATAATTCTTCTGCACATTCAAAACAGTCGTTCCTTTGGGGCTTAGTATCCATTCTTCCATGCTTTTCACCACTCCTGCAGTCAAAACTGCCTGCATGAGCTGTGTAAAATGAAAACGAGGAGGCCCTTGTTCAAAAGTTATGAAGAATTTCAAGACATTAAACAAGCATGAGCAATTCCAAATGTGGAGTTCATGTACTGTTGTACAGGTCACAGGCCCATGAAGTTGGTTCTGCCTGTCATACCTTATGTTCCATTTTTAATAAGAAAAGCCTGTTTTCAACAATAATGAGAGCTATTTTTTGGTATTGCTGTCCTCCTCATGGTATATGATGGACTTAGAATAATTTGACGAATGCCCTTTCTCTTTCAACTGATATCCCCCGAAAGTAAATTTCTCATCACTTTCTGAAGTCCTGTACTTAATGGCATTTTTTGTGTTTTGTGCTTTGCCTATCCAGTGTAGAATATAACCCCTGGAAACTGTATTACCTCTGATTAATCATAGTTTAGTCACATCAGTAAATACCAATAGTCATCTCCCGGTATCCACGGGGGATTGATTCCAGGACCCCTGCAGATGCCAAAATCCATGGTTGCTCAAGTCCCTTATATAAAATGGTGCAATATTTGCATATAACCTATGTGCATCCTCCCATATACTTTAAATCACCTCTGCGTTACTTATAATACCTAATACAACATAAATACTGTGTAAATAGCTGCAGCAAATAAAAGTTTTGCTTTTGGAAATTTTCTGGATTTTGTTTTTAATATTTTCCATCTGTAGTTGGTTGAATCTGCTGGTTCAGAACCCACAGATAGATATGGTCGACTGTACCAACTTTTAAATGTAGATAGAAAAGTTCTTCAATTTTAACTTGCATCTCACAATGGTTGTGTTACATTTGTCTCTGTGATAATTTCCCAGGGTTTAGTTGGAAATGTTTATAAAAGCAACACTTACAGAAAATGTTTTGTATTTCGTACTTAGTTTCTCTCTGCCAAAGTTGAAATACACAAGCTTTGCTAAAATACTATTAGATTAATAAAGAATATACTCTTTTATGCTAATATTGAAAGTATTTATGTTTTTGTTCACTCTTAATAATTTAATTTCTGACTAGGTCTATGGGACTAGACAGTGCAGAAGTCCAAGAAATATGCTGGATATACCCTATTATTGGATTCCCACAGGCACCATATCCAGAATGCCCTCAAGGTAAGTATATCTTAGAGTCAGAGAACACCAGGATTTTAAGTGATTTTAGAGGCCCTCTAATCCCATTTTTTATTTGTACAAGTAAGAAAATCAACATCCAGAGAAAGCAGGTTGTCAAGTGACCTAGCCCTATTGGTGAGAATGCTCAGACTGAATCTGATCTCTTAGCAATAAGTCCAGTGATCTTTTCACAAAATCATTTCATTTCCTGTTGCTCTTCCTGTTGGTAAAACTTGGAAATCAACTAAGATTGAGGTAACATTAACTTATATCAGCCCTTTGTCCTATAGTCTGTCCTGCACTCCGAGTCCTGCACTACATCTATAAGATTCCTGGGTACCTTGGTTCTCAGATCACATTTAATCACCATATTCCAGCTTCTTGTGTAACTCATCTAGGAACTATCCTATGGGGACAATGATCCTTCTGTTATTTGTCCCGGTTACAAAACTTTTATGATGTTCTCCCAAACCCAGTCAGAATGTATTGAAGTTTTCAGGGAGGTTTGCTTTGGCACCATGCATACAACATAAAATCCCTACTGTTAAACTGCCTTTCTTTTTCTCAGTCACCCCCTTTTTTCTGCACATACTCTAGGCTTCTCAAATTTCTTTAGGTTCCCTTTCCTCGATACTCTTCTCACTTCTTCTGCATACCTTGATTTTTCTCATTTTTCTTCCCAGGATCAACCTAAGAATCACAATTCCTCTTAGATAACCATAGGGTGAAATTTAGTGCCCCAACGTCTTACCAAGCTGTAGGCATAGTTCTTCATGACTAAGAAAGACTGAATTGCACAGCAAAGGGTTATCTATTTTCAGTCTCCTCCTTGAGTGACACAGATAAGCTAAAAGAAGTCTTGAAATTTTGAATTTTCCTTCCTCCTCCAATACCAGTCTTTTCTAGTGAAAAAGACCTCGTCTTCTACTGATATAAGTTATATCACTATACTTAGAAGAGAAAACAGTAAGTTTTGCCTGTGAATAACAGCATTTCCCCCAGATATATGGGTTATAAAGAAAGGCCAAGATTATATATTTCCTTATGTTGTTTAATTTTAACTGGAGTAAAAATCCACATACCTAAAAGTCCCTTTGACAATAAATGTCATTTGTTTTACTTGAAGTATTTTTACTCTTGAGTTAAAAAATTATCAACACTTAAATATTTGAGATATACTAAATTACCTTCAGAATGCTTCACAAGCATATCAAAATGTTTCTTTTATTTCTTCCTATATGATAGTTGTTTGTATATTTTCCATAGAGCTGAGCAGTTTAAAATTTATAATAGTCATCTGATCAAAGGGATGTAATACAGCCTAGACACTACTCTGTTGGAATTCTAAAGCAGTGTTGCTCATGTCTACTCCAGACACTGTTTGTTTTTTCCCAGACTAAAGATTTAAAGCAGATATTTTTTAGTCTAAAACAAAGCCTATGAGACAATAAAATCATAAATTTCTTGCACAGTTTTCTTTAACAAAAGTTAAATATGCTTCAGAAACATAGACATTTTCTATCAAGTCACTTCTCTTGGTAACTATTAGATTTTTAAATTAAATGTGAGTTCTGTAAATAGCCTATGTTACATTAGCACAACCATCAGTGTTCTGAACAGATTGTGTACTACTTATTAAATCATTTTACCAAAAGCCTAAAACCTATTCCAGGAATTATTTTTCTCTTCCAATGCCCTCAAGAAACAAATGGGTCTGATTTTATGAATAAAGATTATTTACTTTCTGTGCAGTCCATTCTTCATTCATAACAACACATCAGAAACAACTTATTCCTTTCTCTGCTCAACTGTATCACCATCAATGTTTATTGTTTCTTTTCTGTATAATGTATCTATAACCCAGGTTATCCTCAAGCCCAATGTACTTTTCGTTGTACTGAGACCCACGTTTTCTCTTTGTGCATTCTTATCTGCTCCTGTCCACTGGGGCGGATAATTGGGAAAGAACACCACTCCCTGTCACAGTGTAAAGCCAATGGAATGTGTTTTGGAATGTGAATCCATTGAGATTTAGTAATCCTACCATTGCTAGGGCACTAATTTCCTAAGGACTTATAGGACAAGACATGATACTAATTGTAACTTTCATCACACTAATTTCCAATTTAATGCTTTAAGACTGAAGCTAATTATAACCAGAAAAGCTTGTGCATTTTCCTCAGCCATTTCAACCCTCTTAATTTACATCTAACTTTGTACCCTTATTGTACATTTCACATACTTAATTGTAAGTCCAAAATGTTCAATATCAACCTGTAAATTTTAGAATTAGAATAAATTTATTTTAAATATTTTTATGCTGTAAATGTGGTATATGACTCATACATCTGAGGGCATTATCCAGTTTTGCAGTTGAGATGAACTTACTGTTATTGGTGCCACAAAAGCTTAGTGTAATACATTTCAAAAGCTTTTTTGATACTATGATTCCCTTTTTACCTCATTTTCAATCTATGTCCTATATGTATCTGAACTGATAAACATGTAAAATTTAATATACTTTGAAGAAACAATATTCTTAAATATGGACTCTATATACATGGCTCCATAATATTATAGAGCTAATACCAAAGGAATGTATTAATACTTCTTTATATAATTAGTAGTTGCGTATAGAAATAATATTTTGGTTTCTCACAATATCACTAACAATTTCTTCACTCTATATAAGAAAATATTAGAATGTAATATATTTATAGAAATACATAGTTATATATTAGTTTAATGTTTTAATGCTGTACATTAAATTAATGTGTAATCACATTTTAATATTAATTTTAAATCATTCATTGCACTTTTATTTTTCAGTGTTAAATAGTGTATTTTGTACATTTAAAAGCAGTTCACAAGTAGAAATCAAAATATTTTACATAAATAATTTAAGTGAATTATAAGGTGCATGTAAATAAACTAATATTTTTAGTTTAGGAAAAATATTTTAAAGAGAAATATTTTTAAAGTCTTACTGCAAACTAAATATGACAGAACTTATTTTTAAAATTCTTTGAAGGTATTTGCTGTCGTATTATTATATAAGTAAAGTTTGGTATTTACCACGGTGAATATACAGATTGCTGAAAAATCTAGCTCTTGAATCAGATTTCTCCATCCTAATATAGTCCTCTATACTCTAGTGTGTATCTTCTAGATTTATCTCTTGTCATTGCTATTTTTACATATCATTTAATATTCATCTCTGCTTCTAAAATGTCACTGTACGTAGACACTGAATGAGTGTATGTGTGTTACTGCCAGATACAATGACATGTCAAAGTATGCCAAAGGAACTTGTATTTTTTGTAACATAATTCATTTTTTTCTATCTGAAGAATGATCATATAACCCAGGAGTCAAATTAACTGTAAATATTTCTCTCTTGAAGTTGTTATAAACTGTCAATCCAGGAAGCAGGTAGAAGAAGAGGTGGAAGTCACAGTGGATGGTGATTTTTCTGGACAAAATCCTATCTTAGATCTGACAGACTTTATAGTGATTCCGAAAAGAGAATCATACAATCTTTATGAAGATGCTGATGGTAAGAGAACTACCGTCTTGGGTATAAAAATTATAATAAATAAAAACTCAGTTTCCTTAAATTGTAGGTTGCTGACTACTCAGTTACAAGCAATTCCTTGCCCATTTATTTTTCATTTACAGTGTCATTAAAATAGTGCCCAAGGAGTAGTCAGTTATGTTGGTTCTCTTCACATAGTAGCTTTCTCCAAAATAACAATGATTATGGGTATTAATTGATTTATAGGATTAGATTGTCATTTTTGTCATCAGTAAGAAAAGAAAACGCTGTAGTAACTGTAATTTTCATTTCCCTTCAACTTTAATTTCTTCCTTTACTCTCTTTTCCTGTTTTAAGGAATGTGATTGAAGCCATGTTTAAATTTAGAAATACAGCCTTGAATAAAATGTTTCTTATTTAAAGAAATAGAAAATTTAACACAATTTACAATGTAATACCCAAATATATTTTATATGATAATCCCTCTGACATTTAGAGTCTTAAACAAGAAGTTTTTAAAAGTTAATATGATGATTTAGCAAAATCAAATCCCAGTGATGCAAACTTTATTTTTCATCTATCTTCTAAACGAGCTAAAGGAGAATGCTCCTATTTAACACTGAAAGGAAAATTCCCATGGCAGTGTTTTATTAAAATCAAGGGGAGAAATCTGCGTCTATGTATTATTTAAAAAGCAAATTGGGGAGGGGTTATAGCTCAGTGGTAGATCGTATGCTTAACATGCATGAGGTCTTGAGTTCAATCCCCAGTACCTCCATTAAAGAAAGAAATAAATAAATTTAACTACCTCCCCCCAAAAGAAAACACTAAAGCAAAGCAAATTAACCACAAAATTAAGTATGAAATTCCTTACAGAAACAAAATATGTTCTCTAGTTTTCTCATTTATATCTATAGTTTTTATTTTGATCTCAGTAATATCATCTCTATTTCTGATCCAATTATTTTAGTCAAAAGAGAATGTAAGTGAGATATCACTGAAGAGAGGGACAGAGAGTATACAAAAGTATAGAGAGGATATGCAAGAGGTAGTAAAATAGTTTTTATTCTTTTTTATAGTAGTGGCTATTCCTGTTAAGTAATAAATGCTCATTTTATGCAATTCAAGAAACTCCTCAATAGGGATAGCAGCCCCTCAACTCAGTTCAGTCCCCGGTACCTGCATCAAAAGATATATATGTATTACTTTGAAACATATAAAATTACCAATAGTCATCTATTTTTCACCCATAAAAATATCTATTTCATGTGAAATCACTGGTATTTGATCATTTCTTACCTACAAAAAATGTTTATGTGATTCAGTCTATATCAAATAATCCAGAATTATGTTCACCATTTGTCCCCTACTGTCATCCCAGCCTCTTATTTCTCTGGGTCGTTAACCTGTTACTCAGCCAAGTGGGATTGCATGCTATTTTCATACATTTACCCTACACTTTTGCAGCGTGGTCTATATCTAGGAGATAGTCTGTTCTGCCCATCTTGCCAACTTCCACTCCTTTCTTATGGAAACAGCCTCCACTAGCCACGTGATTCTTCTCATACTTCAATCGTATGCTGTCCCTCTGGCCACAGTGGGCATCTGATGGAGATTGGCCTTGCAAGTCTTCCCTGCCTCCCCCACATCTTTTGTAGTCAACACAGAAAGTCTGTTTATCTTCATTTACTGAAGCTGCAGTATGGAGTGGGGAGTATTTCTTTTCCTCCGCTTTTCTCTGCAGACCTGCTTGTCTCCTTACTTTGCAGGCCTGTCTTCTCTGCCTTACTCTTTGACTTATACATGTGGCTCATTCGTGATCCATCAACCCTTCCTTTCACTTCACGACAGTGTGGTGGCTTCCCAAAAAGGTCATTCAGAGGTTGTGTTATTTGCAAATAAGAATTCTAAAGAGTAAATATAAAAAAGGATCTGGAAATAATATTCCATAAATGAATCACGAAAATGTCGGAATAATTTTCCACACACACTCTTACTGTAAGATTTGGAAGGCAATATTTTAAAACCTGGAAAAGGATTTATGAAATGATTACCTATATTATATGTACCCAATGTATTTCATAAACTCTTTGGAATTACCAAAGTTGTTCACACTAATTATGTTCTTTTTACTTACCAGCTAGTTATTGATAGTATGAAGTATGTGCTATCAGGACATAGTATACTATTATTGGGTTGCACAGTGAGATGTTTAATTTTTAATTATATTAACTTATTAGTTATTTTTTCTCTTTGAATTTTAGTTTTATAATTGCAAAATAATGACTTAATCACAGAAAGCTTAATTTATAAAAAAATGAAATAAATGTATATGAGGAGAGGGGAATTTTCCATCACAAACCTGTCTATTCTTTACTTCAGAGAACTGTCTGTTAATAATGAAATCAGACTGATGCAAACCATTTCCATTTATCTCAAAAACATTATTATAACTTGGATACAGATTTTGCCTTAGTGAATCACGTAGTAGCATTAGACAAACATAGGAAGTCTAATCTTTAAGTAATGAAATTCTGTCGGTTTTCTTTTCTTCAACCAGTAGCCAGTACTGACAGGGAATTTTGATTGTGCATATCAGAGATAAGAATATTAGTGTAGATTAACCTCAGAGTTCAAGTGTGTAACAGAACTGCCAATTTCCAGTGATAAATATAAGTATTTTCTTATTAAAGTAGAACGTGATTCTAATAAGCAGCCAGCCTATGGTAACCATATCCCAGTGAATGTCCAGTTCCTTTCTGTAGTGAAATCACTGTTTTCTGTGTCATCCTGCTATGCTTCCGTGAATTTTAGTAGGTGAGTGTTCAAACCTTGATTTTTTTATTTGAAATCTATACTGTTGAAGGCAAAATGTTGATGCTTCTATGACATTAAGTGTAAAGGAAGGTAAAGAAATGCTTGTATTTAAGAATCATTTCAACATGTCCTTGCTACTTTAAATTGCTTAAATTGTACTCTTGTTAGGTTGCAAGTTTAAAGAAATTACAGTTCTGATCATAGAAATTGATTAAATCCTTATTACCTGGAAAAAAATCCATTTCGTACTAGATGAGCAGAGTCTATAAGGAAGCTGTCAGCATCATTCTGAGAGGTTTGAAAGGCATGTTAGAACCGTCTTGCAAATAGCTCTTGAAAGTACACCTTTTGACATGGCTCGAATTTCACTGCTTCATTACTTTTCATGTTGAAAAATAATGCTTAATATTGAATACAACTATCTGGAAGGTTTGCAGGCTTACCTCTTCCCATCATTCCCTCTGAAATCACTTTTTATCTGCTCAATACCACCAAACTTAAGAAGCTCATCTATTTTTTGGCTCAAGACATTTTAATGTGTGAAGGTTTCTTTCTGTTCTGAAACATGTCTTGCTCTACAGAAGTAGATTTGTTCAGTCTCCTCTCAACTTTAATGTTTTTCTGTCTTAATGTCTTTTCTCTGAATATTCAATAAATTAGTTGACCTCTCTCTTGTCTGAGTTCCTTAAAAGCATCTGGTAATAACTGGATTCCTTTCACTGCCCTTATTCCAAAGATGTAACCAGCTTGCCTGCCCGCCTTCTCTGTAAGTCTGCCTGCTCGCCCTTCCACTCTCACCTATTTCTTTATGAAGGAACAAGTCTGGTCACAAGCCTGAATACTATTTTAGTCTTTATGCACAGGCACACCAGCTGTTTCCACCCATGTGTGTCATTTCATTATAGTTTATTCAACACATTAAATATAATTCAAAAGTCATGTTGTTTATGCCATTTGTACTTCCTATAGTCTCTTAAATCCCTTATGATGGAAATTGAAGCACTTCACTCTATGGCTTGGACTGTGATACACTTTTAGGTGTGATCATTTATTACACCCTGTATTCCCTCATCTGAGTTTATAACTACCTGAGAAGTAGAAATGTAGAATGTAGAAATAAGGCAGATAGAGCTCAAAGTACCTTTATTATAAAGGGGAACTGGAAAATGACTTGGTACTGTGGATTCATCTAGGCGTATTAATACCTTCTACCAAAATTGAGTGTATTTACCCTAAACTGGCCAGTTGTCGACTCCCTACAGGAATAAATAACCTACACATGAAGGAGGAAGAGAAAATGTGCATCCTGCATCAAGATACCAGGAAAGAAAGGGAATGACCTGCTAATCTGCTCATGCTTCATTTCTTCACCCAAATTCACTGATCAGATATGTTGCTTTTCTTTGGATGGCAAGTCATGATGGAGAAGGCAGATTGGTGCTGAGACTTTTTTTTCCTCCTCTACTTTCCTTTTCTTGTGAGCGAATAGGCCCCTCTATGTAAGCGTGATGAGTAGGAGGTAAGACTCCCCACCACTCCCTTCCCCTCTTCCCTTTATGTTTATCATCTTCTTTCCCTGAGAGTCCAATAAAACTATCAAACCTCATTAAATGAAAATGCCAGGACCTCTTTGCTCTCTTTCCACTCTGACTGCTCACACACACCACTGAGTTAACGAGGATTGATCACGTTCATCTCTTTTTTATTCAGCAACAATCTAGGGACCATCTTTACCGCCAGGTGTTATGCTTTAGTCTCAGAGATGCCAAAATCAACGGGACACAGACTCGTCAAGGAATTCGCAAAACATCTATCCACCATGTTGGGTTTATGCACCTGTACTATTTTATTTAAATCAATTGGTATTGCCCTGCAGGGATACTATTATACTTGGATTTTAGACTGTATTTTGAAATGTAACTTCTGTAAGATTACAAATTATACTCTGTGGGCAGAATTTCCCCTATAACTGTATTTATTCTTCCTAAGAAACTCCGGGTCCATGCATTCTTTGTTTCTGTCTAGGGATTAGTTCAGTGACTTTCTCTTTGGGACTCTTATCTATAGGAGTGTTTTTGTCATTTAACTGCAGCTGCCTCTTCCTTTTATTCCCCAGGTGTTCTGTAGCTTGAGGCTATTTTCCTTTTGATTAATCTGTTGTCTTTTTTGAGCCTGATTTGCTGATCTTTGTGTCACATTGGTCCCATTTCACCTAACACCAGTCACCTTCTTGCATGTTGTTCGCATGTCTAATGTGAACTCCCATGTTGGCTTTGGTCTGTAATCACAAACAGGTCCTGAGAAGCCTGTCATTGGTCTTCCCATGACCCTACATTGGCCTCTAGACTTGATCCTTCCCTCTGCTTCTCTTCATTTTGCTTTCTCTGCTTAACTCACTCCTTTAAGGCTTCTGCCCAGACTACTGTAATGAGACTGTCCTTGACAAGACTGTCAGCCTTATCCAGTATGCCTAAGCCTGCAGTCAGATTTGTGTCCTGAGCTTATTCAACTCAGCAGCAACATTTACTGGTTGATGCAGTTAAAGTACTTTCTGCTCTTGACTTCCGTGACTAGTCTTATTAATCTGTCATCTCCCTGGTTATCACTTCTCCATCTCTGTTTCTGGCTCCTCTTCCTCTGACCAGGATCTAAATGTTTGAGTGATCCAGGGCTCTGCCCCGAGGGCCACCAGACTCCCTTGCACACTTTCTGCACATCCAGATGATGACACTGATGGCATCTTCTCAGCTGTTGTGCCACCTGACAGGCCTGATATTCTAGGTTGTGAAATCCGAAGTCAGGCATCATAGGTTCTTCCATTTAGTCTCTGTAGGGCCTTGAGAAAACTACTTTACTTCTCTATAAACTTTGTTTCTTCAACTGCAATACAGAGATAGTAATGGTATCTATTTCATACAGTATTTTTCAAGATTAAGTGTGGATGAATACAATCCTTCAGAGTGCCTGGTCCTTAGTGAGTGGTCCATGAACGTTAGATAATACCATTATTATCATTTAAAGCTCTAGTTGGGTGTTCTGTGACAGTGATGTACGAGAGGGCCCATCATCTTCAGTCACTAATGGATGCTATTTTGAAATGGAAACATGATCTTTCAGTGTCATTCAGTGGGTTTTTCTCATGAAAACATAAAAGAATATTCTATCAAAAAGAAAGTGCAAAAATATGATTACCTAAACCTTGGATAGAGTCTGAAATTGGGTGCTAATTGCTAAAAGCTCAGATAAAATATTTATGTTACAAGAAGTTCCTTTATCTTTTATTTCTGGTTATTTGTTTAAAATAAAATGTGTAATAAGAGTATCAGCTCTGTGGCTGCTTTCTTCCTTTAATTTTCATTTTGTAGTTTACTGTACTTGCAGTCATGTCAGAATTTGCAGTTATTTTAAGTTAATCAAATGTTTGGTCTATTAAATGACCTTATAAAAGTGAAGTGAAACATGTCAATGAACTACCCCTTCAAAAAGATACACAATTTTTTTAAAATAATAAGAGTGTGCAGATGGCACATTCTTCATTATCGGTTCAAAGAAAATAGCTTTAGGCCATTTATCCAGTATCCTCTATTTTCTTTGAAGTCCTCGCTGTCTTCATCAAGTTTCAAGTTTGTCTTCAGTACTCATTCATTCCTTGTGTGATGATTATGTTCTGTCAAACAAGTGTATATGCCTATTATTAGTGACGAGACAGCTACAGAAATTTAGGGAAAGAACATGAGTAACAGTGTTTATTATACTTTGATATTCATTTCTCTATAATTGAGACATTTTCGTTGGGATTACTCTGGAATATAATTCTTACAGATTAAAATGTACCTGGTATAAAATACCTAATTTCAAAGGTATTTGGTAAATAGATTGATTACAGTCGAATGCTTTTTGATTATTTATCATGTTTAGGCAAAGGTTCTCTTTTTAAAAATTACTAAAGTCTTCCACATTGAGTAAAATTCAGTCATTGTCCTGAGAAAATCTGCCCTGAGAAAAACAGGCACCCTTGGCCAACATAGCTCCCACTTCATGATTTGTTGACACGATACAGGCATTTCGTTGAATGATAATTCTTCAGGGATCATGTTTGGATGGGAGACATGCTCCATTTATTCAATATAGTGACTTTGCTGCCATACTCAAATGATTATTACCATTATTATTTAAAGAGACAATAGATGATAGATAGATAGGCAGGCAGACAGATACAGATATATCGTACTCTACAATTCTCTGAAACCTGTTTGATTAAATATTTTGTATGTATGTTAAGGGCATGAACACAGTACTGAAGTGATAAGCTCATGATTCTAGTTATCTGTCATGACTGCTTATATAGGTTCCGCTTCACGCATCACAGGGCATTACTTGGTCTTAATCTGCATCTTCCTCTCATCCTTGTGCAGATCACTGCCTGGTCTTGAACTACTGCAGAAACTTCATTAACTTCTCCCCTGATCTCCTTTTGCTCAGTTTACCACTAAAAGAGCACATTACTTCCATATTTCAAACATTCATTAGGTTCTTGTTATTCTTACAAGTCTCAAATCTTCAACATGCCCTGCACGGTCTTGCCTACTTTGTCTGTTTCATCTCTTGACAAGTTCTTCCCACTCCCTTTGCTCCATCTGCTTAAGTTCTTTCTCAAATGGGCTGAGTTGGTTTCCACCATGGAAAATTCCTCCATGCCACTCTGATGCCTAGGAGGCATTTTCTTTCTCTCTACATCCAGGTAACCCTTCTCACCTTTCAACTTTGATGTATTGGTCTGCTCCTCAGGACCTTAGCAGTCAGGCTCCCAGGACCTATGCTCTCATAGCTTCCTTCACTTCTCTATAGTAGCTGTTATCACAGTGGTCATTTCAAAACTAGTGGTATCATTGATAGTTTATTGGCACTTCTTTCCTCCTAATCATAATCTCCGTGAGGACAAGAACTTTACTTGTCATTTCAAGGAAAGCTTTCAATTATTACTCATCAATTGAATAAAGAAATGAAAATGTAAATGATAAGAAAAATGTTATGTTTTTAAAGTATGTTTAGATGTTGGCTGAGGAAACAAACTTATCTGCCTCATATTCATGAATTTAGCCATAGCTAGGAAGTTTTATTGGGGCAAAAGCTACAGTCCTAGTGAACAGTTCACGAAAGTCTTCAGAGAATGGGAGACAACTGAAAATTGCAAGTGCTTTAAGACAAGCCTATATATTATAAGACAGAAAAAAAAAGAGATTAGTAAATCTTTACATACCTGTTAAAACACAATTGAAATTAAATATATATCTCTCCTGACTATTAATTTTATGAGTTCAAGTGTCTTTTTAAGAGTTTGCTAAAAAAGGACAATATTTTTTTGTATCAAAACAATTTGTTACAATAGTCCCAAGGACTGTTGACTCATAAGTTTGAAATTGTAATCTGTATTAGGAGAAACTGCATTTATTATTACTTTTTTTTAGAAATGTGCAGTTATTCTCTCAAAGTTAGGAGCTGTTTGTCATGAGTGATTAATTTTATCCAAAACTCAGATGATAATTTACGCTGGCCCCACTGACTTAGCTCTTGTCAACCCAATCCACATAAAAATACTATACAGATTTGCTCCAAGTTGGGAACATAGCAAAAGGCATGTTTTTAACTTGATAATATGACTTCTCAAATAAATGCAGAGACTCCAATAGGTTAGCTCTAAGACACAATACAGAATGTCAGTTTTTTACGATTTTGTGTAACCTGATTTTTGTCCCTGTCCCTTAGGTACTCATATTAATATATTCACATTACAGACAAGAGAGATATATGTAGTGAGAAAAAATACTAATGTGGTTCCTACTTGCTTCCCCCCACCCCTTGCTGATAATCACTCCTGTATTTTGTACCAGTGGATCTTCTTATGATTGGAATTATGACATCCATAGTGACAGATTACCCACAGGGGGTTCAGTGCTTCTGAAACTAAATTTAGCTTCTCATTTCCTATCTTCATTCTGACACAGCCATTCCCATAAAGGCTTCAATAATTAAGCAGAAACAGATGTACATTTCAACTACATACAGTATTTGCTTTGAGAAAATATAATGTTATTTGAATGCAGTGGAAATTCCATCTCCCATTAAACACTCTAAAAGTCTGAAATGCTGTTTCTGCGTATGGATTATGGCTTCCTATGGAGCATTTCCATATTCCATTCTGAGAACAAACAGACACGCTAAATGTAGACACTCTGATTTTGATACAACAAAGAATGGTTATTGTTAGGAACAATTGCCGATTTTGTCAACAGGATGAAAATTAGCAATTCAGGAGGTCAGAGATATATTTTTACATGTGGAAACAGAAAAAAAGAGATCCTGCAATGGTGTGAGTCAGTTGGTTATCTTACATTAATAAAGTTTACTGAGTAATCATTTACTGTGACTTGGGTTTGTTACAGCCAAGCTATTTTTCAGAGTTGTATCACAGAAAATATAATCAGTTACTTCTGAAAAGTGATCCGATTTCTGTTATGATTGCTTAGAGAAAAGTGGCCATCAGTTCTGTGAATCCAAGGATAACTTTTAACTTTACATGCTATAGACAGACTTTAGAAATCAGCTCACCTGTGGACCAGGTCAAGTCACAGTTCTCTAGACCTCTCTTCCACGATCTGTAGACAACAAAGTTCTTGATTCGTGACCTGGGCTCCTTACGTATACATGGAGAATAAATATAGCAGATGTTTGTGCTTCTGTTCCATATGCCAATCTTGAATTAAAGATATTTTTCACATGCACCTAACAAAACCCTGCTGTAACTTCCCTCTGGTAGCCTACTGGTTAAGAAAATATGGTTAATCATATTGTCTGTCCCCAAGACTGAAACATGGAAAACTCTCTTTTACTAAAATATTCCAGAGCTTTAAAATCCCTAATAGATTGGGATGCTGTTTTAATATTGTTTAAACTTAAATCAAATTGTTCTTTATAAATTACAAGTCTATAGGCTTTTAATGCATTTATTATATAGAGCACATCATATTATTTGTTTTTTATAGCAAATATTGATTATTAGTTTCCATTTGACTATTTCTTATTTCATAAATCAGAATTTTAAGGATTTAAGGATGGTGGGTACATTTTTAAAATATTCCTTCATTTATTTATTTACCTTGGGTGCATTTTTTTAATATTCCTTCATTTACTTATTTACCTTTTAACAGAAACATACTGAGCACTGTTGTTTACCTGGTAATGGGCTAGGTATTATGAACACAAGGCTAGATAACATACACCCTCTCCCTCCCTTTAAATACCTGTGCATGATTACTGTTGAGATATGATTGGTTTTCAATCTATTCATATTTAAATTAAAATGTATTTTAATTTTGATTTTCCTAGATACATCTATGAAACGTGAATTTGAATATGAAATTCAGTTTGAATCTGAAGCTGTGAAGGCTAACTTGGAATCCTGTGTGGCTTTATATTTGATGAAAAAATCTTATGATATGAAGAATGAAAGGATAACATTGGTCTTCAGTTTGATATTCGCACCAAAGAAACCATTGACGTAAACCTGCTTTTATACCTGTTTTCTTTAAACAATGTTATTACTCTTTTACACTAAATAATGTTGGTTTTTCTTTCCATCTTTCTAAATTTGGATTGCATTCCTTCTTTGATGCTGTTGAGGTAAATATTTCAGGCTAGATTATTTCTAGCTATCAAGCCAGGGAAAGTATTCTGATGGAAAAAATTCCAAATTATCAGAAATCTAAGATATCCTTCAAGAATTGTGACCTCTCTGAGGTCATTGTGATATGATATTAGCAAACGGGGGCAGTCAACTTTGAAAATAATTTTTTAAATTACCGATATGGTGCTTTACATTGGCAACATGATATCTCAAGATACTACTTCTCAGAACCAGTTCAGATGATGAAAATGCCTGAACTATGTTCTTTTTAATTGCTGTCATTACCCTTTTACCACCTCAAACCATAACACTGCACATTCTTTAGTAACGTATAAGAAGATCACAGTAGAATCTGTGAGAATAGTGTGAAAGCTTTGAATGTCTGTCCTCTGGGAAATCTCATCCAGTGTCTTAATATTCATTCTTTAGGCAACTAATTCTTAACATCTACATATACTGTATGATAGGTCGCATCTGAAATAGGACTTTATGTCTTAATGCAGAGATACTGATCAGAACCACAGTATGCACAAAGTACAAAATACAGCCTGGCATTGAAAAAACACTTGAAAGTATTACTTGTGATTTTAACCTTTTCTGTAATTCAACTGTGTATTTGATGAAGCCATGCGTGTTTTAAAAGTGGCTTTGAATATATAGTCCAATAACTAAGAGATACCAGAGTCATCTTCAGGAAGCAGTAATAAAGTCAGGCTGCAAGCAGAAAGTATACTGTAAACATTGACACTACCCTCTTTTATCTTCTCTTTCATTTTCATAGTTTTATATGTTTGTTAGCATTTTTTCACATTTAGCTTCATATTATATTGATTTAGTGATATGGAAATTACCAGCAACAACCAGAAGGGGAAAATGTTATCATTAGTGAATATGAGCCAGAACCAATGTGAAATTATATTCATTCAGCGTTTTGTTGATTTAGAGCTTCTTGGTGAATATTTGAGAAACTGATTTAGGACCACTTGTATTCATGACTTAAAATTTTTTGTAAGTGTTTTCTGATGTTCTGATGTTAGGTAGTTTAATAATTCTGTTTTGTGCACATATGTATATCATTTGCTTTTATCATTCCTTTTTCCATATATATTTCGGGTGGTCCACTGCAAGACGCAACATTAAATGGCAAAAAAAAAAAAACACAAAATAAAACCAATAGCTCTAAATTATGAAAAAGAACAAGAAAATAATAATACCTAAACCATGCTTTATCTAGATAATTAAACTAAGTATTAAATTTAATTCTTCTATTCCTAGTTGATAAGGTAAAAAGGACAGCAAAATGTTCATGTTTTGGTAAAAGAAAATATAACATTGTTTCATAATAGTAAATACAAGGTAATTTTTCATATTCAGCCTTTCACAGGAGAACACTGACATTATAAAAATAATGCTCAGGACCCTAAACAGTGGCTTCACAAAAAATAAAATAATAAAAACAGAAATACTATTCCTAAAGGTTTTACTTTTTATTTCAATAAAAATTAAGGGTCTATTACCAAAACATAAAAAAATCAGTAGTTAATATTTATCATGAATCAGTTTCATGATTCTAATTTAGCACAGGTCTGAACATTTTTTAAATAGAGAAATGGTAGATATCATTTATATTAGGGTATCCTGAGAAATAAGAATTATCTTAGCTTGACTTTTTCCTAGAACTGTTCCCCTGTTCAAGAGATGAACGAACAGAATGAGAACCCAAAGTCCTATTTCATAGGGTTTGGGATAGAAAACTTGCCATAGGAAATAACATATATGTACATTGTTAGGAATCCACAGTATTGACCATAAAATAGTTCACTGTGTCATCCCTGAAATTGAGTGGTCTTCCTCACTTTGGGCCAAAAAGTTTGACTTGGTGGCTTCCCACTAACTCAAAGAATTGGCTGCTGAATGAAATTACTCAGCATTGTTCATTTGATCGTATTCATTCACTTATTCAGAAATCTTTTCGCATCTACAAGAGGCAAAATCCCTGCACTTTTGGAATAGATAGTCTAGTGAGAGTGATGGATAAGAGAGAATTAAATGGTAAACAGTAACATCTCAGATTGTCCTGAGAAGAAAATAAGGGGAAATAGAAAGCGATGAAGGGTGTATATCAGATAAGGTAGACAGGCTTCCATGAAGAGGTGATGTCTGAAGAAAGACCTTATAGATGGGAAGAGCTTGGAAGGGTATTTGAGACAGAGGAGATTATAAATGCAGAGGTCATGATACAGGAAAGAATTTGATATGAACAATGAGAACAATGAATGGTTAAGGAGGCCAATGTTTGTCTAACATAGCAAAAGAGAAAGTAACCAGTTGGAGAATTTGACCAGGATCTGATCAAATAGGGTCATAAGGCTATGAATTCATCTTTTATGTTAGAAACAGTTGGAGATGAGTAAAGGATAAATATTTGAGGGACCGATTTAGGACAACTCATGTACATCATTCATAAACTTCTGTAAGTGCTGTGTGATAATCTGATGTAGTTTAACAATTGTTTTTTTGCATATATGTACATATTCACTTACTTCTGCAATTCCTTGCTCCACATGACTTTGGGGTGGTTCAAATGAAGATACAGAGTTAAATAATAAAAACTAAAACAAAACAAATCACTCAAAATGTTCGAATTCCTCTCCTTGTGAGATGGCAAGAGTAGAAGTGGGAAGACCAGTTATTGAAATAGTGCTTTTGAAACAGTGCTAAGAAGGAATATGGTTTCATTTACTAAGACAGGAGAGTGAGAGAGGTATAGCTTTAGAATTTGCATTTTGGGGTATAAGTTTAAGATGGTATATCAGTCATCATGGGCTTCATTATATTGCATGATATTTCATTCTTTCAATGCAATACACTTTATTGTTTGAAGCACTCTACTGAAGGAATATTTTTAAAATTTTGGTACCAGTTTTTTGATAGTATAAATAATGCTTCAGTGGACATCTTTATAAACATCACTTCTTAAAATCTTTGAGGCATATCTCTGAGGGAAATTACTGATAGTGAATTAGCTGGTTTAGCATGTACAGCTTTCAAACTTGTTAAGATAGTATCTAATTCTTCCCCAAATGGTTGAGTAATTTTATAGTCCTATCTAAAGAGGGCAAGAGTTCCTAGAACTGTTCTGACATTTTTGTATAAGAAGATTGTGATTTCTCTGTCCAATCTGATATATGATATTGCAACCACACAGTTCCATGTTTGAGTCATTTCTACCCTAAGCAAGCCAACAAACTGGTAACCATTCCTCTGCTTCAGCTCCTGCCCTGTGTCTCCACTCTCCTTCATAGCCAAGTGCCTAGAAGAGCTATCTTTACTCTCTTTGTTAATTCTCAACTGCCATTGATGATATGTTATTGTGTAAACTGTGGTCTTAATCAATTGCAATTTAACTTTTAAAAGCTTCAATTTAAGTCATTTTGTGAGGCTTTGTAAGTGTTCACAGAAAATATATTTCTTTTATGTGAAGCAATTGTTGAAAATTTTTTCTCATGGTGTTTTGTATTGAACAGAAAATCCCAGAGAAGGTTATAGCTCAGTGGTAGAGTGCGTACCTAGCGTGCATGAGGTTCTGGGTTCAATCCCCAGTACTGCAATTAAAAAAATAAATAGATAGATAAATAAACCTAATTACCTCCCTCATAATAAAGGAGTGATTGCTGCCCTAAAATGTGAGCAGAACTTGTATTATAATATATTAAGTATGCATATGAACAGAAAATCTCCATATGCAATAATACCTTTTAGTGTAACACTTGGGTCCATTTGCCATTGTCTCCTCATAATATAATGTTCTCTGATGGTTCCAGAAAATTTGCAGAATCAATCCTGCATATGTTACTGGTTCTTAGCAAACAGTGAGTAAAATTACTAGAGAGTAAATAAGATGCCCTACGAAATAATTACCTCAAAGGGAGAATGATAATGTGAACTGAAACCTACGAAATTTTTCCTAAAATGTAATTAATAGTCATCTACATTTTTTCAAGAATTAAAAGTCTCAATGTTTTACTGAAACCACAGGTTTTTACTTACATTTTCACCTTAGATATTGATCTGCTATACTGTGTTCTCTTGGCTTGTTTTCCTGTAGTATCCTTACAGTCTCTTTTTCTATTCAAGGTCTCATGTTATACTGGCAGTAGAGTGCCTAACATACGGGATCTGGAGGTTTCCCATGATGCTGGTTGCTACTGAGCCTGATGTGGATGACGTCATTGACATCGAAGGGGTTGGTTTATTTAAGGAATCTACTATTGACTTAAGGCTGACAAGTCAGACAAGGTAATACATCAAGCAAAAAGTATGTAACTGGTTTTGTGAATGTAATTTATGCTGAACTGGGAAACAAAATTTAAGATGGAAAGTTCTGTTATGTCACCTGTTGCTGATTAAGCCAGAGAAGTATTGCTTCTATGAATGAAAGCTTTACATATTTCATATTTAGTATTTAAAAATTAGAAAATTAAGTCCGCAAAGTGAAGACCAAAAACAATAAGAAAAAGTAAGTAAATATTGATACTTAGAATACTATATTTTCAAAGGATCTTTTAGTGTATTTTTTCAGATTGTTGGGATGTTTTTCAGTAAATTTTAATGGTTTGGGGTTATTAAGTAGTTTAACTAAGTAGAGATGATGCATAATGTATATTGATTCCATTTTCTGTATTACTATGCTCAACCATAGCACTCTTTGTAACACATGTGATAACATAGCCAGCATGACAGTACTTTTACCTATGACGCATGTAAAATATATTTTACAGCTTTTTTTGAGGGATAACATACACAGCATAAAATTCACCCATTGTTGGTGTGCATTTCAATATTTTTCTGAAAGTGTACAGAATTGGCAATCTAGGTTTAGAACCACATTCTAGATTTAGAATCTTCCATCTCCCCTCAAATTTCCCTCAGGCACCTTTGCTATCAACCCCTATTCCCACCCCCAGCCTCAGGCACCCAGTGATTTGCTTTCTGTCTCTTTAACCTTGCCTTTTCTGGATATTTTATATAAAAAAATCACCCAATGTGTACTGTTTGTATTTAAATTTTTTTGGAAGCAGTTTTAGGTTTCCAACAAATAGAGAGGAGGGCACAGAGACTTCTCATATAGCCCCTGTCCCCATACCTGCATAGCCTCCCCCATTATCAACTTCACTCACAAGACTGGTACATTTAATAAGGATTGACCTACACTGACACATCATAATTACCCAAAGTCCATAGTTTGCCTTAGAGCGCGTTGTTGTACATTCTCTCGGTTTGGACAAAAGTATAGTGATGTATGTGTATCATTATAGTATCACGCAGAGTATTTTCACTGCCCTAAAAATCCTCTGTGCTGTCCCTATTCATCTCTCTTACCCCACCCCTAGAAACCACTGACCTTTCTTGTTTCCATAGTTTTGTCTTTTCCAGAATGTTATATAATTGGGATCACATAGTATATAGCCTTTTCAGATGGGCTTCTTTTAATAAGTAACATGCATTCGAGGTTTATCCATGTCTTTTCATGCCTTGATAGCTCTTTTCTTTTTAGCACTGAATAATATTCCGCTATCTGGATGTATCAGTTTATTCATCCATTCATCTACTAAAGGACAATTTAAAAAGTGAAAATTTGCATGGTGTAATGTTTTTTATACTTTTACTTTCAATCGACCTTTATCACTAAATTTGAAGCGTATTTTTTGTAGACAACATATAATTGGATAATCCTTTTAAATTCATTTTGCCAGTCTCTTAACTTCCATGGGTGTGCATTTACATCACTGACAACTACAGTAATGATTGATGTATCAGGTTTATTTCTGCGATTTCATTATTCATTTTGTTTCTTTCATCTGTTTTCCTTTTCTTGCCTTTCTATTGATAACCTGAACTGTTTTTAGAATCCACTGTTATTTATCTATATTGGTTTTTTAAAATACATTATCACTGAATAGTTTGTTTTTAATAGTTGCAGTATTACGATACGCAAATGCAACAATTCACAGTCTACTGCTGTAGACAGTTTGCTACCTCAGGATAAGTGTGGAAACCTCATTTCCGTTGGTTCCTTTACCCTCTCCATTTTTTAAATGTATAGTCACTACATACATTGAGCACCGTGTCCGATGATGTTATAATCTTTGCTTCACTTGTAAACTGATGAGCAGGGTAGTCCGTTATACCTACCCCTATTCTTACCCATTCCATTGTTTTTGCTTCCCTTCTACAGTCCCAGCCTCCTCCTATTTTAATTTCTTTTTTGTTAGAGGAACTTCCTCTAGCTATTTTTTAAGATTAGCTCTGCTAGTGACACATTCTGTTCGCTTTCCTTAATCTGAGATTACTCCTTCATTAATGAGGACTATTTTTGCTTGATACTGAATTCATGGTTCATAGTTCTCTCCCATCATTTCTTGAAAAAATGTGCCACTTCTATCTGGATTGTATGGTTTCTGAGGAGAAGTGTACTGTCACTTCAACAGTTGTTCCCCTCTAGGTAACATTTCATTTCTCTCTAGCTCCCTTCAAGATGTATTATTTGATTTTAGTTTTCAGAAGTTTGATTATGATGAGTCTTGTCATGTAATATCTGCTGTCACTATTAGTCTCAGTTCAATGAAGACAGGGACTAGGACTGTCTTGGTCAGTGCCAGATATCTAAGGGATGCTTGATAAGTATGCCCTGAAAGAATGAAAATCCCCAAGCACTTTGGTTTCCATGCCAATAAGGAACAGTTATCACTGAATATAAATTTGCCTTGAAGTGCACTTAGCGACAAAACAGAAGCTTGATGTCTTTCTTAGGTTTCTGGAATTTAATGGCACATAGAATTATTTGCTATTCCTTCTGAGATACCTTTTAAAACTCTTTAAAAACATTTTATAAAGTTCATTCATAATACTTTAAAGTGTCTCTTTGTATTCTTATGTACTGCACAAAACTCTTACATCAATATATTTTAAGTCTTTTCAAAGTAAGTTGTTTACTGTAATAAAAAAATGTAATGGGTTAATCAGCTCCAGATAAACACAGTTATGGGTATGATTAGAGCTCTGCTCTTTTAATAACTTATTAAATATTCTTAACTATTTGGCCTGTATAATCTTCTCAGGTGAGTTTTAAAGTATTCCCTGTGCGATCAGCAGTGCAAAAGTGAGTTTCTTTTTATTGGCAGGCAGGAAATTTTAGTATCATACTTACTTACTTTGAGAAAGCTGCCTCTTGGGCAGGAAATCAATTTTCCTTCACCTAGGGTTTTTTTTGGATATATACCTGGCATTTGGGTGAAGGGGAGGTACCTGTGACTTACTCATAGAGTTTTAGGTTAAAAGTCTAAATTCCTTCATCTACTTTTATATGTGCATCTGGCCTACACACACTTGGGCTTTGCTCATGGTTTTTGCTACTACAGGTCTGTTTTGCATGATCCACACCACATTTCCCATATAGGTGAAAATTTACTAAAGAGATGCACGGTAGAAGCTACCTAGAATATGAGAAAGTGGGCTGATTGCATCACCTGTATGGGCCTTTAATGAGTAAACTTATCTTTCTTCTTTCTGGGTTGTAGAAAATAAATAATCAATAGAGTTCAGAGTATCTGAGCCATTATGTTCTGTACTTGTTAATTCATCACTCTATAACAATTTCCTGCATTTAATTTAATAAAAACATAGGAACTAAAGCATTTGAATTCAAAATAACACACATTCATTCCATCCTTCATTGCCTCACTTGTGACTACTTTTGACAGATACAATTATATAATTCAATCATCAGTTATGACAGATTATAATAAAAAGTCTGAAAATTTTGGATGATACTCATAAAGGAAAGCGCTCAATAAAGATGTAAAATGAAATGGATGAGTTTTCTGGAAGAATATCATCTTGATTATTTCTGTCTAAATTGAAAAATGAATCACGTTCGTTAGTCTACTTTGTCTCTAAATCTAATTGGAAACTCTGCCTGCATTTAGGGACTTGGAAACATAGACCAAGGCCCATGTTTACTGTCAAAAAGAAGGAAGGACAGGAGCATGTTACATCCTACTGAATATCCACATTAATTCAGATACCAGTATGGTTCATTGGCTCAATGTCATGGGTAATGTCATCCCAGTGATTAAGTTAATGCTAATTGTTGGCTTACAGTGCCGCTATTATTAGCTAACGGTGCCTAAATGTAGTCTTTATAGAATGCGTGCCTCAAGTAATTGGATTTTGTACATGGTGACTGGTTTCACACAGGGTGTATTTCAAAAGAACTTCAGGGCATTTCTTGACATAGACCTAGCTATGCAGCATCACTTCAGCCAGTCTGCTGGTTACAGGAGAGTCCCTATGTTGACTTGGATTTATGAAAGGGAACATAGGTCCCACCTTCTGATGGGAAAAGTATTACAGAATGTGCAAGCATGCCACAGTGGAATCTGCTTAGTTGAATATTTTAAGCCTCTTCTAAGTCAGTAAACTCTCTCCAGATTCCTCCCAGTTATTGTCATCAGATAGAGTTCTTTGAGTGGCAAGGCTCAGATCATGGTGGGTGACATACCACACTGCAGAAGGGGATGAATTAATTTTCTCCTCATGGATCAATTTTCTGGGGCAGTTGAAAACTACCCCATGCCAAGTCTGTCTTTAAATTTATTTTAGATGATTCAGTGATATAAAAAAGCTACTCAGTAGATTCAGTTCACTTTCCATCCCTAGGGAGGCTATACCTCAGTAGGTATTAGAAATCTCAAGTCATTCACAAGACCTATGAAATGAGTGGGGGAACATATGGGATAGGCTGACATCATATTCAGGATTTAACTAGCTTCCCCGTGAACCAACTCGACATGCAACATCTCCTTTTTCTTTCTGATCAGAAGCAAAATAAGTTTTGAATAAAAATGGCTCTATGCCCTGTTGACTACACATTTTTCTTGATTGCTGGTCATGTTGGGAGGAGAAATGGGGAGAAAAAAATGCATGACAAGCCCTGAGGTGCTGGGTATTCTGTCTCCTAAATTAAATGTTCTCTAAAACATAAGGATCCCCAGAAGAGGAGGAAAGAGAAGGGGCCAAGGAAGACTATTTTAAGGAGTACATTATATTTTTATTATTTAAAAGGACCAGAGTTTGTCAAGGGATAATTTTAGGTATGATGATTCAGGGATGTCAAGTACTCTGAAGAGTTAGGATAAACATGTAATAGAGTTTAAATTATCAAAACAGATCATCTGTTATTCTTAATTATATTGTTTGTAAAAGAGCTGAAAAGACTTTGTTCCCAGTAAAGATCAGAGCTGTGTTAAATTTAGGACTTCAGTGATTGAAGTAATGAGCTCAGTTCAGTGATTATGCATGACCATCACATTTTCCTTATTCCCTTCTCTGCCCAACCTAAGAACAACACAGTAACCACAATAGTAAATATTTGTTTCATTCCTACTAAATATTTAGTGTATATAGCATTATTTAATTTAATTTTAAAAATACTGCTAAATAAATACCACTGTCTCCAATTTACCTAAGATACACATGTCTTTACACAATCACAGCAAGGAATGAAGTAAATTACCAGATTTGGTAGTGTGCAGTGGGCAGGTTATCTGGTTTTGGTAAGATGCCCCAGCTCCTTTCTTTCCTCCTCCAATCCCATCTCAACAGAGAAACCTTTGTTCACATCCCTATCCCAGCTTGGTATCCTGTGAACTCCAGATTCAGGCCATTCTGAACTGTGGTAAGCTAAAAAATATGTCTGACCCCCAAGCTATATTTTCAATATTGATAGCTCTGGGAAAGCTGATCAACATTTCTGTTCCCTTAGAGGGTTAAGTCCAGCGTTAACTTTGGCAGATGTAAGCAGAATAGGTACCCTCTGGGACAGTATAATGTAAGAAATGCCACATACAGAAAGGAATAGTTCCTACAATTATCTGTCTTCACTGAGATTTGAAATTCTCCTATCAGAGACTTATCTTTTTGTATTAAGGTAGTTTTTAAATTTTACTTTTTCCAATTCTATTGAGGTATGATTGATGAGTAAACATTGTATATATTTAAGGTAAACAATGTGATGATGTGATATAATATATATTGTGAAATTATTCTCTCAGTCAAGGTAACCTGTTCAACACCTCACATGGTTACCTTTTCGGTGTGTGTGGCAAGAACACTGAAGATCTCTTTTAGCAAATTTCAAGTATACAATACATTATTATTCATTATAGTCTCCATGCTATACATTAGATCTCCAGAATTTATCTAGGTTATAACTGAAAGTTTGTACCTTTGACTAGTATTTCCCTATTTCCCCCAACCGCAAGCCGCTGACAACTCTTGTTCTACTCTCTGCTTCTGTGAGTTGGGCTTTTTTAGATTCTGCATTTAAGTGAAATCATGCAGTTTGTTTTTCTGTATATGGCTTATTTCACTTAGCATAATGTCCTCCAGGTCCATCCGTGTCCCAAATGGCAAGAATTCCTTCTTTTTATGGCTAAATAATATTCCATTCTGTATATATACCACATTTTCTTTGCCTATCATCTGCAGAACAACACTTCAATTATTTTCATACTGTGGCTATTGTGATTAATGCTACAGTAACATGAGAATACAGATAAAACTTTGAGATACTGACTTCATTTCCTTTAGATATATACCCAGAAGTAGGATTGCTGGATCATATGACAGTTCAATTGTAGTTTTTTGAGGAAACTCCATACTGTTTTCTATACTGGCTGTACCAATTTTAAATCCCACCAACAGTACTCAGTGGTTCCATTTTTCCCACATTCATGTCAACATTTATTTTTGAGTTTTTCTTAACAGCCATCCTAACAGGCATGAAGTAATGTCCCATTGTGGTTTTGATTTGCATTTCCCTGATGATTAGTGATGCTGAGCAGCTTTTCATGTATTTGTTGGTCATTTGTATGTCTTCTTTGGAAAAGTTATCTATCCAGGTCCTGTGCCCATTTTTGAATAGGGTTATATGTGGGTTTTTTTGCTGTTGAGTTGTTGGAGTTCCTTATATGTTTTAGATATTGTTTTCCTATTAGATACATAATTTGCAGATATTTTCTTCCATTCCATAGGTTGCCTTTTCATTTGACTAATTTTTTTCCTTTGGTATGCAGAAATTTCTTAGTGTGATATAGTCCCACTTGTTCATTTTTGCTTTTGTTGCCAGTGCTTTTGATGTCATATCCAAAGTCATTTCCAAAACTAATGTCAAGGAGTTTTCCCTTAGGTTTTTCTTCTAGAATTTTTACATTTGACTTCTACGGGATTTAGTTCTTATGTTTATGTCTTTAATCCATTTTCAGTTGATTTTTGTTAGTGGTATAAGATAAGGGTCCAGTTTCATTCTTCTATATGTGGTTGTACAGTTTTACCAGCACCATTTATTGAAGAGACTATCCTTTCCCCATTGTGTATTTTTGGCAACTTTGTCAAAAATTAGTTGATTGTATATTTGTGGGTTTATTCCTGGGCTCTCTGTTCCATTGGGCTATGTGTCTGTATTTATTCCAGTACCACAGCATTTTGATTACTTAGCTTTGTCATAAATTTTGAAGTTACTAAATGGTAAGCCTTTTGCTTTGTTTTTATCTCTCAAGATTATTTTGGCCACTTAGAATCCTTTGAGATTGAGTAGGAATTTTACAGTTTTTATCCTATGTCTTCAAAAAATGCCATTGGGGTTTTGATGGGGATTGCATTGAATCTATAGATTGCTTTGGGTAGTATGGACATTTTAACAACATTGATTCTTCCTAGACATAAACATAGAGGTATCTTTCCATTTATTTGTATCTTCTTGAATTTCTTTCATCATTGTCTTATAGTTTTTAGTGTACAGATCTTTAACGTCCTTGGTTAAATTTATTTCTAAGTACAGTTGACTCTTGAACAGTACGGGGGTTAGGGGTGCCAACCTTGCAGGACTTGACAGTTGGCCTTCCATATCTGTGATTCCACACCCACAGACTGAACCAATCGCAGATTGTATTTTGTAGTACATGTATTGAAAAAAAGTCCATATATAAGAAGACCCATGAAGGTCAAACCTGTGTTGTTCAAGGGTCAACTGTATGCTTTTTTCATGCTATTTTAAATGGGATTGTTTTCTTAACTTTTTCAAGCAGTCCCTTTTTTAGTGTATAGTAATGCAAATGATTCTGTATGTTGATTTTGTATCCTGCAACTTTACTTAAAGAATTCATTTATTAGTTCTAACAGTTTTTTCTAGAATCATTCTACAAATAAAATCATGTCATCTGCTAACAGAGATAATGATCTCGGAGGAAAAGCTTTCAGGTTTTTCAACATTGAATATGATATTAGCTGTGGGTTTTTCTTATATGGCCTTTATGGAGTTGAAGTAATTTTATTCTATTCCTAGATTTTTGAGTGTTTTTATCATAAAAGGGGGTTGGATTTTGTCAGAATTTCCTTCTCCATGTATTGAGATGATCATGTATGTTTTATCCTTCATTCTGTTAAAGTGGTTTATCATATTAATTGATTTTCCTTTTTTATTGAGGTATAGTCACTTACAATGCGTCAGTCTTTGGTGTACAGCATAATGTCCCAATCAAACATATACATACATGCATTTGTTTTCATATTCTTTTCCCTTACAGGTTATTACAAGATACTGAGTATAGTTCCCTGTGCTATACAGAAGAAACTTGTTTTTTATCTATTTTTATGTAGTAGTTAATATTTGCAAATCTCGAACTCCCAAATTTATCCCTTCCCATCCCCTTTCCCCCGAGTAACCATAAGATTGGTTACTAATTGATTTTCTTATGTAGTACCTTCCTCACATCCTGTTGTTAAATCCAGTTTGGACATGTTGTATGATCCTGTTAATGTGCAGTTGAATTCCATTTGATAGTATTTATTGAGGATTATTGCATCTATATTCAATAGGGATATTAGCCTGTAGTTTTCTTGTTGTATCTTTTTCTGTCTTTGGCATCAGGATAAATTAAGTTTGGAAGTATTTGGAAGTATTCCCACTCCTTCTATGTTTTGGAAGAGTTTGAGATAGATTGGTGTTAAGTCTTTAAATATTTGGTAGAATTCACCATCTCTTCCTGGGCTTTTCTTTGTTGGGACGATTTTGATTACTAACTCAGTGTTCTTAATATTTACAGATCTGTTCAGATTTTCTGTTTATTCATGATTCAGTCTTGGTAGATTACATTTTTCTATGGAATTATCCATTTCCTTTAGGTTATACAACTTTTTGGTATGTAGTGTATGTAATTGATTATAGTGGTCCCTTATGATTGTTTCTATATCTGGGGCATCAGTTGTAATGTGTCCTTTTTCGTTTATGATTTTATGTATTTGAGTCTTCTTTTATTTCTTAGTCTAACTAAATGTTTGTTGATCTTGTTCTTTTTAAAAAAACAACTCTTAGTTTGACTCCTTTTTAATATAAATTATAGAATTTTCATTTTGAAATTTAGTCCATAAGTATGGCCACAATATGATTAAAATTCTAGTTTTCTAAATGAAATAGTATTTTATTTCTTGGATTTAATGAATGAAACTGCCAGGCTTAATTAGCACAAAATACACATAGTGAGAACATAATTTTATCAACAAAAAGAAACAAAAATAATTTCAATTGTACTACTGGACAGCATATTTAGACACTTATTTTTTTAAATGAAAATACCATACCAGCAGAAGAAACCATCTCCACTTGTTAAACTTGGTTACCCAGTTTGAGTCTTAGTTGATTTTTTTCTATTTTTTCTATTATTTTCTATTCTCCATTTCTACTCTACTCTTTATTATTTCCTTTTTTCTACTAACTTTAGGTTGTTTTTCTTCTTTTTCTCATTTCTAGAGGTATAGAAGTAGGTTATTTATTTGAATTTTTCTCTTTTTAATGTAGACATTTATCACTATAAACTTCCCTCCTAGTACTACTTTTGCTGCATTCCGTAAGCTGTGGTATGTTGTGTTTTTGTTTCCACTTGTCTCAAGATATTTTCTAACATCTTTTTGATATCTTCTTTGGCTCAATAGTTGTTCAAGAGTTTGTTGTTTAAGTTCACATATTTGTGTATTTTCCAGTTTTCCTTCTGCTATTGATATCTAGTTTTCATTCCATTGTGATGGGAAAAGACAACTGGTATGATTTCAGTCTTCTTAAATTTGTTCATACTTATTTGTGACCTAACATGAAATCTGTCCTTAAGAATGTTCCCTGTGTACCTGAGAGGAATGTAAATGCTGTTGCTATTGAGTAGAATGTTCTGTACATATTTGTTAGATCTCTTTTACCTACAGTGTTGTTCCTGTCTTCTTTTTTCTTATTGATCTTCTGTTTGGGTTTTCTATACATTATTGAAAATGGAGTATTGAAATTTCCTACTATTATTCTATTGCTGTCTATTTCTGTCTTCAGTTCTATTATTCTTTGGTATATATATTTAGATACTGTGATGCTGGGCATAATATATAACTATAATATATATAATTGTTATATCATTCTGGTAAATTGATCCAGTATTAGATCCTTCTTTGTCTTCTGTGACAAGACTTTCTTTTAAGTCTACTTTGTCTAATATAAGTAAAGCCATCTATGCTCTCTTTTGTTTACCATTTGCATGGAATATCTCTTCCTTCCTTTTAACTTTCATCCTATGTGTATCTTTAAACACAAAGTTAGCCTCTCATAGACAGTGTATACTTGGATCTTGCTTTTTATCCAATCAGCTACTGTATCTTTTGATTGAGGAGTTTAATTTATTTATATTTAAAGTAATTAGTGACAGATAAGGATAAGTAGTAGTGCCATTTCGTTGTTTTCTACATGTCTTGTAGCTTTTTTGTCCATCTTTTCTTCTCTTGCTCTCTTCCCTTGTGTTGTATTGATTTTTTGTGTGTGACATGCTTTGATTCCTTTCTCATATTCTCTTAGGTATCTTCTATAGGTGTATTCTTTGTAGTTTTTGTAGGGCTTACATAAAGCATCTTACAGGTTTAACAGTCTATTCTAAGCTGATAAAAATTTAGCCTCAATTTCACATAAAATCTTTACACTTTGTGAGTGATGTACAAATTACATTTTTATATTATGTATCCATTAATATATTTTATAATTATAGTTTTTTTTACTTTCATTAACTTTTATACCACAATTAAGTGATTTATGTACCACTATTACAGTATTCAGTTTTGTGTATTTTCTATATATTTACCTTTATCAGTCAGCTTTATACTTTAATATGCATTTGTGTTGCTGTTTTGCATCTTTTTATTTCAACTTGAAGGACTCCCTTTACCATGTCTTGTAAGGCAGGTCTAATGGTGATTAAGTCCCTCAGCTTTTCTTTAGCAGGGAAAATATCTGCTTCATTTTTGAAGGACCATTTTGATAGATGTAATATTTTTGATTGGCAGTTTGTTTACTTTTTATCACTTTGTATCATCCTACTCACTTTAGGCTTGCAAGGTTTCTGCTGAGAAATTTGCTTATAGTCTTATAAGGGTTTCCTTGTATGTGATGAGTTATTTTTCTCTTGTTATTTCCAAATTCCCTTTTTGTCTTTAACTGTTGACATTTTGATTATTGTGGAGTTGATCTCATTGTGGAGTTCTTTCATCTCATCCTATTTAGAAACTCTTGAATCTGTATGTCCATTTCCTTCCCCAGATTTGGGAAGTTTGGGGCCATTATTTCTTTAAATAAGCTTTCTGCCCCAATTTCTTTCTTCTCCTTCTAAGACTCCTAATGTGTGTATTGGTCCACTTGATGTTGTTGTTTAAGTCCCTTAGATTTTCTTCACACTATTTCATTTATTTTTCTTTTTGCTCCTCTGCCTCTGGCTGGATAATTTCAAATGACTTTTCTTCAAGTTCTCTGATTACTTCTGCTTGATCAAATCTACTGTTGAACCTCTAGTGAATTTTTTCAGTTCATTTACTGCATTCTTCACCTCCAAAATTTGTTCAGTTTTTTTAATGTTTTCTGTCTCTTGCTGAAATTCTCATTTTGTTTATGCATTGTTCCCCTGATATTGTTGAACATCTTCATGGCAGTTATTTGAATAATCTGTCAGGTAATTTCCTATTCTTCCATTTCCTTATGGTGTGTTTCTGGAGATTTGTTCCTTTAACCGAGTAATATATTTTTTCTGTTTCTTCATATTCTTTGTAACTTTATGTTGGTATCCATACATTTGAAAAAACAGCTACCTCTCCCAGTCTTTACAGACTGGCTTTGTACAGGGAAGAAGCTTCAACACTCAGCCCAACTAGAGACTCTGGGGCCTCTCAAATCTTTCCTGTGGATGTGTCTTTCTGAACTTTGTGTGTGAATATTACCAATTAGAGGCATTTGCCAGTTTCTATTTTTTCAGGAGTTTGTAATCTCTTGCTCCCTCTGGTATCTGTCTTCTATACCATGGGCACACTGAAGCAGCAGCACACTGCTCAGATCTTTTTTTGTCTTCAGAAGTTCCCATGCATCTAGAATGTGTCAGGCCTCATTAGTACTTCAAGATGCGCAAAACAGCAGCCAGGCCCCCAGCAGTACCCCAACCCCAGAAGTCCAAATGTTGGATGTCTGCTCTGCTCTTCTCTTTTCTTCCCCTGGCAGAAGTGGGAGCTGAGAATTTCCTCCAAATCATGTGGTACTGTGCTCGGGAGGGAGAGATGGTGGTGAGAGTGTGCCACAAATTTTCCTCCTGGCTTCAAAGCAGCTGATTTTGCACTCACCTAAGGGGAAGAAGCCTCTTAACTGGTTTCAGAATTTCTTACAATGGAAAGTGGTGTGCGTATTGTTGAATTGGTGTCTCCATGGGACAAATCTGGGGCTTCCTGTTCTGCCATCTTGCTTCCATCACCCCTCTGGATATTCTGTTTTATACATCTCTTACTTATTGGGCCATGCATCATTGCCTAGCACTGATAATAAAATGTTTTAAAACAGTAACAATCATAATGATGACTATAGTAATATAAATTAGTCCTTATAGAGCACTTTCCACATGCCGGGCACTGATCTAATGTCTTTATAGGGATTATTAACTTCATTTAACAGCATGAAAATTGAGGTACAAAAAGGCTAATAAGTTGCCTAAAGTCAGCCTCCCAGATAGAGCTAGGATTCTGATCTAGGCCATCTGTGTCCTTAGTCCACTTTCTCAAACCCTCTGCTATGATACTGAATATGCATTTGCTGAATGGATCGCTGAATCCCAACCTGAGTCTCCCATTTCCTTGTCTATGTTTCAGTGTCGGATCTGTTTTAGGAAACAGTTCTTTACCTTCTGCCTGTATCTCCCCTGTCCGTTTGGATTTTAAATTCCTCACAACCTCCTAGGTACTGTGCCTCTCTCCTGCTTTATTCTACCAAGAAGTTCCTCAATTTCTTTCACAGTCTTCATCTCAAATGTAATCTAGCTTGACATGAAGATGGTCACTTGAATCTTAAACGTCATTCAGTTCATTTCAGATCATAGCAACTCATCTCCAGGACCAAGAATCTTAAATGAACCTGTAAAGTACTTTCATCTCAATTAGCAAGTGGAGAGTTGAAGGAAAATGAGCAAATATCACGTTGGAATAATAGTAAAAACAAAGGCTTTATGAGAGCTGTTGTGGTCAGGCATTTTAGATGTTAATTTATTTCCAAATGATTGAATTTTCATTTGGGACATTGAGTCCTTCTAATTTTTATAGAGACAGCCTTTTTTATTCTTTGTATACTCTAAATATAAGGTGTGATTGAAAAAATCTTTAAGATACCATTTTTGTCACCCTGGGATGAATGACACTCTTTAGTAATTTAAAAAAATGTCTCCTTATTGTTACTCCATAAGCATTCCATAAAATAACAAGTCTCAGACTCACAGCTGCATAGCAGCACTAAGGTTTAACTGTAGTCTTATGCAGCAGAATATAAAACAAGTGTTGTCCATCAAGTTCTCATAAAGAGAATGGGGTAATGATAATATTTATATTTTGTTCCAGAAATCCTGAGCCATTTACTGCATACTTCCTACCTGGCAGTGATCCTGAGTTTTATGTAAAACCACAGATTGGAGAACTTCTTCCTTATGAAGAAGGAACTGAAGGAACTCTCATCATTGTGGCTTTTAAACCCCAAATGTACAGCAGGAAGTACAAAGCAAAGTTAGTAATAGAGGTGAGTTCTATAAAGGTAATAGTCAAGGATGTTTGATGTCACAAAAGTCACTAAGTGACATTGGGAGAAAAGGTTTCAACTAATGATCACAGATAAAGAATAGCAACATTATCTTGCAAAAGTCAGCATATTTCAACTGCTCTGTCTTGTTTTAATTTCCTTTTGTCCAATAAAGAACATTTAAATGTGAAATATAACCAAAAAAAGTCATCACCAGTGAAAAGTAACAAATTATTTTCTTCCAATTATGGAAAAGGTAAATAATGACTGTAAAGTGATTTGTGTAGTTGCATGTTATTTTCCATAATAACCTATTCGAAGAGTTTAGTTGATTTAAGGTAGAAATATTGGAACCTTTTCCTGGCTTCAATCCCTAGTGCCTTTTCTAAAAATAAATAAATAAGTAAACCTAATTACCTCCCCCCTAAAAAAAATTAAAAAAAGTAAATATTGGAAACTTTGATTAAGGAAGGCATAAGGTGTTGTCAAAATGTTAAAGTCTAAAATGAAGAAAATTAAATAGAAGATAAAATTTACTTTGAATTGAAAAAACACAATGTGAAATGGGCGATTAATGTAAAATAATGTTAAAGTTATCATTTATTAAAAGTTAAGGTAAATAGAATTCTGAAAATGTATCCAGTAAGCAAAATTTCTCCATAAAATTTCCCACATATCTGCTAAGAACTTCTAGGCTAAAGACTACTTTCAAGTTATTTCTGAAAAGATGCCTGTTGCCACTATTTTCAGTAGCACAGGCAGAAAGGACTGGTAGTCATGTTTCAAGACACAACTACTGATGCCAAACTGATCACTAGACTTCTGAATCAGACACTAATTAGGCAGCACTATTGGCAGAAGAAATGTGTTGTCACTGTTTTAATGAATAGAGAAGAGGAAAATGTTGATTATTGCTTGAGCAAATTATTTATATTTTTCATCTTTCTGAGAGTCCTTACAAACCAGGTAATAAAAATATAAAGCCTCTGGAGCCTTGCTGCACACAAGCCTGTCCTGTGTTAATTCTTGATTTAAGATAATCACGTTGTTGTACTTGCTTCTTTAAAAATAATGACATAATTTTACTCTAAGAGGTTGAAATGATATTTTAAAAAGTAGATTTATAAATACAATTATATTCAACTTATAGCATGCAGCGAACATTTTTGAAATTAACTGCTTAGGAGGTTTTACCAACAAAATTCTGTTTCTGATTTCCCCATGCAGATTTGACAATTAAATCACTGATAGCAGACCTGAAGGGTTTCTGTGAGAGAATAACTTAGTATATGGGATCGAATGAGAATATAACATTTTCATTTAATCTGAAGTGGTATATAGTTTGATAGCATATGTGGGAAGAATTGAGTTTGAAATGTGTTTTAAGAAATCACTGCTTTGTTGATTCTGTGGAGAATTACAAATATGTGTAGAAACAGAATAATCTACATACACTCACCATCCCACATGAACACTTACCAACTCAAGACCAGTCCTGCTTCAAGTATGTTCCCACCCCCTTCCTCCCTTCCCATATTATTTTGAAGAAAATCCCATACATCCTATTATCTGCAAATATTTTGTATTAATCTCTAAAAGACAAAAATCTTAACCATAATACCATCATCACATCCAAAAATTAACAGGAATTCCTTAGTATCAGTACATATCAGATACTCTTTTTGTGTTGAAATTTTCAACTGACTCATGTATCTCATACTTTTAAATTTAAATAAATTAAATATTTTATATAGACTTACAAAAACTACATAGAGTCCTATGAATCCTTCTCCCAGCTTCTCCCAGTGGTGACATCTTACATAGCTGTAGTAAAATATCAAAACAAAGAAATTGTCTTTGATAAAATACTGTTAACTAGGCTAGAGACCTTATTCCTTTTTGGTTTGTTTTGCATTTTTTACATGCATGCGTGTGTGTGTGTCTGTGTGTCTGTGTCTGTGTCTGGTTCTCGGCATTTTGAATCCACGTCTAGATGTGTATAGCTGCAAACACAACTAAGATAGAGATCGCTTCTGTCACAGCAGAGGAAGCATGTCATGCTAACCCTTTCTAGTCACGTCCAACACCGTAACTCCTTTCTCACCCTGGCAACCAGTAATCTTTTCTCCATCCCTATGATTTTGAACTTCCTAGAGTATTATATAAATGGGATCATGTAACCTTTTGAGGTTGGCTTTTTATGCTAAGTATAAGGCCCTTGGGATTCATAAAAATTATTGCATATATCAAATCAATGATTTTGAAATCATGGTCACTGTCTTATCTGACTCCACAACCCTGCTCTTTTTTTTTAACTTTTTTTTTATTTAGTTATAGTCATTTTACAATGTTGTGTCAAATTCCAGTGTAGAGCACAATTTTTCAGTTATACATGAACATACATCCATCCATTGTCACATTCTCTTTCTCTGTGAGCCACCACAAGATCCTGTATATATTTCCCTGTGCTGCACAGTACAACCTTGTTTATCTATTCTACATTTTGAAATCCCAGTCTGTCCCTTCCCACCCCCCGTCCCCTTGGCAACCACAGGTTTGTATTCTATGTTTATGAGTCTGTTTCTGTTTTGTATGTATGTATGTATTTATTTATTTATTTTTAGATTTCGCATATGAGCGATCTCATATGGCATTTTTCTTTCTTTCTGGCTTGCTTCATTTAGTATGGCATTCTCCAGGAGCATCCATGTTACTGCAAATGGCGTTATGTTGTCGGTTTTTATGGCTGAATAGTGTTCCATTGTATAAATATATCACTACTTCTTTATCCAGTGATCTGTTGGACATTTAGGCTGTTTCCATGTCTTGGCTATTGTAAATAGGGCTGCTATGAACATTGGGGTGCAGGTGTCATTTTGAAGTAGGGTCTCTTCTGGATATATGCCCAGGAGCGGGATTCCTGGGTCATATGGTAAGTCTATTCCTAGTCTTTTGAGGAATCTCCATACTGTTTTCCACAGTGGCTGTACCAAAGTGCATTCCCACCAGCAGTCTAGGAGGGTTCCCTTTTCTCCACAGCCTCTCCAGCATTTGCCGTTTGTAGACTTTCCAGTGATGGCCATTCTGACTGGTGTGAGGTGATACCTCATTGTAGTTTTGATTTGCATTTCTCTGATAATTAGTGATATTGAGCATTTTTTCTTGTGCCTTTTGATCATTTGTATTTCTTCCTTGGAGAATTCCTTGTTTAGGTCTTCTGCCCCTTTTTGGATTGGGTTTTTTGTTTTTTTCTTATTAAGTCGTATGAGCTGCTTATATATTCTGGAGATCAAGCCTTTGTCAGTTTCATTTGCAAAAATTTTTTCCCATTCCGTAGGTTGTCTTTGTTTTGCTTATGGTTTCCTTTGCTGTGCAGAAGCTTGTAAGTTTCATTAGGTCCCATTTGTTTATTCTTGCATTTATTTCTATTGCTTGGGTAGACTGCCCTAGGAGAACATTTTTGAGATGTATGTGAGATAATGTTTTGCCTATATTTTCTTCTAGGAGGTTTATTGTATCTTGTCTTATGTTTAAGTCTTTGATTCATTTTGAGTTTATTTTTGTGTATGGTGTAAGGGAGTGTTAATAGCTTCATTGATTTACATGCTGCTGTCCAGTTTTCCCAACACCATTTGCTGAAAAGACTCCACAACCCTGCTCGTAAAGGCAACACCATGATGTCTCACATGATAAATGTGAGGAATTTTTAAATTAAATTCATTATCTAAATAAAAATTATTGTTTTCATTATTATCATCTTTTTTAAACTGTTAGTTTGAAACATCAAGTCAGTAATAGTTGTAATGTATGAAACCTATGATCTTCATTGTGCTTTACTTGGAAATAAAGATTTTTTAGAAAAGTTTAGTTAAATACTAGCGTACACAAACTTCAACAACCATGTCAGCAAGCTTCATAAGTTTCCTCTCAATTAAACCATATTTAGAATGATTAAACACTGCCTTTTCCACACTATTAAACAAGGCATATAGCACTAGCTTTTTTTTACTTTAAAGTTTTTGTTGTAAAACAAAATACAGAAAAGAAAACCATTAAAAATAAATGTGTATCTTAACACATATATACAACACCACTCACATCAGAGAGTTTTACCAGCCACCATAGAAGCCTATCGAAGTGTCCCATCCAATCAAAGCTGCCTTCCTCCTGCCAAAAGTGACCACTATCTCAACATTTCTCTTGGGTTTGTTTATGGTTTTATCACCCAAGAGTGCATCCCTGTCCAATATAAGTTTAAAATTCTTTTTCAAATTTTATAACTTTTTAAAATCTCTATTAATCTAAAGGTTCCCCCTCTTTCCCTTTATTTTCCTTTCAATGTAGCTATTGAAGATAGGCCTTTGACATGCAGGTAGATATGTGACCTGTATAGTTTCTGATGGTCAAGATTTTAGTTGATTCCATTTTTGTGTGTATGATGTTAGCCCTAGCTTTGAAAGACTTCAGTTAGCTTGGTCAGATTGTGATAGAAAGCAGTGCCACTCAGGGAGAGTGAACAGTCTGCTCAACTTTCCATGTTGGACATGATGACTCTTAAATAATTTCTATAGAAGTGTGGTAACTATCAGAATTACCCAAGATAAAACATATAATGCTTGTACAAAACTTATATTTTATATAGAGAGGGACCTGTTATAACTACAGACGTAACTAGACATGAATATTACGTATGTAAATGCATTGCTTTTAAAGGAAATTTATCATTGTTGTGAAATTGTGGGAAATGTCAAAATATATATATCTTGGTTTGTATTTCCTCATAAGCAGATTCTGAAATAAGTATTTAAGTCTAGGTAGCATATTTACCATGTGATCTCAAGAACCAGCTGAAGGGAAGCCAGGATATGAGACAGAGCAGGAATAGATAGTAATAGATATCTAGGCAGTTACTAGAGTGGACAACTGGAATTTAATCCCATGGGAGTTCTCTGGGACATAGTGTGTAACCCACACCTTAGAATATTCACACCTGAGGGGGCTAGGGAGTTAAATGTTTATACACCAACTGCCACTGTTCAATCATTGACTGAGGAATGTTCCAGGGATTGTTAATTCCCTGGCAGCACAGAAGCCTTCTGGAGTGTTTGAAAAACTTCAAGTCAAAGAGGTGCAGATACTGGCAATTGGAAGTTGGGGCAGCAATGAAATGGAAACAGCTGAAGGGTGTGAGTTGGCAGAAAGCACATCTGCTAATGGATAAGCAGTTGTTTCCATTGATAAGAATGTGCCCCTTACAACATAGCTTTGGTTGATCTCTTCTAAAACTAGAGAGATATTACTTAAATATGAAAATTTCATCTATTTAAAAAGTATTTTTTAATTCATTTAAATAAATAGTTGAGTATAATTGTCAATTTGGCATTCTTTTGTAAGAATCAAGACAGTGATTCTTTGAGGCATTAACAACACAGAAGTACTGATTTTTTCTTCTATTATTTTAACTTTTGCTTTTTTATATATATTTTCAAAGGGAGATTGAGTACAGAAGATAATAGAGCTATATCTTTAAATGTTTTCAAAAACAGAAATGAGTAACTTTTAATTCGCAGTTTGAAGACAGCTAACTATAGATATAATAACTGTAATATTTAATCTTTATAAAACAAAGATGTTCTTATTAGCATGAAGATTGTTGGGATAAAGGACATGAACAACTTCTTATAAATATATTTGTATTTGGATTATATATATTTTATATATACACACACATACACATGCACCATCACTTATTTGAATCTAAGTTCAAATTTTAGATTTAAATTTAAAATCTGCATTTGAATCTTAGTTGAAATATGTACAATAACATTTAGAACTTTAAAAATAGTGTCTTTATGGGTAATTATTTTCAGAATGTTGTAGAAATGTATTGAACACAGGTCCAGATCCCTACATGTAGTTCTCATTTGTACCCACTAGGTTCCAGATAGGAGAGTACATCCCTTCATATAGCTCACTTCTGTGGACGTACTAAGTGTTGAGCATGGGTACAGGTCCCCTCGTGCATTTGTCCCCATGAAGTGAGTCACTTATAGTGTAAAAATTTACAATGACATATGCACAATCACCAAAATGTAGCTTTGTTTTTCAAACTGAATATCATTACATGAATTCAAATGGTATTTAACCCAGTTCTTGGTTAAATGTATAGTTTTTAATTATGCTTTTTAATATCTGGTTTTAAATATGTGGTTGTAAATATGCAGTTTTCTTGGTTAAAAAATATATTTCTTGGTTTGTTCTGCTTTTGACTCAGTAATTCTGAATACTTAATTACTATGAATGCTGGATAGAAGGGCCAGTTATGATTAAAATAGACCATTCCAGATGTGCAAGAAACTCCTGCAGTTCACAGCTTTTGACAGATACCACATTACATATCAAACACTGATATTACTGCAGTATGCACTTGGCCTGCACTTGTCCTGAATAGTTTTCTGAACATACACTGTACAACTCTTATGTGAGGAAGAAGGCCTAGGTAAACACAAGTAGCATCAGGAAACTCCATAAAAGCAATGAGATTTAAGTATGAGCATAAATGTGCAGAAAATGCTAAACTGCCTAATTCAATATTGCCATCCTGTCCATACATGCAGAAGAAATGAAGGGTTTTAAAATAAATCCCTATATAAATTATACTGAGTTGAATTTAGAGTATGATTGTCATTAATGATTTTATACCATGCTCAGTAATTTCAAAGAGTTATATTAATTATGTACTTTCATAATCTAAAAAAGAGAAGCTTGGCATATTTACAGGTCAGTTCTATAGCCACAGTTAAATTCCCATGGAAAAGTTCATCTTGTGAGATGTGATTTCCATTATGTATAGTTCAGACTGGGAAACAGTTTCATGCAAACCAAATAGATTCCTTCCCTTTAGATCAGATGGATATACTTGGTTCACCCACAGGGCAGACCTCTAAGTGTAAAAGGCCTTTTAGTGAATGAATCTTAATGCATAAAGCCAAATGCTTTTCCTGAATTGATTTGCCATGTTATTTATTACCAGTGCAGTTACAGTTTTGTACCTTTCCCATACCTTACATGGAGAAGGGAAGTGTTAATTTGGTTAAGTTTTTCCTGCATTTTTCTCAGTCCCTGGATATTGCATATAAAATTTCTTCTCTTTGTTTCCAGACAGCAGATATGTACTGGTTATATGATATCAATGGGTTACCTCCAGCTACCATACCACCAATAAATGTAAAAGCCAAAATTGACAATACTAACAAGATGTTTGACAGGAAGCCAGTTCATCGGCGCAATTTTATCTATGAAAATTCTCAACTCATAAGGACGGGGGTATCTTCTACCATCAAGGGTGCTCCTTTGATGTTGAAGAAGAAATAAAAAAAGTTTTTTCCAAAGTATTTCTTGGTCTTACGTAGAGTTGAATATATTTTCGTGATTCTTTTTTTTTTTATTGAAGTATAGTCAGTTTACAGTGTTGTGTCAGTTTCTGATGTACAGCACATTGCTTTAGTCATACATGAATATACATATATTCATTTTCATATTCTTTTTCACTGTAAGCTACTATAAGATATCAAATATAGTTCCCTGTGCTACACAGTATGAACTTGTTTATCTATTTTATATATACCAGTCAGTATCTGCAAATCTCGAACTCCCAATTTATCACTTCCCACCCTCTTCTCCCCTGGTAACCATAAGTTTGTTTTCTCTGTCTGTGACTCTGTTTCTGTTTTATATATAAGTTCATTTGTCTTTTTTTTCATAATTCTTATTTCATCTTTTGGAATATTTCTGAGGAATACTATAATTTCAAGTATAATATACCTTCTATATTTTCTTTTTTAAATGCTGACTAAATGTATTCTCTGAGTATGTTTTAACTAACTTCTGAGTTATGTATGTGTTATAAAATGAACTGGCTGCAAATATTATGATTCGTTCACTGTTAAAGTACAGGAGTACATTATAGTAAAACTAAAAGATGATTTCATCTTACAAATCCATGCATATAAGTGTATATAGTCCATACTGAATCTTCTAATAATGAAGATATATTTCAAAATGATCCAGGAGAAAGTTTATATTCTTAAAGGAGAGTAGGTGCTTGGATCTTATCATTTAGGGGAACTAGAATAATAAACAGCCAATATGGACTGTCTTTAACACAGTTTGACACAAAATGACTGGCTCTGCCACAAATCACTCGTGTGATTTTAAGGAAATCACGTGCCTTTTTGTGCCCTATTTCCTTGTGTGCAAAATGAAAGAATTGTACTAGGAACAAGAGTTGGCAAACTTTAGCTAAATCTAGTCTACCACCTGTGTTTATGCAGCCTGCTAGCAAATAATGATTTTTATATTTTTAAATGGTTGAAAAAAATCAATAGAAGTATATTGAGTAATGTAAGAAAATTACATAAAATTTAAATTTCATTGTCCATAAGTAAAGTTTTATGGGAGCACATCCACAGTCATTTCTTTCTGTATTGTTTGTAGCTTTTGTGCTATAACAGTGAAGTTAAGTGGACAGAAACCATATAGCTGCAATGCTTAAAATATTTGCTCTCTGGTGCTTTATAGAAAAGGTTTAGCAACCCCTGTGCTAGGGCAAGAATGAACCACTGTCAATGGATTGATCATAATTTCTTCACACGATATTCAGTAGAATTCTGGGAACATGTTTATGGGATCAATTAGTCTTATTTGCAGTGATTGAAGTAGAGGAGAATAGAGGCCCAGATACCCCAGATTCGCCATCCCTGGAAAGGACAAGAGGTAAAATTCTGTAAATCTTTAAAAGCTCTCTGAAGATGTTTGAGTATAGAATCTTAGATCATTTGTCTGTCCTTTCCTCTGCTGTACTGTTGGAGGTGGGGGAGGTGTCAATCTCTGAGTATGTTTCTGACAAAGCCTTCATAAAACCTCTCCAAAGTCTTAGGAAAGTAAAATTGCATTAGACATGGACGTACTTAGAGATCTAATTGTGTTTATATTTTGGTGTTTACGGTAATGTGTAACATTGAAATAATCCTAAACCTCTTTATATTGAGCCTTGTGAGAGTCACATTTGCATTCCTATCTGAAATGCTCCAATAATTGAAATTATGGCATCCAGAATGGAGTGCATTTGGATTTGACTTTTCTCAGTCAGAGAAGGGAGTAAAGATGAGATACTGGAAGACGTGCCATTAACCGTTTCATGTTGTGAATATTTCAAAAATACTTAAGATTGTGATGCTAGGTTGTCAGATTTCAGATTTTATCCTAGATGGTACCTTCTTTGGAAGAGGTATCTATAATTGGAAGTGTCAGTGCAAACTATTATCTGTCCAACTGCAAATGGAGTGGGAGCAACTAAAAGAGACAAAACTGAATAGTAAATAAAATTCTAAGAATCAAAAGGTGTTGGGAAAGGATTTAGGATGAGGAAACTATTGCATTGTATACTTTAGAGCATTTCTTAGTCTAGCACTTGCGAATATCAATGGCTCTTAAAATCAAAGAGGGGTATCACCCATTCTCATCACTTCTATTCAACATAGTATTGGACGTCCTATCCATAGAATTTAGACAAGAAAAAGAAATAAAAGGTATCCAAATTGGAATGGAGGAGGTAAAATTGTCACTATTTGCAAATGACATGATACTCTATATAGAGAACCCTAAAGTCTTCACACAAAAATAATTAGAACTAATAAATGAATTCAGCATGGTAGCAGGATACAATATTACTATACAGAAATCTATTAATGTTTCTTTACCCTAATGGTGAAATATCAGGACAAGAAAGTTAGAAAAAACAATCCCGTTTAAAATCGCATAAAAAACTTAATAGGAATAAACTTAAAAGAAGATGAAAAACTATACACTGAAAACTATAAAACATTGATACATGAAATTGAAAATGATTCAAAGAAATGGAACAATATCCCATGCTCTTAGATTGGAAGAATTAATATTGTTAAAATGGCCACACTACCCAAAGCAATCTATAGATTTTATGCAATCTATATCAAAATACCCATGACATTTTTCACAGAACTACAATAAATAACCCTAAAATGTAAATAAAACAACAAAAGGCCCAGGATTACCAAAGAAATCCTAGGGAAAAAGAACAAAGCTGGAGATATATAACCCTTCCAGACTTCAGACTATACTACAAAGCTACAGTAATCAAAACAGTGTGGTACTGGCACGAAAACAGGCACACAGACCAATGGAATAGAATGGAGAGCCCAGAAATAAACCCACACACCTACAGTCAATTAACCTACAACAAAGGAGGCAAGAATATACAATGGAGAGAAGATAGTTTCTTCAGCAAGTGGTGTTGGGATAGCTGGACAGCTACACATTAATCAGTGAAATTAGAACACTCTCTCACACCATATACAATAATAAACTCAAAATGGTTTAAAGACCTAAATATAAGACATGACACCGTAAAACTCCGAGGAGAGAATATAGGCAAAACATTCTCTGACATAAATGGTAGCAATGTTTTCTTAGGTCACTCTCCCAAGGCAAAAGAAATAAAAGCAAAAATGAACAAATGGAACCTAATCAAACTTAAAAGCTTTTGCACAGCAAAGGAAACCATCAACAAAATGAAAAGACAATCTACAGAATGGGAGAAAATATTTGCAAATGATGAGACTGACAAGGGCTTAATATCCAAAATATACAAACAGCTCATACAATTCAATATCAAAAGAAAAAAAAAACCCAGTCAAAAAATGGAAAGAAGACCTAAATAGACATTTCTCCAAAGAAGACATCCAGATGGCCAACAGGCACAGGAAAAGATGCTCAACTTTGCTAATTATTAGAGAAATGCAAATCAAAACCACAATGAGATATCACCTCACACCTGTTAGAATGGCTATCATCAAAAAGTCTACAAATAATACATGCTGGAGAGGGTGTGGAGAAAAGGAAACCCTCCTACATTGTTGATGGAAATGTGAATTGGTGCAGCCACTATGGAAAACAGTATGGAAGTTCCTTAAGAAAACTAAAAATAGAGGTACCATATGATCCAACAGTCCCACTCCTGGGTGTATATCTGGAAAAAATGAAAACTCAAGTATCTATCATTTCACTCCTTTGTTTATGCCCTTACTTAACAAACAGATGCTGTATACTACTACAAGCTACATTCTGTACTCAACCTAGAGAAATGAAAACAAAGGAGCACTGACCAGACCTTTTCTGCAAGTGGTCCATGACTGGTGGGGAACACAGGTGTAAGTAGGTAGTTTCCAGACCATATGGAAAGTGCTGTGATTGAGACCTTGGCGTAGAAAGGGGAAGGTGGCAGCCTGGCTGGGGAGTAAGAAGAGGCTTCACAGAAAACATTACATTTGACCAGGATGTTAATGGAGTTGGAGTCTTCCACGTATGTAAGGAGAAGATGGGTTCACATTTGGATGGACTACTTTTAGGTAAATAAAGGACGTTTATATTGGGTCCATTTAGCAGGTGGATACATTCATATGGAACTTAGAATATGGGTTTGATTCTGATACAATTTTTTTGCCTTATTGGTATGAGTCAAAAGCAAAGCATGATAATGTTTAGAGAAAACTTATAAAAGCAGTGCTTCTCAAACCCTTATATACATTAGAACTATCAGAGTTGATTGCTAAAAATGCAGTTACAAGGTTGACTCTCCTTCATTCTGATTCATTATTTGGGGCTAAATGCAGGAATCTACATTTTAACATGTGTTTAGGTGTTTCTAATGGTCACATGTTAAGACAAAATACTGAGTAAGAGAAGAGGACCATAGATATGACTGTGAAAAACAAACACTGAAAGAGTAGCAAGCAAAGGGCAGAGGCAGTGGTGTAAACTGAGAAGTTGGTTAAAGAGAGGAATGTCTAGATCCTGTTCCTGATGTTGGGGTACACCAATCAGGGGTCTTATCGTCAATGAGCCAACCAACCACACAGCGAAGCATAGTTCCTAGAAAACAATAGGATATTTACCATGGGAAGGAAAGGGTTAAGAGGGGACTATGAGAAGCCTGGGGAAGTTCTGAGTTCTATCCAGCCTCCTTGTAGAGAAAACAGATTGTTGAAACATACATTCAGGAAGAACAAAAGGTCATTCATTTAGGGTCTTTCTTCAAACCAAAATCAGTATTGTAAGGGTTTGTTTGTGGCAATTTCCCTTTAGTCTTTTTGTTTCTAGAAATATCTTCATTTTGCTCCTACTTTCGAATTATACTTTCTCTGGGCATAGAATTCTGGGTTCCTAATTGTTTTTCCCCTCAGCACTTTGAAGCTGTTACCCCATCTTTTATGGCCTTTCTTGTTGATGAGAAACCTGTTGTATATCAAGTTTACCTAAAAGGTAAACTTTTCTTTTCAGGTTTTAAGATTTTTTTATTCTTGATTTCCTGAAAATTTCTCTAATATGTAGCTAGCAATGAGTCAATTATGTTGTTGTTGTTATTATTATTAATTATTGTTCTGCTTGGTACTCAAAGTGTGCTACCAGTTTGAATACTTAATCTCTCTTCAGTGTCAGAAAATTCTCAGCTAATATATTATCAAATATTCCTTCTGTCTTGCCTGCATTCTCTATATTCTGAAAAGAGATCCCAAGAGATTAGGGCCTGAAGCTTAATTGTAAAGGGTCTCAATAGATCTTGTGGGAATATTAACAGCTTGTGCATACATTTTACCTTTTTTATCTCTTTGCTTTGCAGTAGATGAAGTGTTCACTCCTGTCTTCCTAGTCACTAATAGTCTCTTCAGTGGTGTTCTGTTTAGAGTTTACCCTGTCTATTGATTTTATTGTTTATTTTGATGATATTCTTTATTTTTCATATTTCAGGTTTTTTATATTTACCTTTTAAGTATATGTAACTTCTTGTTTAATGTTTTCTTGTTTATTCTTTAGTAAGATTTTCTCTCTTTGAGTATCCTAGCTGTGCTTACTATAAAGCATTTGTCAAAATATTCCATAAAGTTAACATCATGAAGAGATAACTCCTGTTCTGATGTTTGTGTTGGTTGTCTTTCAGTATTAGATCTCTTCATGCATTTTAGGATGGTGGATCATAGGCTTATTTAAGAGGAACATATTTTTTTTGCTTTGCATCGTTTTCTCTTTCTTTCACTCTCTGGGCTCCTTCCTTCCTGACAAGAAGTTATGAGGCTACTTCCATGAATGTCCTGGGGCCCTCAGATAAGAAGCTGCTCTCATAATGCAGGCTGGGGCCTCTGCCCTGGTAGAGATATGAAGGATACAGGAACTCATTAGTGAGCCTCAGGCAGCTCTGGCTTACATTGCCTGCAGCTCCATATAAATTGTAGCCACAGGCAGCAGTTGTATCTTTTCACCCTATTTTAGGAATCAGAGCCCATGGATTTAAGCAGAGAGACCTACCCCATTTCTCCATTTCACATAGAAGACCTCAGTCCTTCTTATCCCAAAGGAGATGAACCTCATCTCCCACTGCCTGCTTTGGAATATAGACCATCAGCTCCATTAACCTACTCCAGCTTTCTATATTGTCGTTTGTCTATGAAAATGTTTATCTTGTCTAAGTCTCTTTGATTCTTTATTTTTATATTGTATACATGATTGCTAAGTTTTTAGAGCCAAAGGGTATATGTCAAAGAAGGAACAGAAACTGCCTTTTTACTGATGTCTCTGGGTTAATTTTTAACTACAAATTTTATTAGAATGTTGGAAATATAATTAATAAAGAAAATCCAATCACTTTCAAGTAGAAATAGCTATGGAGTTTCTAGAGTTTTAATTATATAGATTATTATCAGTTACTAAAGTTTTTTTTTTTTCTCTGTTTCCGGAGATGCTTAGCTTTTAAAAGTGTTGTGTAAAAGTTTGCAATTCAATCAGCTAGTGAAGGATATTGCAACTGGTTCTGTCTCATCAACCATCACTGTAAAGGGCCTTGGTCTCTACATGTTAGAATTAGATAAGTACTTTTTATGCTTTTTTCTGCCAGAGCTAGCACATTCTCAATGAATACATACCAGATTGTTGGATCTTTATATCTTTGCTTATTAATTAACATGTTCCAGAGTAAAACTCTCAAGTACTCTCTGTTTTTAAGCCTTAATTGTGTTTTTATAGAGTTTTAAAAGAAGGCCTTCTCTTTTTAAAATTATGTCTGTCTCTTACAAGAAGCACTTTACTAAAGTGAAACCTTAGCCAATGGTTTAATTTGTAAGGCAGCATTTTTATATTGACAGGTTAGCAATTAATTATTCAAGTGGACTAAGACTATATTAATGAATTATTAATTCACTCCTCTGGATCACAGCTGAGAAGGTTCCCTAATACACCTCAGGTCACTGACCACATGAATCCTATTTCTCCAGGTAGCCAGCAGGGCCCTGCTCCCTATGTGTTTCCATCTGCTTAGAGTCCAAGGGGATGAGTCTTCCTTAAGCTTGTCTGTTACTGAGCTTGCTCCATGATCTGACTAAAGATATTGACTCCTCATCTCCAATGATTCTTTTTTCCTTCCCTTCATAGGTCAGATCTTCCTCTAGTGTTCAAGCCCTAGTCATAATCTGCACCCTGACTCAGCCGGGTCCAAATCAGACCTGAAATTTTCTCATGGCTCCTGCCTAATTACTTTTGTTAATTACCAGTATCTCCCATTCCCCTCCCTCATTGCATCCCTGAAGATGGGCCATTTGACAATCTGTGTCCTATGTCCTGTCTTATGCTGTGTCTAGAAGAGAGAAATCTTTATATAGTATTGAGGGTGGTTAGTTTATTTGGGAGTTGATCAGAGAAAGCACCATTAGGGGAGTGAGAAAGGGAGATGATATGTGGAAGGGGAGGAAGCGGAAAAAAAAAAAAGGGTGAGTTAGCAGATTTGTTCTCTGTCCAAATGGGGCTCACTCCTCGGGATCTGTGGAACCCAAAGTAGAACATGCCTCAGAGTTACCCCCCGCCTTCTTTCTCAGAGCCAAGTTGGGCCCATATTTATCCTCGAATTCTCATTTGTCACTGCTAAGGGTTGCTCCCTAGGAGTATTTACTTTCTAAGGGCATTGATTCACACATACATGAAAGAAAGCCCTTAGGCAGAAGTTTGCAATGGAACAGGGTTGTTATGCAGTAGACAGTGAGTGTTCAAAGAGTATGGGAGAGGTACTAACAGGAACTGATGGATCATTCCCATCCACTAATGCTGATATAGCAACTGCTGACATCCATACAACAGAGAGATGAGGGCATCCCCACTACACGCATACGCTGTCTAGGCAGTGGTACTTGAAAGGCACCAAGAAAGGGTTTGTCCAACATTGTCTGCTTTGTTCATGCCTTTAGTTCTCTCTTACCAGTAGTTTCATGTTGCACATCATCTCTCTCTAAAAAGACAAATAGCACTGAACTCAAGATCTGAGTCCTCAGTATCCACATTCATCCTACCACATCCACACTCAGTTGGGAAAAAGCATGGAACTGACCTTGGAAAGCCATCAGGGTCTTTCTTTAGGGATTGGGCATTGGGATGGGAGTTTTTTCAGTCTCAATTACTCAGTTAGGTAATTTGGGGAGCTGAGGTATGACAATGTATGCAGCAGACAAAACATCAATAAGGCCCAAATTCAGATAGAGAAATAAGGTAAATGTACAGAAGGAGACAAAACTGGAGATGCCATGATATGTCTTGCTTACTGATGGTATTCCAGTGGCTTGTTCATTCCACTGGGGAAGTCTGCCTATAATGCTTATCCTTGTGTTACACCTGAATCCTTCTGACAGATTTCTCCTTTACACTTAAACTTATAGGCACTAATTCTTTACTCTAAATGTGTTTACCAGATGGATTTCCTTCTGGACCTGTTTACAGAGAAAGCACAAGAATACTGATATATGTAATAAGGGATATTGGAAGTTGATGGCCTCCATGTTTTACCAAGATCAGACCAAGTTGGGGTGAGGGAGGTGAAGTATATAACCAGATATAGAGATAAATAAATACTATGTGGTACCTTATTTATATATCTGTGTCAAGTGCTGTTTTTCATTTTTAACATTTTTATGTTTGTGTGGTAAAGTATACATAACAAAATTTACCATTTTAACCATTAAGTGTACAGGTCAGTGGCAATTGCTGGAACTTATGGTAATCCTATTATTAATTTTGTGAGGAACCTCCATACCGTTTTCCACAGTACCTGCACCATTTTACATTTGCAACAAAAGTAAACAAAAGTTCCAGTTTCTGCAGGTCCTTTCCAACTGTGTTAACAAATATATGTATGTAGACATTTTTGTATTTTTCCCTTATTTACTTTCTGATGCCTACAGGGTCTGTAATGATATAGCATGTTTTTTTCCAAATAGAAAAAATGCTAACCTTCTTCCTGCTTTTCATCATTTTATTTTTTAATTTGTCTTTCTTCACTCCATTTTTTGTTTCTCTGTTTATGATCTTGTCTTGCTGTGGGTTACTGGTACCTTTTTAAAATCCCATTTTGATTCATCTAAAGTGTTTTTAAGAGTACCTTTTTGTATAAAATTTTTATGACATCTTTCTCATTATATATTCATAACATCAGTCTACTGATGTCATTTCATTAGTTTGAGTGAAGTATAACATCCTTACTTCCTTTTACCCTTCCTTGTTTATTACATAATTTTTAGAACATTTCCTCTACATATATTTAGAACCACATTAGACAGTGTTTTAATTTTTTCTTCCAACGTTGACCATAATTTAGAAAAATCAAGAGAAGAAAAGTCTCTGCATTTACCCATATTGTTTGCTCACTGTATTCTTTTTTCCTTTCTTACAGTCCAATATTCCTTCTTTTATAATTTTCTTTCTGTTTAGAGAAATTCCTCTGACTTTTATTTTAGAGTAGATCTCTAGGTGACAAATTCCACTAATTTTCCTTTGTGTGAGTATATCTGGGCCTCCTTCATGAGCAATATTTCCACTGGATATAGGATTCTAGATTGGCAGTTCTTTACTTTCAGCACTTAAAAAAAAGTGTCACTTCCTTTAGCCTCCATGATTTCTAGTAAGAAATTAATTGTTATTCTAAATGTTTCTCCCCTGTAGGTAAGGTGTCATTTGTCTGAGCTGCTTTCAAGATTTTTCCTCCTTTTTCATTTTTCAGAAATTTGACTCTGATGTGTGTTGTTATGGGTGTCTTTGGATTTATCCAATTTGGAATTTTATCAACTTTTAAAATCTGTAGATGCATGTCTTTTGCCACATTTTGGACGTTTTCCTCCATTATTTCTTCAAGTACATTTTCAGCCGTATCCTTTTTCTCCTCTCTTTCTGGGACTCTGACAGCATGAATATTAGATTTTTGTTATAATCTCACAGATTCCTGAGACTCCATTTTTTTTTTAATTCTCCTTTTCTCTGTTTTTCAGATTAGAATTAGAATCGTTCTTCTGTTCACTAACCCTTTTTTCTATCCCTTCCATTGTGCTGTTGGGCTCATCCGATGGGTTTATTTCAGTTATTGTGTTTTTTTCAGTTCTAAAATTTTGTTCTTCCTTATATTATCCATTTCTTCCCTGAGACTTTCTACTTCTTTGCTGATACTGTTGTTTCAAACATGTTCATAATTCTTGTTCAAGCTTTTATTTTTTGTTGCAGATGGCTGATTTGGAATTTTTGTCAGATCATTCTAACATTTCTGCACCTTGGTGTTGGCATTAATTGTATTTTTTCATTCAAATTAAGATCGTTCTGGTTATTTATATGAAGAAGGATTTTTAGTTGTAACTTGTAAATTTGAGGTATTATGAGATCCTGCATCTTGTTTAAACCTCCAGTTACAGTTGGTTTCATATGATACCACTCCAGCAGAAGGCGGGACACTGACTTGTTACTGCCAAGTGAGGTTGTCCCGCTTGGCCTCCACTGACACTCAGAGGGTGGGAGACTTCTCATTACTGCTGCGTGGGGAAGAATTTCTGCTCTCCACTTGGCTTCCCCTGTTACCTCTGTGGCAGGGAAGGCTAGGAGTACCTGGTTCCTGCTCCTCACATGGCCTCTAACAGCACCACATGGAGGGTGTCCTCATCATGAGTGAGAAGTGGTGAAAATCCTCTCTACCACCCCAGTTGGGAGGGCAGGAGCGTCTTGTTGCTGCAGGGTGTGGATAGTTGTCCAGGCTTTCCATGCAGGTGGTCTCCCCTGACAGTGCTGAGGGCAGAGCCTTATTATCACCTAGCAGGGATGAATATTAAAGTCCTGCTTCCTACTCAGCCTTCACTGACACCACTCCTGTGGGGGACTGTGATTCTTCCTTACAACCTGCCAAGTGTGAGTGTGAAAGTCTAGGCCCCCATTTGGCCTTTACTGGTGAGGGTGAGTGTAAGGCTACAGTTTTTTTCTGTAGTATTTGGCTGGAGTAGAGAAGTTATTGTTTAAGTTTTCTGTCTGCTAGGCTGACCTTTTCTGAGTCCTTTCTCTGAAAAGAGCAAGCTTTCCTTGGGAACTCACTACCATATTATTCCTTGAGTTCCAAGGTTATCCTTAGCCTATCTGCCTCCTCTCCATCTTTCAGAGTTATATATATAACTATTATATATATAGTTATGTATATATATACACGTTTTAGTTGTACTCATTGAGAGGAAAAGGGATAATTACATCTACTCCAGCTTCCCAGAAGACGAGGTTTAGCTTCATATTAATTTAATTAACTCAGAGAAAAAAATAACATGAATGCTTTCAGTTTCCTCCAGCATCCTTGTCATCCATTTATTTCAAAAGTCAAAAGGGGCCCTCTACTCTATGAGAAACCAGCTTTCAGCATGACTCATAGACCCTTTGGGTGCTTTTCTGCTATCTGCTCCTGTCTTGTTAACACCAAAAGAAATTCTAAAGTGTAGGGGCTTGAAGTTAAGCCCAGTGCAGTTAAAGTGAAGGGCACTCTGAATTAATCAGCCTCTGAATGCTGGCCTCTCCAAGATTTCCCAGCATTTGAGGCCAAGCTTCTCTTCATGTCTGCTAGTGCTCCACCTCATGACACAGGCTTAGGAAACCCCAAATAGCATCTCTCATCCCCTTTGTACATTAGCACCAAGCATTTGTTACTGAAATCATTGCTACGAACTTTGTGAAAATACGTTAACTTTACTGTTCCTTTAAAAAATTTATTTTATCTTTCCTTACTATAAACTTACGAAAGTAAAACAAATGCTTTGATTAACTGAAGCAGAGAATCAAGCATAATGTCCATAATTCCATAAGAAAAATGACCTAGTTTTGCCTCAGTATTAATTTGCCTTTTAAAGATTCAATAATTACATATTTTTCTGAGGTGACTTCTTGCACTAAAATAAATGACTGGAGTGTCTCATTGCTGACACAGATCACAGTTTGTTGCTAACGGAATGTTAACTGCTTTTTAAGTAACTCTGAATAAATCTGCTGATCCATAAAAGATTCATCTAAAAGGAATTCAATTCATTTTCTGACTCTACCACTTCCACTGATGTGAAAAATCTTCCAGACTCCTCTTTGTTTCAGCCAATGCCATGCTGAGAGTGGCAGCTGGCTTGTAAAAAGATATTTTAATTGGGAGAGGTGACACATTTAATAATATGTCAAGGTTACTACTTAAAAAACAGACACTCCCCAAAAGAAAAATGATCTTTAAGTATGTCCTCTGGTGTAAAAATCAACTCCAGAGTATGAGGGTTTGCTCCATTTCAAAGATCAGAAAGGCAGTGCTGAAAAAGAAAGCTGAGATTTCCGAGGACAAAACCTGTGACTTCAGCTTCATCCCTGGGAATGAATTCCCCATGTGATTTTGTATCTAGGACAACTATGACAGAGGACTGTGCAAAACTTTAGCAAAAGCAAAAGTCAGCGCCTCAGCAGATGTCTTTGTGTCCTGAATTTCCTGTGCTAGAGCACTTTTCCTGCCATGTGTACCTTTATACAATAGTCCAGCTTGGTGGAAAGTAGTCCCATCCAGAGTATGGTTTGGAAATAGGGGGCTATACCTTTCTTCCAGGTCTGCATATTTATCATCCTTTGAAAAAATGATATATCTGAAAATGAGACATATATGAAAAATTATGAAATAAGATATTTATTTGTATAAATCCCCAAAAGATAAATATTTTATTAAGCAAAGCTATTCTCTTCGAGTTATACCACAGTCCTTCAAGAATAAATATACCTTCGCAGTTACTTAAACAGTAGCTTACAAGGAGCTGTATAAATTGTGCTGACTGACATACAGGGATTCAGGCTGACAACTGTTTTTCAGTTGTTAACTTCTGTGTTTTAGAAAACAATCAGTTATATGAATGAGTGACATATCACAATGAAAAGAGATGATACTAATCTGCGTCAGGGCATCACTTGCTCTTAACACAGCATTTAAATCGTATTGCCCATATAGAACCTCCAGAAATAAGGTCATTCTGGGACCAAGGTTGGACACTTGGAAATCTGCCAATCCAAGTGTCACTTCAATGGGGCCTTTCTACACTACTGGATATACAATTTTATTTCTATTAAAAGTATTTTAGTAAGTAAACAAATCTCAAGTATAAATCTCAGTGAATTTTTACGTTTCTACCTATTGATACCAGTACCCAAATCAAGATACTGAACATATTCAGCTCTCCAGAGAGCTCCTTCGTGTTCTCTCCTAGTTGGTACTTCCCATAAGGTCACTATGATTGCAAATGTTGTCATTACGGAAGAGTTTGGGCTGTTTTGAACCTCATATAAATGGAGTTTTATCGTTTGTCCTCCTTTCTGTTTGGCTTTCTTTCACATAATATTTTGTCTCCAAGATTGATCCACATTTTTGCATATATCAGTAGTTTATTCTTTTCATTGTGAGTTATATCCCATTGTATGAGTATGTCACAGTATTATTATTATTATTATTATTATTATTATTATTATTATTATTATTTGTGTTGTTCCCAGGTTTCAGTTATATATGTACAAAGCTGCCAAGAACATTCCTGTCTGTGTTATTTCGTGCACGTGTGTAGACCTTTCTGTTGTATATATAGCTAAATAAGGTTCCCAGACCCAATTCCAATGTGTGCGTGTGAATGCTTCCCCACACCAAGGAATTCTCATACTCTAGCAGGGCGTCTGAGAATTCAACTCAATTCTGACACTACCGAGTGATAGAATCAGATTCCGCAGGTAAAGGGCTCAGTCCCACAAGACCACCCTCCACTTCAGACACCAGTCACAAGCCCAGCTGTGCTTGGGCTTGTGGCAGACTGTACCTGTACTTCTGACAGACCATCTACAAACTGGAGGCTCCAATGATTCCCTCCAACTCAGCATGCCAATCAGAAGTCCGGGTTGTCACCTAGACTTCTGACCAACTGGCTATAAATCAGAGTTTCTCATGACCCCCTCTTTGGATTTGATTAATTTGTTAGAACAGCTCTGAGAACTGAGAGACATTTTACTTACAGGGTTACTGATTTATTATAAAAGACTATGATAAAGAATACAGGTGAATATCCAGATGGAAAGAGATGCATAGGGCAAGGCATGGGGAAAGGCTGTGGAGAGCCGCCACCCTTGGGTGGGATCTAAAAGTCACTCTCCCTGAAGCAGCCTTAGGAACCAAAGACAAGCGTCCAAGTATTATCCCATTGCTCTTATTGCTCATGAAATTCCAAGGATTTGGGATATATATGACAAATATAAATTTTGGTCATCGTGTCAAGTTGAAAATTAAAAAAGCACACCATAGGAGCTGTGAGTTGAGATTATTCAGTGTCTTACTGAGACTATAGCCTGGGAGACAGCCTCCCAGATAGCTCTGAGGGACTGCTCCAAAGAGGTAGGTGAGCAGTCAGGAGATAGATAGATAGATAGATAGATATGAATTATTTTGGCTGAGAAATACATGTAATCAAGTATACATCTTAATAAAATGTTACTGCTAGTCACAGGGATCAGATATCTCAGTTAACGATTTTAGTGCTTATGTATGGGAAGATGCAAGAATCTGGGGTCTTTGTAATTCTTCCTTAGATGTGCATTTTAACTAGCTAGGGGCCTATATATCCAAAACACAGAGTGTGTCATCCTAAATTCATTTCAGGATGTATTTGTAGATCAGTGACTGTAGTAGCTAATAATTTAATCCTTATGGAACTGGAATGGTGGGCAATATTCTTTATTTATGGCTGCATGACCAAATTTATATATTTTATAAATCGTGATATGATGATAGCAAAGAATGGAAATGATGGATCGTATGGTATTGTTTTTTAGCTTTACTAGTTGCTATCAAAGAGTTTTCCAGATTGGTTTTACCAACTTACCCTCCAACCATTGATGAAGGTGAGTTCCAGCTACTTTATATCTTTGCCAACATGTGTTACTGTCAGTCTTTTTAATTTTAACTATGCTGGTGGTGGTCTACAGATACCTCATTGAAGTTTGAACTTGCATTTCCTGATGACTAATGATGTTGAGCACCTTTTCATATACTAATTAGCAATCTGAATTGACAGCAAATTCTTTTAATATAAAAAGTATTGTAAGGCCTCAGGGTCCATCCATGTTGTCACCTTGAGGGCATTACACTAAGTGAGATAAGTTAGAGAAAGACAAATACTATATGATAGCACTTGTATGTGGAATGTAAAAAAAAAACTGGACTTATAAAAAGAGAGAGTAGAATGGTAGTTACTAGGGGCTGGGGAAGAGGAAGGGGGAAATTGGGGAGATGTTTCAGGGCACAAACTTGCAACTAGTAGATACGTACATTCTGGAGATCAGAAGCACAACGTGGTGATTATAGCCAACAATACTGTATTACAAACTTCAAAGTTACTAAGAAACTAGATCTTGATTGTTCTCAATGAAAGAAATAACTATGTGACGTGCTAAAGGTGTTAGCTAATACAACTGTAGTAATCATATTACAATACATAAATGTATAAATGTATAAATCAACATATATCACCTCAAACTTACACAACATTATGTCAGTTGTCTCATAAAAACGTATCATATTAAATATTTTCACTTTTCTTCATAGATCATAGATAAAAATAGCTGTCACTTCACAAATTCCCTAAAATCATTCTTCATCATTCCAGTTTAATAAACTTGAAGAAAAGAAACCAGAATCCCATTTTAAACAGGAACAGGTCAGTGTTTAGAAAGTACTGTAACTGCCAGGCTTTATCTCAGACAGAGCTTTTTCGACCTTTTACTTCTTGTTCTGTGCTAATCATAAAATGCCCAGAGCACAATGTCCAGTACAAATAACCAGAGAGGTGTGAGACAACACTGACTAAATTAGTTATGTCCCAGAGGTGATAACTATTAGAACATTGCAAAGGTTAGGAGTTTAGGATAAGATTTCATAAGCCATGATCAGTGGCATTTTATTTGACACACGTGGGTGTTTTATAATTTTGTCTGAGCACTGAATCATAAATGCATATGTATTACTTGTAATGTATATGCATATGAATATGTATGTGTACTACAGAGAATTATTTAGAGACAACGTGCTACTACGAATGAGCATTCATCTAAAAAGTTGATACATTAAGCCTCACAAATTATCTGAGGCACATAAATGGCAGAAACTGTGCACACTTCTGAAAACAAGAGACTAGAGTCTGTAGGGGAGCAGAATTTGCTACCCCAAAATTTATGTCTCTTTGGCACATGAATTATTATTAATAATAATTAATGATCTGGCACATGAATTATTAATTAAGCTGGTTATTTTTTAGAAAGCAGCAGAGATAGAAAAAACTCAGATAACCAAATGGGAGTTAACTTTTGTAAGAAACATTAACATTGATAAGGGAAGTGTCCTTTTTTTAAGTGTTGGGTCTCCTTCACTGTATCAGGAAGAGGATGACTCTAATCCCTAGAAAGGCTTATCAGTGGAGAAGGCAATGACTTAAATCTGCATAGCAATTGTTTACTGTGCTTCTCCTGGCCACCTCCCATAACTGACTCCCCAGCGGCTACATCCTCTTTTGTCTTTGGCTGAGAATGCTATTTAAGGTGAGGGCTTCGGTCATTCGGCAAGTTACTCAGTTCTCCTGTGTCTCTCGCATGTATACATGTTATTAAGCTTTTGTTTGATTTTCCCCTACTAATCTGTCTCATGTCAATTTAATTATTAGACCAGCTAGACGAACCTACAAGGGGAAAGGATGATTTCCTTCTCCCTGACAAGTCTCAGGGAGACTCAGGTCTTAAGTGAAGGCAAAACTCCATACTCTGGCATGAAAACTGAGTCAGGTAGTGGTGTCTAACCCTAACAACAATTAACCACACTGGGAGTTTGACTTTTGACTGGAAATGCAGCCACCTCCACTCCACAAGGAGGTCTGAATCTTTCTGGGCCACCACATAACCACACAAGACTTGGCCACAAGTGCTAAGGTGGTGTCACCATTATTGGCTATTCATATGAAAGTTAAGTGCAGCCGGAACGTGGTTTTGCCCTAAAATCTGGTGAGTTTGACTTTAATTTAAACAATTGAATATAGTGTCTGTCAAGATGAGTTCTGAAGTCAGACTTAATAACCGTCTGAGCCTTCATTTCCCTCACTGAGCAACACTGCAAACTGAAAATTAGTAGAGTAATAATACAAAATACAATTTTTATTAGCATTTTGGAAATTCTGAGAATGCCTGTCTCTCAGGAGAAAGTGCAGGAAAAAATTAAGTGTTAAGTACGTTAAGAAGTCCTTTAGATGGCCCGTTGTTGGATGGTTGGCCATATTCAGTAGATTTGTGGGGATTCCATATACATTTCTGTCCACTAGTCTTTATTTGCAAAATTCTGCAAAATAAAAAGTTTTAAAAAGCCCTTAAAAATTAAAAGAATGTGTAAATAGAAGAGGAAACTACTATAGAGCTGTAGTTCTCAAAGAGTGGTTCCTGGGACGAGCAGCATCAGCAGCTGTGTGGGATCTTGTTTAAAATGCACCTCAGGTGAACTGAATCAGACTCAGGGTGGGGCCCGGCCGTCTGTGGTTTAACATGCACTCCAGGTGATTCTGATATACACTAAACCGTGAAAATCGATTATTAATGTAAAGAAAATAGTATTGGCCCCTGTTGGAGGAGGTCATTGAGAGGACGTGACCGCTGGTTGACCCTAGAGCTGGACTTGCGCAATCAGAGGTGCCTTACACCCCACCCCCACCCGGAGCTACTTCAAGGACGCAGCCTTAGATCGTAATGTGTTATTGAAAAAAACATCTGGGCATATATGTGACTGAACGTCGTTAAAGCCTCTGTATAAACTCAAGATGCTGGCGGTCGGGTGCAGAAATCTACTGTCTTGAGGCTGCTGAAAAGAAACCTTACCTGTAAGTTCTCTTGTTTTTTTAAACCTGCCGCCTACCAGTCTGGAGTGGTCTTTCTCTCTTTGGCTTCTTCTTGCCATCCCAGTACCAAGGCCACTTTCAGATTTTACCCAGGGAACGCCCAAGGTTTGAAACCAACAGTCTGGGAGTTAAGAGATAGGAATTTGAGTTTAAGATCAACTTGTTTTATAACCTTGGACAAGCCATTTATTTACCTTCTATGAGCATCAGTTTCCTCATCTCCAAATGAAGTCTGGATATTATGGCCTCCTGGGCGCTCTCTAGTTCGGCGTTTGAGGATGACTCTGATACACATAACTTAGGTGAGAAGCTGTGGTCTCTGAGAAACTGCTCTCCAGAGCTTGGAAAATCATGAGTCTTGGTTACCTATGCAAACTTCTAATAATTAAACAATTGTTTTTAATTTATGGGTTCTTTGTGTGTAGCTGGGAGAGTTCATTTTCATCTCCAAATACAGTTTGAAAATGGAAGTATTGTTTCACAAATAGAAAGTATTTCATGTTTTTCATTACAATAGTCATTGGTGTTTTACTATTAAGCATAGATGACTTGGGGTAATTTACTCGTGTTTTTATAGCTCTGCATTCTATTTGCAGAGTATGGACTTAGACTTTCTGTAACACTTAAGAAACTTAACACATATGCTCTTAATTATATCTATTTATAGATAAGAACTTATTGTGAATCTAAAAAGTGTTGTTAAAGGACTTTTAAGCACCAGACCTTGTCAGGTGTTCACACAATTCAACCACCTTCTTCTGGTTCACAGAAAGATGTTAAAAATTCAAAGTGTTGTGAAACTTTGGCCACTTGGTGTTATCTTCAGGGAGGGCAGCGATTACCTGAACCGAGGGTCAGGGAGTTAGAATAATTTCTATGAAGCTCCACAATTAATTGCCAGGGTATTACTGAGGCTGAGCATTGTAAAGTAACAGCAAAGTAATGAGAAAAATCAGGCATATTGGACTTGAAAGCATGTAACCAAGGGCCACATTGGGAAGTAGGAGAAGCTAGAAGCTGATTTGCTCAGATATGATTGAGTTACAAGGAAGATGGCCAGATACTCCTTTGTTACTATATCTTGCAACCTCACAGATGCTGGTAATAGTATTGGGGTCTGGGAGCCACCAGGGCAGCTCTTAGCATTACTGCTTACTCCTTTCAGTCACTATGAAAGAGCAATTTAATGGGAGACCTGGAAAGCATCAAGGTGCTGGGACCTCCTGGTTCAGAGAATACAGTATCCAGGCCTGAGAAAAAAGGTCAACCCTCCTTAAAAATCCACAGGAAGCACCTTCCATCCCATAATGGTCTATTATTTATAGATTTAATGCGTCTTGTGGATAAAGGAGATACTTCTAAGAAAACAAAAAATTATTATCTAATCCTTGCAGATATTGACAGCAGTAGCCTGGAATTAAGCTACACAAGGGGCAAATGTAAGGCTTGCAGTGCTGCAACTATGGAGATTTATAACAAAGGCACAGATGAGTGATTTTGTGCTATAAAGAAAATTAAATCCCCATGGATGCACAAACCAGCAAAGAAGAAACAAGTCTAGGTGTTTGCAGGGTCTCTAGGTGGGTGTTCTTATCTAGAGAGTATTGAGAGAACAGGGAAGTTGGGACTGAATCTGATGCTTATTTTTTTCCCAAACATGCTCAGGATATAGTGATAGGAACAGGAGGGTCCCAAAAATACCTAATCCTGACACACATCTGAGATATGCCTGTTTCATCTGATTGTTAGAAGTTGGAAAAGTGTTTGCTTAATGTAGTCATCCCATACATCTGCCTGGTGACCCTTAATAGTTTGCATTCAGAGAACAGAGCAAGAGACTTCCAGTTCCCAGCAAGATGGGGAAACCCCCTTTCTTCTAGGTCTTCAGTCTTATAACTGGAAGCCCTGAACTTAACAAAACAAACAAGCATAGGAAGACACTCTGACAGCCAAACAGTGAGGTGACTGGGGACCTTGGGATTTGAGAAACAACATGGCTGTGATTTCCCTGGTATATTAGTCTATTCGGTCTGCCATAAAAAAAAGAGCAGACTAGGTGGCTTAAACAACAGAATTAATTTTTTTCACAATTTTGGAGGCTGGCAGACCAAGATCAAGGTGCCTGCAAGATGGGTTTCTTTTTATTACTAATTTTATTGTGGTTAGAACAGTTAACATTTAATGTAAGAACTTAAGAACACTTCACAAAAATTTAAGTGTAAAATATAGTATTATCATAATCCCTAGGCACAATATTGTTCAGCAGATCTCTACAAATTATCCATCTTGCATAACTGAAATTTTATAACTATTGATTATCAGCACCCCATTTACTCCTCCCCTCAACCCCTGAAAACCACAATTTCTTGATTTACTTGCATGGGTTTGGCTGTTTTCCATATCTCATATAAGTGGACTCATGCAGTATGTGTCCTTCTTATTTAACTTAGCATAATGTCCTCCAGGTTCATGAGTGATGTCACGCACTGCAGAATTTCCTTGTTAAAGGCTGAATGATAATCTATTGTATGTATAGACCACATTTCCTTTATTCATTAATCTATGGACAGTTATGTTGTTTCCATATTTTGTCTATTGTGAATAGGCTAGAATGAAAACATGGGACTGCTAATATGTCCTGAAATTTATTATGGATAAATACCCAGAAGTAGGATGGGTGGATAATAAGATTTCTCTAGTTTTAACTTTTTGAGAAACTGCCATACTGTTTTCAAAAGTGACTGCACCATTTTGCGTTCCCATCATCAGTGTAAAAGGGTTCCAACTGATCCACAACATCACCAACATTTGTTGTATCTTATTCTTTTGCTAATAGCCTAACACGTATGAGGTGAAGTCCCATTGTCATTTTGATTTGCATTTCCCTGATAATTAGTGAGCTCAAGCATCTCTTCATATGTGCCGGCCCTTTGTATGTCGTCCTTAGAGAAATATCTATTCAGGCTCTTTATCCATTTTTAAATCAGGTTATTAGGGGTTTTTGCTGTTGAGTTACAGGAGCTCCTAATATATATTAACCCTTTATCAGATACATGGTTTGCAAATATTTTATCTAGTTCCTTATATTGGGTTTTCATTCTGTTGTTTCTTTTGCTGTGCAGAAGCTTTTCAGTTTGATGGAGTCTGTCTTGTCTATTACTGCTTTTACTCCTTGTTTTGTGTCATATCCAGGAAATCATTGTGAAATTCAGTGTCATGAATCTTTTCTCCTATGTTTTATTCTAAGTTTTACAGTTTCACATCTTACATTTAAATCTTCATTTTGAGTTGATTTTTCTACATGGCATAAGTTGTGTATGGCATAAGTTAAGGTTTCTATTTTGTTGATCTTCATGTGGATATCCAATTTTCCCATCACCATATGTTGAAATAACTAGTCTTCCTCACTATTTTTGCCACACTTGTCGATCAGTTGATCATGTATGCATGGGTTTATTTCTGGGCTCTCTATTCTGTTCCGTTGATCTATATGTCTTTATACCAGTAGTGTACTAGTATGATTACTATAGCACTGTAATACACATAGAATATACAAATCAGGAATGTACTACCTCGCTCTTACAAATGTAGCTCCTTGAGATTTGGGAACAGGGAGGAAACATCAAGGACAGAAGGAATATCCCAGACCCTCCCATCACATACACACATATAAAGTGTTACGTTGAGGGAAGGAAAAGTGAGAAGGGGCACAGACCAAAACCCCTATCACTCCAGTCCTCTTGACACACAAACCCAGTGTTAACTGTAGGATATTTAAAATAATAACCAGAATATCAGAGTTTTAAGAAGGATAATATTTAATATGCAGATTTGCCCAGTTTTATAATAAGGGACTGGAAGAGGGAGAACTTGAGATTTCAGAGTTGAAAATAGTTAAAAGAAAGACTATTTCACATTTATAATTGAACCAGTTCACAGTGGTGTTACTGAGGTGGGAGGCATGGGGGCATTTTGCCCTGTCAGGGAAAACTGTTTTATCACTGACATTTTAAAAAATTACTTGGCACATGCTGATTAAAAGCATAAAAAAATCTTAGTTGACTTTTATTCTTTGCAGTTTCCCCAGAGACAGTGTACTCCCTGCACTTGGAACAGTCTACCAAACCTATCCTCTTGTTATACCATTGCTGGTTGAGACTCCCCAAAAAGACATTTACACAGGCTTGGTTATTTGCTAGTAAAACAAACCTCCTTTTCCTAGGGAAATAAAATTTATTTAGGGGTGGAGAACTTTGTAGACATTTTATAATCTCTGGCTTTGATTTTAAATCATTTATATTTTTCCTTAAATTAGTTACAGGTTTAGCCAGATACAGTGGATCCCTGGGGTCCTTTGGGAAGCAGACATGGAGACAGAATTGTCTTGGAGCATAGAATTGAGCATAGAAGATTATCGTGGAATAATGCCTGAGAAAGATAAAAGTAGGGGGGAGAACGAGTAGGCAGAGAGAGCCTTAGACCATGATGCAGATCTGACAAAGTCTCAGGCAACCCAGTAGGGAGCTAGGGAAGGAGAACTGCTTGTTAGTGGACCCCTGTAATGGGCATGAACAGCCAGGCTTTCACAACCCCACTCTCGACATCCGCTGACTGGGGACTGTCCTGGAAGAGCACGGCATCAGCTGGAAAGATGTCATAGTCAGCCCCAGCTGCTACAACACATCCACCACAGACTGAGTGCCTTAAACAAGCCATTTATTTCTCATAGCTCTGGAGGATGGGATGTCCAAGATCAAGCTGCTTGTTGTTCCGGTGTGTAGTGAGGGCTCACTTCCTCATTTGAAGATGGCTGTCTTCTCACTGTATTCTCACATGGTGGAGAGCAGGGAGAGGAAATAATCTCAAGTCTCCTCTTAGAAAGGCACTAATCCCATCCATGAGGACTCCTCCCCCGTGACCTCATCACCTCCCTAAGGCCCCACCATCTAATACCATCACATGGAGGGTTAGGATTCAACCTTTAGAAAGATACATTTTAGAAGGATACAAACATTGAGTCCGTAACACCTGAGGTGGATCCTGAAGGCAGTGCAGCTCGAGGCTGTCGGCCAGCTGCGCCCCTTGCAGCTGGACAGCAGTTCTCTTTTGAAAGGAGACTGAGCCGTGCTCTCCCTGGCTGCCACGCCTGATCACACGTTCCATTTCTGCAGCCCCAGCTTTTCTATTAATTTTACAAGTGTAGTAAGTGCTTTGTGATGCCTCATTAGATATTCATCCCCCGCTTCTCTACAGCCAGGTACCGCGTGGATACCCAGCACGTGCAGTGGTTAAGAGGCGACAATCTAGTAAACATGGAGCTGGAGACGCTGTGTGACTTGACTCGATTCTGTGTCACATTTCAGCTTCTTTTTGATCAGACAAAGCACTGATTCTCTGACAGAAAGGAGTATCTTTTATTTATATTTAGATGTTCCCTTTCCCTTCTCACCCCACATAAAAAAAAATTACAGGGCTGGCAGGACACCTGCTGCCCAGAAGGATGACAGTAACTTTTGTATGTAATAGAATGACTGATTACAGAAGGTTTTACCTTATTCCTTTCCCTCCGCGGCCATATAAACAGCCTTTGTGTTGCTTGCTTTTGCTGGTGATTCTGAATCCGGTTTGGAAATCAGTGTATTTCGTCTATTTCCTTTATGAAAGAAGGAATAAAATCTGCTATAATAAGGGATAATAAAAGAAATATGGAGAATTATAGTATTTTTTAAAAAATGAACCACCACTTTTCTAGGACCTCCCACTCCAGTGACATCTCCAGAAAGCTTATCTTATTTCCAGCACTACCTAAGAATGGCTGGCAGCAAGATGTGTTAGAGATTGAGGGAGTCAAGCACTCATACATGAACACAAATTTAGAAGAGGAGGAAGGAAAGGGACGGAGGGAGGAAAGGAGGAAGGCTATAGAAAATAATAGTGCACCAAAATTTGAAGGTTGGGAGGCTCCTCTGAGTAACTTTAATAACAACTTTCCTTTTGTCAGTGGACTGAGGATAATTTTATGATTGTGGGATGCTTACATACAAGATCAGGACGTCTAAATAGAATAGGGAGGGCCAGGTGGTAGCTGGGATAAAACATAAAGGTCAGGAACTCTTAGTAGCTGCCAAAGAAGGACCTATCATTTGCAAACTTTGGAAGAGGGAGCAAATAATCAGTTAGCCGGTAGCATCCCCTGGTGGTCATCTGCAGGGTAAGGCTGGCGAGTCATGAGGCTGCCATTAAACCTAACTAAGTGAATAAGAATCGCTTATTACAAAGGATGTGGCTTCATGTCCGAGGGTGTCCACAAATGGATGCCTTTCATTGCTAGGAGACAGCCACTGACTCCCGACTTCCTGAAGGTACCAGGAGAGCTGCTAGTGGGGAAGCTGAAACAAAGACGCACGGGGGCTTCCTGGAAGGCTCTTTGACGCAACTGATTATGATGTTCTGTGGGATAATTTACTTGTTCCAAGTGCATGATTAATGGAATTATTATTCATAATTAGGAAATGCCCAGAGAGCAAAGAACACAAATAATGTTCTGACTTAGCTGTCAGTGATTTTCAGACTCACGCTAATAATGCCCAGGAAATGCAACGGCTGTAGCATTTTTATAAAAATTTGTTAGGAATGCCATTTCTTGATAGCACTCCAGTGCTGTGGGCAGTGTATGTCCTGCCAATTATGTCACCTCAGAGCACATTCTTCATGGCATCCCTTGAAGGGTGCACAGAGGAGACCTGCCAGATAGTATTGTGTAGTTAATTATGGCCTTTCTAGTAAACAGTGCCCCCCTTTTCTCTTCTTCCTCCTCATCTCTTCCTAAAATCATGTGTACTGCTGGTCCCTTAAGGAGACACACCATATTGGGGGAACAGAATTTGTTAGCTACATGCTTATCCTCTAAATGAGAAAGTTTTATAAGGCCAATCAACTCAATTTTAATGGCTTCTCTTGTATTGATGGAGGAAAAGAATCTGAATAGCTTTTTGCTGTAGAAACTGCTCCAACATTTTTTTTGTTTTCTTTACCACGATTACTCAAAATACTGCCATACTCAACATGGCAGAGTACTGCAAATGGCAGTGAGCTAGAGAAAGACCCTGGTCAGAGTGAAGGACCATTTGAAGAGTCAGTCGCCAGCTTCTGGTAGAGTATCTGTGGGATACAGCAATCAGAAAAGCCTGGGCTCCCCTGTGTCCAATGAAAGTTAACAGGGATGAGAGGGAGGCAGATAGCAGGCCTCAAACACATTTCACAGTTTGCTTCTCCTTTTGAGTATGTGCTGTAGGATTTTCGAAAGAATGTGGCTCCCATGCTAGATGCAGGTGTTTGAGTTCCTGCAAGTCTGGGAGCAAGAAAGGGAGGAGGCAGGGAGTGCCCTGGTGTGGACCCATTCAAAGCAATCTAAGTGCAAAAACTAAATATGGTTAACTCAGGCTGTAAGAAGAGAGAGTCCAAATTTTGTTCAAAGCTGACAAAAAAGGATGACACTTGATTCTGCCTCAGAACATTTAAAGGTACAGTTGAATTCCATAACTGTATCCCAAGGTGGGTCACTTTTGCTTATGCCAAACTAAAACACAATGGAAAGTGATAAAGGTTGAGGTAGTTCATTCCTACCAGAGTTTGGCAGAATATGTCTTTTCAGCAGGTCTAGTTAGTTGCTCACTACTGAAAGTAGGGCGCATCGTCCAACATCACCTCGGAGCTTGTTAGTAATGCTGAGTCTCAGGCCCACCCACACAGCCACTGAATCAGAATCTGCATGTTTACATGTGTCTTTCTGTGCACGTTGCAGTTTGGAAAGCCCTTGCCGAGGGCGTTTGCTAAAGTTAACATTGTTGTTCAGAAGGTATGCCCAGAAGATGCATACTGGGCTGCATAAAAAGCAAGAATAGATCTATTTGATATCTTACTTAATGTTCTTTTTTTGAGATTACTTTCTTTTTAAATCAAGTTGATTTCCAAACTTTTGAAAAGACAGGTTGAAATGATGTTCCATGGGAAAGACAAAAGTAAGACTTTTCCATCCCCGGGCAATATTTTTAGTGAGCAGTGGGCTATTTTCAGGGAAAACATTGGTTAGCCCAAAAGTTACATGAAGTATTATAAATAGTTGGATTCCTTTTTTCCTTAGCAGACAGCAAGCAGATTAATTCATGGGTGCTGCCTACCTTATTTCACAGGGCTCTGAAAATTATTTTATCACATTAAGGAGAAGGGGTTGTTAACATACAGTGGGTTCTTTTTAAAAATGAGGATTTGTTTGTGCAGGGCAGTGTAAAGTCTCCAGGAACTAAATATAAAAGAACATTCTATTCAACAGCAGCAGAATGTCTGTTCCTCTCAAACACACATAGGATATTCTCCAGGATACAGCATATGTTAGGTCATGTAACAAGTCTTAACAAATTTAAGAAGATTGAAATCACGAATACATGTACGTATATGCATGACTGGGACGTTGTGCTGTACACCAGAAATTGACACATTGTAACTGACTGTACCTCAGTAAAAAAAAAGAAAAAGAAAAAGAAAAACGAAGATTGAAATCATATCATCTATTCTTTCCAACCACAGAAGTATGAAACTAGAAATCAATAATAAGAAAACTGGAAAATTCACAAATATGTGGAAATTAAATAAAACACTCCTGAACAACCAGTGAATCAAAGAAGAAATAAAAAAAAATCTTGATATAAACGAAAATGAAAATACTGTGTGCAAAACTTAGAGGATGTTGCAGAAGCAGTTCTTTTTTTTTTATTTTTTGCTTTTTTAAAAAATATTTTTTTTGAAGTATAGTCAGTTTACAATGTTGTGTCAACTTCTGGTGTAGAGCACAATACTTCAGCCATATAGGGACATACATACATTCGTTTTCATACTCTCTTTCACCATAAGTTACTACAAGATATTGAATGTACTTCCCTATGCTATACAGTATAAACTTGTTTTTTTTTTTATATATTAGTATCTGTAAATCTCGAACTCCCAATTTATCCCTTCCCATCCCTTTCCCTCTGCATGGTAACCATAAGTTTGTTTTCTATGTCTGTGAGTCTGTTTCTATTTTGTAAGTAAGTTCACTTGTCTTTTTTTTGGTCTTTTTTTTAGATTCCACATGTAAGTGATATCATATGGCATTTTTCTTTCTCTTTCTGGCTTACTTCACTTAGGATGGGGATCTCTAGGTCCATCCATGTTGCTGCAAATGGCATTATTTTTTCATCTTTATGGCTGAGTAGTATTCCATTGTATAAATATACTACAGCTTCTTTATCCAGTCATCTGTCGATGGACATTTAGGTTGTTTCCATGTGTTGGCTGTTGTAAATGGTGCTGCTATGAACATTGGGATGCATGTATCTTTTTGAATTAAGGTTGCCTCTGTGTATGTGCCCAGGAGTGGGGTTGCTGGATCATATGGTAAGTCGAGTTTTAGTCTTTTGAGGAACCTCCATACTGTTTTCCATAATGGCTCCACCAAACTACATTCCCACCAACAGTATAGGAGGGTTCCCTTTTTTCCATTTTCTCCACACCCTCTCCATTATTTAACATTTGCAGATTTTTGAATGATGGCCATTCTGACTGGTGTGAGGTAATACCTCATTGTAGTTTTGATTTGCATTTCTCTGACAATTAGTGATATTGAGCATTTTTTCATGTGCCTATTGGCCATTTGTATGTCTTTATTGGAGAATTGCTTATTTAGGTCTTCTGCCCATTTTTGGATTGGGTTGTTTGTTTTTGTTATTAAGTTGTATAAGCTGTTTATATATCCTGGAAATTAAGCCTTTGTCAGTTGCATCATTTGAAAATATTTTCTCCCATTCCGTAGGTTGTATTTTTTTTTTGCTTATGGTTTCCTTTGCTGTGCAAAAGCTTATACATTTAATTAGGTCCCATAGCCATCCTCCACTGCGTGCAGGCGTGCCGACTTCTCATGATCTTTTCTTTAGATGCTGTCTTTTTCACACAATTTGTTCGTGAGATTGCTGAAGGGAAAGCTAGGGAAGAGCTCCAGTCATCTGTGAATTACTTATCCTTCATTCCTACTTCCTTGATCTGCGGAGAAAATCAACAAGTTAGGCAAGGCATTGTGTGATCAAAAGGTTGGAAAAATATAAGGACGCCTGATGTTTAAGTTAGTTATAATGTAGCTTTCTTAAAGTGACAAAGCAAAAGGGGTTTCCTGCTGAGGGCAGTTTCCTCCAAAGATCTGCTTACATAAATAAGGGTAAAGTAGGAAAGGAAGACTGTACTTGAATGAGAGGATCATGAATTGGTAAAGAAAGAGAGATCGTGGGCTCCAGCACGTAGTTTTCTCTTTTGCAATTTTGCCTGGGACAGCCTGGCCACCCAGAAATGCAAAAGACATATTTCTCAGGTTATAAAGGCATAATTGTGGGGAAAAAAAGCACCAACCCCAATCTAAAAGACTTGAGCTTCACCAGTGGCAGTGATGCTGGGTGGAGAGGAAGAGGTGACAGCAAGACCTAAGCAATCTAAACGCGGGGAACCCTGCCCTCCCTAATGCTTGAATGCAAATCCCAAGATTTAAGAAATATCGATCGGTAAATATTCTGCTTTTATGTGAGTCTGTATTGATGAATCAGATGAACAAATGACTCGGAATACAGAGGCAAAGGCCAATAAAATGAAAAGAATAAATTGCTTCTGCAGGTGATACTTGGATTCACCTATCGAAATATATATTACATCTAATAAAGCTGGCAGAACTTCCTTTCAAATATCTTTTAAGCTGCACATTCATCCCTGAGATCTTTGATTCTTAAATGACGTAATTCATGTTTACTGAGAAAAGTTTATCTACATTAAGATATATGATTTACTCTGGGCCTGATGGCCGAGAGGGATATTACTTCCCATCTAAGGGGCTTTAAAAATCCCTCCCTGGAAGTCCGTTTTCTTGGGGTTCCCTAAAAGCAGAACCTGAGACAAGTCTTTTATTTGAAAGATATTCCTTTGAAACTCTTTAAGGGGTAGTGACGTGAGACAAGAAAGGGAAGAAGCCGTAAGCTGTGTGTTAGTAAGGCTGTGACCAGCGCAGACAACTGGAGCTCAGTCCCCCTAGGGAGCGCTGGCTTGCCCAGTGTTGGTTGAGAGCTGCTTCTTGGGGATAGTCACTCTCTTGGGCACTTTGTTCTGCCCCCTAGGGAGACCCAGTAGCTGCAAACAAAGCCCTCATGCAGACGTAGCAAGTGTTTGCCATAAGCAGCCTTTGCATGGTGAGGTGAGTGCCAACAGTAGAAAAATCAGACACTGCGGCATCCGTCAAGGGGCCCAAATCAGTTGAGAACACAAAAACTTCCATTTCCTGCCCAGAACAGTCTAGACTGCCATGACAGAAATCTTTGAAAGTGTCTCTTCTTCTGCAAGGCCAGTTGACATGCCAATCATGTTTCCTGTGACAAATATCACATAGAATGGAGACAGAGGCCAGATACAATTTTGTGCAAAGCAATTGGCATTTCTACAATGTATGACCAAGACACATCCACTTAGGAAATTCGTTGCTCATTAAGTATCCTACTGACTTTTCAGGGGCTCGCTGGGAATTTCCAGTGCGTGATAATTCCTGAGCGGCACCCTTAGTGCACAGTAGAAGGGTATTGTTCTGTATCACGGTCCCCTGCTTCACACAATCTGTCAGCAGCCAGAGGGATGCTGTTCTCCCCCACTGACTCTCCCAGATGTGCAACTTCCCCAACGTTATTGTTATTGTCTCTGTACGTTGATTTTCTATCAGAGTTAGGTCTGTGGGGAAACTAGGTTCTAGCTTTTTCCCCAAAGATGAATCTCAGTGGTGATATTAACACATTGCACTCAGATAAAAACACTTGGTTTTTACTGCTGCAAATATGAGCCATTTGCAATACCAGTAAACTTTTTTCTGCAGCGTGAGGATTCTTTCTGGAATTTTAACAACAGGTTGGCTAATAATTTCAGTTGCTAAAAATATGGGTTTTATTTCAGCATTATTTTATGAAGGGAGAACAGTTTTTTCATCACAGGGGCAGCACTAGTCTTCCTTTATTATTTACGAGTCTTACGAAAGGCTAAACTTGGGTGATGATTTTGGCTCATTTACAATAATTTCAGAACTTTTGAATTGTGCCACTCAAAATGGCTTATGAAAATGAAAACATCTCCCACTGTTTACTTTCTGCCTAAGTTTCTTAAGAATAAGGACGTTTTATTCCATAACTGTAATGCAGTTATCAACTTCAAATAACAAAACAAAGACATAAGAAAACTGTAACCTTGAACAATTTTTTTATCTGTAAAGAAAGGACACTAGAATTCCATAAGCTTGTTATGAACTTAAGTGGGTAATGTTTACAAAGCACTGATAGTGATATCTATATAATTTTTAAACAAAATAAGTGTCTAAATCAGCTTCCTTTTTTATTTTTCTGCTTCCTATTTATATTAGGTACAATAAAGGCCTATGAATTTTTCTACAAAGATACTGTATAAGTTAAAGGAAATTCATTTTTACATAAGTTTTATGCTTTATGACATCATCAGAAACAGTCTTATGGTATTGGATGGTATATAAAATTGAACTATGAATATTGCCCTATCCCAGTAGCTGATTTTGTGAAATGGAGTGTTCCAGAATCTCATTCATATTATCTATCTCTAAATTACAGCCAAGTGCTTTAATGGAATGAACACTAAAATATGACCTTGGTTTTGTCCTCTTCAGTTAGTTAGTTGGCTTTGAAACATCAGAAATTCCTTCTTTTTCTCAATTTCTATAGACTGAGGAACTCTGCAAGTTACCTATAAAATGACCCGATAAACTCACAAAGATGCTTTCTGTTTCTAATATTCTATATTTTTATACCTCTAAGTTTTTATGTTTTGTTTTGTTTTGGTCTATTAGTCACCTTGGGTTGCTACAACAAAATACCATAGACTGAGTGGCTTAAACAACAGAAATTTATTTCTCACAGTTCTGGAGGGTGGGCATTCCAAGGTCAGGGTGCCAGCAAGGTAGGTTTAAACTTAAGACTACTTCTCTTGGCTTATAGGTGGCTACCACCTCACTGTGTGCTCACATGACCTATTCTTTGCTCACACAATGAGAGAGAAAGGCCTCTGGTATCTCATGATTGGGTCATGAAGACCCCATCATCTAACCTTAATTACTTCCAAAACTGGGCAGAAGACCTAAACAAGCAGTTCTTCAATGAAGACATACAAATGGCCAATAGGCACATGAAAAAAAAGATCAATATTTGCTAATTATCAGAGACATGCAAGTCAAAACTACAATAAGGTATCACTTCACACGAGTCAGAATGGCCATCGTTAATAAGTCCACAAACAATAAATGCTGGAGAGGATATGAAGAAAAGGGAACCTTCCTAGACTGCTGGTGGGAATGTAGTTTGGTGCAGCCATTATGGAAAACAGTATGGAGATTCCTCAAAAAACTAAAAATAGATTTAACATAGGATCCAACAATCCCACTCCTGAACACGTATCTGGAGGGAACTCTAATTTGAAAAGATACATGCACTCCAATGTTTGTAGCAGCACTATATACAATAGCCAAGACATGGAAGCAACCTAAATGTCCATCGACAGATGACTGGATAAAGAAGCTGTAGTATCTTTATACAATGGAATACTACTCTGCCATAAAAAAGAATAAAATAATGCCATTTGCAGCAACATGGATGGACCTGGAGATCATAATTCTCAGTGAAGTAAGGGCAAAGAGAAAGAAAAATACCATATGATATCAGTCATATGTGGAATCTGAAAAAAAAAAAAAAAAGAAAAGAAAAAAGGACACTAGTGAACTCATCTATAAAACAGAAACAGACTCACAGACATAGTAAACAGTTTTATCTTTACTGGGGGAATGGGGGTAAAATAAGGGATAAATTTGGGAGTATGAGATTTACAAATATTAACCACTATATATAAAAATAGATTAAAAAACCGAATTTCTTCTGTATAACACAGGGAATTGTATTCAATATCTTGTAATAACCCATAATGAAAAAGAATATGAAAATGAATATATGTATATATGTGCATGACTGGGACATTATGCTGTACACCAGAAATTGACACACTGTAACTGACTATACTTCAATTAAAAAAAAAAAACAGATAATGAGTTATCAGGTATCTGGATAGCAGCAATGTCCCAGGTACAGTATATACACTGAAGCAACAGTATATGGTGCTTTGTCCTTAATAGCTTAAGACACAGAATGTAGGCTTGACCCATTTCACCATCATTCTCATGGATCCACTAGTGAAGTCTTTAGTTCTGCCAGATTAGAAGTTGCAGTTCCCAGAGGGAAATTAAACTGACAAGGACACATGAGGAATTCCTCTGAATTGGAAGGTGTGATTACCACCTCTTAACTTGAGACTCCCTTTATCGGTTGGAAAGCAAGAAAAGAGTTCCTTAACTGGGTGATGGAATATACTTTGATTCCTATGAAGAACAAAGATGCTACTGCATAATAGGAGCAAAGGCAGGTGTACCTTGCCCCCATGCGTTTCACTCGGGCATCTCTTGGTGCTTCTATCCCAAGAGATTAAAGTACAAACGGACAATTTTAGCAACACCAGCTCAAGAGGAGAAAGTCTAATAAGGGCATAGACCACTTGGAAATGAAGTTGTGGCTCACCCTACCAGACAAGCAACCCAAATGTGACTAAGTACTGGCAGATGATGAAAATCTGGAGTTTTGATAGAATATGATGAGTCTCTATTACAGCCTCAAGATCAGTTACAGCAGTAGTCATAAAAGTATTCCTATTTTTAGACTATAGCTGACAAGGATTGGATTTTCACCTTCACTCTCAGAGTGCTAGTAGACTGGAGGGTTACAATTGGGCAACCTGGTTTTTGCACTTTCCCAGATTCTCTTGGACCTATATGACCCCACAACCACCATCAAAGACTTTCCCACCTTAGTGGAGAACCTCATCCATCACTTTTGCACATACATCTTACACTGCCAGCTGTCTTGGCCTCTCAGGGTGATACTCGGCTTCCACCTGGTCTCAGAGCAGGAGTCACCACAGCTTGGACACCCCAGGGCTACAATCCAGAGAAGCTATTGTTCCTCTCACCCCTTCTTTGTTTATATGATGTCCTGCCTTCTGGATGGGGAGATCTGACTTTGCCAGTGGTTGCCTGGGGGAGCTCAGCAACACCCCTGGAAGCTTAGAGAATTAATGTTAAATAAAGCTTGAATCTGTGTGATACAGTAAACAATATTTTGTTAGAAAATTCCTACTCATTTTCTTCTTCTCACATATTCTTCTGAAATACAGTGGCTTCATACAGCCTCTTAGGAGATTGTCCTTAAGAATAAGCAGACAGCTCCATTTTCTTAGGAAGCTGTGGCCAGCTTGCTGATGCAACCTGTTACATTTATTTTCCTTTTATCGTATGTGTTCTTTTTTGTCTCAGCTCTTCCCCTTTCACATCCGTTGCTTCCCTGCGATTTCACACTCCTCTCATCCCATTTTTAATGAAACATTACAAGTTAAGCTTTGTTATAAGCTCCATTTTCATAATATAGACTAAGATAAGGATGTTCAATGAATCTGTGCATGCAGGCTGAGAGTCGTATGTAAGGGGGAATCCTGGGGAGATGAGAGAGATTCTTGTCATGAACAGGAATAGGAGGGCACGAATGAGGAAAATCACAAAGAGAAATGAGGTGGTATGAATTGCATGAAATAGAAGAAAAAATGGAAACATGAACATCATGAAGGAGGGAAATTACTCACCAGATTTCAGCATTTTGTTTCCCTTGAGGTTTTTCTTAGGGACAAGGAAGGATAATGAATTTAGAATATGAAATGAAGAGTCTTGTTGGCAGAAAGAGAATATGTACTCCCAGAAGAGAGCAGGCTGTCAGGAATTCGTCTTCCTTCTTGCCTTTGATTTTTTTAAAAACAATTCCATGCAGATATGTATATTAAGATCAACAATGTTATATATTGCAGTAAAACAAAAATGTGGGTGTAGCCTTGGTTATTTACTTCTCAAGTGAACAAGAAGCAAACAGTATAAAGGAAGTCGAAGAATATTTATCATGCAATGGTCTTCTGGTCTTAGCTCCTTAGGGGTTTTGTTTTTAGTCTGTTGGATCCTAGTTTAGGGACACCAATAAACTAATTTTTAAAGTTTTCCTTTGGGTCACATCAAACTGAAAAGTCCTCTGGGATCACAGTGCAAATATAACTGTCTATCTCTTCTATATCAGTTATTTTCAAACTACAGTATGTATCCAAAGCATGGGTTTATTAAAACATAGATTGCTGGGTCTCACATTCAAAATTAAAACTCAGCTCTGAGGTGGTGCTGAGAACCTGAAATTGTAAAAAATTTCTAGGAGGTATCAACATTGTTGAACTGGAGACCAAACCTTGGAGGAGTGATGTTATATCTGAGTCTAAGACATTTTAAGACCTATGACTGCAAAGGGGTAAAAAAGGAATTTTCTTACTGAATATCTATGGGAGACTGTTAGAAGAACAAATGTGAAATTTAGAATCAACACTTCCCGGAGAGATTTACGCTGCAGATGACTTCCCACTTAGTTTCCTTGAACATTTGAAAATGTTTTTACATAGGTGTTTCATAAATAGCTAGTAGGTGCATTATAATTCTGTATGTAAAAGGTCCATCTTACAGCGATTTTTTTCCTGCTACATAGGCATAAAGTAAATCTTTCTGGAGAACTATCTGGGTGGATTAACTGGGATACCTTTGAAAAAAAAACAGCTTTATTGAGTATAATTGATATACAAAACTGCATGTATTTAATATCTACAACTTGATGACTTTGGAGATATGTGCATACTGTAAAATCATCACCACAATCAAAATAATAGACATACCTATCGCTTGACTTCCTTCTGTTTCATGGAGGTGAAAAAATGTTGAAGCATGTATGTACCTCTTATTTTTCTTCTTATAGCAAATCTGATGCCCTCAAGCATTTCTCTGAATATCTTTTGTAAGGAATCAAAGAGGCATTGAAATATTGCTGTTTGGAATTATCAAATCAAAGCAGTAGCAGCTGTATCATAGGGTAGAATTTGTCTTAAAATACAGGCTAGAGAGGTTCTGAGACAAATAGGTTTTCTTTTCTCTGATTCAGGAGATAAAAATGGACTAGACCAATGTTATATATCTTGGCTTAATATTCGAGCTTTTAAAAGCCAAAAGCCTGGCCTTATTCCAGATCGATGAAATCAGTCTGGAGAGGAGACTCAGGCATCAGTGTTTTTAAAGATTCCTAGGTGATTCGTATGATCAGCCAGATTGAGGATCAGCTGTCCAAAAAGAAAACAGGTTATTCTTCTCACAGAAATGTTAAACAGTCTGCTAGCGGCACCAGAGTGCCGTTTTGCAGAATGCAAAACAATCTTTAAAAAGAAAATTTGTGTTTTCTTAAACTAAAGCACTCAATTTATTGAGATACTTGAAAAATGCTGAGAATATATTCTCATTTTTATAATGACCCCTGTAAAGGAGAAAGGTTTATATGAGAGACTGGAATTGGGAAATGTTGAGGCTCCGTGTTTAGGCCTTTAGGAATTTCTAGGGATTGAGGGATAAAAGAAGGAATAGAAGAAAAGCCATAAGAAAGGAGAGATCAGTGGAGCTTTAGAGGAACAGATAGGCCCTGGAAAGGACTGTCTGGTTAGGGGTGAATGAGAGCGCAGCAGATGGCCACCATACCTGCACACTGTTAAATTGCACAGGACCCCCGTTGAAATTGAGTCATGGGCACCCACTGCTGAACCGCAGTTTCAAGGCGCCTCACATGGCCTGGGCCCTGGGACTAAACAAGCATCTGAGAAGGACTCCTTTTCGCAGTGGCCATCACTTTACCTAACAACCTCCAAGCAAAAATGAGTCATGTTCATGCCCTTGGCCTTCTTGTGGTCCACATCCAAATTCCTTGCCATGGATGCTCCCATCGAAACATCTCAGAGTCTGTTTCCTAGAAAGAGAAAATGTGTCTTGGACTTAACTGAGAGGTTGTAATGATGGAAGAGCAAGCACAGCACTTGTACTTCAAGCCACTTACGATGTATAAAGGCAGCATGAGGATCCTGAAGTCAGGCAGAATCAAAGCATAATCATTCTCATTTTTCCTTTGTCACCCCTCTGCCTTCCACAGAAGAAAGTTCTGAAGTGGATAACTAACTAGGTTTTATATGGGAGAGTTTCTGAGTGAAAGGATAGAAAATCAAGGATCTTCATTTAAGCCAAAAGTTAGACTACCCCCCCACCCCGGCCACCAAAAAAAAAAAAAAAGAAAGAAAGGGGGAGGGAAGACTACTGCTGTGAGATCCAGGATGGGGATGTGACTGGGGCCAGCGTGACCAGGGCCACTGTGACTGGTGAGGCTGTGTAGAGGGAATTGTGGGGCCCTAGGGTTGCTGATGTGGCTAGTTTCCAAGAGGGAATATTATGCTGTTAAAAAGACATTTCTAGGTAAAGAGGACAGGATTTCCTTGCTGTCCTACCATTTTTTGGCAGTGTTGTACTCTGCCCTCTTTTTCTTCATAGTGAAACCAGATTTGATAAAGGACTTCATCAGTCATTAATACTTGGTGGGTGTTTAATCTCACCATGTTGGCTCTCCAAAGATTATGTGCATTTCCATCCCTATCCTATAATTACAGAAGGAAAGCTTCATCTGTTTTAAAGTAACTTTAGCTGCCAATTTGAGTTACAAATGAATTTTGAGAGAAAAGAGAAATTTTCCCAAATGTTCTTCATTACATCACTCAGGAAGTTGTATGTGTTAATTTTTAAAAGAAACGTTGTATAGAAAGAAAACTCCTATCCTCAAGATTATACATAGAAAATATAAAAGAAGGAGCAAATAGAAGAGTGAAACCATAAGAACAGCATCATGTCAAGATCTATAATAAATGGAGGCTTGAGAAAGAAATGCTAAGGATAAGAATAAATCATTTCTGAATTACGTTTGCAATAAGTGGAGTAAGAAAAGAGATGGGCCGGTGTTATGATAACAGATCACAGGAAGGAAACACCTCATCTCCTGCTACTTATGGCTTTTTTTTCCCCCACTGAGTAGAATGATTTTTAAATAAAAAATTGAAGCACAAACCTGTAAACTCAAGAAAAATTCCAGGCTGAAAGTTCGTAAAGTATTTCAAGGAGAACAGTCCCCACCTGAGGAGTGTTATGTTCTTAGAGTACTTTCTCGTTCTCTCTAGCTACAATTTGTGAAGTGAAATCTGGGTAGGCAGCCTGCCCTTTCCTCTCCCGGTGTTCTCCCACCAAACTGTCAGATTAAAAATCCACCTAAACACTTGAAAGTGTGAGAATTATGTCAAAAATCAATTTATAAAAAATGTTTACTTTCTAGAGTAATATATAATAAAGTTATCCAAAAAAAGTTTTAATGGTCTCTGAAGAATCAGAAAGATGTGAAATTTGCCAAAAAGTTGGAGATGGATACATATATTTCCAGTTTTCAGTTTGGGAAAGAGAATAAATTATGTGATCTGTAGTCCTATTAGAGTAATATCATTAGAAAGCCAGCCATTACTGTGGATAAATAATAGGATTTTTAATTACTGTGTTTTGAAAGTGAGCCCTAATCACAAGAATATTACATAGGTCCAATGAGAATAAATTATGAAAAGTTAAATTTACTTTTTTAAAAAGAACAACTAGACTAATAAAATACAGGATATATATCCGGATTTCAAGAAAGTATTAGAATATCCTGTTTTCCTCCTAAGGGACAAAAGAATAGGAAAATTATAGCTAAATTATCATAAATTTAGGTGATTTTATAACTGGCTGGTATACTGTGGTTAAAACATTGCTTATAACAGATTAGGCATGGCACAGAAACACACCACAGAGGCATTTCCACAGGTCGCCGTTTTCAGCCCTTCCTTCTTCGTTTATGTCAGTACTTTGGGTGAAATCTAAAAAGATTTGTTACTTCTGTGTATACGTCACAGTAAGTGGTGTGAAATAGGCTATGTTCAATGGCAGAATAGAAATTTTAAAAATCCTTTATACTTAGAAAGGTGAAATGGACCTACATACAGTCATATTTGTATTTAGTTTTTAATGCCACAGAGAGAGACAGGTTACACACGTGCTAAGAACTGTTTAAGGACAGAACTGATTGCCCTGAGAAGCAGTGGTTTTCTCTGGCATTTGCTGGAGTATAACTCGGTTAAAGCCAGCTAGTGACTGGTTATGAGCAGAATCTAGAACTGCCAGCAGGCTTTAAGGAACCTTCCAACTCTGAGAATGTTAAATATTTCTGAAGTGCTTGCCACGAGTAGGCCACTGTTTGCAGCCTTGTCGTGGATTCAGACACGAGCCTTGGCCTTTCACTCCCTCTGGCTCGGGCTGCGCCGGCAGGTCGCCCTGTCCGCTCTGCCTTCGCAAGGTACCAGCGCCTGACCATTGCTAGCATCTCCACCGGCACCAGCCTGGTCCAGCGCACCTCTGGTCCGAATTCCCGAGTTCTCATCCCTGAACAGCCCGGCTCCTCCCCGCCCCTTCGGTCTGCTCATCCCAAGGCGGCTTCCTCGCTGTCCCTCAAACACGCCAGGCGAGCTCCCCACCAGGACCTTGGCTCTTTGTTTGCTCTGCCTGAAACTCTTCTGCCAGACGCGTGCCTGGCTCCTTGATCGCTTCCCTCGTGTCTCTGCTCCAAAGTCCCAGCTCAGGAGCCTTCCTCCGCCACTCGAACTGAAGTCGGCTCTCCCCATGGGCACGTCACAGCTGCCTCTTTTATTTTCTTCTCTAGCACTTCTCGCCCCCTGATACACTACATACATTAGTCTGAAACCTTGTTTGTGCGTATCCCCAGCAGCACGTGAGCGCCATTTTTATCTGTTATGTTTTCTACCCTCGCCTTAGTGTTCAGAATAGTCCCCGGCCCAGAGCTGGCAATCAATACCAGTCAAAGGAGCGGAAGAAAGGAAAAAAGTCCGAAATGGAACCAGCCATACTCATTATGCACTTGTTCAGGGCCTGGCACGGTGCTGAGCACTTTGCATGCAAATGTGTCCCTGAGTCCCTGTGACAACCGAGCCACAGGTAACAGGTGCGAAAACGAAATTTCAGAGAAGTCAGGTAAGTTGTGCAGGGTCCCACAGCTGGGCACCGCTGGGCCAAGATAACATTAAAGGGTCCACAGCTCCACCACTGCCCAGCTCACTAGATCAAAAGTGTGTCCCACCTCACCCTTCACATCATCCTCAGCCTGATCAGAGGGGTGAGGAATGTGTCACCCCCAGGAGAGCAGGCCTGTTGACTGTGATTCTATTACAGAGGGAGAGATCTAAGGCATTTGCGAGGTGAATTTGGTAGATTTTACTTGGTGCTGCATTTCAAGGAGGTCAGAACCTCTGGGTTGCCATGGTAATGAGAGCAGCTGCTCCTAAATTCATTTCCTGTCTAGTAATAATCCCTTCTCTTTCGTTTAAGCTAGAAGCTCATCTGGTAACTTACCATGTGGCTGTCATTAGTGTTGCTGATTCTGCTTAGACCCTTGTCTGATCTTTTTCTCTTTTAGTTTTGGAAGATAGTTAACCATATTACAGAAAACTTGGAAAAGATTTTTAAAAAAGAAAAATCATCATCTACCCCAACACAACCTCACTGGCATTTTTTAAATTATTGAAATGTAATTCACATGCCATAAAATTCATCATTTTAAAATATGCAATTAAACAATTTTAGTATAGTCAAAGTATACCTACAAAGTTCTGCAGTCAACACCAATATCTAATTCCAGAACATTTTTACCACCCCGGTGAGCAACTGTACTCATTAGCAGCCACTCCTACTGTCACAGCCTCTGGCAACCACAAATCTACTTTCTGTATCTATAAACTTGTTTGTTCTGGACATTTCATTGAATGGACTGGCTTCTTTCGCTTAGCATAATGTTTTAAAGACTCATTCATATTTTAGCATGTGTTGGTACTTCATTCCTTTGAATTGTCATGTAATACTCCATTATATAGATGGTTACACCACATTTTTGTTGATCCATTCATCAGTTGATGGAAATCTGGGTTCTATCATCCATTCTGATGTTTATTTTTTGGAGAACACTTCTGACTCCACCATCTATTAAGACTTTGGCAATGTTTATGAGACAAAATAAATCACTTCAACTCTCAATGATACTAATAATCCTTATTTCATAAGGTTTTCTTTTTAATTTTCTTTTTTGTTTTTGTTTTTGAGGATTAAATGAAAAAAGTATGTACATAGTCTGGTACATAAGGATTTCCTAGGAATATTTATGTCTCCCCATAAATTGCCTTCTCTTCCATTATGTTGTTCCCTGCCCTGTTGTACAACAGATTCCACTACTTCTAATGAGCACTCTTAGAGGGACATTTAAAATTTTTAATTTTCAGGAAATAACATGTAACCAACAGGAAGACAAAACTGATACATGTAAACTGAAACTCTTCCCATGACCTTGGCTAACTCAAATGACAATCTCTTATAAAATCTCTGCCTCCCTCATTGTTAGTGCTGAGGACACAGGATATCTCTGTGTGTTGGTGCCAAAACACCACTTGAAGTTCATGGGCCAGTCTCACCTACCGCACTAGACTCAGAGTCACCATTCCCAGAACTCATTTACATATGTAAGTGTCTCATGTCCTCTACTCTCTGTTCAGTCTCCTCAGAAGCTCAAAAAGCTCTGTCTCTTATTAACTGTGAACTTCAATATCTTTGTTGCTTCCTCTGCGAAACACAGATGATAATAGATGAAAGTTCATAGTTATTGTTAAGTTTAAATGAGATAATGCCCACAAGTGCTCCACAGCACAGCTGACAGGTTGACCAATCAAAGAATGAATACCTGAGGCCTCACAAGAAAATAAAAGATAAATTTTAATTGCCTTCCCTCATTGTCTACTTTTTTCCCCTTCACTTACATACTATTTGACCCATTTCTATTTTTTATTAAAGTATTGTTGATTTATAATATTACGTTAGTGTCAGGTGTACAGCATAGTGATTCAGTCATTTTTTTCTGACTATATTCCATCATAGGTTATTTAGGTTATTATAAGATTGAATATAATTCCCTGTGCTATACAGTAAATCCTTGTTTATCTATTTTATGTGTAATAGTTGATATCTGTTAATCCAGTACTCCTCATATGTCCCTCCCCACACCCTGCCCCCAACTTTGGTGACCTTAATTTAGTTTTCTATGTCTGTGAGTCTCTTTCTGTTTAGTATATAGATTCATTTGCAATATTTTGTAGATTCCACTTACAAATGATATCACATAGTATTTGTCTTTGACTTACTTTACTAAATATAATATTCTCTAGGTCTATTGATGTTGCTGCCAATAACAATCTTTTTTATGGCTGAGTAATATTACACTGCATATATATACCACTTCTCTTAAACTAATCATTTGTTGATGGACACTTGGGTTGCTTCCACGTCTTGGCTATTGTAAATACTACTGCTATGAATATTGGGGTGCATGTGTCTTTTAGAAATGGATTTTTTGTTTTTTCTGGGTATATACCCAGGAGTGGGATTGCTGGATCATATGGTAGTTCTGTTTTTAGTTTTTTAAGGAACCTCCATACTATTTTCCATAGTAGCTGCACCAATTTACATTCCCACCAACACTGTAGAGGCGGTTCCCTTTTCTCCTCACCCTTTCCAGCATTTATTATTTGTAGACTTTTTGATGATGGCCATTCTGACTGGTGTGAGGTGATACCTCATTGTGGTTTTGATTTGCATTTCTCTGATAATTACCACTGTTGAGCATCTTTTCATGGGCGTGTTGGCCATCTGAATGTCTTCCTTGGAGAAGTGTCTATCTAGGTCTTCTACCCATTTTTTGATTGGGTTGTTTGTTTCTTTTCTTTTCTTTTTTTTTTTTTGATACTGAACTACATGAGCTGTTTGTATATTTTGGATATTAATCTCTTGTAGATTGCATAATTTGCAAATATTTTCTCCCATTCTGTAGGTTGTGTTTTCATTTTGTTGATGCCATTTCTATTCTTATTTTTCTTTACAGAGAGGAAATAAGTTTCCTGCTAAGCCCTTGCACCAGTCTCCAAATTTCAGTCTCTGTAATTTTCTGTATTGCCAATCACTACCACTCGGTGTGTGCGCACATGCACACACACACATGCGCACACACACGCTCTATGTTTGGCATCATATTTGATAATATTTGATACTTTTCTGTTATACAAGTTTGATTTCTACATTAAGAAAATTTATTCTTTTTCATTCTTATGTACCTAGCCACTTACTGTCACCTGTTCAGTTTCATTGTTTTACTTTAATAAATGTTACTATGATGAACCACCTTGTAGCTAAAGTTTGTGCATATTCATTATTTACTGAGACTAAATAGCTAGATTTTAAATTTCTTAATCAAAGGGCACCTATATTTTGTAATCTTTTGATAACACATTTGAATTGCCTTTCAGAGAGTTTATACTAATGATCAGCAAATATGACACTTTATCATCTATCTCATTCATCACCCACCAAAAGGAAGCAATATAATATTTGCTACTTTTATAAGCAAAGATACTCTAATTGTTATTTTGCCATATGAGTGAACATAAATTTATATACTGATTGAAATCTATCTATTCTGTGAGGAATTGCCTATACGTTTGAAATCCATTTTTCAACTGGGATATTTTCTTTGTTTTTTTGTAATGAATGTTAAAGATGTTGAATACTGAACTCTTTCTTTCTAGGGTTTCACGCTGGCTTCTCTAGAAGCATCAGAGGATCAATAAGCTGGTGATTGATTGGCTATCTTCTTTCTAAGGATTATCAATAAGCTGTTCATAGGACAGGGTAGGGTATGTGTGAAGCACTAGCTGGTCAGCAATTCCCAATCTGAGAATAAAATGCTTGTTAACAAAGCAGGATAACATCTAATTTTGAGCAAAATTTTGAGGTGAATGAATTTTGCATTTACTTTCTTATACTAAAAACTACTTACTGAGCACTTTTCACCTGCCACTCTTGGAACTGGTTATCTTTGAGAAGGTCAGCCAAGTTTTTAAGCTTAATTCTGGTGGATACTTCCAGACCTTAGTGCTCATATACTTTCTGTTCAGTATCCTGCCCCAGTTTACCGACATCCCTCTGCCTTGGGTCCCATCTTCATAGGATATTTCCTTATGATCTTGAACTCAACTCTTAATCCAAAGTTACGTACTTAAGAGTATTACCATTTCAAAAACATTTCATTCAGCAGACATTTATTGGGCTCCTGTTGTATGCCAGTCTTTATATTATCTCCTCTATGTACCATATATTCATTCTCATAGAGCCATCCAGAAAATAGTACTTCAACCCAAAAGATATCAGTTGAACAATTAAAGACAAGCTGGTAAAAGAAATACTCAGATCAGGCAGGGTAAGGATGCAGGGGAGGATAAACTTTTTTAAGTTGTTTTTTAAGCCTCATTAATTGGGCTTACTCTATCTCATATTGGATTTGACAGTCCCTGCTACCATGCGTCTTTTTGAGCTGGAAGGCATGATGGCTCTGATCAGTAACGGTCGGAGGAAGAAAATAAAATGATCATTTCTAAAGTCAAAGAGGGTCATGTCATTCCAAAACAAGCAGGAGATCCAAAACTTTCATATAGCATTTGTTTAAGCAATAATGCTTGCCCAGTATATAAAAAAGACAGTTGCTGCCAGTGGTGTTATTAATCCTACTCACTTGAGATATTAACTTGAGGAATCATATTGTTAACCGATCAAGTATCCATCTTGAAAATGTCTCCCCTGTGTTGAAATTGGCTGCATGTAACATTGCAGGCTAAACTAATTCTTTTTTTTTTTTTTTTTTTGCCATTTAGGGTTCTAAAATCCACCATACATTAAAGATTCTATCCAAGCTTCCATCCTCATACAAGAGTTGATGAACCAGGAGCTTTTCTAATAATAGAGAGCACTACATAAATGAAGTGTTCACTCCATAAGTTCTGTTGCTAATGAGGTAAAATCACTCTAGATAAATAAAAGTGATTGTGCTCTCTTATAATTGATGATCAAGAGCCACCAACATCTTTCATATGGTGAGACTATAATAAATTAGTGTTGCTTTCAACTTGTGTAGGGTGCTTTCCTGAAAGTAAAAAAGTTATTTGACATTCAGAGGGGTCTTTTGCCATCTAACCTTCATTAAGTTTCTAACTAGTTCCACAAGAGGATTAAACCAGGAATGTCTGTATGTAAATGTCAGATTCAATTTCCCTTAAAGCTAAACAAGTATCCCTGGGTTCCCGACTGGCCTCACGTGGATACTCATCTTCACTGTGGTGGGCTGCATCAGAGACATTTTTAAATAGTGCCTTGAAACCTCTTCCTGTAGGGGAAGGACAAAGGTTAAGGTTATTAATTACTAATTTAATTTCTTAATTTGATATAGGCCTATTCAGATTGTTGATTTCTTATATGAGTTTTGGCAAATTATGTCTTTCACTGAGTTGGTGCATTTCATCTGTGTTATCAAATTAATGGGCTTAGTGTTGTTCATTGTATTCCTTCATCACCTTGGATTCTGCAGTAATGTCCTTTTGATTTCTGATATAGTTATTTGTGTCCTCTCCCTTTTTTTCTTAGTTACTCTGGCTAGAAATTTATCAATTTTATCAATCTTTTCAATGATCAGATTTGGTTTAGTTAATTTTCTTCTTTTAAATTTCATTGATCGCTGCTCTAGGTTTTATTATTTATTTGCTTCTACTTGCTTTGGATTTCATTTGCTATTTTTTCCTAATGTTTTAAGGTGGAAAGTTAAATTATTGACTTAATATCTATCGTCTAACATATAAATTCGGTGCTATAAAATTTCCTCTAAGCACTGCTTTCTTGGCATTCCACAAATTTTGTTAAGTTGTATTTTCATTTAGCTCAAAGTATTTTTTATTTCTATTGAGATTTCTTGTTTGACCCATGTGTTATTTAGAGCTATGTTGTTTGATCTCCAGGTGTTTGGGGATTTTCTAGCTGTCTTTCTGGTTGTTTTCTAGTTTAATTCTTTTGCGATCTGAGAGCAGGCTTTGTATGATTTCTATTCCTTTTGTTCAGGTATGTTTTTTGTTTGTTTGTTTTTTCCCCCAGAGTATGATGAATGTTCCATGTGAGCTTGAGAAGAATGTGAATTCTACTCTTGGATATAGTGTATAGAGGTCAATTATATTCTTTTTTTTTTTTTTTTTTTTTTTTTTTTTTTACGGCTCTTGAGTTTAACTCTTTCTTTCCAATTTCTACCTGCTGGATCTGTCCACTTCTGATAGAGGAGTGTTAATGTCTCCAACTATGAATTTGGATTCATCTATCTCTTTGCAATTCTTTTTTCCTCATGTATTTTGATGCACTGTTGTTAGGTACATGCACATTAAGGACCATTATGCCTTCTTGGAAAGTTGACCTCTTTCTTTATCATTACGTAGTGCCCCTCCTTATAACTTTCTTTGCTCTGCCGTCTGCTTTGTCTGAAATTAACATAGCTACTCCACTTTCATTTGATTAGTGTTAGCATGGTATATATTTCTCCATCCCTTTACTTTTAATCTATATATGTCTTTGTATTTAAAGTGGGTTTCTTATAGACAGTATATATTTGACATTCTCTATCTTTTAATTGTTGTATTTGGGTCATTAATGTTTAAAGTCATTCTTGATAAACCTGGATTAATATCTGCTATATTTGTTACTGTTTCCTGTTTGGTGCCCTTTATTTCCTATTTTTGTCTTCTACTATTTTTCTGTCTTTTGTTGTTTTAATTGAGCATTTTATATGATTCTTTTCTCTTTTTTTAACATAAGAATTAAACTTCCTTACTTTTTTATTGGTTTCCCCAGAGGTTGCAATACATGTTTATAACTAATCCAGGTACATTTTCAAATAATGCTGTACTGCTTCATATGTGCAAGTACCTTATAAAAACAAAACAAAATATTCTTAATTCCTCCCTCCAGTCCCTTGTATAATTGCAATCATTCATTTCACTTACACATATAGTATACGTATATATATGCATATATAATAACCTACATTATAGTTATTATTATTTTTTAATTGTTTTCTGTTAGATAAATTTAAAATTTAAAAATTAAAATTATTATTTTACCTTCAGGGACTGCCAAACTTTCTTCCATAGTGGTTCCCATTATCTTAAATTTCTACCAGTAACTCATAAGAGTTCTAATTTCCCTATATCCTTACCAATATTTGCAATTTTCCACTTTTTTGATAATAGTCATCCCAGTGGGTATGAAGTAGTATCTCATTGTGGTTTCATTTGCATCTCCTTAATGACTAGTGATGTTGAACATCTTTTCATGTGCTTATTGGCCCTTTGTGTATCTTCTTTGGAGAAATGTCTATTCAAGTCTTTTGTCCAGCTTTTAATTGGACCACTTAGTTTTGTTGTTGTTACTGAGTTGTAGGAATTTTTTACATATTATAGATATTAATTCTTTATCAGATATATATGATTTGCAAAATTTTTATCCCATTCTGTGGGTTATCTTTTCACTCTCTTGATACTGTCCTTTGCTGTACAATAGTTTTTAATTGTGATTGAGTTCAATTTATTTTTTCAACCTGTGCATTGAGTATCATATCCAAGTAAATTTTTACCAAATCCAGTGTCATTAGATTTTCTCTTGTCCTCTAAATTTTATAGCTTTAGGTCTTACATTTAGTTCTTTGATCTGTTTTGAGTCAATTTTTATGTATGTTGTAAAAGTCCCACTTCATTTATTTTTCATGTGGTTATCAGGTTTTCCCAGCACCATTTGGTTAAAAGACTGTCTTTTCCCTGTTAAATGGTCTTAACAGCCTTGTCAAAAATCATCTGACCCTATGCAAGAGGGTTTATTTCTGGGCTTTCTATTATATTCCATTGATATATATCTGTCTTTATGCGAGTACCATACTATTTGGAATACTGTAGCTTTTCTGTATGTAAGTTTTGGAATTTCAGTAAGTTTGAAAGAGTGCTCCAACTTTGTTCTTTTTTTCAACATTGTTTTGGCTATTCATGGTCCCTTGAAATTCCATATGAATTTTAGAATGAGTTTTCCTGTTTCTGCAAAAAGTCTTTGGGATTTTGATAAGAAGTACATTAAATCTGTAGATCTCTTTGGGTCATATTGTCATCTTAACAATATTAAGTCTCACAGTCCATGAACAGAGAATGTCTTTGCATTCATTTGTGTCGTCCTCAATTTTTTCAGTAATTTTTAGTTTTCAGTGTATGTGTCTTTAGTTTCCTTGATTGAGTTAACTCCCGAGTATTTCATTCTCTTTGGTGCTACTTTGAATGGAATGTCTTCCTAATTTTCATTTTAAATTATTTGTTGTTAGTGTATAGCAACACAACTAATTTTTGGTTCATGATTTTGCATCTTTGCTGAGTTTAACTTTAATGCTTTTTTTCATGGCATATTTAAGATTTTCTCCATATAAGATTATGTCACTTGTAAAAAGTTCATTTTACTTCTTTCTTTACAACTTAGATGACTTTTATCTTGTCTTACTGCTCTGGCTAGAACTTCCAATTATATGTTGAATACAAGTGGCAAAAGCTGGCATCTTTGTCTTGTTCACAATCTTAGGGGGAAATTTTTCAGTCTTTCACCATTAAGTGTAATGTTACCTGTCATTTTGTCAACCATTATCATGTTGGAAGTTTTTTTCTTCTATTCCTAGTTTATTGAGTTGCTTTTTTTTTAATCATAAGATGGTGTTGAATTTCATGAAATGTTTTTTTCTGAATCTATTGAGATTACCATGTGATTTTTTTAACCTGTATTACATTAATTGAATTTTTATATGTTGAACATCTTTGAAAGGATATATGTTTTAGCCTTTATTACATTTGATGAATTTTTGTATGTAGAACCATCCTTTGTAGGTTGAACCATTAGAAATAAACTCTAATTGGTCATGCTATATAATTCTTTTAACATGCTATCAACTTCTGTTTGATAGTATCTTGTTAACGATTTTTGCAATATTCTTAAAGGGAAATTGGTCTGTAGTTTTATATTCTTATAGTACCTTCAGTTGGCTTTGTTATCAGGGTAATGTTATTCTCACAGAATGAGTTAGGAAGTTTTCTCTCTTGTCCAGTTTTTTGGAAGTGTTTGCCAAGAATTGGTGTTAATTCTTTAAATATTTAGTAGAATTCACCATTGAAGCCTTCTGTTTTGTTACTTTTACTGAGGTTTTCATTACTGATTCATTCTTTTTACAAATTATTGGTCTATTCAGATTTTTCTATTCTTTATGTTTCAACTTTGGTAGGTATGTTCCTCAGAATTTGTCCATTTAATCTAGATTGTCCAGTTTGTGTAAAATTGTTTATAGTATTCTTTTATAATTCTTTTTACTTTTGTAAAATCGGTATTAATATCTCCACTCATAATCTAAAAAAAAAAAAAAGAACATAAATACAAAACAGAAACAGACTCATAGACATAGAATACAACTTGTGGTTGCCAAAGGGGTGGGGTGGGGTGGGAAGGGACAGACTGGGATTTCAAAATGTAGAATAGATAAACAAGATTATACTGTATAGCACAGGGAAATATATACAATATCTTGTGGTAGCTCACAGTGGAAAAAAAAGTGACAATGAATATATGCATATTCATGTATAACTGAAAAATTATGCTCTACACTGGAATTTGACATAACATTGTAAAATGACTATAACTCAATAAAAAAATTTTAAAAAAATCTCCACTCATATATGATTTTAGTAATTTGTGTCTTCTCTATTCTTACTCAGTCTAGCTAAAGGTTTGTTAATTTTGTTGATCTTTCTAAAGAATTAGTTTTTACTTTAATTGATTTGCTCCATTGTTTTCCTATTCTCTATTTTATTTATCATCCCTCTAATCTTTATTGTTTCTTTTGTTATGCTACTTTTAGGTATAGTTTGCTCTTCTTTTTCTAGTTTCTTAAAATGTCATGTTAATTATTGATTTGAGCCCTTTCTTCTGTTAAGATGTGTTTATAGGTATAACTTTCCCTCTTAGCACTGCTTTCACTGCACTCTGTAAGTTTTTGTATATTTTGTTTTCATTTTCATTTGTCTCAAGGTACTTTCCAGCATTTCTTGTTATTTCTTCTTTACTAACTGGTTTTTTAAGAGTAGATTGTTTAATTTCCAAATGTTAGTGAATTTTCCGGTTTTCTATTACTGATTGTTTCACTTGATCATGATCAGAAAAGATACTTTGTATGATTTCAACCTTTTAAAATGTCACTTTTGTGGCCTAATATACTGTCTGTCCTAGGAAATGTTCCATGCGTACTTAAGAAAAATACGTATTCTGCTGTTGGGTGGAATGGTTTGTATATGTCAATAACAATATTTTAAACATTCAAAATTTCATCTCTGATAAGTACTTTTCTCTTGTGGGTTCTCCTCTGTATGCTAAATTCTTATTTCATGGTTGCTCTGAGCTATAGTAAACATTCAGGAAATAGCTTAACCTAATTCAACACTTGAGCGTATTTGCTGTTGCCAAACTGATAAAGTGAGATTTGTGTTGTACGATTTAATGATATCTTGTGGGACTACTTCACAGCAGACTTATTTTTCTCTGAGTCACTGAGAATTTTCATCAGTGCTGGGTCAATTTGTGTCTGATACGCTGCTTATTTTAGCATGCTAGATCCTAAAGATTTTCATCTGCAGCAGCTGAGTGTCATCAATGAGAACATAAGTTTTCAGAGAAGCTAAAAACAAGAGCTCTCTCCCATGACGGTGTTCAAGATCCTGAGAGAAGAATGAGCCTCAACTTGAGGGGCAATTTAAGAGCAACAATAAGGTTTTTCCAGTTCAGTAGCTGGAGTGGAAAGCTGGATGTTCCCAGATCAGGAGCTGGCATCACTGGGTGAAGCATGGCATGGTATCTCCAAGGTGCATCCACAGTGCGATTAGCAGTGCCCTGGCATTTGAGGAAGGGAAGGATTCAATGGCAAAAGGCCATATCATGGTCCTCTGACTTGCAGAAGCAAATATGATTCATACTTAGTATTATAAATTGGAGTCGGCTACATTATATGTCATCAAATCCAGGTTCAGATTGCTTCAGCCTTTGTAAACAAGGTCTTTCTATCAACAGACAGTGCTTAACTGACAAAGTATCATAATGAAGAATAGATAGTCCAGATGGCTCTATTTATGCTCTTTTGGATGACTTCTTATTGTCATACTTTTGACTCAGACTTAGAATTACTAACCACATCTATTTTTCCAAGGACACAGCTGTTCTTTTCAGGTGGCCAATATTTTTCTCAGCCTTAATACAGTCAAGCTACTGTTATCTGACTTAGACTGATGTGCAAAAATTTCCAGATGGATGAAAACCAATAGGTGTACAACGGGCTTGAAGCGTGTAGAGGAAATCACGTAGTTGAAATCAATCTGAACTTTGTAGCTGTCAGAACTTGGCAAATTCTTCAGTCTTGCTGAATTTTCAGTCCTCTTTTTAAAAATGCCAGTTATAAAATGTACCACATACAATTGCTATAAATTTTAAATGAAGATATATAAAAAGTATGTAACATTATCTCAAAAATATGGATATAATATTCACTCAGGAAACTTGTTTAGAATTGCAATTCTATGTTCTTACCCTGTAACAGGTTGAGTGTTTGTGTCTGCCCAAATTCATACACGGTATTTGGAGATGAGGTCTTTGGGAGGTAATTAGGTTTAGATTATGTCATGAGGGTGGGGTCCTCATTGTGGAATTAGTGCCCTTGTAAGAAAAGGAAGAGAGAGATTCATATTCTCAATCTTTCCCCCCTCCCTCCCTCTTTCTCTAAAGGAGCACATGCCAAGGAAAGGCCATGTGAGCACACAGGGAGAAAGCATCTGTCTGAAAGTTAGGGAATGGGTGCTCACCAAACACCAAATCTGCCAGGACCTTGATCCCCTGGACTTGCCAGCTTCAAGAACTACGAAAAATAAACTTCTGTTGGTTATGCCACCCAGTCTGTGGTATTTTGTTACAGCAGCCCAAGCTGACTAAAATACTCCCACACCTGGTATGTCCAGGACATGGCCCAGGAATCTGCATCTAACAAGATCCCTGGACAACTTTAGTCTTATAAAAATTAGGACATATCACTCAGTAGAGATAATCATAAATAACAAAGATAATTTTTTAAAACTATGGGAGAAACAAGCATGAGCAGATATGATTTCGGCAGCTTGAAAAAAACATAAGAGCAGTTACACAGCTCAATTGGTGTGGATACCACAGGACTTGCTCCTGTGCTGTTTCTTTATCATCAACAGAGATACTTCACACACCACACACACACACAAAACCCAAAATGTGTAAATTGTGTAAATTCTACTTTTCTAGAAATAGACTCTGTCGTGAGATTCTCATAGATAATCCAAAGTATTTAGAATGAACCATATAAAATCACCTATTCTTGAATGATTTTGACCTGGGAAATAGTAATTTCTTATGGTTGAATCTAGTACCATTTCCTCTATCTTCACAATTTAAAGAAATAGTTCCAATTGTACTGTCTCCAGTATTCTTCAAAATACCGTTTTAAAAAGCACCCCCAAAGTGGAGTATGCTAGAAATGTGAGACCCAAAGTTGAAAAGCAATGAGTTAAAGTATTTTGTAGACTTGTGTGTTTTGGCGATGTGAATCATTTAATATGTAAGTTGCTTTTAAAAGATTTTCCAAATGCCACTTGGACAGTCTTATATTGCTTTGAGTCATATACCGCTCAGACATTACTTAAACATGTACATTTTTCCAGCTAGAAAACTAGCAAGAGTCAATTTGAGACAACCAACTGAATGGCAGTTTTCAAATTAGAGAATGGTTACAGTCAGACATGGATTTCCTTCTAACACTGTAAAATACAGTGTAATTCTCATCTATTCTTTTTCTATACCCATTCCTTTCCTCATATGCAAGTGGATTCCTTAAGATGATTTCTTCCTTTTTCCCTACACAGGTACATGAAAACAATCTTCCAATGAGAGCACCACATTGCCACCGTTTTACTTTGAACGTCTACAGAACTAAACAGAAACTGATTCCACGTGGACTCAGGTAAGCGGAGCTTCCTCCTGGGAGCAAACCGTCTCTACTCTGTCTTTTTCAACCAGATCGCACTTTGCTTGCTGACGGAATTTTGTGAATCCCCATCCCCTGGTGTCAGCTATTGATGAAAGATCAGACTCTCAGGCAGTGACATCAGTGCCCTTGATGGGTCCCCTCCCTTCCACACTTACACACACACATTTGCTCACCTGTCAGCAAGAACCAAGATTTCTGCCTGTAGTTACCATCCAGGCCCTGGATAGTTCAAAATGCCCAGCTCTCTCCTCTCCCCTAACGAGCTCGGCAGACTCCTGTAGAGCCTACATAGGAATCTTTTATTTCTGATTATAAGCATGAGAAAAAATTTGACTTATTAGGGCAAAGAATAGGAAGCATAAAATGGTAGAATCAGTCAGAGCTTGATGATTCGTAAGTATTCACTAAATGCAAACGGGGAGTAAGGATGGAACGCAGACCCCTCTCCTGCTATGTAATGTAGGCTCTTTACCTGTGTTTTGTCAATTTTTACTGTGACATTATGGGGTTGCTATACTCACATTGGTTTTACAGATGAAGAATCTTGGGGTTGAATGCTAAGGACCAAACAGGCATGAGGAAAGATTTTTGAGGTCATTGATTTGTCCACTATCTGGACTATGATGATGGCTTTATGGATATACTCATGTGCCCAAACTTATCAAACTGTGTGTTTTAAACATGTGCAATTTATTTTATGTTAATTATACTGGAAAAAACAAATGCAATGCTATATAACGTGTCCAAGACAGCACAGAGAACAGTACTTCTCCTATCTCACCTCTGAAACCTATGTTCTTACTCAGCAAGCCTTGCAAGGGGATACTGGGGGAAGATGTCATAGCCTAGATGGAAGGAAAGGAGGTGGAGTGAAAAGGAAGATGCACACGCATTTTGGGCTTTCTTAGAATATTAGCACCTCCTCCTGATGTGCAAATCAAGGAGAAAATTGAACCTCAGAGTATGATATTTTGATTCCAAGTTGCCCAGGTGAATGTCATTGGTTTCTGGGGTAGAGATGCTGGCGGCTTTGGTCTTTTCACCCTTGATGAGGTCCCTTCTCAAAGGGAAAATTCTGTGCCACAACCACAGCTCTAGTACGGAGGCAACTATTAGTTGGAGACTGGGATGCCTGTTGGCCTTCAAAGAGAGAGAAAGAGTGCAAACTCAAAACTGCTAAGTAGTAACTTCTGCTGGGGCTCAGGTTTTGAATGTCTTATCACAGTTCTAACCCCATAGCATGTGTGGCATATAGTAGATGCTCAATAATTCTTTTTTGAATAAATTATTAAGCAGCCAATTAAAAAATTCCAAGTGCCTCCTTTATCATTAGACTTAATTCAATAGTTACAATGCTATAGATATGGTAAAATATTTATTTTGGAAAAAGGTAGAGATGAATATCTAAAATCAAGTCTGGGAATGATCTAAAGATTTCAGTTATCTATGCTTCCACTGTGAACTAAAATCACACCATTTATATTATAATCAATCATTCTTTGCAACTGCATGTTACAGTAAATCCCTGGCTTTTATTAGGGGCAGATTTATTCTCATTAGCAAGCAAAAAAAAAAAAAAATCACATTAGCTTTTAGCTTGCTCTACTGGTTTTCCCACAAAACTCAGATGATCATAACTTCTCTAGAGAAATAACACTTCCATTTTTTGTAGATATTCATAATTAGTTCTATTTCCATAGTTATTGAGGAATCATGGAAGTTTTAGGCATTCTAGCTACATTATACATTATAGGACACAAATCAAGTAAGTCGTGAGGTGCATGTGCCAATATAATTTCAAAATTGTAAGAAAAATTCATTTTCTCCTATCCCACTAAAAATAAGTAGTTTAAATTAAAAAAGGAATCATTTCAATCCTTGATGATGGAGATTTACAGAAACTGAAATGCTATTGAAAATCTGGCAATTGGCCCAAGTTTTTTCCTCGTTAGCTCCGGAGGTCACACCATGTTTGTGTGAGAGAGAATATGAATTCAGTGGGTGTGGAGGGCTGAGGTTGTTAACTTTCAGAACCTCTCTCTTAGCAGACAAGTTCAGTCAGCATAAAGAGCACAATGAGGCATGGAATTGTTATGTTGCATCAAGAAGCAAAGTCATTTTTTCTTTGCAACACCTAAAACTGAACAAATGCATTTCTGAGGTATGAGAACATGTATTCCACATTGTAGGCTAAAATCCATTTAGCGTGACCGATAAAGTTTCAAAATGATATTGGGAAGTATGCCTGTTTAGATGGCTTGGGTATAAAGTTTATAATATTAAGAGGGAATAGAGGATACTAGGCAGAAGGTAGCAAAAATGGGACAGAAATCAAGGATTTCATAGGAAAGAACCCATTACTATGAAATGATTGAGACCCTTTTCTCTCTTGTCTATGCTGGAAAGATTTTGCTATCCATGAGTTCTTTTGTTTAAAAATGTACTTTTGAGTCTTAAAAAAAAAAAAGCTAATTGAATTGTGAAAATCCATCAAATTGCCTCTATAATTCCTTTGAAGAAAGGCTTAAACTGTGTTTTGTTTGTTGTCTGTGTTGAATAACAATATTAGGCTTCATTTGATTTTTTTTTCCTTTGCCATTTTCCTGCAGTGAGATTCTTTCCAACTTAATCCTTTCTCATCCATAGTTAATAGTGGGTAACATCTTGATATTTTCCCTCTCCATCTCTCTCTCTCTGTTTTATATGAACAAAATTATGTGATTAGCAACATGCATCTAGTAATACATTTAGGAAAATGCGGAACGTGGAAGGATTTGGTCTATTGTCCTGCATGGCTGCCTGTACTGGTCCTACCCCTTACCAAAGGGGAAATTAAGGCCCAGATCATTCACTGTTGATACTGAAGGGGCCGGAATGTGTGCTATGGGAGGCAGCCTTAGCCTTAAGTAGACCCTGTTTGCAGAGAAGGAGCCCATGGAAGTGAGAAGGAAGGAGGGAAGGGAAGGGGACGAGGAGACCCCGGTTCCCAAGCGTGGAACGTGGGCGCGGTGCTCTGAGTGTGTTCCCCGCGGCGTGTATCCCTGGGTGTTGGGGTCTCCCAGCGGCCGGTGGAGGATGTGCAGTAGGAAGCAGATTGGCACTGAGTGTGGTCTGATTCGAGAATAATCTAGAAAAGGAGTAATTAGAGCTGAGGATGACAAGCTGACAACCACAGCTGAGATTGTGCAAAGGCACAGACGGCGGCCACGGCAGCTTCTGCAGAGGCCACGGCCAGAGACTCGAGGGGCTCGTCCAGGCTCGAGCCTTGACAGCCCGTCTTGAAGCCGCATCTTAGATCCAAACAAGTTGCCACAGCGCCGTCTTTCCCTCTGGAATCACTTCCACTGCATTAAAACACAGTCCCACTTGACAAAGGCCGAGAATAGGCCAGCGGGGCCGCCTCTCCCCGGACAGCTGATTTTATTTCTCACGCCGACTTAAGTGGGCAGGTCCAACAAGCGCCCGAGTGACGGGGACCTGCCCGCGAAATTCACGCGGGAGCCTGCGGGCTCGGCCCCTTCGCCTCCACATCCCCGCGAACACGCCTGTCGAGACCCGCGAGCGCCGCCGAAAACCGCTTCGCAGCCTGCGTCTGCCGCCGTGTGAGGCGATAATGAGCAATTCTGAGTTCTGGTGAAATGAGCCCTGTGTAGGCATCAGACTAAGTGAAAGGAGGAATTTGTATCCCGCTCCAGGGAGAATTTTCACAATTACATCACGTCACCTTCTGCACTGGTGTGCTTATTTCACCCTGTGTCCCGGGAAGGAGGGCTGTTCTGCAAAGAGCGGTCTGCTCTGCTGTTTCTGCCCAGTGTTTTTCACATTTGAATATTAGCACTTCTAATAATGTGTTCGGTTAGCACACAGCTTAGGAATTCTCAGCATTATTAACATTTAAAAGTCTGACATGGGTCTTTTAAAGATTCTAAATCTTTATTTGGCTTTCTTTCCCAGTGGGGATGGATGTCTGTTAAAATAAGAATCACACCAAGTATGAAAACATTAATTGTAAGGTATATGTGAGATATATACATATCTTATAATAGAAGCTATAAAGATATGCATAGATATAAGGTATTTAAGACATATTTATGTGATACATTTAGTATGTATGCATGATATAGAGTAAATATCTCGTAAATACATGTGATAGATTTAGTATATATGTATATATGTGCACACAAGAATCAACAAATATAAAAATATTGAAGATACATATATGAGATATATGCATATAGTGATATATTTAGTGTATATACATGTATTTACATACAATACAAATATATATGAAAGCCCCAGTATGTGAAAAGTCTTTGTTGGGTGTCCTAGATAAAATTTTAACACATGAGATGGGGAGGGTATATATCTCAGTGGTAGAGTGCCTTCTTAACATGCACAATGTCCTGGACTCAATCCCTAGTACCTCCATTAAAAATAAATAAATAAACCTAATTACCACCACTACCCCCCCAAAATTTTTTTAACACATGATAAGCACCTCCTGTTTCTTAGAAGAGTTTAAAATTTATCCATAAACACTTAAATTGAGAATTATGTGACAGGGCAGTATAAATGATAACAGTAATTATTGATTAGACTAGTATTCATTTTTCTTTATAAATTATCTTTGCTTATTCATATATCCATGGAAATATTGCCAACAGACTACCCATTTCTTTTTTTAATTTTTAATTTTATTTTTATTGAAGTGTAGTTGATTTACAATATTAGTTTAAGGTGTACAGCAAAGCAATTCAGTTATACATATACATACATACATATATATTTTCTTTTCAGATTCTTTTCCATTATAGGTTATTACAAGAAGTCGAATATAGTTCCCTGTGCTGTACAATAGGTCCTTGTTGTTTATCTGTTCTAAATATAATAATGTGTATCTGTTAATCCCAAACTCCTAATTTATCCTTCCCCTATCCTTTCCCCATTGGTAACCATAGTTTGTTTCCTTTTTTGTTTGTTGGTTTTTAAATGTTATTTTAAGAGTCATCAAACATATAAAACCAGGGCCTCCACAATTTTTTTCCTGAAGAAAACCTACTTTTCACTCCACTAAAATGGAAAAAAATTACCAGGAAATAGGAAAGAGTTACAATAGCTGTATATAACTTGGAAGGGCATCGAGGGAAAGGCAGGTTGAACTGACACTGTCCTGAATCGGCTCAGTATGAGAAAGGCCAAGGACCCGAAGGTGGGATGGCTGCAGTCAGGCCTCCTAGCACAGCCTGATCTGCCTTAGAGAGTGAGCAAGTGGTCATAAGTAACCATTTGAAGGTGGTTTTATTACAAAAAGAAAAAAGGACAAGTCCTATTTTTCTATTATTTCAGGTGATCTATTTATTATTTGATGTTTAATAAAGATTAGCAAAAACCATTCATCAGGTTGACCCCCCAAAAAATAGGATTTTACCCATAATATGTATTTTTCCAGCTAGTAAAATACATAAAATGTCAATTTTAATACAGTACTCTGTAGGTATTCATAATGGTACATCAAAACATAACAAGGCATCCATCCAGTATTCTCCCATTTAGAGTCTCACTGGTTAAAGAAAACTTAGTGGGTGCAGATTTAATAGACTACAGATTTAGGCCTTATGTGACAAAATGTAACTTTTCTTTCTTTCCAGAAATTAACTTAATTTCTCTCACAACATACTCTATACCAGCTCCTTGTTCTCTCTAATGCAATATTATTATTATTATTTAACAATATCTTATCATCACTTCCAGATAAACCTAGTTACTTTGGTGATTTTCTCAGTCATTTAAGCTTTGACTCAGAAATTTTCAGGATTTGAACTCTTTTTTTCTTGGGGATTGATGTTAAATCCTTCTGGCTTACATAAATGCCACTGTGTCCTTGGCGGGGAGACAGTGTTTATTTCTCCATCTTGCTCTACGTTGGTCCCATGCTAGCATCTAACGTGCTGTAACCCATGCATTATGGTCTTGGGATCTATCTCCTCTCGCCCTGCCTTCAGCAGAAACTCACAAACTTGGCTGAATCCCAACACCAGTGCAAAATGCACCCTTGGTCACAGCATTCCCTTCAACTAGCTTGAAGACATTTACAGGTCTGCCTGCAATTTCTCTGTAAACTAATATCCAGGTCTTCTTGGGTTCTCATTTGAGCTCTTGAATGTTCTCTGTTGTTTGTCTGAAACCATGGGACCCATAAGAGGGACAGAGGACCATTGCCCCTTATGCCTGTAACATGCCACCCCACCATTTCTAATCTTGTGCTGTGTCTCCATGATTCTTCAGGGGACTTTCCATCTCCCTTAGATTTACCAAGGAGACTGTCATACGTTGAACCATGTTTCTGCAAGATTTATAGGTTGAAGGCCTAACCCTCAGTGATCTTATTTGGAAATAGGCTCTTTGCAGATATAATTAGTTAAGATAAAGTCATCATGATGGGCTCTAATAAAATATGACTGGTGTCCTAATAAAAAGGGAGTTTTGGAGGCAGACATGCCTATAGGGAGTATGCCCCGGGAAGATGAAAGCAGAGCGATCTGGGCGGTGCTTCTTACCATCCAAGAAATGCCTGATTGCCAACAAGCCACCTGCAGCTCAGGGAGAGATCTGAGACAGATTCTCCCTCACAGCCTGCGGAGGGAGCCAGCCCTGCGGATACCTTGATCTGAGACCTCCTAGCCTCCAGAACTGAGACAGGACATTTCTGTTGTTCAAGCTACTCAGTTTATGGTACAGAAGCAAATGAATATAGATGCCTGTACTCGCTCTACCTTTGTATCACCTAATTAAAAAGATTTATTCCAGTTTCCCACCCATCACACTAAAAAATGGCGAGAAGGTGGGTCTCCTACAATGAGTTTTACATGTCTTCTTCCTTTCTAAACTCTCCTGTAGATCAGAGCACTTGTTCAACAGAGATGCATGAGTGCCTCCTAGCGCCAGGCACTGTTCATGCTTTGGAGCTCACAGAATGTTGGGCGAATACAATAAATGAGTGAACAAATAGTGTACAGTAAAGTAGAGAAAAAGGACAGAGTAAAAGAGATGGGAGTTATTTTTATCAGTGGTAAAGATAAATTCTTTCTGATAAACTGTCATTTAGGGATCTGAGTGAAGCAAGGAACACACTGTGCCGTCACCTCGATGTTAAGCAGCAGAGATAATACACAGCAAGGTCCAGTACATCTTCTGCCTTGGGGTGGGAGTGCATAATGAAGTCACGGAAGAGGAATGTTAAAAGTACAACTGGGTAAATATTTACTTGGATGAATAAGTACGCCCAGGAATTGTTTCATTCCTTTGTTTGTAACATCAGAGTATTTGTACTTATCAGCTTGTGACTACAAGACTTGGAATATAAATTCTCTGAATTAAAAGGAAAGAAAGCTATCATAGACAAGGGGTATCAATCAGGGAAGTGTCAGTATTTTATAAAGTATTGGATTTCATCAGAGTTTAGACAAGATGGCAGACATGACTGGCGGAAGTGAAAGTGGAAGAAATATTTAAAATCCACAGAGGCAAAGAGGAGCAAAGCAGGTATGATATGGATGAGATGGTGGCATGCCAAATATATGTTACACTTGGGTAGAAAGTCATTTTTAACACCCTATTGATCCATATAGAAAAAGATTGTCATTAATCATCATAAGATAAAAATATATAATAGAAAAATGGAGAATGATATTTTTATTGAAATTTTTGTATATCAAATCCTATTAGTAAAAAAAAATCCTATTAGTAAACTTAATATCTATCCAGTTAGGGAACTGATTTTTTTTTTCTGTATCAAAATCTACTTCATTTTTTTAAAGAACTTATTTCTTTTTCTTCTCTTTGTGCTTGTTTAAAATTGAAATATTGTCGATTTACAATGTTGTGTAAGTTTCAGGAAACAGCAAAGTGATTCAGTTATACGTATATATAGATAATAAAAATAGACGTATTTTCTTTTCAGATTCTTTTCAATTGTGGGTTATTACAAGATATTGAATATAAGGAATTGATTTTTTTATTCTTTAGCTTTAAAAAATTAACTATGTTAAAAGAAGACTAAATTTCAATTATAAAGATTCAAATTCATAAAAATAGTTCATGTGCAAACCACAGTTTTCACTTAACAAAAGAAAATTATTATACTGTGCAGTTCACACTATTCCTCACTGTTTAAAATTTTAAATGCACATGAAAGTTGCAACTGGTCACTTAAAATGACAGAATTGAGATGACCCAGGTTTCTTTGCTTGGTTACTCACTGTGCCAGCATTGTTCACTTTTAATCTCTTGTTTAAACACAAGGGAATGCGGTGCCATAGGGATGAGTGACTTGTGCTCCTACTCCAGCAAGCTCGCAGGGCTTGAAACCTAAGGAACTCTCTTGAAGAACATGTGTAGTTGAGTCCCTGTCCGTTGAGGGCTGACTGTATAATGGGGATTTTCCCAGTTCATTATCAATGTTTATAAGGGGGTAAAAATAAAGTATATTCATTTAAAGCTTTTATCTATAGTATTAAAATTCGACAGTGACCACAGAACTTAGGCCAACCAAGGAAAGATTTCTTCACTTAGGAATATTTTCTTCCAGATATTTAGAATTGCCCATCCTACCTAACGGACAGCTTACATAATAGACTTTTAGTTAGTTTTGTTATTGTTTGGTTAAAATCTCGAAAGACAATGTATCCTCTTGGTATGAGCTCTTGGGGTAGACAGACTGTTCCCAAGGCCAGGTGGCCCTTCATATGCCATCAGGAGAAGTTGTGACATTCAGCTTTATCATTTATTCGTGGTAGTCCTCGTCTCTGACCATGGAAGCTGGCCTACTTCGCCATCCATTACCCTCAAGGCTAAAAGTGTTTTATGTTTGGAATGTTTGCATTTGTGGGAACTTTGAAGCTCCATCTTTGAAAACTGTATAAAAACCAGTTGACATTTTTTATTCATCTGGTAAAAACAATACAATCAAGTTGGCTTGAATAGTTTCTGGTCTGAAAAACCTCTTGAGTAGAAATGTAAGGGAGAAATAATCCATTCTGTCTCTCAGCTTGTGTTTTTTCTGCTGGATGTTTCACAGACCCTACCCCTTCCAAGCTGTAGTGAATGTCCTGTATCAGTCCCTTCCTTGCTTTCCTCTCCTATCTTTCTCTTGAGTGTAGACAGACAAGAGGAAGGATGGAGTGACAGCCTTATTGGAAGGTGACCCCTCCACATACCCAGGGTGCCTCCCTAACTCAACTCCTCTCCTGCCAAGTTCTTTGTTCTCATACACAGAATTGATGCAATTAATGGACTAGCTGTTAACCAGATGCTAAATAAAATTTCCTTTTCTTGGGCAGATATCTTTCATTAAGCTAATATTATTTTACTATGTAGAATGTCCCTAGAAATTTTGGATCCTTGCCCAAGAAGCTTGGTTGATAGAGGTCAGTCTTTCTACTTTACTGGTGACATTTTTTTTAACTTTTTTAAATTATACACTATTTATTGAGGCTGATGAAATATTTAGCATCACAGAATTGTTGAAGGGTAATATTATATGTAAAGGATACTTCCTGCTGCCATTTTGAAAAATGTCTATATGTGACTAGATGCAGATATAGAGATATTACAAAGGGGATTCATTTGGAAATTCAATAAACTTCAGCAAAATTAAAGAAAGGTATTAGAGAGCAATGAAATTCAAGAGTTAAGCCTACTACTCAAAGGAAGACTTAAATAAAATGTAATGGTGAAGTATATAATATAGGAGTAAATAAAGATCAAAAGAAATAACCAGGTCAGTAAAATCAGTAAAGAAACTTTCAGCTGGGGAAAACTTCCCAGAAAATTTCTTTTTTAAACCCCCAGCAGACAATCTTGTTCCTTTTCTCAAGGTCCATCCATGTTGTTGCAAATGGAAGGATTTCCTTCTTTTTATGATTGAGTAATATTCCATTATAAATATATATATTACATATTAATCATATTTTCATTATCTATTCATCCATCAATGGGTATTTAGTGGACATTTAGGTTGTTTTCATATCTGGGTTATTGTGAATAATGCTGCAGTAATCATGGGAGTGCAAACATCTCTTCAGGTACCGATTTTTTTTTTTTTTTTGGATATATGCCCAGAAGTGAGATTGTTGGATCAAATGGTAGTTGTACTTTTAATTTTTTGAAGAACCTCCATACTGTTTTCCACAGCGGCTGTGCCAATTTGCATTCCTACCAACAGTGCACAAGGGTTCCCTTTTTTCCTTATTCTTGCTAACATGTTATCTCTTGTCTTTTTTGTAATAGTCATTCTATCAAGTATGAAGTGATACCTCATTGTGATTTTAATTTCCATTTTCCTAATGATTAGTGATTTTGAGCATCTTTTTATGTACCTGTTGGCCATCTCTATATCTTCTTTGAAAGAATGTCTATTCAGGTCCTCTGTCCATTTTTCAGTGAGATTATTTGTTTTTTTGCTGTTGAGTTATATGAGTTCCTTATGTGTTTTAGATATTAACCATTTATCCAATATGTGGTTTGCATTTACTTTCTTCCATTCTGTAGGTTGCCTTTTCATTCTGTTGATTGTTTCTTTTGCTTTTTAATTTGATGTAGTTCCACTTGTTTGTTTTTGCTTTTGTTGCTTGTGCTTTTGGTATTACATCCAAAAATTCATTGCCAAGGCCAGTGTCAGTGATGTTTTTCCCTTTGTTAACTTCCAGGAATTTTATGGTTTTAGGTCTTATATTTTAAGTCTTTATTCCATTTCAAGTTAATTGTTGTCAATGGCATAAGATAGGGGTACACTTTCATTCTTTAATGTGTGAATATCCAGCTTTCCAAACACCATTTATCAAGGAAACTATCCTTTCCCCATTGAATATTTTCAGTTGCCTTGTCAAATATTAGTTGACCATATACGCATGGATTTATTCCTGGGCTCACAATTCTGGTCCATGGAGCTATATGTTTGTTTTTTGCCAGTACCATACTGTTTTGGTTACTGTCATTCTGTAGTACATTTTGAAATCAGAAATTACAGTGTTTTCAGCTTTGTTCTTAAGATTGCCTTGGCTATTTTGGGACTTCTATGGTTTCGTGCAAATTTTGGAATTGTTTTATTTCTATTTCTGTGAAAAGTGTCTGGAATTTTGATAGGGAGCATTAAGTCTATAGATGGCTTTGATTAGTATGGGCATTTGAACAATATTAATTCTTCTGATACATGAACAGGGGTATCTTTCAATTTACTTGTGTCTTTCAAATTTCTTTCATAAACATGCAATAATTTTCAGTGTACAGTTTTTTTACCTCCTTGGTTAAATTTATGCCTAAATATTTCATTGTTTTTGATGCTGTTGTAATTGGGATTGTTTTATTTCTTTCAGATATATCATTGTTAGTGTATAGAAATGCAACTGATTTTTATGTTGATTTTGTATCCTGAAACTTAATTTTTTATCACTTCTAGCAGTTCTTTGATGGAGTCTTTAGGATTTTCTATATATAAGATCGTATTATCTGCAAACAGAGATAATTCCATTTAGCATTTCTTGTAAGTCAGGCATAGTGGTTATGAACACCCTCAGCTTTTGTTTATTTGGGGTTATCTTTGTCTCTCCTACATTTCTGAAGGGCAGCTCTGCCTGGTAAAATGTTCTGGCTGACATTTTTTTTCTTTCAGCACTTTGACGATATCACTCTGTTCTCTCCTGGCCTGCAAAGCTTCTGCTGAGAAACATGCTGATAGACTTACGGGGGTTGCCTTGTGTGTAAGGAAATTTTTTTCTCTTGCTACTTTTGAAACTATCTTTGTCTTTGATTTTAGATATTTTTTTAATAATGTGCCTTAGACAGTATCTTGTGTTGAAATTTTGGGGCAATCTATGAATTTCATGAACTTAGATGTTAAGCTCTCTCCCCAGATTTGAGAAGTTCTCAGCCATTATTTCTTTAAATAAACTTTGTGCTGCTTTTTTCCTTTCTTCTCCTTCTGAGACTCCAATAATATGTAGATTGTTTCTCAGTGACATTCTTAGATTGTTTCTCTTAGTAATCTCCCATAGTTCATGTAGGCTTTCTTCACTCTTTTTCACTCTTTTTTTTCTTTGTTCTTCTCTGACTAGCTCATTTCAGATGATTTGCATTCTATTTCACATATCTTTTTCTTCCGTTAGATCCACTCTGACATTGATGCTCCTTATTGCATTTTTCATTTCTTCATTGTACTCTTCAGCTCCAGCGTTTGTTTCATTCTTTGTTATTATTTCTATCTTTATGTTAAACTTCTCATTTTGTTCATGCATTGCTTTCCTGATACCACTGAATTGACTATTTTTTGTAGCTCACTGAGATTTATTAAAACAAGTATCTTATTTTTTTATTGAGGCATAATTGGTATACAACATTATATTAGTTTCAGGTGTACAATGTAATGGTTCAGTATTCTAAAACAAGTATTTTGAATTTTTTATCAGGCAAATTGAAAATCTCCATTTCTTTTTTTTTTTAATAGATTATTTTTATTTTTTTAATTTTTTTAACTTTTTTTTATTGAGTAATAGTCATTTTACAATGTTGTGTCAAATTCTAGTGTAGAGCACAATTTTTCAGTTATATATGAACATATATATATTCATTGTCACATTTTTTTTTTTCGCTGTGAGCTACCACAAGATCTTGTTTATATTTCCCTGTGCTATGCAGTATAATCATCTCCATTTCTTTGGGGGTCAGTTACTGGAAAATTGTGTTCCTTTGGTAGTATCATATTTTTTCATGTTTCTTGAAGTCTTACAGTACTGACTTCTCATTTGAAGAAACAGTCACCTCTTGCAGTTTTTACTGAGTGACTTCAGAAGAGAAATACCTTTCTGCAGCTTTCTCAGATTTTTCTATGGAGGTGCCTGCTCCACACTTCTCATTCCCTCTTATGGAGAAACCTTAAAATTGTGTACCTTCTGTCAATCCTGCAAAGTCAGTCCACGTGCTGATCACCTCCCATTTGCTCGTTTTCCAAGCTTGTTATTGTTTTATCACTGATCACATCATGATATATTTGGATGGAAAGCCTTCTCCTTCCCCAGCCAGATGTGAACTCCTTTAAGTTAGGCCTGTGTGTTCTTTGTCTTTGTACTCTAATTCATGGAAAATTCCTGGTACACTGTAGGAGCTGTTCTGTCAATATTGGTGGAATACATAAAATGAAGATTCAGAATTATCAACCTCATGCTCACAGGCATATCATCATTTGGGGATTTTTCAGAAATCTGTCATTGGTGTACGTTTATTACTAATGGAGTACAAATTGATGTTAATTCTCTGGAATTCAGTTTTGCAATATGTATCAATAGCTTTGAAATATTATTCTTTGAGCCATAATATCTACTTTAAGAAGTAGCACAGGGAACTACATTCAATATCTTGTAGTAACCCATAATGAAAAAGAATATGAAAAGGAATATATGTATGTATAGGTATGACTGAAACATTATGCTGAACACCAGAAATTGATGCAGCATTGTAAACTGACTATATTTCAATTAAAAAAAAAAAGTAGTCCTCAAAAGGAAATTATAGATGCTAAAGTAAAAGTTATTTTTCAGTGGCAACTGACGGTTACCTGACTCAAAATAATGTAAACAGAAAGTGGAAGTGTGGCTGCTTCTAAAGCCACAAAGAATACTAAGGGAGTTCAGAGTTGCAATACCCATGGCCCAAGGTCAGACAGTCAGGACCAGCATATGCCAGGACTTTTCCTGGACTTCATTTATCATCCCTCTCTGCTTGTTTCACTTGACTTCATTCTTCAGATAGGTTTCCTCTCAAAGAAGAAAATACAGCCCCCAGCAGGTACAGATTTCCACCCTGTCTGCTTTAGCAACTCCAGCGATAAAAGAGCATTTCTCCTCCTATTCTCCTAGCATCTCTCTATCAAACCAGAAGATTCTCGGATTGACCTATACTTAGGTCATGAAAACACTCCTTGATTAATTATTGTTTCCAAGATAGTGTGATAGAAAGTGTTGGTGAGCCAAGACAGGGATATTAGATGATTAAAAAGAGAAATATATAAAGCACATATCTACTGTGAATTAGAGGATTATATTCCAGCCCATGCACCACATTACAATATTAAAAAATGTTAAAAAACAGATTCCTAACTATAGCAATGTAGTTAATAATGTATTACCTGAATACAGTAAAACAGTATACAAGCATTAAAAGTCCTTTTACAGAATGTTTAAGGATATGAAAAGATGTTCATGATAATATAACAAACCCCCCCAAAAAAGATATAAAATATTTGTAGTAAATACACCAAAATACTTGGAGTTATTGTTACAGTATAGAACTAAAATTTATTTTCTTCTTTGTGCTCTTCTGGATTTTCTGAATTTTCTACACTGATTGTTAATTTTATAATAAAAATATATTTACATGACTGATAAATAGCAGGAAATAGGATATACTGGCTGATCTTAGGGGTGTCGGGTGAGTTTGCAGAGAAGCTTATGGAAATACAATAGTGCCTGTTTTACTACCATCTTTGTAGGTGTGAAGTGGTGGTTAAAGGTTGGGGTTGTAAGAGTGATATGTTTGTGTTTCTTATTAGAACTTGTTATAGGAGTATGTGGGTGTTGCCAGAGTCTCTACTGGAACTGACCTTTGAGCTAAGTCATCCAAGAATTAATATCTTGTCCATAACATGTTTTAAAGCAAAGCCAAATTATCTGTTTATGGACAGTGCATGTTGAGGAAAATTTTTCAATTAAAATACATTGCATAGCTAGTGACAGGGCAATCCTGGATCTCACTGTCAAATGGGAACATTATGAAGCAGCAATCATTTATTTTATTCCAGCTTTATTGAGATATAATAGACAAATTAAAATTGTGTATATTTAAGATATACAGTGTTACAATTTGATACACATAAATATTTTGAAATGATTACCACAATCAAGCTAATTAATACATAGTTACCATTTTTTGTGTGTGGTGAGACTATGTAATTATGATCTATTCTTTTAGCAAATTTCAAATATACAATATAGTATTAACTGTAGTCACCATGCTATATGTTAGATATCCAGAACTTAGTCATCTCATAAGTGAAAGTTGGTACCCTTACCCAATATCTCCCCCTTTCCCTCACCTTCTAGCCCCTGGCAACACACCATTCTGCTCTCCTTTGAGTTTGGCTTTTTTTAGATTCCATATGTAAGTAAGATTATATTGTATTTCCTTTGCCAAGTGCACCGAGAATACACAATGGGAAGTTTATAACTGGAAATTTATACCTTTTGACCACCTTCATCCATTTCCACCTTCACCCATTTCACCCAGTTATAAAATGAATAAATCATGGAGAAGTAACATGCAGCACAGTGACTATAGTTAAAAATACTGTATTATATACGTGCAAAAAGAGTAAATCTTTAAAGTTCTCATCTCAAGAAAAAAAATTGGTAGCTGTGTAAAATGACAGATGCTAACTAGATTTATTATGGTGACCATTTCACAATATATACAAATATTAAATCATTATGTTCTGCACCTGAAATGAATATGTTATATGTCACTTGTATCTCAATTTTAAAAAAGAATACACAGTGGGGAAAAAAAGATAGTTTCTCTTCAGTAAATGTTTTTGGAGAAATGGTCTATTTAAATGCAAAAGAATGAAATTATACCATTGTCTTATGCTATATACAAAAATCAACTTAAAATGGATTAAAGACTAAACTATAAAACTCCTACAAGAAAATGTAGCAAAAAAGCTCCTCAACATTGGTCTTAGCAATGAACTTTTGAATATGACACCAAAAGCACAGAGGACAAAGGGGAAAATCAACAAATAGGACTACGTTAAACTAAAAAGCTTTTGCACAGCAAAAGGAACAATCAAAATGAAAACACAACCTACAGACTGGGAGAAAATAATTGCAAATCATATACCTAATAAGCAATAAACATTTTAAATATTAAGTCCTAATTTATGGAAGTCTTTTATATTTTCCATTGGGACAAATAATATGAAACCCTGTGGGCTGACACCATAAGGTGAAAGGTATGAAAGCAGGTTGAAGACGTCCGGTTCCACTTCAGGAAACTCAAGAGAGAGCTAAAGGTGTCCTTAATCCACTGACTATAAAAATACTGATTGTAACTTTGGCAACCATAAGAAATTCAAATTATTCAACACTGATATCTCCATGAATTATAATGACTTTAGGGGAAGAAGATATTGTTAAGTTTCTCAAATATCTAGTCGAAAATGTTTTGAAGCTGTGGAAATCTTAGTCATAAACATGTCTTATTTCACGAAAAGCTTGGCAGAAATCCCAGCTATAAATGAGCAAACAAATGTCATAAAGATGAGACCGTATTTAGCGAGAAGGAGTGCCTCTGTGTTTATGCCGAAACTACAGTTTTCTTTTTTGTTGTATGAATATTTAAGTAATGTTAATAGCTGGTGATTTTTTTTTTCTACTTAGGTCACTGATAATACTAAGAAAATGTTCCAAACACAGACAAATGAGAACTATTTCTTAGACATCTGCTTTTCACCTCTATTAATGTAAAAATTGAAAACATACTGGGATTGAAGCTGAGTTATTTACCACCTCAACTCAGCAGACAATTGCCACTCCTCTATGACAGTTTGAGCTTTAAAGATCTAGTATAAGATAAAATGAAATACAGCTCAACAAGTCTCTAGGGAAAATTGGGTCAGTCTTATCACTCTTGATTTGCACTCCCTTACAGAACTCACATCCCCTTTAAGGTACAGCTTCCACCAGTCAGTATGATGGATTTTTTAAAATTCACTTTTCCTAGTCCTGTTTTGCTGATCTTTGGCCACAAGTTGTTTAGAGCCTCTCAACTTGGAGCATGGGTCTAGGAGAGAGTGGAAATAAAACAAGCAAAAATCAAAAAACCCAAACTAAAGCCTCACCCTTCATCTGTCTTTTCAGTCGTGGCTTGTCTAAGTGAGTCTTTACTTTTATGGAACATGACCTCGCATCTCCCAACATTCGGTATCTGTTGCCACTTTTTAATCATATTTCTTCCATATATCACATCAACAGTTAGGTTGACCAGTTTGTTTTCCAGGTCTCAGCAATTGCTGCCCCTCATTGCACGATGCCTTGAAAACAAGTTTTTCATATATGTGGCAAGTTTTTCTTTTTAGTTTGTTTTATGTGAAAAGATAATTTCAGTCCTTATTAATATATTTTGGCTGGAAGCAGAAGTATGGTGCCATTAAAAAAAGTATCATCTCTTACCCCTCTCTTCTCACCAACAGTGAGGCTGATCAGTTCTCTTTAATGTTTTCTGGGGATCACCCCTCCTTTCTGAAGCCCTCAATTAAGTTTGATTTCAAACTACCTATAGGAGGACAGCATCCGACTCACTGACTCTCCCAGCCTTTGTATCTTCCTTTGTCAACCTGCCTTAAACAATATGGCGCCAGTCAACAGTCCTAGCACTTATGAGTTCCAGCGGTCACAGTAGAAGCAGTGACCGTGGAACAGAGAGGCTGCTCTCATATTTTTGATTGGGTCTGCTTATGCAAAACCAGATGGAAAGTGGAGGAAATCACTTGAATAATTCAAGCCAAGAAGGTACCATAGCCTCCATTTGTTGAGTGTTTCTGGTAAAGAGTCTTTGAGCTTAACATGTGTGGAATCGCCTAAATGCTCCATTTTGTATCTCACCTGTGGGAACAGTTTAAACCTCAGGTTCTGTGATGTGTATGTTTAAGTGCTTGAAATTAAATAATCCCAGATAATTAACATGCACATAAAACTGGCATCTACAACTTGATATGACAGATATAGCCAGTTGCTATTTGACTGTGTCTTTCTTAAGCAGATACTATAGAAGTTGTTTTTAATATTCCTATTTCTGATGTCTAGGGCATTGGGCATCATGTTTCAGATGACCAGTGACTGCTAAGTGAAAGAAATAAGTGGATTGTTGTGGGCCTCTCATTTTTCTGGCCTCCAAAAGACTAAAGGGATTTTTGAGCAGTATGTATACCGATGATCTGTGAATTCATTAGTTTATTCTCACAGGGAAATATTAGAACAACCCAGTGAACATTTGGTAGATTCAGCTTCTGTTCTTTGCTGGTGCTCTCTCTTCCAGAAACTTTTTAATAACAAAATTACTCAGGTGGAAAAAGCATATTCTAATGCTTTAAGCTAATGTTGGTTCTTAAGCATCTTTTGTATCTGCTTCAAATGTGTCCTGGTGGATCGAGGGCAGACTGTGTAGATGCGGATATTGGCGACTCTGATCTCCACAGGGCAGGGGTGAGTTCACTGCAGAGTCTGGCCCATTCCTGACTCCATCAGGGAAGATGGAGGGCTTCTGCCAGTCTGTTCTGACTCTGTCTGGGAAACCTGCTCTCACTTCTCAGTGGAAGAATAGATCGTATGGTTAGCTCATCTTAGCCGTGGTTGTGTGACAAGGCATAAAGCACTAGACCTACAGGATTTTACTTTCAGGATTACTAAGCAAGTCCTTTTAATAAAGGAAGAGAGAAATACTGTTTCTTTGCAACTTGACAGGTAACGATTTATGTTCTTATCTTTACCTGTGTCCTGTGTGTTTATGGATGGAGAGACTGAGCTCAGGGCTGACAGCCTGGACCACTGCCTATCACAGAGGCCAGCATCAGGCCCTGCTGTAACTGCGGCGGCTGGCTGGCCAGGGCTTGCCTTGGGAGCCATTCAGGTTTCATGCTGGAGCATCTAGAAAGGGGAAGCCAGAGATACAGAGAAGTTTTAAAGGCCATTTAAGATTGTGGACATACAGGAGGGGAATACAGTGTGCTGAGAATTACAAGACGCTCTGGTCCTCTCAGATTTTCGTGAGAGGGCAGTACCAAGGGAGGGCGGGAAAGGAAGACACACTGCTTATTAGGACATGGCCAGAAGGAGGGCTGTGATAAATCATCTTCTTGGGCACGATGTCTCTTCCATTTCTTTGGTCTAGCAAAAACAGTACAAAGGGTGGTCCCCAAAAGATTAAAAATAAGATGTTGTGACTCCACTTTAAATTATGGGAACACTTCAGTGTTTTCTTTTAAGCTCTAGTCTTAGTCTTTTAGAGAGTATAAAAACCAAGAGGCATTACTTTAAAATATCAAGAAAAATCAGTATCCCAGGTGTTGTTTGTAAGTGAGACACATACTGCCTGTGAGGTGAGGGTGTGAGAAAAGGAAAATTAAAATAATAATAAGAGAGTCATAGGGAAAATGACAGTTTTATTAAGTCGTTTGAGAGATACCTCAGAGTTGTAGCATTTTTTTGTAAACAAGTGGTCTGTATCTATTGTCAAAATGCAAAAAGGAAACTCACATATTGCTTCATGCCCAGGTCTGGAGGACAATAAAAAAGCAAAAGGAAATAATTGAGTATAAACTTTGGAAGCCAAAAAAGTAATAAATATTTAAAAGGTTAGTACAGAGATCCCCTTATTCCTTGGGACCATGGAACCTGCTGACTTAATCAATGCAAATCACAGCAGGTTGCTAGGCAATGCATGTCCTGGTGCCAGTCAGGTGATTCTGTTATTCTTTGTCGAGTACGTATCTCTGCTTTCTGAGACTTATCTATCATATTTCGTTCTTTAAAAATGCAGTGATACTGCTTTAAAAAAAAAAAACAGTTAAGACTATGATATCTCAAACATATATAATTTTCTTGAGAATTAAATATGTGTGTTCCTGTCAAAACTGGATCATAAGGTTTTTAGAAAAGAAGATAAAATAGAGAAATGTCAATACTGGAGGTGGCTTTCAATAAGCTGATTAGGGAACTGGGGATTAACACTGATGCTAATGCAATTTATATGCAGAACTCCTTTTTAACATATGTCCCTGACACCTTCCAAAGTCTCATGATCTCTAGGGGACAAACCCCATTACTGAGTACATTTCAAAGTGCTTTGAACAGAAATCTAAATGAATATATGGAAAACTAATTCTGAAATTGTACTTTCACAGTAAGGAGCACCTCATTCTTCCTATAACAGCATGCTCATATTTTTTTATAACATAGGTCATATTCTTTATTCACTGTCTGACTCCAGCTGACTGTCAGCTCCCTGAGTTTGGGGATCTCATCCTTGTGCTTCCTGTATTGTTGGAACACAGCATCATGTTCCAAACACAGTCCGAGGTATATAAATGTTTGCTGGGAACCAAATTCATACAGATGCAATTATGCTAGTATAAATTTAGTGCAAGCTTAGTTTTATTTCAGCTCCGCCATGTGTGTTCTCTTTGGACACAAAACATTCTTCCTAAAAATATTTTAACTTGGAATTTTAATTTTGTGAATAAACTAGAATAAATTATATTTTTTTCTATCTGACTTCATGGATATAAACAGCCTAATCTATACATAGAAATGTTTGCACTTCTAGTTTTAGCACAAACACATAAAGAGCATGGAAGTCATTACACCTAGCCTTATAATCAGAAGCTGGACAAACTGGAAATGAATGGCTTTTCTTGGACCGATCAAAGAACTAAGGTCACGGGGCAAATTGCCACCCTCAAGTCTAAAGAGACAAGCACATCTACAGAAACAACCAAAATCTGTTCACCTGGAGAAGAAGTAGATAGAACCATAAAGTGATATGAACATGTAAATAGTACTTTTGCTGGCAAGCTGGAGGCTGGGTGTGAATTAGCCTGAGAGTGAGAAAGTCTTAGAGGGTCTTAGGAGAGGAGAGGCTACTCGCTTTTGTGGGCTTTATCTTTAGGAACCTTACCAAGTTCTCACAATGAAATCCAAGAAAGTTGCCTTCACAGCTCTGGTAAGGAAAAGAGAAGAGTAACCTTCATGAAGTATGTTCTGAGCCTTCTCCATAACAAAATCTTACCGGAAAAAGGACTTTCCTGGGCCTTATCATAGCTGGAAGAAGGGAATTTCTCCCGTTCTAGCCTCCTCTAATCTTCCTGTCTCACAGAAGAGGGGAAGACACAGTCAACAAGATTCAGGACTTCAAGGAAACATGTTGTGATGATTCAGCCAGGGAAGGCACCGTAGGGCTGGGGCTGGGAGCACAGGGTGGGGGAAGCTATGCCACTGGAAGAACTCTAAGAAAGCCATAATACACAGGGCGCCAAGACACTGAGATTTAATCAAAAGATTATAGAATATGCCTCCATTCCCATTCCTTACCCATTCAGCAACAGGTTTCCAGTATAATAACAGTGGGTAACAGTTGAAATAGCTGCAAGACAGACTCTCTGAGGAAGAATACTTAGGGAAACCAAAGTCAAGAGAAGAAAAAAGGGAAACCTTAAGTCAAGAGAAAAAAAAAAAAAAGACAAGGACACTAGAGGAGTTTGAAATCTCTGGCATCTATAGCTACACCAAACATAAACACAGTCAAACTCTCAGCAAGATTACTATAAATGCACTAAATGCTTGTTTACCTCAGTTCCTATTTCCTGATACATCATGTTCAGCTTTCAGTACAGAATTAGAAGGCGTGCTAAGAGGCAAGGGAAGACTGAAGAAATGAAACAAGTATCAGGACCACTCTTAAATATGGCACAGATACTGGAATTATTACAAAATAAGTTTAAAATACATGTTAACTGCTCTTGTGGGGAAAAAAGTGATGCCATGAAAGAATGAATGTACATGGGCAGAGTAAGCAAAGAGGTGGGGATGCTAAGAAAGAATCAAAGGTGAATGCTAGAAATAAAGAAACAACGGCATCAGAAATAAAAACTTTCAGTGGCTTTTCAGTAGGTAACTAATACATCTCAAATTTAAATGCAAAGAGGAAAGAAGAATAAACATTACAGCATCCTAGAACAGGGATACAGAATCAAAAAGGTGTAAATTATGTGTAGTTGGAGTGTCAGAAGCAGAAGAAAACACCAAACAAATGAAATATTTGAAGTATTCATGGTCCACAACTTCGTAAAATTATTGACATAGCCAAAACCACAGATCCAGGAAACTTGGAGAAAACCAATCAGGATAAATGCCAAAAACAAAACAAAATAACAACCAAAAAAGCCACACCTACGCACATCACATCTAAACTAAAGCAAAGGCAAAGAAAAAGATCTTGAAAGAAGCTGATGGTGGGTTGTAAACACCTTGCCTATAGAGCAACAAGAATAAGGAGTATAGTAAATTTCTTGTGAGAAACCAGGCAAGGAAGATGCATGTAGAATAAAATGTTTAAAGTGTCCCCCAAAACCCTCGATTTCCGTATCCAGAATTTTCTTTCAAAAGTGAAGGAGAAATAAAGAATTTTTTAAACAAAAGCTGAAGGAAATTATCTTAAATAGAGCTGCCTTATAAGAAATGTTAAGAAATTTTTTTTCAGACAAAAGGAAAATGACATAGATCAGACTCAAACCTACATGAAGGGGAAAAAAAATGGTAGAGAAATAAAAGAAGGTAAGAATAAAATATTTTTTCATAAGCTTAACTTATATAAAATATAACTCTCTAAAGCAATAATAGTAGCAGTGAATTAAAAATAAAAGTTCATGAAATTAAAAAATATATTAACAATGAATTGAGTGATTATAGCATATGTAAGTGAAGTGAATGATAGCAGTGTCACGGGGATGAGAGGGATGATTGGTAATGTTCTTTTATAAGGTACCTGCATTACACATGAAGCAATATAGCGTTATTTGAATGTGGACTTAGAATAGTTAAAATTGTAAACTCTATGGCAACCACTAATATTTTTAAAAAGAAATATAACTGATAATGCTAAGAGAGGAGATAGAAAGGAGTCATATTAAATGAAAACTTAAAGCCAGAGAAGGTAAAAAATGAAGGGGAAAAAATCTAAATAAAAAGTATTTAGAGAAAATAAGATGTACATATGATAAAGGACATGGATGATAAAAATATCTAAAATATACAAAGAACTCTTCAAACTCAATGATAAGAAAGTGGGCGACAAATCTGAACACTTTATCAAAAGATATACAAATTGGAAATAAGCATATAAAAATATGCTCAACATCACATCATTAGGAAATTGCTAATTAAAACATTACACACCTCAGAATGGCTAAAATCCAAAACACTGACAACATCAAATACTGATGAAGATATGGAGCAACAGAAGCCTTCATTCGTTGTTGGTGGGAATGCAAAATGGTGCTGGCACTTTGGCAGACAGCTTGGCAGTTTCTTACAAAAATAAACAATTTAATCAGATCCAGCAGTTATACTTCTTGGTATTTTCCCAGTAGAGTTGAAAACTTACATCCACACTAAAACTTGCACCTAGATGTTTCATCAACTTTATTCATAATTGTTAAACTTGGAAGCACGAACATGTACTTCAGTAGGGGAATGGATAAGCCATGGTACATCCATATATGAAATAAATGCATATTGCTAAGTGAAAGTAGCCAATCTGAAAAGGCTACATAATGTATGATCCCATATATGACATTCCAGAAATGGCAAAACTGTATAGATAGTAACAAGATCAATGGTTGCCATGGACTTGCAGGGAGGGAGGGAGGGAGGCGTGATAGGAGGAGCGCAGGCGATTTTTAGAGCAGTGAGATTACTATGCCGCATGACTCTGTACTGGTAAATACATGTCACTGTACAGTTTTCAAAATTCATAAATGTAAAATACAAAAAATGAACCCTAATGTAAACCATGGACTTTAGTTAAAACTTATGTATTAATAATGGCTCATCAATCATAACAAATGTACCACACTAATGCAAGATACTAACAGCAGGGAAAACTTGGTGGACGTGGGTGGGGAATGGGAGTTGAGGAGATAGGTGGGAACTCTCTGCATTTTTTGCTCAATTTTTCTGTGACCCTAAAACTGCTCTTAAAATCTATTAATTTAAAAAGATAAGTAAAAGGAATTAGCTGTCAAGCTGTGCAGAGGTATGGATGAAGCTTAAACGCATAAGGCTAAGTGAAAGAAACTAGTTGAAAGGCTACATGCTGGATAATTATATCTATAAGGCATTCTGGGAAAGGTCAAACCGTAGAGGTGGTAAATACAGCAGGGATCACTAGTAGTTTAAGGATGAGTGAGGATTAAATAGGTGAAGTTCAGGGGATTTGAGGAGGGAGTGAAACTGTTTTGGATGATAATGTAAGGTAGGTGCATCACACTGTTCATTTGACAAAAGCCATAGAACTTTCCAGTAGAAAGAGGGAGTCCTTATGTATGCCGCGAATGAGCTGAGGTGATGGTGCCTGCTGCCTTTGTAACACTGCTTCTGTGGGCAAACACGTCGTGGGTAAAACAGCTAATTTAGAAATGGAATTTGAGGACATAATGTATTTATAAATTGGAGTCAGTCTGTACTTGGATTTTTAGTTGAATATTGGGGTTGTCATTGAGAGCAGTATAAACATGCAGCACTTCAAAAATAACTACAATAATGACAATGATAATAATAAAGAGGAGGAAGAGGAAGAAGAAAAGTCATCCTGAAAAGATTCAGTACAGAGGGGTTTAGAAACTGTACCTCTATCTCGTTCCTCATCTTCTTCCATCTCTTTCTAGATTTGTGCCTATACAAAAGCAATTGCTTGCTTCATTTTTTCCTTCTGGTTTGATGCCCATATTCATGGGAGAATAGAAATGTTTTCCTGTGCCTTTGGTGTGGTGGGATTATCCCTCATCTCCTGAAAACATCTGAACACTGTATTAAAGCAGGTGACCTATAAAGTCACAGATTCAGATCTGCTAGTTTGTCTTCACTTCTTTCAACGTGCTAAGGTCCCTCAAACCTCCAAGTCTTTGGCCATGCTGTTCCATCTTTTGGAATTTCCTTTCCTTCTCTGCCTATATTCTGGTCTTTCTGGCCAGTCCTTCCTTGTCCCTCAAGAATCAGCTCACTTGATGCTAATGGCTTCCCATAAGCATCTTCACAGTCCTCAGACTGACTCAGGAGGTGCTCTGTTTTTGTCTCCTCGTACAGCAAGCACTGCCATGACTGGGGCTCTTCCACGTGTCCTCTTCTCTGTGCTGAGCATCTTGAAAGTCAGGGCTGCTCAGTGCCTGGCCTTTAATATCTGTGAAATGAGTGTATGATCTCGTGATGCTGAAGAATGAGAGGCTAAGGGTGAAGGTTAAGGAAAACCTTCAAAGTGCTCTGGGAATGAAGGAACAGAAAGTGCACGAGAAGAAAAAAGCCATCAGGGAACTAATAAATTTGTTTAGGATAGTCCACTAAATTTCTGCACCCTTTTCAGAAAAAAAAGGCTTGATTACAAGCAAGTAAAAGCATAAGTTACCAGAATTGATGGGTTCAGATCCAGTTCTATTCCCCAGGAATAGAGTATTAAATTCCTTTGTAAGAAAAGCAACAGGAAGCCTTATCTGCTGGTCAAATTTATTGGTAGGTATTTGCAGGGATGTTCTTATGCGTATTATTCACCAATTGCTTTTTATGAGTAAGTCACTCCCACCTTAACCAGGCACCAGCAGCCAGGTAGTTGGCAGCTGCGGACAGCGTCGCATCTACTAGACTGAGGAGGAAATGGGCTTTCTCTGTTTCCCTGGAAGGACTCGTGGAAATCTGCTACCACTGGGGGCTGCTCTACTGGGTGTGTAGTGATGATGAAACCGGGCACTGAAGTCTTGAGTTTTATCAAATCTGCACACTCACAAACGACTCCTCTTGTGACAACTATCTGAGGCAAATCAAGGGTAAAGTAACAGAACCTGACTGGTAATACCACTCGTGATACCAGGAAGAAAGGGGATTCATTGGCTGCAGGAGATAATACTTAGAGAGGGGAGAAGTGAAAAGGGTGAAGGATTTGCAGATTCAGCCTACATGGCATGTTTCCAGCACAAGCTCCTTAAGGGTGTTTCTGTGATGCAGTAATCAACCTCCGGCATCTAAACTGGCCTTTTATGACCTGGTTCAAACACCTGTCACGTGGGGTTCACTTTTTAGTGCGCGCGATGGTCATGCAAATCCCTCAGCACACTGTGCTGTGCGCTGTTTCTGATGGTCCCCTTTTGGTCAAACAAAGCAAAATGCTATTTCTGGGATTATTTTCTTCCCATCATCAAGATTTCTCCTTCATTCTGCTACATCCTCCAGTGAATTTTTTAAATTATTGCTTTAGAGTGCATGGATAATATTTCTTTTGAAAAAATACTTGAAAATCTTCACATTTTACTTTAAAATCAAACTGAGATTATAGGAGAGAGATCTGTAATCCATCGTAGGAAGGGAAATTTACATGAATGCCACGTAAAACATTCTAGAAAATGAGATCAGGTCTTCCTATGTGCTAGGACAGGATGTGGTTTTCTTCCTCCCGTGGAGAAGTAAGTTACAAGAATTAAACTGAAGAGATGCTTAGACATAAAATATCACAAGCAAAGTGCAGCCATTTATTGGGAGGGGGAAGAGGAGGAGAAAAGTCCAGGTTACTAGCAATCATGTGAACCAAGAATTTACCAGTGATTAGGATCATGTCCAGACAGAAACTAGTTATTTCCTCCCCACAAGCTGCTTTCAACTTGCTCTTTGAACGGGAATAATATATGGGTGAAAAATAATTTTGAGAAATGCCTCATGGGATAATATTTGAATCCATCCATGCCTTTTTGTCTTGCTCACCTCACCTAGGCCTGGGGGAAGGGGTTCTTTTCCAAATCTATTTTTGAGCTAACAAAATACTAACATTCAAAGCATGCGCCACAGCTCAGTCGTTTATACTCTCACTGCAACAAAGGATCCTAGCGGAGGCTGCCAACCGCAGCCTTGCGTCTTGTTAGACACAAAGATGTGGACTCCGTGCCGGGGAGTCAGAGTGCTTCTCTGGGATTTGGGTTCTGCTCAGCCCCTCTCTGATGGGGAAGCTGTGAGGACAGGAGCTGTCAGAGCCAGGCTGAAGCCCTTGTGGAAGAAGCTGGCTTTCAGAAGATGAAGGAGACCACCGCAGAGCAACAGAGCCCGACAGAGAGAGCACCACTTCCCACCATCCCAGGCGCCTGGCCGCACCGCCGCCCGCCTTCCCTTGGTTACTGGAGTCAGTAAAGTCCCCTTTGTGCTTAAATTTGTTCAAGCTGAGTTTCTTTCTTTTCTTTTTTTTTTTAATAGACTTTATTCTTTTCAAGCTGAGTTTCTAATATAGTCCCTGACTAGGATCTTTAAGAAAACTATAGATTGTTTTGTTATTGTTATTATTGTTTTTTAATCCTCTCTTCCTAATACAGTGTTTAATGTGATGTAGAAACTCACAAAATAAAAACATAAAAAAAAATGGAAAAGCAGCCTCAAATACTGACCCCTGCCTCCTCTTTCCTTTCTCTAACGTGAATATTCCTTGCAAAGTGGTATGCTAAATATACTGATAATCCCAGCAAAACAGTAACTTCTAAATAGAAATGGGAAATTCCGCTTTACGAAGGAAGGTTAGACTTACATTGTTTACCTTTTGAGGAAGTTTTCATATAAGAGAGGGGAAATCTATAAGACAGGTTTCAAAGAGACAGAGGAGGCAATTGGTAAAAGATAAAATGTCCAGAAAGGAAACTACTGATGGACACTCAGTTTATGTTTTTTTCTGTTTTGATATGGTTTTGGTTTTGGTTTTGGGTAATATATTTTGGCCTTTACTATCTTTGGAGGTGCATTTTACTATACCTCCCCTAGTTTTAGAATTGGTTTATATCAAAGGGGAGCAGAATATGCCACCCCAAAATATGTCTCTTCAGCATTAGGATTATTTTGAGCCACTAATTTTTAAGAAATAGACACAGGAGAAACTCTGAAAACCAAGTAGAAGTTACCCTTTGTGAGATAAATTTAAATTTATAAAGGAAATCTCCATGTGTGAGAGTGTCTCCTTCTCTGTACCAGTAAGAGGAGAATTCTAGAAACTCTTATGGATGGAGAAGGCAGTGACTGAAATCTGCAGAACAAACACACCCTGTTTACTGTGATTTGCCTGATAACCTCCCATAACTCCCCCCACCCCCAACATGTTTTGTCTTTAGCTGAGTGTGGTAATTATGGTGATGGTTTGGGCCATATTAGGGAGTTACTCAGTTTTCTTGGGTCTTTCCCATGTCCACAGCAGCTATACATGTGTTTAAACTTCTGTTTGCTTTTCTCCTGTTAGTCCATCTTTTATTATAGCCAAAAAGCTGAAGGGTAGAGAGAAAATTATTTCCTCCCCAACAATTGATTACTCAAAGAGCTGACTGTAGCTACAGGTTGGTGTAGCATGGAGAAACAATTGTGGTTTAGACCAACATCTGTTGAATGAAACTTCAGAGTCATGTACTTTTTTTTATAAGCATTTATTAAAGGAATTTGAAAACAATTCTCAAGCACTTGGCATTGAGTAAGAAATTCAGAAGACAAGGGAAATGGAAGTAGTGATAAGTTCAAGGAGAAGAGACAATAAAAGAGAAATGGTGACAAAATGCTGGCATAGGAATAGAAGGGAATAGATGAAGTATAAATTTTTTAGTGTACCCTAGCATGAAATCTTTTTTTTCTGTGTTAAGAAGCGCTTAACAAAATTCAAAATCTTAACCATTTTCAATAACCACATTGCTGTGTAACAGATCTCTAGAAAATTTTCATCTTGTAAAACTGAAACTCTGTACCCACTGAAAGTGTTAACGAATGGAATTCAACTGAGTAAATTTTAAAGATCTTATTGGCTTTATTCAATGATTCATGAACCAGGCGGCATCCAATCTAGCAGATAGAAAGGAGCTGTGAAGAGCTGTACAAAATGAAAGACTTATAGGCAGAGGGGAGTAGGAACAGGGAAATCATACTAGACAGAAAAAGAGGAGGGGTGGTTATTCCAAGGTCACTTTAGGCAGTGGCAGGGGTCTGTCAGGCAGATGATCTAACTAGTGCTGGTTAGGTGATTTCTGATTGACCGGTTTAAGATTCCATTTGTGGGAAAGCTGAAACTGTAATTAAGTTAAGCCTCAGTTTGGTGATGTGGAGCTTAGCATAAACGGCTCCATTTTGGGCCTGTTGTCTTGATTTTAACAAAGGATAGCCCCCTCCCCCTGCCCCTTTCCCCATACCTGCAGGTCCTGGCAACTACCATTCTATTTTCTGTTTCTAATAATTTGACTATTTTAAATACCACCTGTAAGTGGAATAATTATAAGTGCAATAATTGTTCTTTTGTGATTGGTTTACTTAACTTAGCATAGTATCCTCATCCATATTGTGGTCTATGATGGGATTTCCACCTTCTTAAGGATGAATAGTGCTTCACTGTGTGCATATGCCACATTTTTTTTATCCATTCACCTGTGTTGGATATCCACGTCTTGGCTATTGAGAATAATGCAGTGAACATGGGATTGCAAGTACTTCTGAGATCTTGTTCTCAATTCTTTTGGATATGTACCTAGAAGTAGGATTCCTAGATCACATGATAATTCCGTTTCCGATTTTGAGGGGAGCCTCCATACTGTTTTCCATCCCACTTGCACCATTTTACATTCCCACCGACAGTGTACAAGGGTTCTCTGTACATCCTCACCAACACATGTTACTTTCTGTGTTTTTGTTTTTGACAGAAGCTCATTGAGCTTCCAAAAGACAATTGTTTTGAATTCTTTGTCAGTAAATTCTCAGATGTCTGTTTCTTCAGGGTCAATGTCTGGAGATTTATTTTATTTTTTGATTGAGTCATATTTCCCTGTGTCTTTGTGCACCTTGTTGTTTTTTGCTGGGATTTGGGTATTTGAAAAAACATCCACCTCTTCCAGTCTTTATGGAGTGACTCTATACAGAAGACCTTAACCAGTCAACCAGGCTAGATATTCTCAGGGCCTCTCACACGTTTTCTGAGGACGTGTCTCCTCTGTGCCTGTGCATGTAATGTCCTAACTATACAGATTTTCCGGAGTTTGTAGTCTCTTGTTCCCTCTAGTTTATATTATGGTTCTCTAGGTTCTTTGGTGCTGCCACAAGCCACCAAGCTCTACTTTGTTCTCAGCAGCCCCCGGGCTTCAAAAATAAGCTGGTTGCTCATCAGTACTCTAAGTCAGGTGAGACAGAATCCGCTCCCTCAGGCAGGCCCCTCAATAGCTGGATTATTGGATGTATGTTCCACTTTTCTCTTTCCCTCCAAAGGAGAAGCACTGAGTTGAGCGTTTTCTTCTAATCACACCAAGTTGTGCTGGCTTTGGGAAGGGCTATCATGGGTTAAATGCAACAACTTTTCTTACCCATTTCAACGTGGCTGTTCTTGACTTTGCCCTCTTCTGGAGTACTGAGTCATCTTAACTGGTTTCTGAAATTTTTGTGAAGGCTTTCTGGACCATATATTGTTGATAAGTCAGTGTCTCTATGGGGAATGGGGTCTTGAGGGTTCCTATTCTGCCATCTTTCTGACATCACTCCTAAATCTCTGTTTATGTTTTATGACAAGGATCAAGTCACAGAGAGAAGAGAAATGAGTTTTATATATTGCATAATTATTTTAATAGTTGACCTTTCTTTAATGCTTAATATGAGCTTGACACATGGGATATAGACGATACTGACTTACAATGGTTCAACTAACAATTTTTCAACTTCATGATGGTACGAAAACCACACACATTCAGTAGGAACCATACTTAGAATTTTGAACTTTGATCCTTTCCCAGACTAGTGCTATGCCCTACAATACTTTCTTGTGATGCTGGACAGCAGCAGTGAGACACAGCTCCCAGTCAGCCATACCAGCAGGAGGGTAAATAACCAATGCACTTAAAACCATTCTGTACCCATACATCTGTTCTGTTTTTCACTTTCAGTACAGTATTCAATAAATGACGTTAGTTACTAACACTTTCTTACAAAACAGGCTTTCTGTTACATGATTTTGCCCGATTGTAGGCTAATGTAAGTGCTCTGAGCACGTTTAAAGTAGGCTAGACTAAGCTATGATGTTTGGTAGATTAGATGTATTAAATGCATTTTCAACGTATAGTATTTTCAGCGATGAGTTTATAAGGGTGTAATGCCATCATAAGTCAAGGAAGATCTATATGATAAATTCTCACATCTCTGTCAGTAAGAAGTCTAAATATCACTTCCCTCTCTCAACTTAACAAGTAAGCAAACTAAAAAACAGGGTGGCCTAAGGATGCCTTTCTACTCAATACTAGGAATGGGGTTTGCAATAAGGCAATCTAAATCCATGGCCTGTGGGCTTAACAAGTTGCTTCAAAGTCTTGAGTATTTTAAACTGTAGGATTATGGGAAAGCCAAAAACAAACCAACAAAAGAGCAAAACAAAAGCCAGGAAGTCATTTAGTTCAGTGAGTTAACATGAACTTTTGTTTAACACCATAAGAAACCAAAATAAGTCACAAGTCACAAAGCATTAAACAGCACAATGTAACTATATATACAGAACGTTTTCAGAGGTTCTTAGACTTTGGGGGAAGAAGAATGTTTAACTTAAAGTTGATTTAAATCTGATAAGTGTACCATTTAAAAACAGCTTGATTTCCTCTAGTTTCTGCACAGGATCATAGTTCTGTCTCTGAAGTAGTCCCAGATGCCTATTGGAAAAGCCTTGATTAAAGTATATTAACAAGCCCTGTATCTGTTTACTCAAAGGAAACTTCCATGCCTACTCAGGGATAATTTTCCACACCCAATCAGATGTAGAGTTTTTTTAAGGTTTTATTAAAGTATAGTTGGTTTATAATGTGTTAATATCTGTTGTACAGCATAATTTTCAGTTATACATATATATATGTGTGTATATATATATTCCTCTTCATTATAGGTTATTCTAAGATATTGAGTGTAGTTCCCTGTGCTATACAGTAGAAACTTGTTGTTTATTTTATATATAGTAGTTAGTATCTGCAAATCCCAAACTCCCAATTTATCCCTCCACCACCCCCCTTACCCCCTCTGGTAACCATAAGTTTGTTTTCTATGTCTGTGATGCTGTTTCTGTTTTGTAAATAAGTTCATTTGTCATTTTTTTAGGTTCTGCATGTAAGTGATACCATATGGTAAATATTTGTCCTTCTCTTTTTGGCTTACTTCACTTAGAATGACATTCTCCAGGTCCATCCATGTTGCTGTAAATGGCATTATTTTATTATTCTTTATGGCTGCTTAGTATTCCATTGTGTGTATGTGTGTGTGTGTGTGTGTGCGTGTGCGTGCGTGTATGTGATATATATGTATATCACAACTTGTTAATCCAGTCATCTGTCGATGGACATTTAGGTTGCTTCCATGTCTTGGCTATTGTAAACAGTGCTACTATGAACATTGGGGTGCATGTCAGACATAGAGATTTATGGCACATTAACTCACCCCAGGATAACTTTATGCTCAAACCCCAAAACCCAGCAAAACCCTACAAGCCAGTTTCATCTATCCACCCCCTCACTAACATCTCATTCAACTTTCCCATGGTACACAGTCACTTGTGGAATCTTATCTCTTCCATCACCCAAGATTCAACTTTGCTATGTTCTCTTTATTGTACACAATAAGAACAATTTCTAAGACATATTATGTCAATAAATTGTCTCCAACTACCTACTTTTTCTGAGTTACCCATTTTGCGTTCTCCCTTTTTTGTGTTTTGCCATTTTAGCACTTCCTATCAGATGAGAGAGAAGACTGAGGGGTATTGACCAGAAATTTTCTTTATAGGTATAACTTTTGCTCTAAAGTTCCAGTGCTTTGAAAATGTTAATCTCATTTATCATATCTTTAAAAAACAGACAAAAATTAAGGTAATTCTGGGTCACACACAGACAAGCAGAATACTTTGTTTCTTGTTTATAATTTGTGGCTTTCTTGATTATCACTCACAAAGGGCTTAACTGATTGACAAGCTAGTGGCCTCCAAATTACCCCCCTGCCTACAGCTTCTCCCCTTCCAACCCTTTAAATTTAACTGCATCAAGAAATCACTGCTAAAGGTAAAAGAATAAAAAATTAAAACAGTTTCCCTAAAGCACAATTTCTAATAAGCAAAGCATATATGAGAAAGTAAATTTAAGTGGAAGGTACAAATGCAAGAGAAAAAAAAACCAACAGTAGAGCAAAACCTCAGTAGAACTTCAGATGCAATTATTCGCTATTGCTGAGCAGAGTCAGGGCTCATTAGTTCTGGGGGAAAGTAAGAATATGCATGAGAGGAAATAAAGCTGGTTGATTCTGCATAGTGCTTCCGATTCCCTCGGCAAATATTACCATTTCACTCCACTTAAAAAAATTAAATGAATAATGCTTTTTACTGGCCCTTGGAAAACGTTCTCTATGCGTCAAATGTTATTTAATTTGCCCTCAAAATCCTCCATGAAATAGTGTAAGGGTATTTATTACCAGTTTTAATGTTAGTGGGTAGGACTATGGCTAAGTAACTTGTTTCCAGGTTAGTGAGGGGCTGTCAAAGTCAAGTCTTCTGCCTCCTGAAACATTCGCTTGGCAGTACAAAAGTAAAGTGATAATTGTGGGTATGTCTACACAATACCAAAATAACAGATGGATTTAACTAGAAAAACAACATACACATGTATGGAATTGTATACACAAACAAATATGAACTGACAGATTTTTCATACTTTCATTTTAATTTGGGTGCTGCGAGGATACAGCTGAAGTGTGACAAAGCCCAAGATAGTAGTTGAAATTCAGAGCAATCAGTTTTAGAAAACATTTATTGTGTTGATAATCCACACTTATTGTACTTTTTGACACATACTTATTAACAGAATTTGTTTCCTGTCACTCATGTCTGTCCTTTTAATGGCCCTCACAACTGAGCATTTCCTATGCCTGAAATACAGCAGAGTGTGAAGTGCCACTAATTTCTTTCAATGTCATAATTTCAGAGCAATGCCTAGAGAGTAATTAAGAGCTTCGTTCAGTGTCATGGTGACAGCTTGGCTCTCTTCGATAGAACATAAATCAAAACTAGAGGGATTGTGTATGATGTAGAGAAAAGAGACCTGGGTTGGGTGACACAAGGAATTATCTTTGTCTCAGGGTTCCCAAACTCAGGTTCGGCTGCTCGCAGCTCAAAAGCCAATAATCAGGAGGCAAGTGTCAGTAGAAAGGAAAGGTGATTTACTCAGAAAAACCAGAAATCTGGTGAGGCAAACTCATGTCTGGGGACCAACTCTGAAGATTCTGCTCAGCCCTGACAATTTTTAAAGGGGAAAAAGGGACACAGTCTCACTTAATCATTAATATAGGAGGTCAGACTGTCATTTTTCCATCGCTGACTTCCTGATCCGGACCTGCTGACTTCCCCGATCCTCCTTCGGATGCTGTCTTGCCCGCGTGGCACGCCTGCAGTTGGGTGCTCTCTTGCCTGTGGAGTCTGCCTGCAAATTTGCTAAGGAGGAAGCTGGGGGTGGAGAGTCAGTCATTCTTTAACTACTTAACTCTTTATTCTGACTCCTTTTAATCCAGGAAAGGAATCAACATGTTGGGCAAAGAACTGTGTCCATTCAGTAGAGCAGAAGTCAGGAGTTAGGTTAAATGTTACCTAGTAATCTCACTTTTATAATGAAGATTTCAAGGGAACAGAAGTCAACAGGGAAGGAGCAGAAGAGCTGCTTACACTAGCTGGACCATCACCTTCAGGAAAGAAGTTGGAAATGTCATCTAGCCCTATTTAGCCTCAGTTCCCTCAATTTCAGAAAAAAGGGAGAGAGGGAGGAAGGAAATGGGTGACAGGGGTCAGAAAGAAATGTGGGAAGGGAAAGAAAGAAATAACAGAGGGAAAGAGGAAGGAAACAGTAAATAAGAGAACAAAGGGACACAATTTCTGAAGTCAGAAATGCCCGTAGAATTCATGTCTCATCTGCCGCACTCTCCCACTTAAACAGAGGCGTTTTCGTTATGTTCATTCATTCAACAAACATGTACTAAACACCTACCACTTGTCAGTGTTATGCTTTGCACTGGGGATACCACAATAAATAGCACATCATGCCTCCATTCAAAGTTTCCAGAGTGCAGTTAGAGTAATACGTAAAAAAGACAGTTATATTCTGTCACTTCACTGAATGTGACCAGTCACGAAGGGAATATTTTTTCCATAAGAAAGTGGCATTTGTTTTGTTTCCTTTCAGTGCTCTTCAGGTGTCACTTCTTTGGGGTTTTCTGATTTCTCCACAGTCTTTAGGCTTCTCTGGATCTGGAGCAGACAGCAGAGCAGCTCAGGAGATAGGCTATTCTTGGCCATAATAGGATTTCCTGAGTGTCTTGCCAGAATCCCCTTTAATTCTGTAATTTCATCTTCCCGTTCTTTTTCTGCTTTATTTCTCTTAATAATTTTTCTCCCCCTTCTCTCAGATTTTCCTCCCACTAGACATCCACTCTCTATTGGCGAGGAGGCTGCCTTAATAATTATCATCACAGGGGCATTTCTCCTAATGGTTCTCAGCTGCCTTGTCTGGCAGCATGGACTATGGGGCTCACCACACAGATTTTTGGACTCTTATCTCTGCAAGGAGCCAAGGAGTGATGGCTTGGGCCAATACCTAGGTTCATCCTGCTGTTGGACCTAGTGTGATACATCTGTCCTCTGTTTTACCTGCAAAGTAATTAAACTACAAACAAAATCTCTAGGTCGCCAGAGCTGTTTAGGTCCAAATACTCTTGCCATCTGTGTTCCCTGAAAATTATTGAGTGCCAGATTGTGCTTGGCAGGAATTTTCTGTTCTCCAATGAGGCATTTATCATTCAGCAAATTCAGTGCTTTCCAGCTCAGTGCTTAGTCAACGTCACAGCTCATGTTATAGGTTTGGAAGAGTGCTGGTATTTCTATGATCAGGCTCAGAAATACTTTTACATGTCATCCTGCCAAATCCTCCAACAGACAAGTATGCTTACTTCCTACTCACTGCAGACGATGTTCCAAAGCCAAGACCAGGAGACAGACTGCAGTCTCCAGTGGAAGGGTGGTTCAACTACTGGAAGCGAACGTGTGGATAAATAAGCCCTATGACCTGCACCAACTTGGTCACACACATCTATTCATTCTTTTCAGTAGATACACAACAAGAACAGTCAAAAGGTTTGAGATGGGTAAGGGTTGAACAGGACCCGAAGCCTTCCTTCCAGGTTATAATAAAAACAGGCTTCAGATCAAACCCTAGTATATACTTGTTTATTAATTACCCATTATGCAGTGTCCATAAAACAGTTCAGTCAACTTGGAAGTGGCACCTGATAACTGCATTTTTAACAAGCATCTTAGATGATCCTGAAGCCCACAAAAGTGTTAAAACCATTGCTTCAAGCTGTGCATTCATCAGAGCTGATGCGTGTCTTCACTGCCTCCCACGGGGTCTTTGGGAGCTGGAAGAGACTGAGGAAAAGCTGCTGGAAGGAATCCTTGGGAAGGTAACATTTGAGGCTGATTGAGTGTGTACTACATGTGCTCTTCAGCTTTGTTTATTTTACAGAGCATAGAAACTATCATTGGAGATTATTTTTAAATACAAAAGCTTGGAACCTAACCCAGGACTGGAGAACCTGCATACTTGCTGTTGGAGAGTCGCATGTATTTTGCAAAAGCTCTGTGGTTGATCTAGTGCACAGCCATGCTTGTGAAACACTGATGTTGAGCTAGCTGTGTTGACCTGAAGCAACTAGACCACCAGTTCTGTCTCCAGCAAAGATGGCTTTATTCAGAATCAGCAGAGTTGCAATTCGAGTCTACAACCATGGAGAGCCACATGAGAATCCCCATCTAGCAAGAGGAGAATTCTTTTTAGAGGGGAAAGGGAAGCTGGACTGGCTATAGTAAACAAAATGTTCATAGCTTTTCATTGGCTGAGTCCTTGCCAGGGAAGAAGAGAAGTCTTTCTTCTTTGTACCTGTTGGGCTCCGCAACCATCACAGGGTGTGAGAGCTCCCCTTTTGGTTTCCTGACTCTATTTAATTGAGGTTTCCATTTATTTTTTACAGCTTGAAGCCACTTTCTATTTCACCTTTCCAAGTTTAGAGTTTCTGACAACTAGAAAACACTGCACATTTCTGTTCCCAGAGTTGCTGTTAATTAGCACTGTGATCTCAAACATGTCATTTAACATTATCACAGCTTCGGTTTTCTCACAAGAAATCCTTTTAAACTCGAGTTAATACAGATATCCCAATAAAATGTTACTCATTTTATCCCAGCCATTCAGCTAGCCACAAGTGTTTGTTATAAGTATGGCAGGAGGCAATATTTTGACAATAACCAGAGTTTTTCTTTCTCCTGTTTTTTTTAAAACAATTTTGGACACTCACTGGTTTAGGGGTATTCCTTGAGTCAAGAAAGGGCTAACTCAGCTGGGAATTAAAGAAGTCAAGTGAGTTTCTAAGAAGATTTTATAAACTCATGAAACACATGAGTTGTGAAAATCTGACATTCCAAGAAACTCAGCCCTGAAGAAAGCAGGGCTAGAGTTTATGCCATATGCGTTTAACTCAAAAGATTATATGAGGATGTCAGAACAGTTTCCCGCCTATAGGCAGATAAAGAACCTGTGTATTTGGCAGAGGCGATCAAGGGAGTGACATTGTGGATTAAATACTCCAGGGTCACGTAATAGGGTTTGGTGTGTGTGAGAAACCTAGACAGAGTTAGTGGGACCCAACCATAAAGAGAGGTTAGTGAAAGGCCCCTGGAGAAGTCCCAAAGCCACTTTAGCATCTGAAATCTAGAGTCGCAAATTGTGAGTGCTCGTCCCTCAACGTGGTGAGTCAGCGAGTATCTGGAAGTGGCCTGTTCCCTTCAGAGGAATTATAAAAATGGCTAAGTGCGGGCTGGAGACTTAAGAGCCCTCAAAATGGCAGGAAAATGAAGGCACACATTGGTCTGCAATAAACTGGCCATTGCAGAGCAGAAAAGATATGGGCATTTGAACCATAGAGGTAGTGGATCAATGTCAATCAATAAAATCGATTAATATTATACATGGCAGCCAAAGCCAGCATGGGTTCTTAGTTCCTATGTTAAGTTATACGTCATCTCTCTCCCTCCCTCTCTCTCTCTCTCTCTCCCTCCCCCTCTCTCTCCCTCTCTCCCCCTCTCCCCCTCTGTCCCTCTTTCCTCTCTCCCTCTCTCCCTCTCTCTCTCTGCCTGTCCCAAATGCCAGCTTATTTATAAATCCCCCAGGAATATAGACCACTTCCAGGATAAATAGAAGGAGAGGGAAGACAGGAAATTCTGAACTCAGAGAGTGCTACCCTAAGAGAGACTGAGTTTCAAACCAAAACTTACTGAATTTGCTGTCAATGTGGAAGATTAAATGTTCTACCTCTGAGCTAAAATGAAAGCTCAAGTTCAAAATTCAGCTCAGTTACAGAGGCAAAAAGATAGGGACACAGTTACTCAATAAATATTTCTCTACCCCAGAATGATAGTGCTTCCCTGGCTAGAGACAAATTATTTACTTATTATCTAATGTCTGTACCCTTTGATGAGTGTGGTAATTAAGTCTCTGTTGAGAATTAAGTATCCTAAAATAGTGACTATCTGTAGAAATAGTGACAAAACAGCTCCTGTTTGTGTGGGGGACAGATGACATCCCCAGCACCCACTACAATCTGACTTAGGCCAATTTGGTTTTACACAATCCTTAGTTTATTTTTGACAAACAATTCTGCCCAAAAGTTGGAGGTGGGGAAGGGTAATTGCTTATTCAGAAACTTTTCTGTCAGAATAACTTAGGTTTTAGAACTAATGCTGCCATATATACAGACATAGATTAATGAACCATATTCCTAAACAAGTAGCAGGGGAAAATGACCTTGGGCTCCATTCCAAAGGGTAAAGTCTACCAACCTCATTAGATTCTTTAAAACCCTGTGCAGGGGTGAGCAGTATCTCCCACACTAGATTTAGCCAACCCATAAACCTTAATTACTTTTTATTTCACCTATATGAGTCCATTTACAAAAAAACATCATTCTAGTCAACATGCCTATTTCACCAATAAAATTCCATTTCTGGCATTTTACATGATAATTCGCAAAGCATACTTTGTTGGCTGAGAAACAGGGAACAAGGCACTTTCATTAGCTGCCCCTCGGGTAGGGACTTCTTACTTGATTGCCTGCTGACCACGCTTAGACTGTGCATTGTTCTTTAGTGTGATATCTGGACCTGAGTTAGTGTTTGAACTAACTTTTTAAATAATACGTATAAAATATATGTGTGTGTGTGCATCAGGGTGTGTGTATGTAGAATTTTTAAAGTAAAATTGGTATATAACATATAATTTTCAGGTGTACAGCATCATAATCAACATAAGTGATCACCACCAAAGGCCTCGTTACCATCCATCACCATACAGTTGACTCCCTTCGTCTGTTTTGCTCACTCCTCAACTCCCTTCACCACTAGTAACTACCACTCTGTTCTCTGTATCTATGAGTTTGTTTTTGTTTCTTTTGTATTTGTTTATATTCCACATATGAATGAAATCATGTGGTATTTATCTTTCTCCATCTGATTTATTTTACTTAACACAATACCCTCAAGGTCCATCCATATTGTCACAAATGGCATGATTTCATTCTTTCTTTATGGCTAAGTAGTATCCCATTCTGTCTCTGTAAATACCACATCTTCTTTATCCATTCATCCACTGATGGACATTTAGTTGTTGTTTCCACATCTTGGCTATTGCAAGTAATGCTGCAGTGAACATGGAGGTACATATATCTTTTTGAATTAGTATTTTGGTATTCTTCATATAAATACCCAGAAGTGAAACAGCTGGATCATATGATAGTTCTTAATTTTCTATTCTTAATTTTTTAAAGAATCTCCATTCTGTTTACCAATTTCCATTCCCAAGAACAGTGTACAAGGATTCCCTTTTTCCACATCCTTTCCAACACTTGTTATTTCTTGTCTTTTTGATGATAACCAGTCTAACAGGTGTGAGGTGATACAGCTCACTGTGGTTTTGATTTGCATTTCCCTCATAGTGATGTTGAACATCTTTTCATGTTTCTGTTGGCTGTTGGTATGTCTTCTTTGGAAAAATGTCTATTCAGAGTGTTTACTCATTTTTTAATCAGATTGTCTTTTTGTTGTTGAATTGTATGAGTTCTTTATATATTTTAGATATTTACTGCTTATTGGATGTATGATTTGTAAATATCTTCTCCTATTCAGGAGGTTACCTTTGCATTTTGATAATGATTTCCTTTGCTGCCGTGCAGAAGCTTACTTGCTTGCTTGCTTGATTTTGCTGCATCTCACTTGTTTATTTTTATTTTTGTTTGCCTTGCCTTTGGAGTAAGATCCACAAAAACATTGTTAAGACAAATGTCATGAAGTTTACTGTGTATGTCTTCTTCTAGGAATTTTGGGTTTCAAGTCTTACATTCAAGTTACTTTTTGTATATGGTGTGAGGTGGTGGTCTAGTTTCATTCTTTTGCATGTAGCTGTCTAGTTTCCCTAACACTATTTATTAAAGAGACTGTTACTGAAAAGTTTGTGTGCCCAATGCACAGTGAGACCAAACAAACTGAAACGCTGGAGTTTGGAAAAAAGAAAGGTTTATTGCTGGGCCAAGCAAGGAGGACAGGTGGCTTGTACTTGAAAAACCTGAACTCCCCGACTGGGGAGGAGGTTTCATAGGCAAAACTTGGAGGGCAGCAGGGTGTGTCACTTTCTTCTGATTGGTTGGTGGGGTGGGTAACAGGGCAGTGCTCCAGGAATCCTGTGCTCAGCCTGAAGTTCCATCCTCCACCTGGGTGGGGCCTTAGTTCCTGCAGGAGAACTCAAAGGTATGTTGTTATATATCTTCCATGTCTTCCTTGAGGAAGAACCAGGACCTTGTCCCAAGGCTGCACTATTGTTTCTTGACTGATTCTGCCTTGTCTCTGCATTCCCTCCCTTTTCTGATAAACAACTGTTTGAGTCTGCCCTTTGGATCTCAGGGAAGGTCAAGGAGGCTGAATGAAGCCTATTTCCTACAAACAAGAAACAGGAAGCATGGAAAGGTTTGCAGCCGGGAGGAACCCACAGGGTCCTGCTCGGTATCAAGATGGTCCTTTCTCCATTGTATGTTCTTGGCTCCTTTGTCATAAATTGCCTATATATGTGTGGGTTTATTTCTGGGCTCTCTATTCTGTTCCATTGATCTGTGTGTCTGTTTTGATGTCAATACTGTACTTTTTGATTACTATCACTTTGTATTAAAATTTGAAATTAGGGAATGTGATACCTCCAGCTTTGTTCTTTCTCAAGATTGCTTTGGCTCTTCAGGATCTTTTGTGATTCCACACCAATTTTACAATTATTTGTTCTAGTTCGGTAAAAAATACCATTGGAATTTTGACAGGGATGGCACTGAACCTGTAGATTGCTTTGTGTAGTATGGACATTTTAAGAATATTAATTCTTCCAATCTATGAGCATGGAATGTCTTTCCATTTTTTAGTGCCTCCTTCAATTTCTTGTGTGTAGAATTTTAAATAAACTATAGAAAGTATAAGCTCCCTGCCCACTGTCATCATGTAGGTGACCTGGATCCTGGGTGCCATTTATAACTCCTTCCACTGAGAGGGGATGTTCTCAACTTTTTCCATTGGAAGTCAATGATTGTTTCTCCCAGGACACTGCATCTTCTCAGCACTTGCTTCATTTCCCTCTCACCTCAACAAAGAAATTTTAATCCTGGTAATAGTAGTGTTCAGTCTTAAATGACCTTGAGAAAACAGCAGAGAGCGTTGTCTTTGTTTGGAAAGGGCACTTACAGTGGTCTGATTTCAAAATACAAATCTTTTGCCGTGCTTTCTTGTCTAGAGAAGAGTCTTGGTCTGTCTCTTGGCATTAACTGGCTCCAAATAAACATAGGTAAGGACAACTCTCAAGCTGTCTCAATATGTTGACCCTGCTCCTGAAGTCTCTTGGACCTCAGTGACCTCCTAATCCTGAATTCGTGTGACTTTCATATTACTGACCATGTTTTCTTAATGGTTGTAGCTTATTACATTATTTTTGGTTTTGCTTTTTTGTTTTTTTTCTTAAAGAATACAGAGAGTAGGATGTTGTAGTATAATGAGCACTTCAGCTGTCATGGAAATGCTCTCCTATTCCTGTGATATTGTGATTTACAAGAAGAAATATATATGTGTCTTTGTCCCCTATCTGGCACACAGCTCCTAAAACCCTTGGGATTTTTTAAATGATGAGAGCAATAAAGGTGTCTTTTGTTATATTAGTGAGGACTGCCTCTGAAGATGAGGGCTGGTTGCCAGGGAAACAATCATGTGATTAGGGCATTAGAAATTTTAGTCCCACCACCATGACCTGTGGTGTGGGAAGAGAAACTGGAGGTTGAAGCAGTCACCAATGGCCAGTGAGTTACTGAATCATGCCTATGTAATAAAGCCGCCATTAAAAAAAAAAAAAAACCAAAAGAATGGGATTCATAGAGCTTCTGGGCTGATGAACGCATGGAGGTCTGGAGGGCGGTGTCTCTGGAGAGAGTATGGGAGCTTTGCATCCTTTCCCCACACCTTTCCCTGTGCATCTCTTTTATCTGGCTGTTCCTGAGTTACATCCTTTTATAGTAAACTGGTGATATAGTAAGTAAAACGTTTCTCTGAGTTCTGTGAACCACCCGAGAAAATTAGTTGAACCCAAGGAAGAGGGTCATTGGAGCCTCCAATTTATAGCCGGTCAATCAAAAGCACAGGTGACAACCTGGACTTGCCACTGGCATTATTATCGGAGAATTGGATTCGCCTCTTGGTGGATGTCAAGCCAGAAGACACAGTCAAGTCTAAGAGTGGGACAAGGAAGGATTTATTACTTGCAGAAAATAAGGAGAACACCTGGGATCTTTCCCAAAGCAGTGTCTCCCCAAAGAGCAAAATTGGGGAATGTTTCAGCTAAGACTACATGCATATTCATGAAGGGGCTTGGTTGGTATATGTATATTCATGAAGGGGTTTGAACAGAGGAGTATTCAGCATAGAATTGGGGCCACACTTGACAGTCCAAGTTTTAGTTGACTGAAGTCACAAGAGTCAGAAAAGGTCAACATCATCATTTCTTAGGTTCTGACCATTCTGGGGTCTCAGCATGTAGTCACCATCCTCCGCCTGGTTCCTGCAGAAGTCAAAACTACGTATCAGCTTGTTAGGTATATCCCTTGAGGAGGAACTCGGACTCTGTTTTATCGCTGAACTATTGCTTCTTGATGGTTTTTCCTTTGTTCCTGCACTCTTTTGTTCCCTTAAGATCATTAATTACAGACCTGTTCAAGGGCAAGCATTGTGGCCAGGCTTAGGTCACAAAATGACTTATGTCAAGAAACTATGCCTGGTTCTGTTTGTCTGGAGACCCCCTACCCTGCCTGCTTACAGCATCTGCAGGACAGGGCAGTTTTGTAGGACTGACCTGTGGGATCTGAGTTAAATTGTAGGACACCCAGCTGGTGTTGGAGAATACTTATTGATATAGGAACACCCCCAAACACATACACCCACACATAGGAATTGGTGACCAGAACCTTTCATTCCCAACCCAGGAGATGACTGGGCTTCTAAGCTCAGGTGTGGACTCCTACTTCTTCCTGAGAAACCCAAATTGTCAGGTAACACACATATACCTTAAGCTGAAATTGTCTTTTCCTTTCTCAGAAGTTTAGTACTTGCCGGAACAACTCAGAGTTCATGTAGAGGCGTTCATGATATTTTCCCGCAGCCATAAATGTTTTCCCTTAAACGCTGGTCACAAGATCAGAGTTTGGCCTCAAGCTGACTCATGCCCCTTCCTACCTGGGGTTAGTATTAATCCCTGAGACAGAGAATATTGCACAAAAATTCTTTAGAAACTCAGACCAGGCCCCACTTAGTGTACTACAGCTACCAAAATCAAAACATCTGGTGTACAAATATTTAACTTGTGTTATGCTTTAGCCAACTTGACTTTCCATTCCCCAATTTGGAAAGAAAAGGATACAAACCTGAACGTTTATGGTCAACTTAGCCACTTGTAGATTTCTGTCAGTATTATTTAGAGAAGAAATTCTGGATTTTAACCTTCATTATCTTTTTTCCTCTGGGATGCTTATGCTTTGGGTAGAGGTGAAGGGGAGCAGAATTTGCCAGCCCAAAATATGGCTCTTTGGTATAAGGATTATTTTAGGCTGATTATTTTTAAGATATAGCAGACATAGGAAAAGTTACCCTTTTGTAAGAGACATTTACATTTACAAGGAAAATCTCCATTTGTAAGGGTGTCTTTCTCTCTGTACCAGAAAGAGAAGGATGACTCTAAATCTCTAGAAACTCTTATCAATAAAGAAGGCAATGACTGCCCCGCCACCCCTGCCCCAACACACACACAGCATCAACATCTTCTGTTGTCTTTAGCCAGAGATTGTATTTAAGGTGCTTCTTTGTGCCATTTTGGGAAGGTACTTGGTTTTCCTGGGCACCTCCCTTGTATTAAGGAGGTATACATGTCATTAGACTTCTATTGGTTTTTCTCCCATTAATCTGTCTTTTATTATAGGGGCGCCTCAGTCAAGAACCTAGAAGAGTAGAAGGAAAATTATGTTTTCTCCCTTACAGTGGGACACCTTGTACTGTCATGTTAGGTTTTCTATTTTGTCCACAGCCACTTTCGGCATACTATGGCCTCTGCTGAGATGCCTCTGAATTTGTCATCAATCCCTGATGAGATGTTGATCTCTGGTCTCTGACGCCAGATCTACAAAGGGCATACATCATCTTCCTCATCTAAAACACTGAGTCCCCTGAAATCCACTGAGTCTTCCTCAGACTATGTTCATATACCTTTCAGGTTCACCAGAAATCTTTTGTGATTCAAAACCTGCAACATTCTCAGATAGCCATCCTAGATGCAAAAACAAAAACAAAAACAAAAACTTGAGAACGCAAGCACCTAGGGACAGTCTTAGGATTTCTCCACAAATACACTTGACCTATGGCCATTTCTACTGTGAGGCTGTAGATGTTGGCGTGTTGTACTCTTGGAGTTACCAGATAGGAAGTGAGGCATAAATCATGTTTGTGATCCTATTTCATCACAAATTGGGAATTCTGCTGTGGCTCTGCATAGCTGCATCCCCTTCTGGAATTACCCCCATGATGCCCTTTCTCTCCTTTCCCAGTTCTATCTTCTCTTCCAAGGAGGTATATTCCTAGGGTTGGAAAGACCAGCTCTTCCATCAATATGAGTTCTTTCTAATCTGTTGTTCAGTGCTTTGGGGCTTACATCTCAGTTCAAAACAAAGATTTTGGAACACAGGAAAATGTTTTCTTCTTTCCAATGTTAGAGTAGATACAAATCAAAATAAGGGAAAAATTAATTCTCCATGATATAAAAAAGGAAAGAAACTTTCCCCTTCCTTTTCTTAGAATATTTCCTTTAGAAAACTTGTAATTTTATGTATTTTTCCTGCTCTTCAAGATGTATATAAGGGTTTTTAAAGGCTAAATAAGCCTCTTGCCAGTTTTGCAACCCAGAGATATTTTTCTTAAAGGCCTGGAGACTTCTCTCTGAAATGCAAGCATTAAGCAAGATCTCATCACTATCTTCCAGTTTCCCTGAGATTTTGACCTAAGCATCTGACGCTAAGTTGTAACTACTTACCTATTATAGTGATATGAGAAATTATATTATTTCTTTGGACAAAAGCAATTAGCTAACACAGATGGTTACCTCAATTACCAAGTAAATTTAGGATAAATTATGTGTAACAAATGGCAGTGTCACATCCTCTTACTTGAAGATTAGTTATCATTTATCTTAAAAACATATACATAATGGGTTATATCTGCTTGGCTCTGTAAAACGGTAATATTTCTGTCTTTGCAATCACTTGAACTGATGTCTGTGATGCACTTTGCAGTCTGATTTATTGCTTATTCAATAAAAAAACTGTTTTCTTGCTCTTGTACTTTTGTAAAGAGGTTTTCTAGATTGGCAGAAAATGTTTCCGATCATTTCTCCAATACAGAGAGCCCACCTCTTAAAAACAAAAGCTTTGGATATCAAGAATATTTTATCTGAGTTTTAAAAATTCCATGGAAAAGCAGCTATTTTTCTTTGTTTGTTCCATGCTAAAATGCTGTATATGTTGAGTTTTAGTTTCTGATAATGGTAGGCTAAATTATTTAGCTGAAGTCTCCCCCTAGAAAAAAACTCAAAACTTTGGATAAAAATTTTAAACATCATGTAAAAGCATCAAAGAGTAAGTAAGGCTATGGAAAAATTCCAGGCCAAAGTTGTACTCTAAAATGAGCACCCAGGGAGCTTAGCAGGACACAGAACACTCAAACTCACCTCCCCCTCCCTCACACCCAAACACTTTAACTTCCTTCTTTTGGAGGGTTTAGATCTCTGGCTTGAGTAAGGATGAAGGATTAGGGGCAGAAAATTTTTCCCTTCTTTCCTTCTAGGTTCATTGGCTGGTCTAATAATTAAATTGACATAAGACAAATTAATGGGAAAAACAAACTTAATTACATATACATGGGGGCCCCATAAAGACATGAAGACACAGAGGTGGTCAGGTAATTGAGGCTTATATACCATCCTGAGCTAAGGAGAAGTGGGTAGGTGTCTGGGGCTTCAAAGGTAAGGAAGACAATTCACAGACAAGTCTTTGCCATGTCATGCAGATGAGTCTTTCTAATGTGAAAAGTTGCCTCTTGGTAACAGCTTTTTTCATGGTACAAGTCTCCTATCTAAATTCTTTTAGGCAGTTAAAGGAGAGGTAAAAACCTTTTCCTGAACCTGCTGGGTCTCAGTTGCCTTCAGCTCGAAACAATCCCCATACCAAGGTGGCACATTTTGGGGTGACATATTCTGCTCCCTCTGAAGGGAAAGAAGGATAGAGGGGTACAGAGGTAAGGACCCAGGGCTTTTCCAAGCAGAAAAGTCCAGGATCCCAAAGGGTTGCAACCTTAGCATTAAAGTAAACCAGAATTAATCTCATCCCCTGGATGTACAAAAAAGTCATCTTGGTGCTCAGCCCTACTGTAAATTAGCTAAAGCAAACAAACAAACAAAAATTTACAAGAGATAAAGAGGAAGAAACAGAATCAGTTTGTAAAGATGAAAGTCTTATTTCATTAAGATAAAACAAATTAGATACATAGAAGGATAGGTCTAAAAGATGCAAAATTACAATGAGAAATGGATAAACCCAGTAGTCACCATGGGAGATTTTAGCATATGCCTCTTTTGGTAATTATCACACAGGAAATCCATTAGGATATAGAAGATTTGAACAATTAATAGACGTTGCTTAATGGTTGTGTGTGTGTGTGTGTGGAGGGGTGCACACATGTACATTATTTCACCGAACAATGGAATTCACATTATTTTCAATCGCACATAGAATACTTACAAATATTGACCACAAAATGGCCATACTTAATTTTTATAGCAACTGAAAATGGAAGTGATTACCATAAAATCAGAGAAGGTCTTCCTCTGGCAGGGGAAGCTAGGAGGGTAGGGGAGAGGTTGTGATTAATAGGTAAATGGGATGGTTATACAAGTATTCGCTTTCAGTATTCCATGACACTATGCTTTGATGTTTTATGGATTTTCTGTATGTTTGATACACTACACAGTAAATTTAATTTGAAAATAAGGATAACACTTTTACCATCCTCCTAGGTAATACAGTGAGCTTGTGCACTTTAACTGATCTCATCCTAACGTAATGCTGCCTTGCATTCAATTCTGTTTGTAAACCTATTACACATTAGTAATATTTTAACACAGTCAATGTGAATCTACACTTGTATTTACTATTTTTTTGTTCTTCCTCCTTTCTTGCATCTTAGACCTTTCACCTGGGATCTTTTCTTCTCTCAGAGTATACCTATAGCCTGAGAAATCATAATATTCCAATTTTAAATAGATGTTTACATTTTAATTATTTCTTTAACTTTATGTTTTATGTACATTTCTAACTATAAAATTAATGAAATACAGAAATACTTCTAAAAGAATAACTTCAGATTCTATTTTGTCAAGTATTTTTGAATATACTAGTTTAACTCTGGCTCCATTGTTGGCTGAGTATAACATACATATTTTCCTGTTGATTTCCTCTCTAGTATGTAGTTGGCCTCAAAATGAAAATAATTTGTTAACAAATTATGATGCTTTCCCTAGACACCACCATATCCAAAGAGATATGCAGAATTATCAAGAAAGTGTGAGATATTTTTGAGGGTCATGGATTTAGAATTAAAGTTTTCACTTCAGTGTTGGATGTTGCCATTTTAGTATGTCTCACTTTACACAAGTTCCTTACTCAATTTGAATTTCAAATTATGTATAATGGAGGAAGTGATACAATTTGGCCTATTTCACAGAACTGATGAGAAATACTAATGAAACAAAATAGGTGAATAGTCTTCATAAAATAGTTAAGTAACACTTGACTTTATAAACTACTAGTATTTATGTAGATGTGGAGGAGAAGAAATGAAAATTAAATCTTTTGTGTAAACTGAAGATGAGGATATGTTTGGGAATGTGGTAAAGCATTATGATGTAATGGAAATAATAGGACATTTTGAGTCAGATATAACTAACTGGAATGATTAAGTTTCTGCCCTCCTGCCTGCTAGCTCTAGAATTTCCTGTAGCTAACTTTTCTGAGTCTCAGTTTCCTCATCTGTAAAATGGAAATAATAATGTCTCACTGATGCTTCATTTACTGTGAAGATTGAATAGGATACTGTGTGTCTATAGCGCCATCAATGTTACCATGCAAATTAAGTAAAAGAATGGTGAGAATAGAATGTGGTTGTGGTATTGATAGGAAGTGGTCTATTCAGATCGGATTCTTCCCTGAAAGTGAAAAGGGACTGATAAGACTAAATTTTAAAATGATACAACTGTATACTCCAGGATTTATCAGGAGGTTTTAGAAACAGTCCCTGGGTACGCCTTTGTTCTTTGCTGAAATTTGCTTTCTCAGCTTGTCCCAAGATTCCATTTCCTTTTCTCTCCCCTGGCTCCTGCTGGCTTGACAGGAAACATTTTTGCCTAGAGAAGATTTATACTTGAGCTCTCAAGGGGAGAAATGATGGGGAGGGGGAGTGTTTGCAGACAGACCCTGCATCCAGGGCTAAGATTGCTCCACGGTCACAGATCTGAGGGCAGAACCCAATTTGAGAGCAAGAGTTGCAGAGCCCGCTTCTACCTCCCAGCTTTCTAGGAACACCTTCCTTCCACTCTGCTCTCACTCCACCGCGCATTCCCATCAAGGGAAGATTGTCTGTGAAAACACACACAGAAACCGGCACACTTCCTTTGTTGCTTTTGTCTTCCATTCATTTTCCAACCACTCTCCCACCTATCCTTCATGCCTTCAAAAAGCAAAACAGTAAACAGTCACAGTGAAAAAAAATCCATACTAAGGTAATTTCTTTATCTGGAATAAAGTCCAACAAAGAAAGGGATAGAGCAAGAGGAAGCAAAGGGACTGTCGCAGTAGGGAGAAAGCTTTCATCATGAGCTCTGCAAGCCTCGCAAGGGTGAGACACGAAAGGTTTTTCTTTCATGGGAAGGAATAAACAAGGCTAGAAATAATTGGGTGTGGAGAAGTTGGATGAAAAGGTAAATCAGACATGGGATCAGTGGACATTTTATCTTGAGACCGTTCTGTACACAGGAGGGGTTATATGCTGGCTCAGGCTAAGGATGGGTTGGAGTTCAGGGATCTGGAGAAGTAGAAAGGCTTAACCAAAGTCTAGTTAACAGACGTTTTATTCTAACTGATCATTAGGAAAAATCAGTTCAGCTAATCTTTTATGAGACAAAGAATGAGAATTTGGAGGGTCTAAGTCTAGCCTTGTCTTAGAGAAACAAGGGGAGCACTATGAGTCTTCTCTCAATCATGCAGGGAAGGGTATCTCTGCAGTAAGCCATTTCCTTGAACACAAATGGGTGTGGTGCTGAACCATACTTGGGTCCACTAGCCTGCACGCAGTAAGCCAGTCTCCTGACGCTGGGTAGTGGTGAAGGAAAGGGCAGCATTTATTGTAAGGTGCCAGACGAGGAGTCCAGGGCAGCTAATGTTCAAAAAGCCTGAACGCCCTGCTGGGTTTCAGAAAAGCGTTTTTTAAAAGCAAGATGAGGGAGAGGCGTCCCAGGGCATGTGATCAGCTCGTGCACAGTTCTCTGACAGGTTGATGGTGCGATAACAGGGCGGGATCACAGGGATTAACATCATCAATCCTCAGGCTCCAGTAGGTCGGGGGTTACTGCTCATGGTCATCAAGTAGTTGACTTCTATTTGGTGGAGGCTTTAACATCTGTAAAACAACTCAGGAAATGTGCATCAGATACTATTATCTAGGTACTTTAGAGAGGAGCTAAAGATTCTGGGACAGCTGATTTACCATTTAAATTACTATTTAAATTCTTAGCAGTTCTCCCGGCCCAACTGCTATTTTTGGCACTATATGTTCACATCTTTTCAATCATTAATTCTTGAGCTTGGCTTTTGTGACTCAGAGGAGACATGAAAGATTACAGCTTTTCTATAAAGAACAAGAGGCGGAGGACATGGGGGAGCGGTCTGTCCCGGGAAGGGCCCACAGGGCCCTGCTCAGTTACAGGTGGGAGAGAGTTCTTTAACCATCAGTGTCTTCCAGGAGCACAGGGTTCAGACAAAAGTCAACATTGTTAAAAAAACAAAACAAAGCAAAACAAAACAAAACAAAAAACAAACGGGGAGTACAGACATTTCTTCACCAGTTGAGTTTCTCTTCACCTTTCTGTTCGCAAGGCTGACCAGTTACTAAACTGACAGCCTGTCTTGATGTCATTGCCTCGGATGATCCTTAGCTCAAAGGGAAAAGCAACACCAGGTCCATGATTCAAGCTGTAGGATTTTACATTTACTTGTATTCATTATGAGATGTAATTGAGGCACAATAAAACACAAGGCAGTGTTTGGTTGTCATTCTTTGACAGTCAAGGGCCCAGGGAATTTTGTAGAAGGCTTTGTTCAGAGATGCAGATAGACCAGCAGACACTGGGATTGGAGAACTCTCAGCAGGTGCCGGACACCAGCCATAAGCTTGGGTTTCTGGTCAGAACACCAGTACTTAGTAAGGGAAATCGCAAGAGTATTTCTGGCCCCAGATTGTAAGAGATGCCTTGATATTTGTAGGCAATTATTATAGGAAGGTAGGGACAAGGATTAAGACAAAAGCCCAGGTGTCAGCAGAACAGTTAACTTGATTCTGAGCCCTGTTGACCCTCCTCTCATTGTTCTATCAACCTTACAGCATTTGTCAAGTGGTAGAAGAGAGGACAAACAGCGGAAGTATAACTAGCCACAGTCAACACTGGTTTTGTGCTTAAGCATTATAGACGAAAGGATTTCTGTGTTTTGTTTTGAAATGAACGTCTTCGAGTCACAAATTTATTTTTTGAAAACGGTCCCAAAAGGAGAAATTTAACATTAAGAACCTTCTCATGGGCAAGTAAATTTATGCCACATCTATAGTAGATGTGTTACCACATGTAGCAAGGATAGACACAGATACTGAGCTCAACATCAGAGGGCTAGTATGTACTTTCCAATTTTGTTGAATGAATCCAATTTCCTGTAATATATACACCAACAGATAACATTTTCTATAGTAAACAGGTACAACAAGCCCCTTGTTGTAATTACAGTCTTGAGGTTAAGGATTATATTACACCAGCGATAAAAATAAAACTCTGCAAATGAAAACAGAATGTTACAAGAGAGTTTCTTCCATTCACAACAAACTTGGCAAAAATCAATTTTACAATGACAGGGTATAAAGAATATGTATAGATTAAGTTAAATCAGTACATGGCTAATGCTTTTTATACCTTGTGCCTTAATGGTAATTGTTTTGTAAATATTTCTCAGCCTTTTCTGACAAAGAGCCGTGTATCCTGCATTCCCAAAAGCACTTGTATCAAAACCAATTATTTCCCCTGATATTTCCTTCTTAAATACTATTGGAAATATTTGGTTTATGGTTTTATTTTGGCCAAAATGAATCACAAGATTTGGTGCTTGAGCATTTCCAATTCCACACTATACTCTAGACAATTTTCTGAAGCATTTGTCAAGTATTATCTTATCTGACCTTCCTTAAAACTTTATGAACCTAGGGATTCTTAGTCCCATTTTACAGATAAAGAAGCTGAGGATAAGAGAGTTGCTCCACTATTATGTGCCAGAGCAGGGATTGGGACCCAGACACTCTGCTTCCAAAGCCATCTCAGAGATGTAGGGGATGGTGGCCCAAGAGAGCACGATGATAGAGTCTGATGCCCAATTTGAATAAGTGCTTTAGCTGTAAAGATCTCCACATGGAGTGTGGTCTCCATAGATACTTGAATAATGTAACAATGTGTATTACTTAATAATATATATGTAATAATGATGTAATAATATATATTACATAATAATGTAATATATTATTATTATGTAATAATAATGTAACAATATGTATTACATAATAATGTAACTATGTGTAGTTGGCCAAATCCAATTCAAATGGACTTGGGGTTACCTGGTAGATGACTGATTTTGTAGGCACAATTATTCCCAGTACTTTTCGTTAGTTGACTTACAAACTGTTGGGAACTGATGGCACCAGATCATTGAGTAGTCTGCTTCTTTTTTACAGAAATGTATCTAGACTAATTTTCATAGCAGAAATCCCAGGGAGGGGGAAAAAAAAAACCTTCTACACATAATAACTCATTAGGATTAAATGAATCCTTGGCAACTGAGACAATTTATAAGCATGTTTTAATGATACTGCTCTTTCAAGGATAGTAATGAGTTTTTTTTTAAATTTTTGAATGGGTATATTGCTGACAAATTATATCCCATTTTCCACTGAATTTTTCTATAATATGAAAGAATGTTTGTGCCAAGATATAATGATATCCCATTTAAGAATGAAATTCGCTTTTATTTATTTAACGAGAAAGATGATAATTTGGGGATGATGTTTGAATAATACTCTAATTTACCATATGTCAGTTTCTCCAGAAATTAATAGCCTAAAGTCTGCGCAGAACACAAAAGTTCTATCCACTCAAAGAACAGGGACACTAAGTGATTTTGAGGGTCCCTCAAAACCTCTAATTTTATGATTATATTTAAAGAAAAGACAACCATATGGGGATATCCACAATAGAGCCAGGGAAGGAACATGGTGCTGGGAATCCAGAAACTGATATTCTAATTCTAGGATTTTACAATAACTGAGGAATCAGGAGCAAGCCATGACCTCATAGACCTAAGTCTCCTATATTCAATATGAGGAGACTGAAGTAAATCATTTCTAAGATAGGCTATAAAATTCTACAACTTTAATGCATTTGAATCTCATTGTGTGAAGATGATTTTGGATCAAGTTACTTCTAAGTTACAGTTTTCAATTTTCAGATCAATAATGTAAAGAAAATACAGAAATGAATTCATTTTCTCTACAATTTACATACCTACATACCTGTTCTGTGAATAGAATTCCAGGCTCTATTTATAGAAAAATATAGTTTAGACAACCAAAAGAATATAAAAATGGATTTATACAACTGATAAACTCAAGTACCTGCAACCTGGGAATTATATTTACATGAAGATGCCAATAATCTGGGGAAAAGAAAATATGTAATGTCAATACAAAGAATATCTCTTTCTTCCTCCCAAAGGGAACACCATAAATGGTTAAGAGTTTTCATTAACATTATTGGATGTGCAAAGAAATATTTGAATGCCTCAAATATTGCCCTACATAAGCCACTTGATATTCTAACTGAGAGTAAGCAGTTTCAGATTTTTGAAACTCTCACAGATTAGAGCACATACATTTATGGATGCCTCTTTTTAGGATGTTTCCCCAACATCTTGTCATCATGATCCACTAATATTTCCAGAGTCTTGCTTGATCGCCTTGAGGGCAATCTAGGCTACCCTGGCATTGCAAGCACCATGTGAACCACATTATGAGAAGGTCAACAGCACTTTCTTTTCCTACAGGCTAAGTACTGTGTTATTTGAATGTAGCCTCAACATGAACTCACTTAATTCCAGCAGGGACCAAGTAGGATTAGACTCTGGCTTTAGAAATTCACATCAAAAAACATTTCCTAAATCAACTAATCTGTTATTGTTGACTGGATTAACCACATTTCCCCCTATCTCCCTTCTATATGGAATACCCTGCCTCATCATATTGTCTTTCTGGAAAATTCCTATACGTTCCATGCAAGATCAAATGTCACCTCTTAGAAGTCTCCCAAATTCCCCCAGATACGATCAATTGCCTTCTTCCTTAGCATCCCATAGCATGTTACACATAGCTCCATTAGAGAACTCACATGCTGCACATCTGTATGCTTCTCTCTGCTCAGAAACTGATCAAGGACTGGTCCATCAAGACACATTCTTGGAGTTCTTGGAGGGTATCAAGGTATGAGGATTTGATAAAGAATCACTAAAATAAATTGGAATTGGATTGGTGATTAATTCAAGCTTGCCAAAAACTGCTTGCACAAATCATGGTATACAAACTAATGTAGATTGTACTTCGGAGTAGAGATTAAAAGAGAAAGGAGAAAAGGAAAAAATAAAAGAAGGAAGGAGGAAAAGATGGAGGGAAGAAGGATGAAGGGAAGGGGAAAAAAAGGAGGAAAGGAAGGAAGAGAGGAAACCATTGTTAGTTTTTAATTATTATATTTGGTGTCAGTCATATGTGATTTCATGATATACATACATGTCATTTCACCAGCCCTGATATAGTAGGCTCTTTGCCGTAGTAAACTGATTATTGTCACTAAAGATAAAATTATCTTACATGATTATGGTTGCAAAATCTTGATCCAAGATGCTTAAAACTTTTTCGTCCTGATTTTCGATTTGGTCGTATATTTTTAAATTTACCATAGGTTTTCTGATCTCTGGTTCTCCATTTTTCTTTCTATTCTTCAGTAATATTTCTTGTTTTTTTTAACTAAACACTTCAAAAACATATGACAAGATTTTAATAAGATAGTAAACCAAGTCACTCATTCATAGAAAAAAGCGACCTTATTTGGCATTATTTGATTTCAGAATTTCATATTTCAAATGTTTTTGATGAGCACTCCTTTGCAGAGGAGTTCAGTATTTAATAGATTCAGTGGAGCATGGGAAAGTATGGTGTAAATGTTATTATGATAGCAGGTCAGAAAAACAAGAAAGAAAAGTATACTATTACAAAGTATATATTTTGGGCAAGTAAAATACCTTATGAAGTTCTATGTATTAACTTGTATAGAAGAGGCAGATTTTTTAGAGCAATCTTGTCATCAACCTACCCCCCTTAAGTTAGTCCTTCCTGTGTCACTGTCACATGCATCATTTTGCCATTCCTGTGTGGAGTCTTCTCCCTGCAATGACTTCTGGGTTAACTTTCATGTTTTCTGGCTTCATGATAAATCCCAAACACACTGAGACAAGGGTCACGTGCATTTTTATCAGTGTTTCCTCTGAGACATATGTATTTTTCTGGCAGAGCCGACAATGAGGATTCTGGAAGGTAATCTGATAGCTCCTCTGATTAATGATGTCGCCCCAGGTTTCATTCACTTCTTATTACACTACATCATTCTTTGATGTGAATTCTGACACGAACCACAGACTACTCTGCCTTGCTTTCCTGAGTCGGGCTGCTCCCTTTCTGCAAACAAACTCCCAGATGTTGGCTTTGTTGCCAGCTGTTGCTGACATTTATGACCATAATCATGGGCGATTCCTGCAAGATTGAAGTTCACCAGCGGGCGGCAATGCCAATGCCCAGTGGAAAGGAAGCATTACCTATTAGAGAACAGAGGGAACTGTTGTCACCCAGAGGGCAGACACTGATGTTAACATTTTCCAGTGGAGTGAGTTTTGTACATTATCAGTTTATGAAGAAGTAGTAACCTATTTCATCACATCGGATTTCAAAATTGGAATCTGGCTTAAGATTACAGCTTCTTGGCTTCATGGCAGCATTTCAGCACACAGACGTGGCCATGAGGATTCTCCCCAGATTAAAATGTTTAAACAAATTAGTTGGACCTCTTAAGTGACAGGGTGTGATGTTGGGAATCGTAACAGCGAAGAGCATCGCAAACAAAGCGTTCACCATCTTGCATCTTAACTTAGAGCTAAAGTGGAAGCCGAAGCACTAACACAGGGACCGAGGAGTCGGGGGACCGCTCCTGCCCCACGGCTGCTTCCGAAGGACGTCATCACCGAGGTGCTGCCATCGTGAAGCGGCAACGGCGCGGTTATGCGGCCTGGGTTGCATTTTAGTTGCATCACTCCTGTGACACTGAAGAAGTTATTTCCACCTCTTAGCACCTCAAATTTATCCTCTGTAAAATATGACCTAAAAACCCTGCCTTTTTACATGAGTATTGTCAAGAGTATTGTGAAGAGCAAATGGAGCACTTATGCACACGTTTTAGAAGCAGCAAAGTGTTATTAAAATATAGCTTATTATTAGCCATTCACACATTCCTCACCCGTTCAGTGTTTACTGAGCACGCACCATGTGCCTCTGGACCTTCCCTTTCGTCTCTCAGGTGGCTGACAATCCCTCCTGCCTGCCTGGCCCTACCCACACCCGCCACCCTCACCCCTGTGTCCTGATTATCTCTGACTCATCCTTCCAGACTCGGGTTAAACAGAACATTTGCTCTTCACATCCACTCATGACCCTCTCCAGGCAGTTGATTATTCCCTCTTTAGTGCTAATGCTCTACCAAGTGTGCACCTAGGATTTCATGCTTTATCATAATAGGTTTTGGTCCCTCTTATATTTGTGAGATCTTTTCTCTCAAAGACTGCAGCGTGTTCTTTTTCAGTATTTTCAATGCTGAGCAGAGGATGCTGGGAGACTGGTGATGGAGGAGCAAGAGGCAGGGAGAAGAGGCCTATGGGTGTGGTCCAGACTATTTCATCTTTTCGGGTTTAATACATGGATCCCGTGTTAGCAGGGGAGGCTTAACCCTGTGCTTTGTGCATTAAAGGGTTTATCCCTGTCTGTGCACGCTGTCTAACCAAGTAGCCACGTGAGCCACCATGTACTATCAATTTAATGTGATAGCATGCAGCACATTTGCTTCAGCTCTCTTGGGAGGAAGGCAGAAGAAAAGTTTAAATCCACTTCAGGCCTCCTAGATACCTAAGGAGGTTTTTATGAACAAGGGTCACTGTACATATATATATATCTTTAAAGTGTCTAGCATGTTCCAGGCCCTTTCACATTGATGGTTTCTATTTTTAATGAATACATGAACATAATTATGAAATATAAGTAGTTCAAAAGAATATATAAGGGAAAATAAATCTTCTCACCTCAGACCCTCAGGTCTTTGGCGTCTATCCCCAGAGACAGATACAAAGATCAGTTTCTAGTACAATCTTCCAGCTCAGTAGATGATAAATAGATAGAGGTAGCAAGAGATACACACACACACACATAACTATGCATAGTTATAGCTACAGATAAATAAAAGGACATGGATATATATGTACCTGTGTTTGTATAGGACATATGCTGACAAGGATAGATAAGATATAGGAATAAAATAACAGCTTTCTGAGTTGACACAACTTGGTTTTGTGAATAGAATGGATAGCAATGAGAACAACGAACTAGAGAATGCTTCAGAATTTTCTCCTTTCTGTAATTGGAGCCGAGCATAACATATGTATTTTTAATGGGTGAATCTTGTTAATATCCAGACTTAGAGTCCTTGATGGTCCCAAAGCAGGACACACAGTCTGAAGGCTCTTTGATCAGTCCGGCCTCTGGTTGATGTGTGAGTACACATTTCCCTTATGTTGGTCTTTCTTTACATGGAAAGGGGATATTGCTATTTCAGTTTAGGCAAGGATATATTTTATAAGTACTGCGGGGGAACACAGCTCAAATAGTTAAAGGGCTTCTCACTTGTGAAGAGGCAAAATAATCTGACTTTTATCTGTTATTTATGGAAATTTTGCACATTTTTATCTTTCAGTTCTGCCATTCATCTATTATAGGTTACATACCATGAGAATTCCTATAAAATTGCTGGGAAAGTTATAAATACATTTTGGTGGCTTCTTATACTTAGCTGGTCATCAAAATAAATTTAAGGAGATAGATTTGTGGATGGCTCAGTTAATTGGATAAGCATTCTGTGTTCATAACTGATAGATAGACCTATTATATAAGCTCCTTCTTATAGTAGACCTGCCCATTTTGTTCAAGAGTCTGAAAAAGTGAAAAAATGCTATTCATTAAAAGCATTTTCATACCACTTTTAACATTAAATTAGCATAGATCCACCATAAAGCAACTTGGAATTAAGCTGGCTTTTTCTATTGGGTTAATAAAGCTGTAAGAATTTATATATTTGTTTATGCATTAAAACATTTTCCATTTTTGACAGTATGATGTGTGTGATCCATTGCATGCAAGAAAGAGCAGAATAAGCTTATACATAGTCAATTCTTTTGTAAAAAAATTTGAGATTTTTTAATTTATATATTTTAAATCTCTTTTGTAAGATAAATAGCTTATACATTGCTTGTAATTTAAAAAAAATCAAGGTTTTCTTCTACCCTGTTCCCAGCCACATTACTCTAACATTAACCTCAGTCATAAAAGGCAGCAAATGCCACAAGTTTCTTTCAGAATGATACCAGGCAATGGATGGATGGATGGATGGATGAATAGATAAATAAATAAATAAAAATAAATATCACACACAGTGCTATACACATGTATATCTTTACTCACTCATATATAGTATATTCATCTATTACTTATCCATTTTCTGCATATTTCCTTTTTCACCTAAAAGTTGGAGATTGGGGGAGGGGTATAGCTCAAGTGGTAGAGTGCATGCTTAGCATACACAAGGTCCTGGGTTCAATCCCCAGTATCTCCTCCAAAAAAAATAAGTAAGTAAACCTAACTGCCTCCTCCCACAAAAAATTAAAAATTTAAAAAAATAATTTTTTTTAAGTTAGAGATTCTTTCATGTAAGTACATGATGACTTTATTCATTCTTTTCAATAATATTTTCTTCTGTGGATACAGAGTCATTTTCAGAGCCTGTCCTCTATTTATGACCATTTGTTTCCAGATTGCTGTTACAAACTAAGGTGTAAGAATAATCTTGTACACATATTATTTCCCATGAATGCATGCAAGTGTATCTTCAGAATAAATTCCTGGGTGTGGAACTGCTGATTCCAAGGATATGTGCATTTGCAGTTTTGATAGTTTTTGTCAAATTTACATTTCCTCCAATAATTATGAAAGTGTCTTACCCCTAATACATATTCACAAAAAGAGTCACTGTTTTATTCTTAACCGGTACAGTCCATTTTACTTCCATTTCAAAAGTGTACAGAATTTGGGTTGGTTCTTGTTGCAAGCAGAAATGCAAACTGTCTATGTATGCCTTTCCCCTTCTTGGGGGTATTATTGTTTCGTTAATTAGAATAAAATGTTTTGTTTAATTTAAAAAAAATTAAAATAAAAAAATTAGGAAAGACATCTGAGAAACTGCTCTGGTAGATACTGTTCCTCACCAAATTGATTGACTGAATCAAAGATCATTTCCATTTTCCTATTAGAGTAGCTGAGATGTTTTTTGTAGAATCCAAAACATTTGCTTGATGAAATGTTACTATCTCTTTCTTTTATTAAATCAATCCTTTATTTCCTGTGACTGCTTTTATTCCTCAAATATATGCAATACTTATTTTTATATGCAGTAAATACATACAAAAATATTTTCCTAAAGCAATCTGAATTTGAATCCTGTATGTTGGAAAAATTTGAAAATTAATTGACCCACTAATTAAATCGTTACTTAGAGGGTTTTTTTTAAATTCATGTTTAAACATCTTTCTTATTCAGAGAGTATGAGCAAGAGAGATGAGAGTCCTCAGGACTAATGAAATCCATTTATAAGGACCTGGTGACTCCCAAGGTGGTAACAGTGGGTACTCAGTTTCAACAGTCAGTCCTAGCCTCAGCATTTTAAGATTATTATTGTTGTCATGTGATCTTAGCTGTGTCCAACCAGTTCCTGCCCAGTTTTTGAGCCTGATTCTTCACTTTTCTTCCTGAGTCTATGCTGTCTTTCTGTGAACTTCTCTTCTTGCCCAGATTGACTCAAAATTAGATTTTTGCCTTTCCAAAACAAAAAATTGGGCTGAAATCAATAGTAAAAAGGCAGTTATTTAATTCCTGATTCATAATGGTTTGAGTTGGTCAAACTGCTAATGACCTAGAGGCAGATATTAACTGCTAACATGTTATGAATAAAAAGCATGGAGATGATAAAAATATAGATCAAAACTTTAAAGTTAGTGATTAGAGCTAGTACTTCATATTGAGCCCTCCCACATACCAGTTCACATTGTGAAAACACTTAAAATTGCTATGATTCAATCTTTAAAACTGAAATTTTAAAAAAACACAGCTTCTAAGCAATTTTGAAAATATTCAATATATGATTGTTAGAATTTTCATCTTTTTTTAACAACTTGATAAAATTTGCTACTTCACCAATATTCTTTTTTTAACCTACAACACTATGTTAGTTCCTGTTATACAACATAGTAATTTGATATTTCTATGCATTTGAATATGATCACCATGGTAAGTCTAGTTATAATATGTCACCATGCAAAGACATTACATAGTTATTGACTATATTCCCCTCACTGTACATTTCGTCCCCTTGAATCATTTATTTTGTAACTGAAAGTTTGTACCTCTTAAGCTCCCTCACCTATTTCCTCCCCTAGCACTTCTCCCCTCTGGCTGTTCTCTGTATCTATAACTCTTTGTTTTGTTATATTTGTTCATTTGTTTTACTTTTTAGATTATATTTAAGGGAAACCATATAATATTGTCTTTCTCTGACTTACTTTACTTAGCATAATACCCTCTATGTTCATCAGTGTTGTCAAGATTTCATTCTCTTTGAAGGTTGAGTAATATTCCATTATATATATACACACACCTCATCATCTTTATCCATTTGTCTGTTTTTGGACAATTAGGTGGCTTCCATATCTTGACTTTTGTGGGAAAAAAAATGCTGCTTTGAACATAGGGGTGCATATATCTTTTCAAATAGATGTTTCCATTTTCTATGGATAAGCAACCAGGAGTGGAGTATCTGTGTCATATGGTAATTCTGTTTTTAATTTTTGATGATCTCCATACTGTTTTCCACAGTGGCTGCAGCAATTCACATTGTCAACAACAGTGCAGAGTAGTTCCTGTTCCTCCACATCCTCACCAACGCTTATTTGTTGTATTTTGGATAATAGCCATTCTGACAAGTGGGAGGTGAGATCTCACTGTGGTTTTGATTTACATTTCCCTGATGATTAATGATGTTGAGCATCCTTTTGTGTGCCAGTTGGTCATCTTTATATCTTCTTTGGAGAAAGATCTATTCATATCCTCTGCCCATTTTTTAATCAGATTGTTTGGTTCTTTGTTGTATGAAATCTTTATACATTTTGGCTATTAAACCCTTATCAGATATGTAATTTGCAAATATCTCCCATTCAGTAGTTGGCCTTTTTGTTCTGTTAATATTTTCGTTCACTGTGCAAAAGCTTTTTGGTTTGATTTAGTCCCATTCACTTAACTTTGCTTTTGCTTTGGTTTCCTGGAGAGAAATATTCAAAAAAATACTACCAAGACCAGTGTCAAAGAGCTTACTGCCTGTGCTTTCTTCTAGAAGTTTTATGGTTTCAGGTCTTACATTTAAGTTTTTAATCTACTTTTAATTTATTTCTGTGCATAGTGTGAGAGTGTACTCCAGCTTCATTCTTTTACGTGTAGCTATCTAGTTTTCCCAGCACCATTTATTGAAGAGGCTGTCTTCTCCCCATTGTATGTTCTTGCTTCATGTGTTGTAAATTAATTGCCCATTTAAGTCTGGGTTCATTTCTGAGGTCTCTCTTCTGTTCTGTTGATCTGTGTGTCTGTTTTTGTGCCAGTAGCATACTGTGCTGATTACTGTAGCTTTGTAATATGGTTTGAAATCAGGGAACATGATACCTCCATCTTTGTTCTTCTTTCTCAAAATGTTTTGGCTATTCAAGGTCTTTTGTGTTTCCATACAAATTTTATAATTGTCTGTTCTAATTCTGTGAAGAATGCCATTGATATTTTGGTAGTAATTGCACTGAATGTGTACATGGCCTTCAGTAGTATGAGCATGTTAACAGTATTCATTCTTCAATCCATGAACACAGTATATCTTTCCATCTGTTTGTATCATCCTCGTCTTCTTTGGTTAGGGTCTTATAATTTTCCCAGTATAGGTCTTTTGCCTCCTTAGTAAAATATATTCCTGGGTATTTTATTCTTATTGATGTCACTGTAAATATGGTTGTTTTGCTAAATTCTCTTTCTGACAGTTCATTGTTAGTATATAGAAATATGGGAGGAGGGATATGTAAGGAGTTTGGGATTAGCAGATACAAACTACTATATACAAATTAAATAAACAACAAGGTCCTACTGTATAGTATAGGGGACTATATTAAGTAGCTTGTAATGATCTATAATGAAAAAGAATATGGAAAAGAATATATATATGTGTGTAACTGAATCACTGTGCTGTACACCAGAAGATAACACAACATTGTAAATTAACTATACTTCAATGAAAGGAAAAGAAATGCAACAAATTTCTGTGTATTAATTTTGTATCCTGCAACTTTTCTGAATTCACTGAAGCATTTTAGCAGTTTTTTGGTAGCATCTTTAGGATTTTCTAGGTATATTATCATGTCATCTGCAAATAATGGCTGTTTCAATTCTTCCTTTTCAGTTTGGCTACATTTTCTTTCTGTTTTTCATCTATTAGCTATGGCTAGGACTTCCAATACTACGTTGAATAAAAGTGGTGAGAATGAGCATCCTTGTCTTGTTCCTGACCTTAGAGGAAATGATTTCAATTTTTAATCATTGAGTATGATGTTAGCTGTGGGCTCGTCATGTATGGCCTTTATTACATTGAGGTATGTTGCCTCTGTAAATACTTTGTTTAGAGTTTTTATCATAAATGGATGTTGAATTTTGTCAAAAGCTTTTTCTGAAGCTTTTGAGATGATCATATGTTATTTAATCTTTAGTTTGTCGATGTAGTGTTATCACATTGATTGAATTATAGATATTGAATCATCCTTGCATCACTAAGATAAATCCCACTTGATCATGATATATGATCCTTTTAATGTATTGTTGAATTTGGTTTGCTAATATTTTGTTGAATAACATTGAACTGTATTTTTCTTTTTTGTGTGATGTCTTTGTCTGGATTTGGTATCAGGGTGATGCTGGCCTCATAGAATGAGTTTGGAAATGTTCCTTCCTCTGCAATTTTTTGGATCAGTTTCAGAAGGATAGGTGTTACCTCTTCTCCAAATATTTGGTAGAATTCAACTGTGAAGACTTCTGGTCCTGGGCTTTTGTTTCATAGGAGTTTCTTTATTACTGATTCATTTTTATTACTGATAATTTGCCTATTTTTGTTTTCTATTCCTTCCTGGTTCAATCTTCGGAGATTGTACAAATCCTAGGAATGTGTCCTTTTCTTCTAGGTTGTCCATTTTATTGGAATATAGTTGTTCATAATAATCTCTTATGATTTTATTTCACAATCTTGGAAAAGTAACCTCTTATGGAAGATGTTTTATGTGTCCCAGCAGCACACTGTCCTCTTGTCACCAGAACTGTATGCTCTAGGGGTGGCCCCTATGTGGGCTGAATGGGTCCTTCTGTTGTGATGAGTTTACTACTGTGGGCTGTCGAGTAGGCATGGCTGGCTCCTGGTCCAGTTGTTTGCTAGGCCCTGCATTGTGCGCAGGCCACCAGCCACTGGTGGGCAGGGCCAGGTCACAAGGAGGCTGGCTTTGGAGCCTCAGGGGGTTCCAGTTCTTGTGCTTGCCCACTGGTGGGTGAAGCCAGTTTCCAGGGTGGTTGGTTGCAGGGTTAGGGGTCCTGAATCAACTGGTTAGGAGCTGGTGTTAGGCAGGGCTGGGGCCCAGGATAGCAGGACCTCTGGGCTCAAGAGCCCGTGTGGGACTAGGACCCCTTGCTCCTTGGGGAGAACCTCTGTCATTGCAGTTATCCTCCTGTTTGTGGGTTGCCCACCCAAAGATATGGGCCTCAACTATGTCATGTCTCCACCCTTCCTACCCAATCTTGGCCATGAAAAGAGTTTCATATAATTTTGCTGCCTTCGTGAAGGAGAAATATGAGAAAATTCTCTGGCTCAGACCCCAGTTTCTGTCAGGCTTTATATTAAGGCAGTTTGTACCAAAGAAAATGTGTATTTTGGTCTTTTAACAAAATCGAGGGTAAATACCAAGTCCCATAATGCTACTCTTTTCAATGAAGCAAATATAGTATATTTGAAAATCTGAAGGTCATTTAAGACTCTCTGTCCTTGACAATTGGCGTGCAAGTCTGTGAAATGAATTCATATTTGCAGAATATGGATACTTTTGGAAGAAAGGCCTAGATTAAATGTCATTCATTACTTTAGAGATAAAATTAAAATGACCTCAAAGAACAGAGCCCATAGTTTACTTTATTTCATGTTACTTTATTTTTTCAAAAAGCTGTCCCTTTTAAAAAAGTTTGCCTGCTGACCATGTTAGGATGTAATATGCTATGCTTGTTTCTCTCATCGTGTTATATGATGTCACCCACCAGGAGATCTGCATTACTGGGTTGTATTTCCCATTGGTATGTCAAACCTGTGACATTTCTTCTTTGTCAGTCACAGCCATGAGAACAAATGAGCCCGATGTGTCTGAGGAACACATACATGCCACACCTCACCAAGCACACACATATTGTCACTGTGTAGAAATCAAATAGAGTGAATTATGACAAAGCATTTGATATAGTATGTTTATAACTGGTCCTCATGTTTTATCATTTCAATTTTTCACCCTTTAAAAAAAACATATATAATAAATAGGAGAGAAGGGATAGCTCTTCCTTGTAGTAGAATTCCAGTTAATAACTAAAAGCACCAGAGAATTACCACTGGATGATGAAATTCATAGGCAAAAGTACAACCAGCATTGGACTATTTTCCTGGTCTCAAAGTATCTCCACATATGATACATATGAATAAAAAGGAGACAATGACAACTTCACAGTTAAGGGACCCAACAGACACCACCTTAAGTAGTGGATCAAGGTTGACATTGCCAGTCATGATGCGTACCATGTTCCTGCACCTCCCCACAACAGGATGCACTGAGAAGGGCCAGCATCCCCTCTGACATCTGGCTGGTTCTCCCTGCAGACTTCCCTCTGAACTCTGGGCTCCTTCACTCTTCCTTCTGCTAAGATGACCTCCAACCTCCTACACCTTATAGGTCTATCTAGTCTCAAGACCATTTCTCCAGGAAATTTCTATGTGCATCCTCTATTCAAAAGGCTGAGTTAGTCTAATGGGGGATATGAAAAGAATAAGACACACTATTGAGCCTCCACAACTTCAGAGCTTGGCCAGGAATACATAAATGTGAATAAGAATACATGTAAATATACGACAAATATAACTAAATTCTATGATGTGGGTAGAAGCTATGTCACCAGCACTGGTGAGCTGGGCATGGACAAGATGAGCACTGGTATGATTTATCATCACGATTAGTAGACTATTTCTTGAGATCCTGTGTATCAACTACAGTGTACTGATTGTATTAGAAAATCAATGACCAAAGAAAGTCATTCACATGTCTAGACAGTGAGTTACAGAAGTCAGGGTACCGTTTCCACAAGGGTGAGGGAAATACCTAGAAGAATATGAGTTAAAGATTGTGTGTTACAGAATGTGAGCAGAGATTGAGTATAGGATGTGGAGAAAGGTACCAGTTTGTCTTTGAGGATTGAAAATGGTGATACAAAAATTACAAAGGAAGCACTATTGCTGTCTAGACACAATTCCCTCGTTTCTTCTGGGAGCATTAGGTCTGTATCCTGGTCAAATCTTTACCCTGCTTTATAAAAAAATTTTAAAATGAATTCTAATCAGTATTTGTGTGGTACTTTACCTTGTACAAATGGCTTTCTCTTACACTGTTTCATACGTTTCTCGCAATAATTCTGTGAGATGGGTATGAGAAATACTCTCACTTCATACGAGAAGGCTGAGCCTCAGCAGGGGCTGCTATTTTGTCCAAGTTAACCAGGTCTAGTACATAGTAGACCAAGTTTTCATACTACACCTCCTGCCCCAAGGACCAAGATTTTCCCACAATACCCCCCAACTACTCAGAAACTAGCTGGGGAAACAACCTGTCCATAGCTGTTGTCTGAAGATTTTTGATCTAGCTTCTGTGTTTAAAATCCTTGATTCTCCAGCAACCCAGAAATGAATGATGGGGAATTTCTAGCAAAACCTAAGAAAATACAGCCTTGAAGGTGGTTCCCTGGAATATAATGTTAAGAATCATTTGGGATGGTTGCCAGAGGGGGAGAGGAGGTGGGTGAAATGGGTGAAGGAAGTGAAAAGGTACAGATTTCCTGTTATAAAATAAGTAAGTCCTGGAGATACAACGTACAGCATGGTGACTATAGTTAGTAATACTGCACTGCATATTTGAAAGTTTCTAAGATAGCAGAATATGTTGTACACTTGAAGCTGATATAATGTTATATGTCAATTATACTTCAGTTTTTAAGAAAAGAAATGCAGGTTCTGGTAAACACAAAAGAATTCAGTCTAACAGCCAAAGAAATACAAATTATTATTCAACAAGATATTCTTTATACCTTTATTCAAATAAAAATAGTGTTGCCAAGGATGAAATGAAAGCTTCCTTTTATACAATGGTAGCCTGAAAAAACTTGTAACAATGTTATGAATGGTAACTTTGCTATTTAAATCAAAAGCATTAACATGCTTTATAATCTTGCACCCTTAAACATCAAGGGAATTTTCCTCAGGAAATAATCAAATTCTCACCCATATGTACATGTCAGGAGTTCAAGGTGGCAATATCTTTTAAGAGCAAAATCTTTGGAAACAACCTATACTTTTAATAATTAGAATTGGTTGAATAACTATTGTGCATAATAATGAAAAATATTTTGCAGTCATTAAAAAATGTGTTCTTGAATCACACGGGTAAAAATGTGCATCTTATAATGTTAATTAAGAAAAGTAGAGCCAAACTAATTAAAATTTTGTCAGAGAAAAATTATAAATATATCAATGAAGAGATTAAAGTCTGAAAGAAAAAATATTTTTGAAAAAGAAACAATTGGGGGGATGTTTTGCCAAGCCAAAGACCTCTTCTCTCTCCTGAGGGCTTCAGGGAGAGTAACCACCTCTTTCTTCCTCCACCCACTCTTCCTGCTCAGCCCCAATTCTGGGTGCCATTGCCTTTCTGGGGGGATCAAGGAGGCTGACAGATGTGTTACTCTTCCCTTGAGCTGCTCATGACTTTATCTAACTTAAAAAGTGAGAATGTCTTTGGTATATATTCCTTTTTTGATAGTCTCCAGGAAAGACAAGTTGTGATTCAGACAGTTCAGTTCAATAGATTGTTTTCATGAAGCTGCCACATCTTCAAAGGGTGACTCAAATGTGCTGCAGCCTGAGAGACAGGAGAAAACAGCACAGAACAGGGACAAAGGAACCATACAAATGTCCTTCCAGAGGCTTTAACTCATCAGTCATTACCCACCTCCAGATATAATTCAGTTTATAGCATTAAAATGCATAATTACTCTGATTACTCGTATTGTTGGTGAAAACATTGGGCATTATTCTATAGTATGGTATCTCCATAGCTTCTTCCTTTGAGGGAAGTGCTGGTGTCGGATGATTTCTTCTCAAGCAGTGCACTGATGTAAAGTGGAGAGTGGAGGCTCATTCATACATAGACTTTCCCATAACCACTCACAACCCCATCTTCCTCCTGACTCATCCCTCAGAATTCTGCCATTTTCCTGAACCAATCACTAGTCATATGGAACTTTCAGCAAAGTATTCATAGACTGTGTCCACCAGGAACCACCAAATCAAGAAGGCTGATTAAGTGTGGAGAGTATCTGAGGGTTGTGTGATCACAACAGTAAACATGATGAGAACAAGGAGAAAATAGAGTTGATGATCTGTCATCCCATGTTCTAATTCCCCAGTGACACCACTTTTCTGGCTTGTATTTTCTATATGCTTGGGTCCCCGTTTGGTCTATGTTACATTATTTTGTGTGCCTAAATACATATTTCATTTTGGAATTAGATACCCTCATTTCTGTCCTTCCAGTCCTATCCTTTTCACTCCCATTCCATGAGTTATTTTAACTGCTATTTCTAAAGTCATCACAGCTTCCTGTGGAACTTCCCTCTGTTAAGCCTTGGCTAGTAAATTAGGCATCCTGGCTGCATCTTTTGAATCTCAGTGAAGAGTGAGGACAACTCATCACTTTTGGGTGGAAAATTACTTCTAGAAGCTGGGAAGAAACAGTTCAAAAGTGCAAGAATGGAATATGTTAGCTTTTCTCTGTGACTACTTCACTCAAATGGAATGAATGGCCCAAAAGGATGCTGACTTAACGTAAATAAATTGGCACTGGTTTTCCTACAACCAGGTTTTCTCTAGCCATGGACTCTGTAGAGCTCTTGTTTGATCAGTTTACAAGATAATGAATATCCCATTCGGTACAATCTCCAGGGGAGCCACAGCAGCTTTTTTTGGCTATCTCCTGTAACACTTAAGGTAGTGTTGTAAGAAATGGGCCTTTGATAATTGTTGTTAACTTGTCTTGATTTTACTGAGGGTTTAGTAATGTTTTTATTTTAATTAATTTTTGCTTTATTTTTTAAAACACCCGAAAAACATTGTGTTTGATACCATTTTCATGTATCATCTTTGTATTTTAAAGTTAGGAAGAGTATGCCTATTTATTTTCTTATCATGTGAATCAGTACGTTGCTTGCATCAAATATCATCTGCTGCAATTAAACTGTACTCAGCAAATGCCCACATATGTCTTTTGCCCCAAAGGTTACTATTAGTTCTTGACCCTCACTGCAAGGTCATATGTCAACACTGCACAAGCTTTGTTCTAGGAAACATTTCCACTGAATCCTGATATAAACCAACACCTCTGAAACCTAAAAACTTCCAAAATTATTTTCTTAGAAATTTTGACCCGTGGACTTAAAGGAGTGTGAGCCTATGTACAGTCTCCATTTGTCACAGAGTGAAACTTCTTTGTGAAAAAAAAACTGCGAAAATGTTAGTGTTGTGTATTGGTTTGATACGATTTCAAATCTACTTCTTTATGGGAAAAATGAACTTATTTTGAAGAGTGAACTTGTTTTGGTCTTAAACGGAAGTTATTGTTTCGATATCAAGATGAAATTGTGTGTCAGGATGTCATCTGCCACGTCTGTGGTTGCCAATAAGTGTGCAGTAGCTCAGCTGCTGAGGGGTGCTGCTGGGGGCTTGTTAATAGAAACTTGAAGAAGCAACAGTGGTGAGGGGACATTTAGACTGTAAATACCCGGAGTGTCTGAGGACGAAGGGGGAATTTCAGTCTGGGCAAAGTTATCCTTTGCTGATCCAGCTCTCAGAAGACTTTAGGGCATTAGCTCCTGCAGTGGTAGAGCTGACTCTTTTCCCAGCAGTGGTGAAAGCCACGCAATGGCCTCTGAAAGGAATCATCTTCCCTGCCAACACAGGCGCCATCATTCCCTAGCCGCAGGCTCTAACAACAGAGGATTTTTGTTTTGTGCTGATAGTTGAAAGTCAGCTGTCTCTCCCAAGTACAACCTCCTATAAAGGTCCACCTTGGACTAAATTTGGACTTTATTCCCTTCATCTCCCCTTGCCTGGATCAATAATGTGATTAATCTATCATTGGATTGGAGTATTCTTTCTTTTTCCTTTTTTTTTTTGTCTGTGTCTCACAGACGTAGAAAACAAACATATGGTTACCAGGGGGAAAAGTGGGTGGGGAAGGATAAATTGGGAGTTCCAGACTGGTAGATACTAACTGTTATATATAAAATAAACAGCAAGGTCCTACTGTACAGCACAGGGAACTATATTCAATACCTTGTAGTAACCTATAATGAAAAAGAATATGAAAACTAATATATATATGTATATATATGACTGAAACATTATGCTGTACACCAGAAATGGACACATTATAACTGACTATACTTCAATTTTTTTAAAAATGGAGTATTATTTCTTTACTGGCTCATTAAGAGACATTATTTTATATGCTACTGGCTTGTGAAATTATTATAATTCCCACAGTGAACCTGTGTTAAATAAAATGTTGGCAAAGGCTCAGTCTCTGAGCAGAATTTGCCATAAAGCAAAACAGTTGATGTATTTGATTCTCTGCTGGCAGAATTACCTAAAATATGCACTATCCACTTCATTGTCTTTGCAAAATATTTTGTTTTTTAAATTACATCTGACCAAAGGGGCTTCAGGTCAGAGATTGGAGGCCTTACACACGCACACTACATTTTATAGGACATAACCTTAGGAACTTTCTGGGTGAGATAAAGATAAACAGGCCTCTTTTTTGATTTCTTATGTCTTTTAATTTTTTTTATTTTCCTCATGACTCTCTAAGGTAAGATGTGGTCTGCAGTATTTCCACACATATTTGAGTGGGTAACCTCCTCATCAAGAGAGCTTTTTATGTACCAAGTCATCAACAACACTTTTTTTTTTTTTTTTTTGGAAAAACCACATAAGGATAAGACCAACTGTCCTACCCCAGCAAGACCAAATGAGACAATTCGCTCATTTCCAACACTCACACAATTGCACTTGCAAAGTCATCTATTAGGTCCACATTGCCAAATCCATGGCCATTACTCAGTCCGCATCTTCCGTCTTGTGCTCTTTGACATTGCTGATCACCTCCTGCGTGAAGCTTTATTTGGCAGCCAGGACACCACACTGTCCTGTTTTATTCCACTACTTAATTTGCTGCCATTTTTGTCTCATTTGTTAGAATAACAACTTCTTAATCTCTAAATGTTGAAACGCCTCAGAGTTCACGTCTCAGATCTGTTCTTTTTCTATCTGTGCTTACTCTCTATGTAATCGAATTCCCAGGTCCCTAACTTTACACGCCAGCTGTATCTGAAAACCACCATCTGTGTATATCTACCCTAAACCTCTGTACTGATAGCCAGCTGCTTTTACTGTGAGACTTACTAAGCTTCTCAAATTTTCCCTGTCGAGACATTGAACTCCTGATTGCTCCCCTATTCATATCCAATGCTTTCCCCAGTGTTTGCCCTCTCAGTATGTCTAATTTACTAATATTGTCCAACTAGCTCTTTGAGGGAGTGTTTGATTTGCCATGAAATGCAGGTAAGCAAATAATCGCACTTTTAACTTTGCAACTGTTCAGCCTTCATTTTGAATCCCAGTTCAGCATGAAGGTAAATAATTCAGTCATCACCATTACAGAGTTTTCCTGGTCAAATTTCAGCTCAGACAATTGAGGAGTTTTGCATATCCCTCCTTTCTCTTAACGTGGCACATACATTCAAGGGCTTATATAGAATAGTGGCATTTTAGAAAACTCCTGAATCTGGACTGTCAGCAGATCTTCATGTAGATTACCTCTGGAGGGGTGGGGGGACTTGACTCACCTTTGGTCACTGGCAGTTACATACATTGGCACCTGACTCTGAGGTCTACCATTGTCTCCGGGCTCTATAAGTCCATCCACCCACTCTGTGTCCTGTTTCTCTCAGTCATAAGGTCCTTTACAGAACATCGCCATCTCTCAGCCCTTCTGCAACCCCTTGTTGAGAGACAGGGCAAAGCTAAGGAAACTCTCAAATGCTATCCCATGAAGAAGATTCTGGGTATGGTAAGCCATCTCAGCCCAGATCATTCCTGCTGCCATTTCTCCTCTGAGTGCTGTTTTCTGAGTCTTTTAAAGCAGTCATTTTTTATTAACCACACTGTCCCTCCCCTGAGAAGGAAGGGTGGAAATCTCAGAGCCCCCCACTAAGGGATCCACATGGTCTAATACTACTGTACTCTTCTCTGTCTCTCTCTTACCCAGACTGAATTAACTGTGTCTAGTCTCCAGGTTAGGCAAATTTGTGTTCCTATACATTCCATTCGTTTTCAAATACATATTACAGTCTATTTCAGGCAAATAAGATGATAGGCAACCAACATACCTCCATCCAGCTTAGATATGAAGCAGTGTTGATTGAATTAAAGACACCTGTATTAGTTTGGATAAATTAGCAACATACAACCCCCAAATTTGAGTGGCTTAAAATAGCAAAAGTTTATTTCCCACTCATACCTAATGCTCTGTATGGATTGGCAGGGGTTGTGTCTCAGTGAGGCCTCTCAGGATTCCAGGCTGAGAGAGAAGCTTCATCTCAGTGTATTGTCTATCATGTCTTTCTTCCTTTCCATCCTTATACTTCTTTTTTTGTCTCTGCACTTCCCAGAACTGAAAATGCAATATTGAAATACAATAGTGATAACGGACATGGTTTTCTGTTCCTCACTTTAGAAGCGGTGGTTTTAGCTAATCACCATCAAAGGTAAACTTCCGTTGTGGTTGATGATGTTTTGGATAACTTCCTCCTTCTTTTTCTAAACTATTGTTTAAGCCTAAAAATGTACTTCTTGATTCTTTTAGATATTTGTTTTGATATTCAAAACCAAATTGATGGTAGTGAAACAATTTTAATCTTGCAGTAGCGTTCTGGTCTATGTTGCCAGTCATCTGGGGCAAGAAAGATTGGATGTCTCAGCCTCCTAGACTTGTTTTATAAGAAAGGATTGTGTGGTTCAAATAAAAGGAATTTTCAGAAATGACAGGTAAATCAGTTACTATACCAAGCTATTATATCACAACATGACATTTATGGGATAAGTTTTTCTATTCAAAATGATATTGCTAACATTCATCCTTATTGCATACAGCTGCTGTTCAATCATTTATCTGTTACTGTTTATCCATTTTCTTGCTAATAGTTGTTTTCAGGTTTTTATAACTGGTTACAAGCTTATGTGGGCATTCCTGTTCATATCTCATGATGGTGGTGGTAGTGGTGGTGGTGTACGTGTGCAAAAGGTTCCTTGGGGCGTATGATTAGCAGGGAAATTGCTGGGCCATAGAGTATATGAATGCTCATCTTTGCAAGATACTTGCCAAGTGTTTTCCAATGTGGTTATACTAATTAATACTTCTTCCAGCAATTCCTAAAAGATCACGCTAATCTAAGTCTTCTCCAACATTTGGTATTATCAGATTTCTTACATTCGCCAATAAAAAGGGTACGAAATGCATCTCATTCTAGTATTGATTTTCATTTCCTTGCTCACACTTGTGGCTGACTTTCTCACAATTTCTTCCCTATATGTGCTTCTTCCTTTCTGAAGAACCCATTCATGTCTTTAGACCTTCTATTGGATTATTTGTCTGTTTCGTCATATAAGAAAAAAATTGGATTGAAAAAGTCAAAGACACTTCAGAGAAAGAGGACAGCTGTTAAGGTCAAATAAAAGATGGCAATTTCAAAGAATAAATAGCTTCTTCAGCTTCAGCAGCTGATGGTCAAGTGATGCTATGCTGGGCTGTGGTTTGAGGACTAATTCCAAACTAATTTAGAGTGAGATTTTCTTCAAAAAAAATTTATTTTTTCCTTTTAGTTCTGTTTGAAAAAATAAAATTCAACTTAGAAAGATCTAATTGGCTTTATCGAATAATTCGTGAATCATGAGCATCCCATCCAGCAAGTAGAGGAGAGCTCCAGAGGGCTACAGAAAGGTAAAGGCTTTTAAAGGCAAGACAAAGACATCATAAACAAACAAACAAAAAGATTACTTCACATTAGATCATCTCCCTTTGGGGAAAAGGGGGTCTTATTCCTGGGGAAGATTGTAACTGCCTTTAGGTTAGTCTTGGTTTTAGCACAAGTGACTCCTTTTGGGCCTGTCATTTCTTTTTTTAACAGTTCCTATTTGGGTTCAAATCTAAAATTTTTGCCTGATGTTAAGAGGACAAAAGTGGCTGGAAGGTTATTTTGTTAGTAAGGTGGAAAGAGCCATGACTGGGCAGAACTGAGGGGCAGGTGATGTGCTAGATTTTCCCCAGTGATCTCGAATTCTGGGCTTTTCACACCTTTGATTAGTGCCCTCAGGAAACTTAATAAGGGGCTATTGACATGAAGTGGACAAAATTAACAAAAATATGAAGGGGAGTTGTGCCAGTGAAAAATTAGTCAGTCAATTGAAGAGATGGAAAATTTTATTCTGGCCAAGTTGGGGTTTATAGCCTGGGAACAGCATCTTAGAAAGCTCTGAGACTGTTCCACCTGTTAGAAGTCCAGGCACAGTTATACAAGTGTTTTGTTTTTTGTTTTTTGAGACAGAGGGCTGTACATTAAATGATGTACTATTGACAGTTTACACAGTCCAGATCTAAGCATCATCCTGGCCCCTTACAAGATCAAGAAGGAATGTTATCTTTTAAGAAGTTGTCTTGTTGCTGCCAGGAGAACGTTGCTGTTTATGGCTGAGCAGGTGTTTCTGCCCATGTGGGAGGTTTGGTCGATGTATAATGCAGTTACACAGTGAACAGTAGAGGGGGAGAGAGGGGGCCAAAGGGCAGAGAAAAAAATTTATATATATTGAAATTTTTTTGACTTGCCATAAAGTGTGAATTTAATTTCATAGTTGTATGTTAAGTATCTTTATAGGAATCTGTTGCAATGTTTCGACTCCAGAATTATCATAGAGTGCAACATAGAAATATCATTATCTCTGGTTTGCTTCTTCTTTGGTTTGTTTTGCTAGATCTGTATGCACCCTGCTTCAGAATTTTACTGGGTAATTTTTATGGGGAGGAAAAATAATTTGCCCTCTACTCTTCTAGGTTCTTGGCTGAGATCCTTTCACTCCATAATAAAAGATTAACAGGAGAAGAACAGAAATTTAGTAACATGTATACCTCCTGTATACACGGGTGAGATGGAGGAAAACTGAGCAACTCTCCAGAATGTCCTAAGCCATTTGAATAAAGCCACCTTCAATAAAATCTCCAGCTAAAGATGAAAAATGGTGGGGCAGAGGAGGCCTGTTGTAGGAGATGACTAGGAAAGTCACAGTGAACAGTGTAAGGTTGTTATGATGCAGATTTAAGTTGTTGCCTTCTGCATTGATAAACATTTCTAAAGATTTATTCATCCTTCTCTTCCTGGTTACAGAGAGGGAGATATCCTTACAAATGGAGATTTTCCTTTATAAATGTAAATGTCCCTTACAGAAGGGTAACTTCTACTCAGTTTTCAGAGCTTTTCCTGTGCCTGCTCTTTCTTAAAAATAATAAGCATAGAATAGAATAATCCTTATGCCAAAGAGACCATATTTTGGGGTGACAAATCCTGTTCCCTTTATTTTCAATTTCCATTATTATAAGTCAGAGAGAGAACGTAGGTGGAAATAAGTGTTCAGTGAATAAATCTAATTTCTGAAATTTTACTCTGAGTAAAGAATAGTGCTGCTCTTATAAAAAGTCAGAGATAACACACATTTATGGAAGTGTGTGGTTGAGGCCCAATAGAAGTCTGAAACAGTGTGTTGTAAATGTTTGAAGAAAGTGAGCAAACAAACATCCAGCAGGAGGAAAAGGATGGACACAGCACGTAGAACTAGATTTTATGTCCCTGTTTCACCTACTTGAATTCCACAAAATGAAAAATATTCCATGGACAAAAGGAGGATAGAAAAGGAGTTGGAATTTCAGAAAGAAAATACTTTCTATCAGAATATGATAACATCAATATTTATTAAACAAAAAAGATCACAGAATCTACATGGTTTCCTTTTCTGCTTAATTAGAAAAGAACAGGGTATATTTGAAGTGGGAAGAAAGGGGGCAGGGCACAACCACTGAAGGAATGACACAGCAACTGAGGACAGGACAAACTGGTTACAAGCAAGTTGGCAGAAGACTCAACCTCTAGGAGACCTTGAGCTGCATGGTGCACCCACAGGCACCGTAACAGCTCCCAGGCTGACCATATAAGGTCAAAAAGTGGGTGGGGTGGGGCATTTCCTGGAAATCCTTGCCCCTTTCCCAAAGTAGTTGGAATAATCCTCCTACCCATTAGCACGGGAAATGACCAAGCCCAAAAAACCTAACAACTCCTGCACCACGTGGTCGCTCTGGCTCGCTCTGTCATGATCACCTTCTGAGAAGGCCCGCACTCTGTCCATGGAGTGTGTATCTACTTTTACTTTAAACATCCCACACCTCTCGGCTTCTCTCCCTCTCACCTTTCTGAGATGGCCCACACTCTGCCTATGGCGTGTGTATCTCCTAAGCCATTTTCCCTTCTGAGAGAGACAGACCGCACTCTGTCCATGCAGTGTGCAGCTCTCTAAATAAACTTACTTTCACTTTACCATGCCTTGCTCTTGAATTCTTTCCTGGGTGAGGCAAGAACCTATTCTCCCCCAACATATTGATACTTGCTTTAGATGGTAGAAGTCGATATTTGGTAGGGAAAATACTTGATTTTCATCAGCTAATGGGATATTTCCAAGAACAAGAGAGGGCAAGCCAGAGTGTGTTGTTTGGGGCAGCAAATTGTCAACTGAAAAAAAAAAAAAAAACCTGCACAATGTAAGATCAGTGAATTTCAGTTTTATTCAGGACCTTATTGAAATCTGTAGCCTGGGAGACAGCCTCTCTGATAGCTCTGAGGAACTGCTCCAAAGAGCTAGGGTAAGAGCCAAGATACATATAATTTTTTTGGCTGGGGGATACATGTAGTCAAAAATAAAAAGACTACTAATAACAAAGAATAGATATCTCAAATTAATGATTTTATTGCTTCTCTATGTATGGGAAGATGCAAGAATCTGGTTCATCACTGAAGTTCTTCCTTAGATTTGCATCTTAATCTTTGAGGGGCCCATATCCAAAGCAGAGGATGCTTCATCCTGTTTCTTCCATTCTGAACGCCCTTCATGATGCTTATTGGTGGGTGACTTCAGTGGGTTGTGACTTAACCCTTTGTGTACGGGGGTGATGAGCAACACTCTTTGTTCTGTTTACAAAATTATACTCAGAGACTGAGATTGTCTTTGTTGATATTTTATTTAACAGATTCACTGCAGGAGTTATAATAATTTCACAATCCAGTAGCATGCAAGATAATGTGTCTTAATAAGCTAATAAAGAAAGAACATACTCCAAATGATAGATTAATCACACTTTTGTTCCAGGCAAGGAAAAGATGAAAGGGATAAAGTCTAAATGTAGTTGAGGTGTACCTTTCTAGTTGGTTCTTGGTAGAGTGGGCTTAGCCACCCACAAGCTGATATCCAGTTACGAATGCAAAGGCGAAAGCTCCCTGTTGGTAGAGCACGTTGCTGGGGAAGGAAGGCTCCGCTTTGGTGGACAAGATGGTCTTCATGCGATATGACTGCTGCATGATTTTCACCATTGCTGATGAAGGGCTGCCTTCCTGCAGCAGGAACTAATGCCCCAAGGTCTTTGGATAGTTATTTACATCGGGAAAGGGTTGCTCTGCCTGGATTACTTAGACAGTCCTCACAAACCTTGGGTATTTCCAGTCTAAGTGTCACCTCACCATAGTTGCTTCTTCATCGCTTCTTACTGAGAAGCCCTCAGCAGTGCCCCTCAGCAGCTGAGTGGCTGAGTGCTTTTTGGCAACCTCAGATGTCAATGAAGACATCCTGACACAACAATTTCATTTTTATATCAAAGCAAATTTACTTACAAAAACAACTTCGTTCTTATAGCAAAACAACTTCACTCTTAAAAACAACTTCATTTTTATCATAAACAACTGGATTTGAAATCATATCAAACTACTACACAACACAAAGCGAGAGAGCATATATAGGTACAGATAAATAAAAAGATATTTAGGTAAATAGATCTATCTGCAAATAGGTATAAACACATGTGATACTATAGCAATTTACAATAAGAAATATATATATTTATATATAGGCAAAGAAGTCCTAAAATCCTAGGAATTTCCTAAATGATGAGAGCAAGAAGTGTCTTTTATTATGTTAATGAGGCAATTTTTTTGGACCACACCTAAAATTAGGGGCAGGTTGTTGCCAAGAGAACCAACTACATGATTAAAGGGTTAGAGCTTTGAGCTCCATCTCTGGACCCTGTGAGAGGGGACCGAGCTGGAGGTTGAATTAATTGCCAAGGGCCAATGATTTAATCAGCAATGCCTATGTAATGAAGCCTCCATAAAAACCCCAAAGGAACACGGATCAGAGAACTTCCAGGTTTGTGAATGCGTTGAGATTCTAGGAGGGTGGTGCACCTGCAGAAGGCATGGAAGCTCTGAGTCATTCCCCATACTTTGCCCAATGCATTTCTTTCCATCAGGCTGTTATTCAGTTATATCCTTTTAAAATAAGCTCTTAATCTAGTAAGTAAAATATTTCTCTGAGTTTCGTGAGCCGCTCTAGCAAATTAATGGAACTCAGGGAGGAGATCGTTGGAACCTTGGATCTATAGCTGGTCAGTCAGAAGCGCAGGTGACAACTGGGGTTTGTATTGGCATCTGAAGTGAGGAGGGTAGGGCAAGGCAGTCTTGTAGGACCGTCATCAACCTATGGAATCTGATCCTTTCTCAGGGATGATACGTCAGAATTGAATTGAATTGTAGGACACCGAGCTATTGTCTCAGAATTAATTGCTTGTTGGTGTCAGAGAAATCCCCCCACATTATAATTGAATGAGCAGGACCCAAATAATGTATTGGAGAAATGTGAGAGAATGAAAAGTTACACTTTATAGTAGAAAACCAACAATTAAACATAGAAAGAATAAATTTGGTACTCATCATAATAAAAATTAATTCAGGTAAGAATCATCTCCAGATTCTAAAATTAGTGGGTAAAAGTCTACAGAGCAGTAAAGTATTGGCATTGTTTCAAAGAATCTCCTCCAAAAGAGAAAGAAAAGTACTAATTTCATAATGGAGAACTCTGGCAGATACCACTTTAACCAAGGGATCTAAGTAACATCAGCTGTCCTGTGCCTCCTGATATAATGCACTAAAAAGAATATACATCACTACTGTCATCTTCCTGGAAAAAGAAATGCGTAGCACCATCTAAGAATGAGGTAGCAACTGAAAACCCCAGAGAGAGATATTCTACAAAATAACTGGACTGTATTTTTCAAAAATATCAGTGTCATAAAGCAAGTCAGAAACAGTTTGAAATGTGTAAAATTCCCCACTGCAGAGAGTGTAATCTGACTCCTGAACCCTTGGAGTTGTGTTAGGAGTCTTCCATTTAGGCTCGCCATAAACTCTAAATGGTGTCTTTTGTCACCTCTCGTACCTGTAATAACATAGGGTCTCCTGGATTACATGGGCCAAGCAGAAGGACCACTTGCATTGCCTCCTGTTCTGATGCAGAGCCCTTTTTTGCCCTGGGCCCCCTCAAAACTGAGACCATTTCGTGTCACTCAGTATGTCAGCTGGAACAGCATTATCAGTTATGAATTTGTCCAGAACCCAAAAGGGCTTTTCAGGAATTGTGCTTTCTTCTTTGTGGAACAATGTTTGAGATGCAGTAATATGCCCTTTACTTTGGATAAGATGTGCTGACGTGTCCCAGACCACTGGACCCTGAAGATACTTACCAATTTGATGAGCCCCTCTCTTTGAAGAGTGTGTACTCTACCAGGACTTTCAGTGTTCTTTACACTTCTTACTGGTCTAGTTAGTGAGTTAGTTAGTTAGTTAGTTAGAATGTCCAGACAGCTCAGGTGTCTTCAAAGGATAGGAGACTTAGTATAGACCTGGAACCAGACTGTAAACATATATTGTTAATCTGTTCCCAGTAAATGCAAACTATTTATGATCCTCCCTTCTGATAGAAACAGGAAAGAAGGCAGTAGCCAAGTCATTGACTGCTTACCATGTACTTGTGGTTGTATTAATCTGTTCTAGCAGACCAGAGAGGTCTTCTGGAATAGTAGGGGCAATTGGGGATATTAAATGTTTGAGTTTGCGTTAGTCCACTCATGTAATTCAGAATGTGTTCAGATCTTGAAAGCACTAGACTGGGTAAATTAAATGGAGACATGATAGGGACCACCAATCCTGCATTCTTTAGGTGCTGCTACCTTTGGAGTGTAGCATTGATTTTTATTTACTGTTTTGGTTGACCATTGGGGTAATTTCTGAAGTTTTTACATGGCCTTCCCCACTATCATAACTCTTACCCTACAGGCCAAGGAACCAACGTGGGGCTCTGTCAGCTACCAACATTACCTATTCTAATTGCATATTTTGTACTGTCTACCCAATGGATTAACTGTGAGGTGGACCTGGGCCAGGGCTCCATTTATCACCTAGCCATTGTATGTCCTAACTCTTACAAGGGTCCATGTGATGCTTTGAATTTCTGGATTCCAACATCAACTTGGACCCTGTATTTAGTAGTCTTTGGGATGTTTGTGTATCTGTTTGGCTTAGGGAACTGCTACTTAAGTAAATGGCCATAGTTCTAATTGGGAAAGCACTGGAGGAATTACTATTGTCTACACTTGTCATTGTTTTGAAGGGTCCTTCTTCCTGGAGATGAGGACTCTGCTTCAATCCAAGAGTTATGATTCTTAAAACTGGCTCAGTTCGGGAAACTGAGCGAGGGATGGTGACATACTGGGCACTAAGTCTCATAATCTATCCTTTTGATGGTACCCATTGAACAGAACCCTTGTCAGTTGCCTGTCTGTTTGGTTCCTAGAGGTGCTGTATTCTGATAATCACCTTCATAACCTTCTAGGGGTGAAACTTCCCTGGCTCTGTCTCTTCTGCTCATAGCAGTAATGTCAGCCACATGACTTCTGATAGTTATACGCTGCTGCCTGTTTATTGTTTTAGGTTCTTACCACCTTCTTTGCTTTCATGATCTCAATGTTTATCATCTCCTACCATCAGCCTTTACGTACAGAACAAAACCACTGAAATTTTTAGTGGTGTAATGTTCCCTATCACCAGCATATTTCTTACCATTTAGTTTAAGATGTATCCTCTGATCCCTAATGTGAAGCATCTTCACCTGGTGGGTTTTCAGATACTATGTAGTATACCCATTCTAGTATGCAAACTTTTACAAGCACTTTAATACCTCCCCCCTACCACTGTCTACAGTGTTATGTGTGCTTTTTCTACCTCAATTATAAAAGCTATCGCTTTTCCCATGCTTCACTTGTTCATATAACTGTGGGTCCTTGTCAAGGTGTTAAATCCTGGATCCCAGAAGAGTGCTCACAAATCAATAAACTTGTCATTTTCTAACTTTATGTTCAGCCCATACTTGACCCAGTGCCCTGTGATTATAGCCCTCTATTGACTATTACAGCTCTTTCTTTTATATGTTGACTAGGTACTTCAGAACTTTTATAACAGTCCCTTCCCCCTTTATTAGACCTAGAATGTCTCTTAATGAATTATGTTGTAAATTAAATCTAGTTATGGATTAATATCCAGGAGAAAAGACAGGACAAATTCCTGGGGAGGGAGGTGCGTATTGCCCTATAGAGAGGAAACTTCTGTATCGTTTTCAAACCCTCTTCAAACAAGGGCGTGGGGCTAGCCATTAATAGGCAGGAGTGGTCCACTTCTGTAGGTTCAGAGAATTCAGGGAAAATTGGAGTTTCACAAATTTCTGGGTGTATTAATCCAGATGTCTGTAGGTTAAAAGTTTCTAATTTCTAATATTTTGTGTAGGATTTTGCATCTAGGTTCATGAGAGAGACTGACTCATGGTTTTATTGATTGTAATGCTGTTTTCAATTTTGACACCAAGGTTATACTGTACTAATAGAAGAATTTAAAAAGTATCCTACCTTTTATATATTATTGCTGTTATTTTTTCCTTAAATATTTGACGGAGTTTATGAGTAAAACCATTTGGGGCTAGACAATACTTTTGTGGGAGTGAGAGTGAGGTGATTTTAAATTACAAACTTAATTTCTTAAACAGATAAGGATTATTTGTGTTTCCTATTTCTTCTTGTATCATTTTTGGCAATTTGAGTTTATGATTTTTTTGTATTTAATTTAAAATGTCAAATATATTGCTAAAACGCTATTCATAATATCTCGTGTGGTTTTAATACCTTCAAGTTTGTATTGATGTCCTTTTAAAATTTCTGATATTGATCATTTTACCTCCTCTCTTTTTATCATGATGAAACATGCTTACTGTTTATTAGTTTATATCAGATATTCCAAAAAACTCTTTTTCCTTTTGTTCTCCATTATATGATTGTTTTCTATTTAATTAGAGTCTTTCTCTTTAGTAATTGTGAAATAATGCTTTCCTTATCTTCTAATGTCTATTAAACAATATATTCTTTGAGATAGAGTCCTCCCCAGTTTGTAATGTATTTCAAGCAATGATAATACATGCATTAATTCAGTGTTCACGTGTCTTTCACCTTTTCTAAGTAGCTGTATGTACACATGAACAGTGGCAGAGCAGTGAGCATCTCTCATAACGTCAGAAAATCCTCAGTTTGGGCTCTAGATGGATTTCTTAGTGGTTGTATTAACATGGACAAAGTAACATATTTCATCCTTAATTTTCTTGTCTATGAAATGGGGATACAGCATATTCCTATTGAGATTATTGGGAGAATTAAGTGCAAGAATGTATCTAAAACTCAGCCCTTTCTAGGTTAATTAAAAATGTTGGTCTCACTCCATTTGTTTTGTTTTGTTTTTTAAATGCAGAAATTAATAGCCCCTACAAGGTAATATGTAAATCAGTAGTTAAATGAGACTAGAATTCAGACTTCCTAACTCACCATTGAGTTAAAATTTTCCCACTGAAAAATCTTTTATGAAAGAAGAAAAAAGCCATTTTCAGTGTTGGCTCTGAAGTTATCACATAGAGGCTAGTTTTCACCTTTGAGTATTTCTTACAAAGCTAATATACTTTTTCCTATTTACACATCATTATTTTCCTTTTTTTTTTTACATTACAATGCAATCCTCAATTTCAGCTACAAAATTACCTGGTTGTGTTTCTCCATACCATTAAGCAAAACACAGCTGCCCTGCAAAAAATTAAAGAACAAACTCTAATTTATAAATGTCACCCAATTCATGTTGCAGTCCTCTTTGGCATAATTATGTTTGCAATTTTCCACATCAGTATTCCCCTTTCTTGGCTGCAAGGCGTTGTTTTAGGAAGGAAGTGTTTTGATCCTGAAATACATTAGGGGGACAGGGAAAGAGTACTATCAGTGCTTTGCTGCCTGGATTCTGCATTTTGTGTTCAGGATTCTAGAAACATTTGATTGAATTTTAAATTTTAACATAATACTAAAAATTTTTTAATGGTAATAAAAGTGAAATCTATTAATTCAAATGTATAAAAATTATAATGATTCAATACTATCAGATCTTGTGCTGACACAGTAACTGATTTTGGGTTCAGACCTTAGACACTCTTCTTTTTTGTAACCCTGTATCAATTGTAGTTTATAAATTGGCAGTTCTTCTTAATAAGAAGAAGGGGAGGGAGGGAGGCTGGAAAAAAACCCACGATAGCTTGCTTACATACAGTGGAGTACGGGATAGTCCATTATCAAAAATAGAAAAGCTCTAACTAGAGGAAGTGGAAATGAATGCTGAGCATGAATAACAGAAAACAGTGACTTGGGGCCATCAGTACAGCCTCACAGACCATCATTTTGGTTGTCCTTGATCCAGGACACTGAGAACTATTGGAAAAAGTAATACATTTTGAGTTGTAGGTAAAGGGACATATGCATCCCCAGTAAGTGCCCTTGTTAGGGGACACAGTGCTGGACTTGTGGTGCAGACCCAATAGGAGAGGAATTTGGAGCATCACAGAAGGTTCATGCCAGAGAACTGAAGAAAAACCTTCACAGATCTACCTTCATTCTGTCAGGAAAAATGTTTCATTAGTCATTAATGCAACTAAATGAGACCTAGCTATAAAGTCATTTAGTTTCTGATGCAACTTTTTAAAGTTATCTATTTAAATCAACAATAGAGAAGATTATGATGTTCTACTCTTTAAGGAAGTATCTGAGCATCAGAGAAGTACCTCGCATCACCTATTAGAGATAATAGGGCACTACAAGGAAGCACCTAAAAATCAGAATCTAACAGCCATGATGAAGTTAGGGACAGCCTTTGTCACGGGTGAGTTTATGACCACTTCTCAAAATCTTTTGCTTTGTATTCTCTTCTTCATTACATGTCCATTGCCTCTGGGAAGATTATGAATATCAGAATTTGATCTAGAATCCTCTTTTTGAAGAATTCTTGATATGTCAGTGATTGTACTTAGCCACAAAAAAAGATACAGTTTCATAAGATTTTACAGTCGTTCTCAAAATAATTTAATCCAGCCCCTTCAAACAAGCAGATAGGACCCTAATGTTACCAAACACAAGTTCATGTGCCTGACGCACAGTGAAGCCAAACAAACCGAAACGTCGGAGTCTGGAGCAGAGAAAGGTTTATTGCAGGGCCAAGCAAGGAGAACAGATGGCTTGTGCCCCAAAACCCCAAACTCCCTGAAGGGTTTCAGCACAGCATTTTTAAAGGCCAGGTGAGGGAGGGAAGCCCTAGGGTATGTGAACAGCTGTGCACAGTTCTGATTGGTCTATGGTGAGGATACAGGGCGGGGTCACAGGGGTTAACATTGTCAATCCTTAGGTGCCAGTAGGTCTGGGGGCTCATCAAGTTGTTAATTTCTTCCATTCGGTGGTGGTTTTAGCATCTGTAAAACAACACAGGAAATGTGCATCAGATATTATGATCTAGGTGCTTTAGAGAGGAGGTAGAACAGAGGATATGGGGGACGGGTCTGTCCTGGGAAGGCCCCACAGGGCCCTGCTCACTTACACTGAGAGATTAAATAACTTGACCAAGATAAATGAAACAGACGAAATTGGAGTTAGAAGAAGGAGAATCCACTTCTTGTCTCACACTTTAATGTCTCTGGTGCATTAGTTTCCTACCTAAACTGTTTAAACGTTTCAAATCCTTTTTCGCACACAATACACACACACACACACACACACGCACGCACACACACGGAACTAAGGGCCTAGGGAAACAAATACATGTCTATATAATTACAATCTGCTTAAAATAATACAGTTGTAGTTATTCCCATGTGTGTGTGTGACCATGAGCAAATTAAGTTTATGTGCATAGAAAGCTGTAAAAGCAGGCAATGTTAGGAGGTAGCATTAAATTATGAGAGCTACTCATCTGCAAAAACATATGCTTAGTGTTAAGGACTGACAGATCAAAGAGAATGTATACACATACTGTATTTTACTTTCATAAAAAATTCTGATGAAATTTGGTGATTACATCATGGCCAATGTGGAAAAGATGCTGGCAGGAAGAAGTGTACACATCTCAGTAAGCCGAAAACTGTCTGAACAGCCAAATCCCTAAATTAATAGACTTATTTCAAGGTGGAAGGTTGGGAAATGTTCACTTTGGTGCATTCACCAGGGTTGCCTCTCTTTGAAATCATTTTTGAATGACATATTGCATCATAGTTTGAGGAGCAACCACAGGGGAGTTATTTGTCAGTAGCTATCAGTGTGAGATTTTAGTCTGAGTCTGAGAGTTTACCCTCCTTGCAAGTTAACAAGTTAGTCTGTCACATTTTGATGGGTGCTGGCAGGAGATACAGAACTCCAAGGGCAGAGACAGAGGTCTTTCTTACAGCGCAGCAGGCAGTATGAGCTTCGTGTTTGCATCTGTTCCCCTTGTCCCTCAAGTCCTACAGATCTGTTGTGGAGCAGTCCTGATGGAGACTGTGCACATGGTGGGTTCGTGTCACAGCTGAGGAACCCTGAGTGTAAGAAACCAGCATCCTTTACACGAGACTGCTGGCAAACCTATCTACCTTACCCCAAGGGGGACTTTGTCTTCATGGTCCTGGAGAGCCAGCACATCTGTCTTCTGACCAAGGAGTGAGACACTCCTTCTGTCCTCCTATTGCAGGAAAATGGGGTGTGAGAGGATAGTCAGGTCCCAGGTCTCAGGCGAGTCCCTGGGATGTGCCCTGCCAAGTAAAGGTCCTTGGCTTTGTGCAGGAAAGAATACAAGAGGGACCCATAGCCAAGTGAAAGCGAGTTTATTTAGAGGGATAAACAGTCCACAGACAGAATGTGGGCCATCTCAAAAGGTGAGAGGCCCCAGGGTATGGGGGTGGTTAGTTTTTATGGGCCGCATAATTTCATATGCCCACAGGTGGGAGGAGAATTCCAACTGTTTGGGGGAAAGGGCAGGGATTTCCAGAAATTGGGCTCTTCCCCACTTTTTGGCCTTTTATTGTCAGCCTGGGGTCTGTCACGGTGCTGTCGGTGGGTGTGTCATTTACCATGCTCGAGTATTACAATGAGCCTATGATGAGGTTCAAGGTCTACTGGAAGTTGAATCTTCTGCCATATTGGACCTAGTTGCTTTGTCATTCTTTTAATGGTTGTGCCCTGCTCCCTTCCCTCCTGTCTCACTCCAAGGCTGTTTGCTTATCCAAACATCCTTGAAAAGAGAGTCCAGAGCAAAGCTGTCAGTGCCTCTACTTAAAAGACTTGCAGGAACGTGAGGGAACCATTGTGAAGGAAAAGCTGGGCTGGTCTAACAAGATAACTCACAGGTCTAGGAATGTGAAGGAGAGGCTGGGCTGGGCTAACAAGATAACTCACAAGTCTAGGTATTGGAATACTGATCTGAGTTCTGCTGGACTAACTTGTAAATCTAAGTTTATCAGTGTTGGTTTGCTGTTCATGTTTTTTGCTAGCCAGCTGGATTTTCAAAGATACATATCTGGCTTTGGAATGTTTGTTTGCTGCCTCCCCGCCTCCACTTTTGTGATGATGATGCTGCTAAAGCTGTTCCATGCCTATTGGCCGAATACCCCAAGCTTGTACTTTACCCTATAAAACCTGATGCGCATGTCTTGGAGGTGCTCAGAGTTTCGGAGCAGAAGCCCCTCTGAGCCCGCGGGTGTAATACATCTGAGTACTCCAACCCTCCGAGTGGTGCTTGTTTCTTGGCTGGCCTGTCATTTCCGTAACACCATGGAAAACTGTTTTCCAACAGGTGGCTGTGCCATCAGTCACTCACGAATGTGCCCAGATTGCTCCCAACAAACCTTCCCTCGAAGTGGACACCTTTTCAACTTTGCTGGGCCAGAGGATGGGCTGTGACCGTTGGCACTTGCCTTCAGGAGCTCCCGCCTAGAGATGACAAATCTTAAATCCTGCATGCTTGCTCACTGACCCTCCCAACACTCCCAAGGCCCGTGGCCCTCACTTCTACAGATTCCTCCTTCTGTGCTGGTGGGAACAAGTGAAGAGGAAAAGAGGAAGGATGCTGTGACAGAATCATTTTATTGCCCAGTGGCTTTATGGACCTCCTCTCAGGACTTTTTCTGGCTTCCACCGTGAAGCAGGGGTGTGCCACCTGGAGTCACACAGCGGTCACCTTCTGGAGGAGGGAGGGAGATTAACCCACTTCTCTGTGTGAGGGGTCGGGGGTGATGGAGTCTGAGACCATGAGGTCAAATAGCCATCACATTAGACACTGTCACTTTTTACTGGATTGAATTTAAGGTTTCCCCACTTAGAGCTTTTTACTGGTTCATCATCTGTGCGAAGAGGTAGTAGAGGCAGCAATGTAATGAACATGGAGCCACCCCAAAATAGCTAGGGAACCAGCCTCAGCACCATCAACAACGGCCAGATTCGGAGCTGGAGGAAATTCACAGTTGGAAATAAGTACACCATCCTTAAATAGTAGTTTATCAAGAAGTAGCCTGCCTATTATCTGATTTCTGGTTCAAGGGTTAGAACTCCTAACTATTTCCCCTCCATCTAAGGTGCAATTAGCATGCTTAAAGCTAGTCAGTTTCCTACTTAATTGTAGAGAATTCACATGCTAATGAGGCCACTTGGTCCCTGATGATATTTTTAGTTCCTAAAAACTCTGTGCTTATCATTATAAAGTATTAACAAACAAGAAAAAACTTTTTTTTTTTATTGTTATCTTTTAACAGATTATAGCATCAGACCAGGCTTAGGTGAGAGTTCCCTGCCTTCCCTCCTTTGTCACTGTCTTCAAGGGTGCGCTGAAAATTTTCCTTGTAGTGTAAAGGACAGACAGGGATATTGAAACTCTGTAAAAGAGATACTTCTGCACCAAGTGATGCCAGTCATTTATTTAAATTAGCTCTGACATTTGAGTCCCAAGCTATGTCTGATTTGACTCATTTCTGGAAGATTTTATTTTAAATGGCAAGTGAGACCTTTCAGGATTTTTGTCCTTTTTCGATACTGTGATTCATAAGAAATATGTATGTGGTCTTTGTCCACAGTTCCTGGCTCACAGATCCTAAAACCCTTGGAATTTCCTAAGTGATAAGAGCAATGGCAGCATCTTTGGTTATATTTGCTCTCTGGTCCTCAGTTCCTGAAATCCCTTCAGAGCCCTGAAGGTGAAATGAGTGTCTTGTTATTCATAACAAGCTTCTTTCCACCACAACTGGATTTATGTTAATGAGGTGACTTTTGGTAGGCTCCTAAGGATGGGGCCTGGTTGCCAGGGAAACCAACTATGAATAAAAGGTTGGAACTTGTAGTCCCACCTCTTGATTTCCTTGCGGGGCTGGAGGTTGAACCAATCACCAGCAGCCAATGATTTAATCAATTATGCCTATGTAATGAGGCCTCTGTAAACACCCAAAAGGACTGCATTAGGAGAGCTTCTGGGTTGGAGAGCATGTGGAGATTTGGGGAGAGTGGCATGCCTGGAGACCACATGGAAGCTTCTTGCTGCATCCTATATACTTTTCTCTCTTCATCTCTTCCATCTGGCTGTTCCTGAGTTATAACTCTTGTGTAATAAACCGACAATCTAGTAAGTTTAATGTTTCTTTGAGTTCTGTTTGCCACTGTAGCAAATTAATTGACCCCAAGGAAGGGGTTGTAGGAAGCTTGGATCTATAACCAGTCAGTCAGAAGCACTGGTGATGACCTGGGCTTGTTGTTGGAGTTTGAGGTAGGGGCAGGGGGAGCAATCTTGTAGGGCTGACTCCTGAACCTATGAAATGTGGTGCTGTCTTAAGGTGGGTAGTGTCAGCATTCAGTTGAATTGTAGGACACCCTGCCAGTGTCTGGGGAACTGCTTATTGGTGTGAGGAAACCCCCACAGCCCCCTGCACTGGAACTGGTGACCAGAACACTGTTACCTTTATAGCTGCATGCTTTGACTTCATATTTGTATATATATTCTTCAGAATGAGACTAACCTATTTGTGAAAGATGAATGTTCTTTCTAATCTATTAATCTTGCTTATAAATCTGTTTTACATGTAAGGATGGAATATATATCACAGTTACCAGAGACTAGAGCTAAGCTTTCATTCAAGTTCAAGTTATAAACTCTGAATTGATGTGAATTCCTTGAAGCCTGTGTCCCAACTCACTTGAAATTATTCATCTTTGCAAATAAGCCTTCACCTTTCTTTGTGCTTCATATTACCAATGTAATATTTTGTTGGATAAAACAGAAATGGAGAAAATTGGGTAGAATGATGTCAGGTTTTTGTCAAGTGGTAACATTCAGGAATACATGATTGGACTAAAGCAGGTTTCCTGTGTGGTTCTGAGCAACTCCTTTGTCTGTTAATTGCCCCTACCTACTAGCATAAACCTTATCAAATTGAATTTGAAGAATGGGTCTGGGATTTCCCGGTGTTTTGTTTCCAACCTTACATCTTAATACATGGTGCTCTTGAATTTACTGATGACTCTTTTTGCATGAGAAAGGTAGGGAAATCTCTACCCAAGGGCACAGAGTCCTTTAGGGTATGGATTAATGAGCTTATCAGATTCTATGTAAGAAATTCTGCTTCAAGGCTACTTAAAATTTATTGAAATGTCAACCTATTTTCCACAAGGCTTAATCATGAGTTAAATGCAAATTAAATTCAAATTCCAAAGGCAATGACAAAGAACCTATTTAGAAATCTTGTGTGTGAGAAACAAGTTTTGAGGTTTTGTTTGTTTCTTCTGTTTTATTTTTTGTTTAGATGTATGATAACTTAAATAGCTGAGTGAATTTCACCTAGGGTAGAGATTGTTTACTTTGCTCAGCTGAAATCATTGCTAATGACTGACATTGGCTGTATTTTCTGTGCCAATAGACAAGTGATGGGGTTCAAGGCAGGCCACCCCAAGATGTGCCACTCTGGCATGCAAACTAATTTGAGCTGGAAACAAGCAAGGCCCAAGAGACTTAGGAAGAGCCTAAAACTTCCCCCTTACTGCCTCAAAGAATTTAAGATGGGAGGCCTATCCCAGGAAGAAGCTATCACCATTGATAATTGTAATGAAGGGTGAATTAGGTGTGGTCGACAGGGAGAAACCTAGCAAGGCCCATTTGATCAGTGTCCTCTCTGCATCTCATTGTCTTTGGATGTCCAGCAAACATTTCCTTTTCAAGCATCAACTCTTTTTATCTTCCTGTGAATTAGCTAACTTCCTTCCGAAGTCTCTGACCCCTACTTCCTTCTCCTTAGTCCAGAACAGTATATATACCTCACCTTACCTTGTTGTCTTTGGAATTCTTCTTGCTTATGTGGATTCCCCATGTGTGCATGTAATAAATTTGATTTTCTCCTCATAAACTGCTTTATGGCATTTTAATTGCCAGCCAAAAGAACTAAGAGGGGAAAGGGGAAAATTCTCCCCCACACAAGTTTACAATTCACACTACCTCTTCTGTATTATACCTTTTCCAAATATTCATCTGGTAACATTTCAGTTAAAAGGGAAGATGGATTGCTATTTATTCTCATAAATGTTTACTAAATTATTTACATATGTCCGTGTGTGTGTGTGTGTGTGTGTGTGTGTGTGTGTGTGTGTAGGCATTTGTTAATGTCTGAGGGGTTGGTGACTTGCCCAGGATCACATAGTCTCTCCATGTAAGAACCTGGATTCTCTCATGGGACTGACTACCTCTAAATCCTGTTCTCCTTCTGCTCTGTCCCCATCTGTCAAACTTTCCTATCTTCCATTCTGAGCTGCTTCTTCCCTCACTGTGTTTAACCATGCTTTCTGCTCAGAAAAGCCATGAGAGAGGTTTTCATAAAAGATACCTTCAAGATAACATTGCTTTTGTGTTTCCTTCCTCTAAAATTGCTGGAAATATTTCAGTCTTTTATCCTGTATCTTTTCCCCAAATCTATCTCACAGGTATAATCTCAAACCTCATTTTTCCCTATTGATAAAAAGGAAAGGAGATGGTTATTGGCCTTTTTTAAGTATCAAAAAATTCAAAATAAATGTATTTGCTTCAGTGTACTTTAATACTAAAATGTTTCAGCAGTGATGCCATAACTGTTACCAAACTCAGCTGCTGGTCACTCAGAAACCAATGATTGAGAGGCAGAAGTTGATATAAAGGAAAGTTGCTTTAATCAGAAAGCCAGCAATGTGAGAAGAAGGTGGACACATGTCTCGAGACCAACTCCAAAGATTCTGCTTAGCTGTGACAATTCTTAAGGGGAAAGAGGGAAGCAAACTCAGTTCATCGTTAAGGAAGGAGGTCAGATTCTTGTTCATTTTTCCATCACTTGCAGACCTGCTGACTTCTGATCTTCCTTTGGATGCTGTTTTGCCCGCGTGGTCTGCTTGCAGTTGGATGCTATCCTGCCCGCAGGGTCCACCTGCAAATTTGCTAAGGGGGAAGCTAGGGGATAGAGTCAGTCATTCTTTAACTACTTCATTCTTCATTCTTACTCCTTTTAGTATAGGAAAGGAATCAACAGGTTAGGCAAGACATTGTATACATTCAGTAGAGCAGAAGTCAAGAGTTAAGTTAAATGTTACCTAGTGATCTCATTATTATACTTAAGGTTCAAGGGGAACAGAAATAGGCAAGCAGGAAAGAAGCAAAAGAGCTGCTTACAAATCCCCTACTTGAGAGATATCACTCCATTTCTACGGGATTAGGGGTGAAGATCCATCTTGTGTAACTTCTTCTTGCTGACATAAGGCACCATGTTCTTAGAGTGAAAGATGTCAACATGAGTCTGTAGTATCTCTTTGCTGACAATTTCAGTCGCCCACTTACATATATGGGCAGAGCAAGCTACAGTTCTTTTGATGCCCATAAAGATGTAGGTTATTATGAGCAATAACGTTAATCTCATTCTCTTGAGGCCAGTTCTTGGAATTGTTCTGGCCATAGATTCAGTACTGCTCAAGGCGGAGCAAGTGATGTCATGGCTGCAGTCTGGTCATCATGCAGTTAGCTTTTTCCTTCTGGTGGCAGTTACAGTATCTGTAAAAGAACTCAGGAGTGTGCATCAAATGCTGAAACAGTCTGTGATTCTATTGTCTTAATAATTAACTGCTTGAGCCTGTTCTTTTGTGACTCCGGGAGGCCTGGGAGATTTCAGATTTTCTATAAACAAGAAGCAGGGGACATGGAAGGGACTTCGTACTTGAGGGTAGGCGGCGCTGCAGGATTCTACTTGATTCCATAACCAGCTTGATGTCAGCAGCCCCCCAAATTAAAAGGCATTATGTCTTTCAAGTGCAGCTCTGATCATTCTTCAGCCCACCTTACTCTACTCTGTCCTTGTCTGTCGAGTTGAGGGAGCAGAGGAGACATCAGGGAGAATCAAAAAGTATTCTGCAAATGACCTGATACTTGGTGCTTCATTTACTGAAGGGTGAAAAATTGATTGCAGGGTTGGACGAAGATTGCAAGATGTGGTCTAAATTAGATCCAAACCCCTTCGAACCCCTCAGAACACTATTAACCAGGCTAGTGCTGAGTAAGTATTTATTGAGCACTACTGGGGTGAGGCTCCAGGTGAATACTGGGTTGATAAGATTAGTCGCCACCCTTGAAGATCTAATGAAGAAGCTCGTGATGAAAGCTTGATCCTTCATCCCCAGGGCTTGCATAAATTGTGATTTAAATACGTAACCAGCAGGAAAAGAATCCAGAGAGGCAAAAGGGGGCAAATCTATGTTAGAAAAAAACCAAGTCATTAAAATGAGGGAAAGAGAAGAGTGATTACTATATCCCTCCTTGATAGTTTCCCTGAGCATTGAATATTTCAAAATGTCCCCGATTTGTACTTTGGTTCTAAAGCTCTGTGTCTCTGAGAGTTTGCTGCTAACCCAAGAATCTCCTGTGGCCCCGCCCAGACCCATGAAATCAGAATGTCTGTGAAATGAGTCTGGGAAGCTGCAGTATGAACAGGAGCCTCTGGGTGATTTTATCAGGAAGCTTAGGAAACATTGCTGTAGCTGGTACCTGACAGTCCACCATTCGAGTTTATCTCTTTGATTTGAGCAGCAGATCTCAAACTTTAGCTTGAACAAAAGAACCTGAGTCTCCGCTATTTGAATATAATCCCTTTAGTTTGACAGATCCCCGGAGAGGTTGGGGGACATTCATGCTAAGAAGGTTAAAGTTACTGTATCCCCACCCTCTCGAGTTGGATTGAGTGGGCTGTGGTGGCACCCACTGATCGTTGTTTGGACAAGCATGTTAAGAGATTCTGATGAAGGTTTTTCTGGAAGGCGCTTTGAGAAATATTGATTTAACTGGGATTTATTCCTCCTGAGAATAAACACATTCCATTCTTGTATTTTGGTGTAAAAGAAGGATTCGAGAATTGGATTTAATTCCAGGTTATAAACCCAGTAGACTGTAAACTCTTGTGAGGACAGGAATTTTTTTTTTCTGTCTTGTTCAGCAAGGTACACCTAGTACCTGGGAAAGTGGCTTTTACATAGAGGATGCACGTAAACTCTTTGAATGAACTCAAGGTATAAAGACATCATGTCTCTTACTCTTGCATTCCCCCCACAGCTTGTAACACATGTCATAACCAGAAAAAACTCACAAGTGAATTTACAAACAGCAGAGGCATGGTGACAGGAGTAGCAGGGATAACTCTGAAACATTGGTGCCTCAGAAGGGAGAAGAAAGTGTTGATATAAAGAGAGGCCAGGATGGACAGAGATCCTCAGCAATAGCAATTCTGATCTCACAGTCTATCTAGGGCGATCCTAGTCTTGATCACTGTATTCCTTTCTTACGGCTGCTGTAACAAGGTCTCAAAAACAATGTGGTTTAAACAACAGAAATTTATTGTCTCACAATTCTGGAAGATAGAAGTCCAAGATCACGGTGTTGGCAGGGTTCCTTCTCTTAGCTTCTGGCGGTTTGCTGGCAAGCTTTGGCATTCCTTAGCTGGTATATTCATCACCCTGATCTCTGCCTTCATGTTCACACGATGTCCTTCCTTCCTCTGTGTCTGTCTGTGTTCAACTATCTTTCTTTTTTTATAAGGACACACTCATATTGGATTAGGGCCCACTTTGATGACCTTATCTTAATTTGAACAACTGCAAAGACTCTATTTCCAAATAAGGGCACATTCACAGGTGTCCATGACGGATTGTCCTTGGAGGCTTTGGGTTGCCCCCTTTGACAAGAGATGAGAGTATTGGAGCTTCAGCATGGGAATCCCAGAGGGCGAGGTGAGATGCTGATGAGGAAATACACCTGAAGCAAGATTGTAGCTTTCTCCTCCCCTTCCTCCCTTATTTTCCGCTTTCCCTGTGCATATTAGGACATATAATCTCACTTGGTTTGTCAGCAGGTGGGTGGGGCCATGGCATCTAATGAGTTGAGTTTACTACCCTACCTCCGTTCTCTTCAGCTTTGTATGGAATCCTGTGTCCCTTTATTTAGTGCCTGAGTGTTCACTCGCTTCTACGTTCGGGAAAGAAAAACCTTGAGTGTTAGTGACCTCAGCTGCTGAGAAAAAAAAAAAAAGCCAGGCTGTGCTGTGCAGTTCTTCTACTTTCTCCAAGGGCTGCTGCCAGCAAGAAATGCTTCCAAGGAGTTAGAATTGTCCTTTGCAGAGACACCACCTGTTTCTGCCCTAGCTCCAGCATTAGAGAGTTGTTAATAGGGACACTACAGTGGCTCCTCGCAGCTGTTTCTGGATCTGGACCTGTGTGCATTGAAAGCTGCCTGTTTCTAGGAGTTGAGGGTATAGAGATTCTAAGAACAAGATTCGGGGTCTAACAAATGGAACGTATATCAGTGTGTTTGGTAATCACAGGAGATTCTCTCCCTCTTCCCCAGTTATTAAGTGCCATGTGAGGGATGATGGAAACAAAATGGAATGGGATGTATTCATTGAATCATGTTCATGTCACTCTGTTCTGACACTTCCTGACTTTACTGATGCTAAGGAAGATTGCACAGGTGTTGTTCTTACAGATTTTCCCTGACAGGGATTAGGGCTCTATGGAAGAGCCCTTGGAATATGTCAGAGAGAGTTTCTCTTTTTTTCTACAAAGATCTGCACTGTGTGTAAAGCTCTCCTGGGCATAAAAAACCTCCTGTCAAAGCTTAGTACAGTGTCTCTTTCACATTTATGAAAGAAGAAATTTGGGAAACTAGATTTTTGGGTGACACGGGGAACACAGGTAGCTCTAATTTTCACAAAAGAAGGCTTGATCCTTTGTCATTTTATTCTTTTTAAAAAATTTTTTATTGAAGTGTAGTTGGTTTACAATGTTGTGTCATTTTATTCTTACTAGCTGACTTGGAGCAACCACTTACTTTAGAACAATTATAGTTATCCATCAGTATCTGCAGGGGACTGGTTCCAGAACCCCTGCAGATAACTGTAATCCACAGATGAGATGCTCAAGCCCCTTGGATAGAACAGTGTAGTATAGTCAGCCCTCTGTCTCCCACGGTTTCTGCATCCATGGATCGGAGGGCCAGCTCTATACCATTTGTAGGGCACTTGATAGTTTACCAGACATCTAAACATGTGTTTTGTGTTTTGAGCCCCACAGTGAAGTTACGTGACTGGATTTATTTTCTGCTTGTTATAACAAAGAAGAGAGGCTCAGAGATTTCAAAGAAATTTTTCAAGACTACTGCCAGTGAGGAGCTGAGCAGACACCAAATATTGATCTAATATTTTAACCCCAGTCTAATGCTCTTTTCCCAATAGCAGCTTGAGACCACTACAGTGAAGAGGATATAAAATCCCAGATTTTGACTAGAGAGTTTAGATAGAAAATGCTGGAGTCTTGCTCATACTGGCATTTGGATGCCTAGACAAATTAGGCAATCAGTCGGATTAATTTAAAGCAGTGGTTCTCAAGGTGTGGTCCCTGGATTAGCAGCATCAGCATCTCCTGGGAGCTTGTTAGAAATGTGGACTCTCTGCCCCACCCCTGACCTACTTACTGAATCAGAAACTCTAGGGGCGGGGCCCAGGAAGCTGCATTGTAAACCAGGTGATTCTAATGCATACTGTTGTTGGAGACATCCTGACTTTAAGGAGACAATCTCACAAAGTCCCTCCCCTTATCCCAGAATGTGGCTATTAGTGTGAAAGTTTTTCTGATATATAATAAGTACTTTCTTGTCATTTAGTACATCAGGAAGGTTTTCTCTGAAACAGTGTGAAATAGGCACAAATTCACTGAGAGTATGGATAGGTGAAGATGTTGCTGGAGAATAGGTTCTTGCCTCACACAGGGAAGAATTCAAGTGCAAGGCATAGTAAAGTGCAAGTAAGTTTATTCAGGGAGATACACACTCCATAAAAAGAGTGCAGCTCGTATCAAAACGCAAGAGAGAGAGTAACTACGAGGTGCAGAGTTGTTAACTTTTATGGGGTCGATAATTTCATATGCTAACGAGTAGAAGGATTATTCCACCTACTTTGGGAAAGGGGCTGGGATTTCCAGGAATCCGGCCCCTGCCCACTTTTTGACTTTTTATGGTCAGCCTTGGAACTGTCATGGCGCCTGTGGGTGCACCATGAGGCTCAAGGTCTACTGGAAGTCAAATCTTCTGCCACCTTGGTTGTAACCAGTTTGTCCTCTCCTTAATTGCTGTGTCATTCCTTCAGTGGTTGTGCCCTGCCCCCTCCCCTCCTGTCTCAAAGAGGATGAAGGAAAAAATTATGGGTTGAGAGCGTAAATTATTCTGGGAGGCTGTTGGGAGACTCCAATCTTGAAACTTCAGAGTTGAGAAGAGAAAACAATGAAAGGAAATATATAAAGGATGGAATTCTAAATTTACACTTCCCATTTGTGTTCAAGATTAATTCTATAACAGTCAGTTGCTTTTCCTGATGTGTTATTGTCTTTTAAATTTGGTAATTCCAGCCCATTGGGTCAACCAATCCACTGAATCAATCTTCTAATCTAAAAAGCAAAACTAGTGAGATACTCTCATAGGAGAAATAATTTTTGTTAAGGAATTGACTTGTCCTTTAAGTCTGGATAGGACCTGGGTAAAGTGAAACAAGAAGTACCTATCAGTTGGAGGTTACTGTATATGTCCAGGCCAGCTCCTAAGCGGTCTTCAAATGTAGCACTCAGGGAGAGCCTGTGGCTTTGGGGCAACTAATCTTGGAGTACAAAGCAATAACCAAGAGTTGATTATGCCCCTTAAAACCCAGCTTGCACAGAGTGAACCCTCTTCATGAATGTTTTCCAGTCCTCAGCTTGTTTCATGAGTATTTGCCAGGCAACTTCATGGAAACAACCAAAAGCTTTATTAAGTAGACATTACCTGGATCATCTTTTCTGCACATTAAAAAATAAAATAAAATTAGAGAAATGCGATGTTTCTACATAGCCGTGAAAAAGCTTCTGCTATTTACTTTGGTCCACATTTAGGCCAGGGTTGGAGTCTAGCAGGCAGGGTAATTTTTAATACTTAAGAAAGTAGCCCCGATTCTGAATCTTAGACATGAGAATGGCATACTGCTTACTGGAATTTTGGTGTCTCTAATGCTGAATGGGCATCGTTTACATAAGTAAATTATGTCAGGTAATATAGACTTTTTCATCTTGTATGTCTGCAAGAAAACTAAACCTGTGTGCTCAGTTCCTACCCTAACTGGATGTACTTCAATGCGATTCTGACACCAGCTACCTGAATTTAGCATTAGCCTCCACAGATTTAAGGGCTCAGTCCTCCACAAGATTGTTCTCAGTTCAAACACCTGAGTTATTCTCAGGGGCCACTCCATTTCTGAGCAACAAGCTATAAATTTGAGGATTCATATGGCCCACTCAGGTTCAGTAATTCACCAGAACAGCTCACAGAGCTCACTGAAAGCTCTATATTAATGGTCATAGTTTTATTATAAAGGAGATATATATATATATATATATATATATATATATATATATATAGAGAGAGAGAGAGAGAGAGAGAGAGAGAGAGAGACAGAGAGACAGAGAGCGAGAGAGAGAGGACATGGTTTGGAAGGAACTAGAATGGAGAATTTCCATACCCTCTCTCTATAGAATCAGGGCACATCACTCCCAACCACCTACCCTGCACATCAGTGGGTTCACCAGCCAAGACGCCCCTCTTAGTTTAATCTCCAGAGTTTTGATTAGTGTTTCATTACCTAGGCATCATTGATTTCATTAGCCACATGATTGAACTCAATCTGCAGGCCACTACCTTCCCTGGAGGTCGGGCTGGCTCAGAGTTCCAATAATCTAATCACCTGGTGGTTGATCTTTCTGATGACCAGCCCCCATCCTGAAAGGGGCCCACCATAAGTCAACTTATTAGGATAATAAAGACAGTTCTATCACTCAGGATATTTCAAGGGTTTTGGACGTTCTATGCTAGCAACAGTTGTTTGGGGATGGGCTGGGGGGAGTGATGTAGAGGCTAAATACCGGATGTGTCCTTTATTATACTACTCCTTGCTTTATAAAGTTATTAATGTTTCAAAGATGTAGACAAAAATTAGAATACTTTTACTTCAGTTAAATACCCTTAGTTTCAGAAGTAGGCTTCATTTCTCTCTAGCATAGAAGGTCCTAACTCATGACGTCATCATTTGGCAAACCTCCTTTTTATGTCACTTACTGATGGCAAATAAAAAGATAAAAATTATCAATGGGCTCTCTGTCTTTCCCCTTCTCTGTGCTCTCCATCTCTTGTTTGTTTTTTAGGTCTTCTAACTATTTCATAGGAATGTAGACTCCTAGATTATTCTTCCTCCTTTCCCTGATTTCAGATTTAGCTAACACATTTTGAGATATGAGAAGTAAGAAAAATAACCATATTAGACCAATAGAATAATGGAAAGTGGTATTTTGTTACCAAACATAAATTGGTTTTAGACTTAAATGCGAATGATTCCCCATTCAAGTCTACAAAATTCATTTATTCAACAACCTGCTATACTATCGAGGCACGGAGAATGAAATAGTGATAGAAACAGACAAAGGCCTTTATTTCGTGGAGTTTAGATTCTAGCAGAAAGAGGCAGAAAAGAAACAGGTAAGCAAAGGAATTGGCAAGCTGATTCCAGAGAATGGTGCATTCTAAAAAATGAAATAAAATAAATAGGATAATGTGAAAAACAATGCCTAGCTGAGTACAAGGCAGGATAATCTAAATTGAGTAGGCAAGAGAGAGAAGCAGGATGGCAGAGTAGAAGGACGCTTGTAGCTCACCCTCTCCCACAAATACACCAAAACTCACATCTATGGACCCACTCAGCCAACCAGAGCACCTGCCAAACTCCGACAGAACATCGCCCTCTTCAAAAGACAAAGACGCCAAAAATCTGGTAGGAGAAAAGGAAAAGAGAAAGAAGAAAAAGCAAAACAGCGTGGGACCGATCCCGCGGGGAGGGAGAGGCAAAGGAGGACTGGCACTCGTTCACTGGGTCTCCCCCCTCCAACGGAGAGGCCAGCAGGACGGAGGGGGAGCCTCTGAGGCTCAGATCTGCCCTGAGCACCCCTTCACCAACAGAACTGAGTTAAACAGGCACAAAGGGTCCCCGCGACACCCAGCCCGAGATGCGAGCCGGCAGCTGAGGCCGGGACAGGCTGCCCGAGCAGAGCAAAGGACAGGGGCAGCTGTGCTGAGGCAGCCCCAGGGGACTGCAGGGTGCTGCGCAACGTGGATGAGTGGGTGCACAGGGCAGAACAACCTGGGCCCTCCATAAATTGTGAAAAAAACAAAGCAACACGGCTGGTGTGCCCTTGGGGGAGGGGTGCCATAGCCTTTGTCTCCTCAGACCTGCACTGCCATTACTGGCACTTCTTGCAAGAAGAGAGGTAGGGCGCAGCCACAGCCGCCATGTCCTCCTGTGCGCATCACCCGGGTGGGGGTGGGGCCGAGACCCGAATCTGCACCCCGGGGGCTCCACAACCTCCTAGGCAGGACTGAGACTTGTTTATAGCCTGAGGCAGATAGGATCTTTCTGCCCTGGCACCTCAGAGAACTCATGCTGCCAAGACAAACAAGGAGCTGAGATTTGGCACAGAGCAGGGGCGGGGCCGTTCCAAGGTCTTCCCCGAGCCTGCCTTTGGGGTGCCGACCAAGCAGGCAGCTGCACAGAGCAGTGGAGCAACCAGCACTGGGAGAGGGCGGGCGGCCACCCACCTTCCTGGCAGGAGCGCAGCACCTGACCACGGTGCTAGGAGGGGGCGTGATCCACCCACCTGCGTCCCCCCGAGCACAGCATCTGACTGCGGCATCGGGAGGGGGAGTGACCCGCCTGTCCACCAGGTAAGAGCTCAGCTCCTGACCCAGTGTTAGGAGGGGGCGCGATCTGCTAGTCGACAGCCACTGAGAGCAGCACAGATGAGGGCACCAACAGAGGGCCTCTGGAAACAGCAAGCTGAGTTCGCGAAACAGGGCGAAGACACAAAGACCTCTCGATAAAATCATTAAGAGCACAGCGTCTCCAGGAGAACTAGATAACTGATACTCCTTACGCCACAGTGCCAGAGAGATATGAGCATTATGAAGCAGAGGAACCACTCCCAATTAAAAGAGCAAGAGAAATCCCCTGAAAGCACAATCAAGGAAAGACATTGATGGCCAACTAGATCAAGATTTCAAAAAAGGAGTGATCAAAGTACTGAAGGAACTAAAAGAGATAGTGTTTAGAGATATAAAATATGAAACAGAAGCTATAAAGAAGAACTAAGCAAAATTAGTTAAACTTATTTGCTGAGATGAGAGCTGACCTAAAGGCTGTACAAAGCAGGCTAGATAATGCAGAGGAACGAATAAGTGACCTAGAAGACAGGACACCAGAAAGCACCCAATCAGAACAGCAGAGAGAAAAACAAATAAAAAACAATGAAAACAATATAAGGGGCCTATGGGATAATATAAAGCGTGCCAATCTACGCATAATAGGGGTTCCAGAAGGGGAAGAAAGAACAAAGGGGATTGAAAACGTATTTGGAGAAATCATGACTGAAAACTTCCCAAACCTAAAGGAATCAGATATCCAAGTACAGGAGGCTCAGAGGGTCCCAGACAGGAAGAACCCAAAAAGACCCACACCAAGACATATCATCATCAAGATGGCCAGAGTCAAGGATAAAGAAATGATCCCAAAGGCAGCAAGAGAAAAACAAAGAGTGAGTTACAAGGGAACCCCCATAAGGCTCTCGGCTGATTTCTCTACACAAACACTACAAGCCAGAAGGGAGTGGCAAGATATATTCAAAGTCCTGAATGAAAAAAAGATGCAGCCTAGGATACTCTATCCAGCAAGGCTATCCTTAGAATAGAAGGAGAGATAAAGAACTTCACAGACAAGCAAAAACTACAAGAGTTTAGCAACACTAAACCCATGCTAAAAGAAATATAAGCAGGTCTACTCTAAATAGAAAAGAAGCAGGATGCTACAGAAATGAGAAACTCATAACTGGAAAGGAGATAACTGCCATGAATTACAAAAAGAATAAACACAAAATTGTAAAAGAAGACATCTAAATCATCAAGAGTGGGAGAGGGAAGCAAAGAAAGCCACTGTGGAAAACAGTATGGAGATTCCTCAAAAGACTAGGAGTAAACTTACCATATGACCCAGGAATCCCGCTCATGGGCATATATCCAGAAGGAACCCTACTTCAGGATGACACCTGCACCCCAGTGTTCATAGCAGCACTATTTACAATAGCCAAGACATGGAAGCAGCCTAGATGTCCATCAACAGATGACTGAGTAAAGAATATGTGGTATATTTATATGATGGAATACTATTCAGCCACAAAAACTGACAACATAACACCATTTGCAGCAACATGGATGTTCCTGGAGAGTGTCATTCTGAGTGAAGTGAGCCAGAGAGAGAAAGAAAAATACCACGTGAGATCGCTAATATGAGGAATCTAAAATAAAAAACAAAACATAAATACAAAACAGAAGCAGACTCATAGACATAGAGTACAAGCTTGGGGTTTCCAGTGGGGTGGGGGGTGGGAAGGGACAGACTGGGATTTTCAAATGCAGAGTAGATAAACAAGATTGTACTGTGTAGCACAGGGAAATATATGCAAGATCTTGTGGTAGCTCACAGCAAAAAAAAAATGTGACAATGAATATATGTAGGTTCATGTATAGCTGAAAAATTGTGCTCTACACTCGAATTTGGCACAACATTGTTAAATGACTATAACTCAATAAAAAAAATGTTAAAAAAAATTGAGTAGGCAAAAAAAAGTCTTACTGAAACAGTGTCTTTGAGTAGGAATCTTAAAGGGTTGAGGGAATGAGTCAGGGAGAAATCAGGGGACAAAGTGTTCCTTTAAAAGGGAGTGTGCATCTTTTCAGGGGAGCGCTCCAGAGTATAACAGTGGCTTGGTTACCAAGTAAATTGGCTTGGAATAAGCTTTCAGTAATGAATCAGAATCCAACTGGGTTTTTTTTTGCTTTCCCTTTCAACTGGGGAAGACTGAAAATATCCATGTTCTGTAGAATGTTTGACTCAAAACCTTTAAAGACTTGGAAAATAAGTGACGTGTGTGTGTGTGTGTGTGTGTCTAAGTGTGATTGAGACGAAGGAAAGGTGTGTACGTGTGAATGTACTCATTTGTGCATGTGTGAATGTACGTATTTGTACATGTTAAGAAAGACAGGCGCACTTATTTCAGGTGGAAATTGAGTTTAGTAGTTTGATTTAAAAGATGATTACACCACAGATTAAGGCTTTCTACTTTCCTTATTCTCCAGTTAGAATTGTCTTTCAGAAGGCTGGAAAATACCATATTTCTTTTCTTTTATCAGAATCTGAATGGCAGGAATTTGGTAATATGTGACATTCACTTGAAAAAATATCCAAAGTGCTATCTGCCAACCAAGAAAACCTGTGTACTGGTAGTATTACTCATCTCTGGAAAGATCATCAGTAACGTTTTCTGAAAGTTCAAACAAAATTTAAGTAAATAAAAGGGAAATGGAAGTGCAAACATTCTCAGGTAGAAGCAAATTTGTTGTGTGGCTCAAGTGGTAGGGAATGAAGAAAGGAGACAGCAAGAGGCCAGACTAGTAGGATGTTTGGATTTTATTCTGAGTGTGAAAAGAAGCCATTGGATGGCATTAAGTATTATTTGATTCATGTATTAAAAAGAGCATACCAGCTGCTGGACAAATTCTCAAGCAAGAGTGGAAGCAGGGAACCCAGTGAGGAGGCTGTTAACATTAACTCAGGCAACAGATTACAGTGACTTGGATTAGGGTCTCATAGTAGAAATGGAGAGAGTTTGTTGATTAATGGCACCACACTGGTTAGGTACCAATTTTTAAAATATATTTATTGATTTATTAAATGATACAGTGTCTATGAAATGAGAAAGGTCTCTATTGCTGTCTCCTGGAGTGGGAGATAAGCCCTTCCAAATGACAAGAGGCTAACGTTTTAGAGTATTATGTACTGTGTGTTATTTATACAGGTGATATTATCAAACTATTTCTCCAGCACAGATTTAAAAAAATAATTTGGGTACCAGTTTTAGAGGAAAAACACTTTGTTTTATATATATATAAAAAGAAAACTCTGCTTTTTTGAGACTCATACCAGTCATCTAGGACATTTTGTGCTCCTTTCATCATCTCCTCGCCTGGTCATTCTACTCAGCTTTGGAGACTTTTCCACTAGGCTTTTTCTCTTCCATCTCAACTCCTCCATCATCTTTGGTGATACAAATAAATGTCCTTGTAAGTAACTGCTTCATTGCTCTAGCCTCCTGCTTCCTTCACAGGGCGGGGCAGGCAGTGACTGACCACTGCCCCTAAAGGGGTTCACTGGGGACCAAACTCCAGTGTGAAGGGAGAGTGATACTTAAGCAAACTCAGCCTAGAATCACGTGAGCTGCTTGGTCATTGGTTTTACTGTGAAGTGGCCCTGTTTCCTGGTTAATTCCTATTGAGAATATATTTTCTCAGTCAATGAGATTCTGGAAAATCAACTGTTTGTCTTCTGGGCCACAATGTGTCTGTGGTTTTACCACCAAATAGATTGTGCTGTGAATCACGTGGCACGGGATCAGGATGGTGAAAGAAGTGTTGTACCCCCATTTTCTGATTCCATTCTAGCTAGGATCTATCTCATCATTTCTCCAGAAAGGTGATTGAGGGTTTTTTATAATTGGTTTTATTACAGAACACACCACTGAAAAATGTCTGACTTCCTTTGATTTGGGTTTTACAGGCTGTTGTTAGAGAGGTTTTCACTAAAGCCAGCTGTTAAACAGAAATGAGCACAGGAGTGTTGAGACAACAGAATGAAATAGGAAATTGATTTAGAATTCCCTGGCGGGAAAGTGGTGTCCAATCTGTCAAAATAACCTTGTTGCCTTGTGTGAGCTATTAATCAAGCACTTATATGTGGCAGGCATAGCTTCCACGTTTTTAATCCTTAATTTGAGGTATGTATTCTTGTTTATTTGTCAATGGCTAAAACTAAGGGAGAGAGAGGATATATAGCTTGCCTGAATTGGTGGGGCTGAGACTCAAATCTAGGATTCCTTGAGCCCTAAACTGATGGTTTTGAACACCCTACTATATTTCTGTACTTGATGCTGCTCCCACCCAAAGCTTTCAGCCTCAGCCCCCAACCACCACCACCCACCTCCACAAGCAAGATCATTACAAAAGAACCTACATCTGATCCGTCTTTGCATTTCTCACATTGCTTTGCTTAATGGGTCCTATATAGTAGGCGTTCAATATTTGATTGTCAAATGAGTGAATAAATGCATTTTTATAAAACAGAATCTGAATCGGGTCCTGATATCTGCCACAGGCCTGTACATAAAATGGAAACAAAAATTAAAAATCAAAACAAAGTTTCTTTCCCCTTTTGTCAGTAATGTTCTAATAATTATAAATGAAAAGGGGAAATCGTTCATTCAGCTAAAGGTAGGAATAGGCTGTCGTTCATGGGGAGAAGGTGGCAGCCGAGGGACAGGTTCCAGTGCTGCAGCCCCCTGCACCTGCCGCCTTAGAGTGACCTCACTGTGGGCAGAGTGCCCCTCCCCCCACCCTTGACTTCCACCTTGACCTGCTGATTCGCTTCGACCTATGACGTGTGGATGGAAGTGACTGAGAGCCAGTTCCAGATCTAGACCCTACAAAGCCTCACGTGTTTCTTCTTGTCCTCTCACACTTCAGATGTGAGAAAACTTCCCCCAGCCTGGGACCCACATGAGACCTGTGGAGTGGAGCTGAGTGGACAGGACCCGCCCTCGTTGGCCTAACTCCCAGCTTTGTGAGCTTTGCCATCCAACGGCAGGTCCAGTGAAATAATTTCTGTTAAAGCCACTGACGTCGTGGCAGAGCTAATGAATACAGGGGATATTCCCATTCTTTCCAGAGTTCCATGCCAGGGGCTCTAGGTCAGCAATATGCTATACTAACTGGCTCTGTCTCTCACCTTTTGGTTCTTTCAAGACAGTTAAACTTCAGAGACAGCCCAGGGCTGAGAAGCTGGGACCCAATCAGCAAATGAGCAACTACAGGCACCCCTCCAATCCATCAAGAAAAGCCATCTCCCTGAACTAATTCCTTAGTGTAGAAATTAGTTCTGTTTTAGCAATTTGGACTTGAATGTTATAAGGAAATTTCTAATACCGCCTGTAGTTTACTTCAAAATATGGCTTGTATAATATGTATTGTGTATCTTTGTGTGGAGAGGGGTGGGGTGTTAGCTTTCAGTCTACACCCTGGAGATCATTAGTGAGCATTTGAGGCCCCAAATCAAGAGTATTGGCTACTGGACCTCATTACTTAGCAATTCATACGCCACTGGGGTCCTTCAACCGTATCTCTCATCAGCACCAGATGGTTTGTTAATTAGTATAATGTAAGGAATGATCGTAATAGCTGACTTGAGTAGTTTCAGTATATGTGGATGGGCTAGAAATATTGTTTATATTTCTGTCTTTACATGAATTGGGACAAGAGGTCTAGACCAGATTTTAGCTGAAAAAAACAGTAAATTCTCCTGACAGTCTTGAGCTTTCTCAGGCAGGCATTTTAAGGGAGGCTGGAGTCATCCTAGGCACGTGGCTTTAAACTCCTAGAAGCCGTGCTAGAGTTTGGTCAAGTCTCTTATTACAGGGGTTTAAATCGAGTTGTTATGTGCCACTTTTTTTTTTTTTTACAATTCTCAGTAGCAGTAAGTGAACCTCAAAAACATCATGTTGAGCTGTGTAATTCATATTATTAGCATTTTACTGTGTATGTGGTTTGACCTAACTTTTTTTAATGGCTAGTTATAAAAAAGATGTCATGATAGTGGGCAGTTCTATGGCATGCTGGGAATTGTTCTTTCTCTTTAGAACTGTAGTCCTTGTCCAGAAATCCTTTCTTTTCAATCAAATTCTTGAAATCAGGTTGCCACCTTCTCCTTTTTCTCTTCCTGATTTCCCCTTTGAAGTCCCCAGGAGCTTGATTTCTTCATTTATATGGGAATGTGTTTGCACTACAGGCAGCATCATTCACATAGATTAGGAAGTGAGGCACTCCTACTGGAGATCTGCAGTAACTGCTGGCACATCCCTGAAAAACCAGCCCTGGAGCTGGCTCGGATTTGGCTAAAGTCACATGCATAGCTGAGCACAGCATACAACTTGTACCTAGAACTCTTTTTGCTTACAATATAATGTAGTATAAAATTTCCATACACTCTTGGATAGTGGGTTAAGATAAACAGATTCCTACAGTCTCCTGTAATATAAATTTAAGTGATTTTTAATGAGGAAAAATGTATTTATTGTTCTATTTTTCAAGTAAATGAAAATTCAGATAAATAAACTCTTAGGCATTGTACATGATCTTATTTCTGCTTTCAATTCTAAAATACTCAACATATGAAAAATTGATTTAACTTATATCTGTTCCATGCTTTTAATAGTTTGGCCAACACTTTCCAGGCTTAATGTTTACTTTTACTACTTCTTTTTTACCATTATAAATCAATGCTTATTTGGGCTTCAAAACTCTAAGTTTTCCTCCTTCAACTTCCCTCTTATTAGTATTTAAGACAGGTTCCCACAGCCTAAGCCTGGGTCACAGTGAACTGAACATAGATGTTAATCATGTGAGCTTTCTGAGGCATAAATCTGAAACTCAGGTTGGGTTGCATGACAAGTGAATCAATATGGGATATCCAGAAGTGGGCTATTTGGTAACAGAAATCAGACACTTAGTGAGATTATGCTGGAGAGAAGTTGGAGCTTCTCCTGCTTTGAATTTTCAGGTTCTCACAAATTAGTAAGTAATTCAGATGCAATTCTTTTTTGAAAAGTGGAGTATATGAAAGCCTGAGGAGGGAAGCTAAGTCTCTACTCTTCTGCATGACTCCACGCTTAAAGAAACCTTGTCCCAAGGTGAAGGATATTTCCTCAGAGCACTGGAAAGATGGAAACAACTCAAGTAAGATAAAACATACAAGCCCAGTGGTCAGAGAGCATTGATTTCAGACTCAGAGAGCCTCCTGGAGTCCTGTGGGTGAGCAACCATTTGGAGTTTTCATCTTTTTAATTTTTTTTTAAGATCTACTTTCTTAATAACTTTTAAACAGTATTATTAACTATATTCACCATGCTGTGCATTATATCCCCATGCCTTATTTACTTTATAATTGGAAGTTTATGCCTTTTGACCTGCTTCACCCAGTTCTCTCACCCCTCCCCCCAGCCCTAATCTGTTTTCTGTATCTATATGCTTGAGGTTTTGTTTGTTTGTTTGTTTGTTTTATATTCTACATATAAGTGAGATCTTACGGTGTTTGTCTTTCTTTGACTTATTTCACTTAGCATAATGCCCTCAACGTCCATTTATGTTGTTGAAAAGGACAAGATTTCCTTTTTTTTTTGTGGCTGAGTAGTATTTGGAGTTTTCATCTTGAGTGAGGCAGGCGTGCAGGGGCATCCAGCGCTACACCAAGCACTCATATTGGCTGCAGGCCCGTGAATAAATAGGCTCAAGAGCTTGGCTGTCTTTGCTTAAAACACCTTTCAAGGAAATACTGACCAGAAGTGTAATCGCATTCCTCTCCCCTCGCAGAATTACCAGAGGGAAAATAGAGTTTTAGCAGGAAACTGACAGCTGTGAGTTTTATTGTTTATTAAACATGCAATCAATCATCAAGGATTTTCATAGAGAGAATCCAAGAACATGTCAGGAAATTTCATTAATTGAAATTAAACTTGACGTATCTTTACAAGAGATTTGAAAGCAGGGATTCTATTTTATTATAGGAGGAAAATGAAAATGTTTGATTTATGTGAATGAACTTAAGTTGGATGAGCTCTTGAAGCAGGTCCCTTTCTTCGTGTTGGAAGCTAAAGATCCTTTGACAATTTTCAAAGAGAATGAACCTTCCACCTAGATTCCATACCATAGCTGATTGTCAAAACTTTTGAGTGCTCAGCCATTTCACTATTAGATTCTAATTTGTTCCCTTATAAATCACCTTAAAGTAGACATGCTGAATAGGAAAAACCAATAATCTTTTCAAATATCTGTCAAGAATCTACTACCTGATACATAAGTCCTCCAGCTAATTGGACATCACTGCATTATCAAAGTTGACATCGTTAAGTGAGAGGAGAGACTAGGTGACTGGGTCAGAAGTGCTGATTAGCTACAAACTTCTGGGTTTGATGTCTTCAGTAGTCTACATCAAGGGCAACTTGTGGACCTATTGAATTGCACTTCATTAAACAAATCAGGAGGCTTTTATCAATCTTGAAGAACAATCTTACATGTTTTACCAACAATGAAAGCAAAGCTGTAGCAAAAGGAGTATGCTATTAGCAAAACTGTCACAACAGATTTTGATGAAGCTAATATTTTTAAGCCTATCTCTACGGCAAAACTTGATTTGTTTGAGGTAAAAGTGTGCATATCATCCTGAAAGTTTTGACAAGTAAATAATTTCTCTATTTGATAAATATTTTCAGGATGCCGTTGCTTCTTTTAGAAACCTTCCCTTAATCAATTTTGCAAAGAATGTCTTTCAAGGGAGTGTAAAAATATTACTCCATGTCTGTATGGACTTTAGGGTGTCAAAAAACCTGGAAAGAACATAGAAATCCATGTAATCTCTGCGTTTTAAAGTTGAAGAAAATGAAATAGAATTTACATGACATGATCAATGTCACTAGTTCGGTGGCAGAATCAGAAGCAATAGCTGAGAAAGGGAGCATTCATTGAGCACTTACTATGTGCAGGTTACTCTTCTATGTGTCTTACATGTAGTAACTTCTATCAGTGACAAAACCCTGTAAGGCAAGTATTATCATCATCCTCATGGTACACATGAGGAAACTGAAGCAGAAAAAGTATAAGTAATTTGCCCAAGGCCACACAACACTGAGTGGCAAATCCAAGACTCAAATCTAGTCAATTTGTTTCCAGATATTATATTCTAAAAAATTATGCTACCCTGCCAGCTCATTTTGTGTAATATTTTTATTTGAAAGGAAATACATAAAAGTTCTCATTGTTCCACATTCTCACCAACAGTTGTATCTTATTTTAATTTTTCCTTCCAGTTTTATTGAGATATAATTAACATATAGCACTGTATAAGTTTCAGGTGTACGGCACAATGGTTTGACTTGTATACATCATGAAATGATTACCAGAATAAGTTTAGTGAACATCCATCATCTCATACAGATACAAAATTAAAGAAATAGAAAAGTTTTTTTTGTTGTGATGAAAACTCTTAGGATTTACTCTTAACAGCTATCATATATAGCATACTGTAGTGTTAATTATATTTATCACACTGTATATTACATCCCTGGTACTTATTTGTCTTATAACTGGAAGTTTGTACCTTTTGACTGCCTTCATCCAGTTCCCCTTCATCCCCCACCCCCTACCTCTGGCAACCACAAATCTGATCCCTTTTTCTGTGAGTTAACAATTGTATTTTAGTTTTAGCCATTCTAAAACTAGTTGATTTTAGCCATGGATATGCAGTGGCATCTGCTGTGGTTTAAATTTGTATTTCCCTGATGACTGATGACATTAACCATCTTTTCATTTACTTAATAGTGTTTTAATGTGTTTTCCTTTTTGAAATGCCTATACAAGTGTTTTACCCATTTTTGAATCAGGATATTTATCTTAATTATTGAGTTGTTTTGGAAACAAGTCAACTTCAGGAAAAGTCTTTGCAAATATTTTTCTCTGAGTAGATTTTCAATAGATATTCATTATCAGTCCCTTATAGTCTTACTTTGCTGAGAATTTTTTATGCTGAATTGGTGTTAGAGTTCTGTTAATTTTTTTCCTGTATGTCTTTAGAGGATCACAAAAAATTTTACTCATACGCTGTTAGTATGGTGAAATACTTTGATCTTCAAATGTTAAACAGACATTGAATTCTTAATACACACCCAAATTGGTTGTAATTTATTACTTATGTATCATGCTCGATTCACTGGTTTTTTGCATTAATGTTCTTGAGACAAGTTAATTTTTAGTTTGTTTTTTCCTCAACACTTTTTCCTGGTTTTGGTGTAAGAGATATGCTGAACTCTTAAAATGAGTTAATAAGTGTTTGCTCATTTTGTATTTCTGAAATTTTGTATTGGTATTACTTTCTCCTTAAATAAACATTTGGTAGAATTCATAAGTGAAGTCATCCAGGCCTGAAGTTTGCTTTTTAAGAAGTTGAACTATGAATCCAGTGCTTTAAATACATAAAGTTCTGTTCAGATTACCTATTTATTCTTGAGTGAGCTTTGATAATTATCTTTCAAGGAATTTGTCCATTTCCAATTTACAAGTTTATTGACCTAAAGTTGTTCTTAATATCCCCCTTTTTCTCATTTTAACAGCCATAGGATCTGTATTGGTAGCCCTTCTTCACTGCTGACACTGCTAACTATGTATTCTTTCTATGTACTTACACTGTATTTTATTTTCTGGTCAGTTTGACTTGAGATTTATCAATTTATAGATATTTTCAAATATCTTTTGTTTTAATTGATTCTCTATTAAGTATCAGTCTTCTATTTCATTTATTTCAGCAATTTTCTTTATCATTCCTTCCTTCTTACTTTGACTTTCTATTCCTCTACTTTTCCTAGTTTCTTAAGGTAGAAACCTAGATCTTTGTCTCAAGACTTTTCTTTTTTTCTGGTTTAAACCTTTAATACTATAATTTCCCCCTAAGCATGGCTTTCTGTATATCCCACAAGTTTTGATTTTTACTTGGTGTATTCACTTTCATTTAGTTCAAAATACTCTCATTTCCATTGTGACACATGGGTTATTTAGAATTGTGGCATTTAATATCTAATTATTTGTGGATTTTCCATGAATCTTTATGTTACTGATTTTTATTATAACTATAATGTGCTAAGAGAACACACTTTGTACGCTTTCAATTTGTTTACATCCATGAAGACACCTTTTTGCACAGCATGTGGCATAACTTCGTGAATTTTCTGTGTGCACTTAAAAACAATGTGTATTCTGTTGTGATGAGTGTCCTATATTTGTCAGGTTGAGCTAGTTGACAGTGTTCAGGACTTACATTTCTTGTATTATTATTTTTTGTTCTATCAATTGCTGAGAGAGAAGTATTATAGCCCTTAACTATTATCATGGATTTTTAAAATTCCCTTTTCAGTTCTGCTTGTTTTTGCTTCATATATTTTGAAACTCTCTAATTGAATGCATAAATCTTCAAGATGTTATGTCCTCTTAATAACGTATACCTTTTTTCATTGTATGATGTCCATCTTCATTTTGATTAGTATTTTTATCTTTTTTCATACTTAAACTGTTTAAATATAAACACACATGTTAAAAGTTAATTTTTAGACAGCATACAGTTGGGTCATAATATTTTCTCTAATCTGACAGTCTCTGCCTTTGATTTAGAATGTCTAGATAAGTTATATTTAATATACATATTAAAATAACTTGGTTTAAAACTACCATCTTACCATTTATTGTTACTTGTCATTTTGTGACTTATTTACTCATTTTCTGATTTTTTTGATTTATAGAATTATTTTTATGATTTTATTTCCACTGTTAGCTTTTTAGCTATACTACTTTGTTTTATTTTTATCAACTGCCCTGGGATTCAAGGTATATATTTTTCACTTATCACAGTTCACCTTCAAATAATATACAACTTCACATTTGTATAATATTATACAAACATATGATTCCATTTCTTTCCTATGTCCTTTGTACTTTTGGTGTATATTTTATTTCTGCTTATGTTGTAAACACTACAATATATTTTTATAATTTTTGCTATAATCTTTCAGTTATCTTTCAAATAGATGAAAATGAGAAAAACAATCTTTTATATTTACCACAATACCATTTTTGGTGTTCTCCTTTACTTTGTGTAGATCGAAATTACTATCAGTTAATTGTTTCTTCTGAAGTACTGATTTTAATAATTTTCATAATTGTGGTCTGATGATTATGAATTCTCTCATCTTTTCTTTGTCTAAAAAATATTTATCTTGCCTTCATATTCAAAATACATTTTTATTGGATAAAGAATTCTGTATTGACTTTTTAAAAATTTCAGTATTCCTTGTCCTCTGGCTTGTTTGCAGAGTTCTCTGTACATCAGGTTCATTTGTCCTCTGCTTTTAAGAGGTTTTGTTTGTTTGTTTGTTTGTTTATTACTGATTCAGCAGTGTGATTATTATATGTTTTCACGTGAGTGTGTGCGTGTGTGTGTGTGTTTTAGGTTTATTTTGGCCTTCTTGGAAATATGAATACATTATTTTCATTAAATTTTAAAAATTTCTGGCCATTATTTCTTCGAATACCCTCCTTGTTCTGGGACACCAATTTCTGGGTTATTGGTTATGTTATTTCTTTTCAGTCTTTTTTCTGTCTGTATTTCATTCTGAAGTGTTTTTATTGCCATGTCTTTAAGTTGACAACTGTTTTCTTCTCTAGTATCTAAAATGCAGTTAGTCCTAGATTTTTTTTTTCCTTTTCAAATATTGTATTATCATTACTAAAAAGTTTCACTTGGATCACATAAATCTTCTATTTCTCCCCCTATTAGGTCCAGGTTTCCTTCTATATTCTTGAGCATATGGAACATAATTATAATAGTAATGTTAAGGTCCTTGTTGGTCAATTCCATCATCTCCATCATTTCTGGGTCTGTTGTATTGAGTGATTAGTTCTTCTGAGTATGGGTCATATTTTCCTGCTTCTTTCCTGGTAATTTTTGATTGGACACGAGTCTTTGTTAATTTTACTTTGTGGTATTCTGGATATTGTAGTTCTTTAAGAGTTTTGAAATCTGTTCTGGTGTGAAGAAATTTGGAGTCAACTTCATGCTTTCTAGTCCTGATCATAAGCTTTGTTAAGGCAAATTTAAAGAGGTTAAATTTAGTGTCACTATTAAGGTGATAATTTTCTGAGAACTCTACCAGATGCTTCCTGTATTATGAAGTCTCTCCACTGTCAGATGGAAATACAAACAGCCCCTAGCCTTCTGTGAGCTCTGGGAATTTTTTAGCTTACTGTTTTCCAATGGTTCTTTCATTTTTTGTGGAGATTCCTTCCATGTATATACAAATCAGTACTCAGCAAAGATTCAAGGGGAATATTCTGCAGAGTTCAAAAGATGAGATAACCACAGCAGAGCAGAACTTGCTTTCTTCTCCTTCTTCCTCTTTAGTACTCTGCCACTGAAATGAAATTCTAGCCTACTCAGCCTCTCTAAACTCAGCTTTTTTTCTTCTTAACTCAGTAAGGTCAATGGCGTCTGTTTTTTCCCCTCTTTCTTATACTCAAACTACCTGGAAACTGCCTACAAGATAGCAGAATTTGTCACAGAGCTCAATTGACATGTATCCCTTCTCTCATGAATTACAGTGTTGCACTGTCCATTGACCAATTGTTTGTAGAGGAGAAAAAATAATTTCCCCTCTACTCTTATAGGTTCTCGACTGATACCCTCCTACAATAAAATACATTAACAGAAGAAAAATGAATAGAATTTTAATAACATGTATATCTCCTGTATACATGGGAGATATCCAGGAAAACTGAGTAACTCCCCCAAATGGCTGAAGGCATCACAGTAAATACTATCTCCAGCTAAAGACAGAAGAAGTTGTTGCAGGTTGGGAGTCAGTTATGGCATGTTTTCAGGCAAAGCACAATAAACAAAGAGAAGGTTATTCTGCAGATTCAAGTCTTTGTCTTCTCCATTGATAAGAATTTCTAGAGATTTAGAGTCATCCTTTTCGGTATAGAAAGGGAGCCACCCTTGCAAAAAGAGATTTTCCTTATAAATGTCTCTTACAACAGGATAACTTCTACTGGGTTTTCAGAGCTTCCCCTGTGTCTACTGTTTCTTAAAAGTGGGCAGGCTAAAATAATCCTTATGCCAAATAAGTACATTTAGGGGTGGCATATTCTGTTTGCCTTCATCTGAAAACAGTTGTTTGAAGTGTTGTCTAGTTTCCTAGTTGCTTGAGATGGAAGGGTAATTTCCATAGTAATTAATCCTTCTACCAGGTAATTTTATGGTAATATCTCACATGTTATATCATAATCAAAATTTATTTCAGTCTCTTACTTGCTCTGTGACCTGGAATAAATTGCTGAACTTTAATAATCTATTTATGGGGCTAGCAACATGAATAGTAGAGAAATTTATCCTTATTACACTATATAGAATTTTTGTTAATATATGAAGGTCCTGATAATATCTTGAGTCTAATTCCTGGGTTTTTGTCAAGTTAATAAATGTTTTTAATCTTTGGTTCCTCATTTTGCAAGTAGGAATAAAAATAGTACCTACTTTATAGTGTCATTTGAAAAATAAATAATATATGTAGAGAACTTAGTTCAGTGCCTGGCATTATCTTGATGCTCAATAAATGGTAGTTTCAATCTTTATTAGTGTAATTTTAATAGAATGAATATATTATAAATGGCTTAGTTTGCATTCATAATATTATAAGATATTAGAATTTATCATACTGCCTCATAATTTTTGAGCATAATATATTTCTTATAGTATGTAATTTAAGGATGAGCAAATTTATTGTTTTATTTCCATAAAGATGCCATTTCAAGAAACACTTGCTGCAGGGGGGCAGAGTATAGCTCAGTGGTAAAGTGCATGCCTAGCATGCATGAATTCTTTGGTTCAATCCCCACTACCTCTATTAAAAAGAAATAAATAAATGAATAAACCTAATTATCTTCTCTCCTTTCCCCCCCAAAAAATGACCAAAATAAATACTTATTGAAAATTTACTGTATATAAAACATTATACTAGGGACATGGAATAAGCTAATATTGCCAATATATAGTCTTTGTCATCAAATATCTTACAACTTAACAGTCAATTCTACATGGAAAGAGCTCCTCTATTCACAGAATCCTATAACTACCTTAAACTGATCTGGAGTAAGATCTTTAATATCATTTAAAATATTTCAAATTTCTATGCGGTTTTTATTTTCACTTGAAGTGTCCCTGCCCCTCATCTATTATCTGTGGACTCACTTTTTTCATGACTATGGCAGCCACAGGAAAGAGGATCTATCATTTCTGCTTTATGCATCTTTGTCTTGACCTAAACTGCCCCTGGCCTTAGAGCACTATGTTTTGTCTCTCCCCAGCACAAAGCTAATACATATTTTATTATCATTTTCAACTTTCTTTATTCTTTCCATTCCAACCCTTAGACTAAGCTTATCATTAATTTTTCCTAAACTTCATTAAAGAAAAAATATGTAAGGAACTCTGTGACTGTTCAAATAGCATATGGTGGCATGAACAAGTTTTGGAAATAACCCACCATCCTAAGTTGGTACCTAAAACTATGATCAAGGGTGAAGAGCTAAAATAAGCATCATATTTCTATCGAATGGACAGGAGAGCCACTCAGTACTAAAGCTGAAATAAAAACAAACTAATTTGAAAACCAACATTATGCTTCTAGCTAATCTAAAACCAGTTCCCTAGAAAAACTTCTTGTGAAACTTTGAACGTACTTTGTCCATGCACCATTTTCCTATGTCAGAGTGTTAAATCTTATCCGCACCCACTCTGAATTCCCTGAGATTTGCAGTTTGTTACAGAGGAATTCAGATAACACGTAACAGCATGAATACTTTTGTGTGAAATGTTCTGTAGGGTTTTCTATACTTTGAAAGGATGAGTTAACCATACAATAACACATTTTATGAAATAATGTGATGCTTCCACTGCTTAACTGCACTTTGGTTGCAATTACACGTCTGCTACTGTTGAAACTTTGTCCTATGTCTTTGTCATGCGCTTCTATACCTAAAGCCTGCTCATGAGTAGTGATTTGCCTCTTTTCTTCCCTTATGACCTAGTGTTCACATAATACCGAAAATTCCACTCTCTGTAATTCCTCAACCATACTCTGCCTTCTTTCTACACAGGCTCCCCGGATACTGCTACTGCCTTGCATTTATTTACATCTTTTGCTTTTATGAATTTTGTTGTGGGGAAAGAAATTTTCCTCTGCCCTTCTAGGTTCTTCTGGCTGTTCTCAGAGTTAAATTGACATGACTAACAGGAGAAAATCAAACAGAAGTTTAATAACATATGTACATGAGAGAGAGAGACCCAGGAAAACTGAGTAACTCACCAAAATGACACAAGCCCTCACCTTAAGTATCATCTTCGGCTAAGGACTAGAGAAGATATTGAGGGTCGTGGTTTAGGACTTCAGAGAGGAGGGATGCAATTCAAATAGGGATTAAAAAGCAGATATTTTGGTAAAGAAATGTTTGCTGAGTCATGCAAATACATTGGGACACACTGTGGACTCTGATCTCTAGGCCTTGTTCCCCCCACCATACCTAGCCCATATTCTTTGCAGATATCTCTGGTGATAACTCTATTCCAGAAACAGACCCTCTATATGAATTATTTTTGCAGTTAGGGAGAAGGTCAAAGGTTCTTCCTACGTCTTTTGGGTCTTGATTGTTTTTAGCTCAAAAGGATTTTCATGCCAAAGAGACATTTTCAGGTGGCAAGTTTTGTTCCCCTACAATTTAAAATTTTACAGATGCTTTCCTGATAGGAATATCCCTGCCTCTGAGTTATTTAACTCCGGATCTTGCCTGTGTGGCCCTGGCTTGCAAGATCCTACATGCACTCTTCTGTTATCATGTTCCTGAGCTTGGATTCAGCTGCTCATTGCTCAAGAATCCAATACTGAGGAATGAGTGTTGGACATAAGGAAGGATAGCATTATTGAGGAAGCTGGCAATCCTGGGGAGAAGGTGGACTCATGTCCTAAAGAACCAACTCCCAACTCCCCAGGTTTTGCTCAGAGATTATATAGGGAAAAGAGAAAGGGGCTATGTGCTGGGGAAGGGGTGGTCTTCTATTTTCAGAGATAACTGTCTTAGTCACACAATTCCATGCAGCCATCAAGTCTTGCTTGTGGCTGGGACATTATCTAAGTCATAAATTCTGGTTGGCTAGTCCTGAAGAATAAGGAACAAGGGTGAGGCCTGTAGAACAACCAATCTTCAGTCTCAAGGTACATCAACAGCTTTCTCCATCAGCAGCAAGCTAAGCAGAGTTAATGGTGAAGTAGGGTAGAAGTCAGGCATAGTAAGCATAAGATCACAGCCACGTCATAACTAAGAAATAGAGTTGGAATATTGCTGAGAAGCTGAGAGTCCCAAGTTACAATCTCACTGCCTCAGTTACAATTATACACTGCAGCAAAAGACACATATGGCACTGAGGATCATCTCTCACTTATTTAACAAAATCCAGACAGTCAGAGCACTACACAGCATGATTTCTTTTTAGCTTTAGATCTTTGTCTCCAACTATCACTGTAATGAGAGCACTATATCCCCCATGTCCCAGTATGCTCCAAACTGGATGGTTTATTTTGAACATGTCCCTGGCCTGCCTCTTCTCTGCTTTCCCTCTACTTCACATATCCAAACAAGCCATCTCCTCTTTGCCTGAAATCAACTTCATTTATTTTAGTTTCTGCTTTCTCCCTCTTCTGGTCCAGAACACACTATGATTTCTTAAAAATCATAGACACATACACATTTCAGGAAACTCATGGATAGACTGAAAAAAAAAAAGCATTTATCAACTGTCCTCTATTCCCTTCTTAGCAACAATGCCTAAAAACACCCAGATATTTCCCACAGCATGTGCCATCTTTTACCCAAAGGAGGTAGGTGGTCTTCTGTTGTCCAGACAATCCTGAGTCCCTGCTGTGTCCCTGCTCCTTCACTTATCAGTGGCAGGGCGTGGAATGAGTACCTGTTACAGAATGTGCTGTTCCTACAAAGACATGTTTGGGAGGTAATTGCTTTGCCTGGAGCAAAATTTATGGCCCAACATATGAAACAAGAGGACAGATCTCTCTCAGATCTATTTATGGAGACACACAAGTCAAAAGAAGAGCTGAACAGGATTCCTAAAGTTCTTAAATCAGCAAATTAGTTGTCATTCATTTTCCCTCAGAGAAGATATGCAGCGTATCTTTGAGGAAGAAGCTCTGTGATTTGCCCTACTTTGCTTAACAAAAAGAACATGTTTCCAGGAGAAGGGAAAAATTTACATAGCATTGACCACAGATTTTATGATTTACTTGAAACTTGCTGCAGGATTTCCTGTAAGACTATTTATTCGGATCATGCTTAAATGCCATGTTCTCCCTGAAGCTGTTTTATTACTGAAACGAGAAGTGATATCCTCGTTTCATCTTACATCAAAAGGGTCCTGAGAGTACTTGCCATTCTTGATATGCACTCCTACGGAACAAGACATTGCCTGTTTCATTGTAACTCCAATTTCAGCATCAACAATGATTTAAACATATAAACCACTTAAAGCTGTGACTTTGGAGGCCCAGAATCCTGACTATGAAACCTGACTGACTTACTCTGAGGCTATGTATTGTTTCCAAGCCCCCCAGATTGCTCCGCATAGTACCACCGTACAGTGAAACCCTGGAAGGATTAAATGCAAGGGTGTAAGTAGCTCATTATCTAGCATATAGTATATGTCCAACAAAAGTGAGTTCCTTCCTTTCTTTCTTAGTAAATATTTACTGAAAAAGTAGCTGAGGTGACTATTCAAATATTATTATTTCAAGCAGAAGCATTGAACTGATTTTCTCTTCCTTTGATGAAAAGGAAACAAAATACTCTTCCCTTTGTCTTGCTGAAAGAGATATGCTATTAGTTTCAGTCAATATTTACATAAGGTCATGGAGATATTTCATACTTAAAAAGAAATCCCTGGATATTTTAATAAGCTAATGCCTACATTAAAAAGAAGGATCTCAAATTAACAGCCTACCTTTACACCTAAAGAGTCTAGAAAAAGAAGTGCAAGCTAATTGATAGAATTATGGGAGCACGGCTGGTATGAACAGAAACTCATGTCTTCCGTTCTGATGTGCTGGAGCAGGGTACCAGCAGCTAAGAAGTCAAGGGAATTCATTGAATCTTGGATATTCTACCCCTTCTTCATTCCAGGCTATTACTCACACTTCAGTTCTTTGATAAGAAGCCACTTCCCCTGGAAGCCTTCTCTGCTGATACTCCTTTGGTCACCTTCTGATTCCTACCTGCTCCCCACCTCTATCCATTGTCCATCATTCTGTCCTCCTCTGAGTTGTAGTAAGCTGACCAAGAGAGACTGAAACACATGGACTCCTTTGCCTCACTTGGATTTGGCCAATGAAATACAGTCAGAGGAAAGAGGATGGAATGTTTCTTTCCAGTTCCCTCCCTGCTCTGGGTGACATTTTCAGTAAGTGGTTGGGTCCTTTCATTGACGACAGCTTCTACTGGGTGTCCCTTCCTGTCTCCATATTTTACAAGGATTATTAACACTATTTTCTCCTTCAGGCACAGGGGTGGCAATTCTCTCTTGTTCTCAATACTCTCTGGGGTACTTGTTGATCCCCTCAACTCTGTTCACATGTCTGTTGGTGATCCCTTGCTTCAAGTTGTTTTGTACTGCTTGAAATGTATTCTATTTCTTGTCAGGATCCTAACTATATATTTCCTCTAACCCTCTAGACGAGGTTAGCTGCTCCTACTGTGAGCTCACATCTCACCCTGTACTTCCCCAGTGCATCACTTATCACATAGTATTGCAGTTATTTGTTTGAACTCTTGCTCTCTTCCTGCAGACTTTGTGAAGGGAGGTTCATGGTCTTTATTATCCACTATTTATTACCAGTACCTACCAGAAAATGTGGCATCAGTAAGTAATAATTTAATGAGTCAATTATGAGTGAGTGATTAATAGGTATGAGATTAATTTCTCCCCAGAATAGGTCAGGCTGAAGATAAAGATAGACTCTGGGAGAGTAGTGAATTTTCATAAAGAATCGCTCTGTGACAGCTCATCAAGGAAAGACTTGTGGCTCAATTCTTCATACACAATGCCAAAGAATCAGTTTCCTCCTAACCAGTTGCAAACTCAGGACTCCAAGATTCCTAAGGTCCCTTAGAGTTTTCAAAATATTTATCAACCAAAAAAGCATCCCCTTTAATTGAATCTGATTTTCCAGGCCTATCACAGTTGGAGAACTGACATTCATGGAACATTGGTCAATTTAATGAATCGAATATTATAATTACGTGTCCACAGATTGGCAGCCCGTGTGAGGCGCTGTAGTCCGATGCAGTATCCACTACTGATGTTGTCATCTGTCTTTGTCCCGTGCGCTCTGGTAAACCTTATATCATAGGCATGAATCACTTCCTCTGGAAGACTTCTTCAAGAGCCCTTTCCTATATTTCCCCTGCCTCTTAATTTTAGATGAGGAAATGGGATCCTTTTGGAACCACCTCTATAGGTCTGGAATAGTCTGCCTTCTATAATGAAATATTCTATTCACCTTCTGTAATAATACTGTCTTATTTGTCCCCAGAGCATGGGATGGTGCTTGGCACCATAGTAAAAATAAGATAAATGAAATAAAGAAGTAAGTAAACAGTAAAGACCTGAATTGGTTAACTCATTCCTAGAGGCAGGCACTTATTTGCAGAGGGGCTCTTGTAGAGACAGAAAATAAATGCACATAAAGAAAAGGGCATTTGACTGATGGAGTGTATTCCCCAGGAGATAATGTGTCTTCTAAAATACAGAGACATGTCCAAGCCCTCAGACTGCAAATGCCCTGGTCTTTGAAGTTATGCATTACATTGATTTGAACAACAGTGCTTAAAAATGAATGTAGAAATAGCTAGAGCAGTAAAACATAGTTGCTGAATTTTTGGAAGCAGAGTACATGGACAATAAAGACTAAAAATTCTGTGGTTGCCATGTTAATTATGAGAGCTGGAAGAGACTCATCTTGTACAAAGGAATGTAAGATGTAGAATTTGAGAAAACCTGTTGTCAAAAGGGAGATGACCATTCAGGGCAATGAAAGAAGATGATCTGGAGGAAATTTGGGACAAAAGGCCTCCTTTAGTCACTCCAGTAACCAAGGTTGCTACCACAGCCATGATTTATTTATTTTTGTATAAATTTACAATTTCCTGTAATAAGTATATTAATTGATTATCGGTTCACAGAATATAGCTCAGTTCATTCCTTTGCTTGCAGACTTTTATTCTAATCCCTTTCTGTTGTCTCTATAAAATCGTAACTAAGAACTCATTTGAGGATTATTACGGAGAAAGATCTGAAATGGATGTATCAAACCCAAATCATAGTCACAGCATTAATTTGCTAATTTCAGAAACCAGGCAACTTTAAGGTATAAGAAGGTATAGGTAAAAGAAGCCCCATTTGGATGATTTTTCTCTTTCAGAACGGCCTCTAAATTGGGACAGGCCTGGAGTAGGGGGTGACTCTGGTTCAAGTCCCTCTTTTCACATATTATATTTTGTGAAACTGAAAGACCTTTTCCCCCAAAGCTTTACTTGTCCTTGACCCAAAGATCTGAATATCTCCAAGGGTACCCAGATACAAAGGTTCCTCACTACTTCACTGATCTCACAGAAGGCAGTGACTTAGACCTCTGCAGAGCAGTAATAATAAGCACTACATCCCATTGATAAAACTTGTTTCTTAATGAATGGAGGTCCGGATATTGACTGTTCAGTTTGTTATTCAACATTCCATTTCATCATAAGCAACTTTCTTATGCATTTTATTAACCATCTGTATCCACATTCAATTGACTAATACAGCATACACATCTTGTGTAAATCTGGCTAGTTTTGGAGAAATAGTATTTTCTGGGAGTGGTGACTTGAGTTGGAATAGTAATTTCATCCTTAAAGAGTGTGAAGCCTCTCTACTGTCCATGAAGACTGTGGTAAAAGGAAGAGAAAGAGAAATGGAAGAGTTTGTCAGAGGTTCAGCAGGGTCTTAGACATCCCAGTCAGAAACACTGCTGGAGAAAAAGGAAAGCTGAAACACAGGGAAAGGGAGTAATAGAGGGTAAGGTTGGAAATCCACTAGAAGATGTAAAGTGACCACTGAAATGGGTTTCGACTTGGTGTCTTAATCAGTGGGGGAAAGAGATGAAATCTGATTTATTGGAATTGCAAATTCAAACCCTTGAGAAGCAAAAGGACATGATTTAAGTTTTCCCAAAATGATTCTGGAAGTGCTGTTTGATGAAGGATCCCTTAGAAGCAAGGAGACTGAGTTGGAACCCCTTACCAGGGTTAAGGAAAATTTTGTTATCATGAGCCAAAGATTCATATATGGTCAAGACCTAGAGAACCTATCTAAGAAGGAAGGGGGCAGTGATTGCCAGAGATCCTGGAGTTCAGCCCTGGAGGATGAAACTTTACTGAGCAGGTGATTAGCAGCATATATTTAAGGACAGGAATTTCAGGCAGGCAGTGGAGGACCTGAAAGGTTATAGTAGAACCAGTCAGGAATCTATGTCCAAGGTCTTACATCATTAGTTTCTGAGACTCAGTATCATACCTCCTACAAAGATGCCAGTCAATAAGTGATTGTTGTGAGAGAGACCAAGTTGAACTTGGAAAGTTTCTATTTTTTGTTTGAAGGTATCAAAGATCAGGACGATATGAAAAATGAAAAAAAAAGAATCATAAAATTTCATATGGTAGAAAGGAATAAATGTTACCTGGAAAAAATTAAATGTCATGTTTCAACGTTTGCAGACTGGCAGAATGAAATCTTGCAGTTTGTGACAACATGGATGGACCTTGTGGGAAATATGCTAAGTGAAATAAGTCAGACAGAAAAAGACAAGTACCATATGATTTCACTTACATATAGATTCACAAAAAAAAAAAAAAAAAAAAAACAAGCTCATATATACAGAGAACAGATTGGTGGCTGCCAGAGGAAGAGGGTGGGAGGTGGGTGAATTGGTGAAGGGGGTCAGAAGGTACAAACTTTCTGTTATAGAATAAATAAGTCATGGGGATGTAATATGCAGCAAGGTGACTATAGTTAATAACACTGTATTATATATTTGAAAGTTGCTAAGAGTAGATCTTAAAAGTTCTCTTTACAAGAAAAAAATTCTGCAAGTACGCATGGTGACAGATGTTAACTAGACTTATTGTGATACTCATTTCACAGTATATACAAATATTGAATCATTATGTTGTACACCTGAAACTAATAAAATGTTTTATATCAATTATACCAAAAATAGGAAAGCCCCACCCCACCCCACCCCAAACCCAGCCAAAAAAAAAAAAAAAAGAGTGGCAGAATCTGTATTATAAAGATGATTATTTTATTTTCAAATCATCCTGGTCGGACAGGTTTGGTGTTCTGATTGAGACTTGTGCTGGTGATGACTTTGCAGTATAGTCAGATGTTGATTTCCAATGCTGTCCACCTGACATATTAATCTAAAAAACAACGTACAATATAAGGGCTTTCAAATCAAGATAAAGAAATGGGAATCGATTTTAGAAATGAGTGGGCGACTTTTTAAAGTTTTGGATCAGGGAAATGAAATACTTAGAAGTGTAATTTCAGCACACTGTCTTTTTTTCTGTACATTACATTCCCAGGACTTACTTATTTTACCACTGGACATTTGTACCTTTTGACATTATCTTGCATTATCAACATGTTATCTTGACAGTGTTGTGGAGCATGAGCATTGAGGAGCAAATGTGATAGTGTAAGTGAGAGGTTATGTGGTTCTGAACCAGGGTTCTCATGAAAGGAATGGAAAAGGGGATGATGTGATCTATGTAGGTAGACTTTCCAATATTTGGCAGCTGATTAGATAGTAGAAAGGGGAGTGTGTAACAAATTACACCCAAAACTTAAATGATGTAAAACAATAAATCTTACCTCTTAATTTTCCTGAGGATCGGGAATTTGAGAGTGATTTGGCTTAGTGATTATGGCTTGGGATAGCTCATGAGTTTGTGGACAGTTATCAGCCAAGTCTACAGTTATCTGAAGGCCTGAACTGAGTTGCACAATCCACCCCCAACGCTTACCTAGTGTCAGTGGTGAGTTGGTGCTGACTGTTGGCATGAGGCTTCAGTTCTTTTCCACATAGTCCTCGCCATAGGGCTGTTCGAGTATCCTCACAACATGGTAGCTAGTGTCCCCTCAAAGAAGTGATCAAGGAATCCGACGCAAACACTGCAATACATTTTATAACTTAGTTTCAGAAATCTCACACCATCACTTCTACAGAATCCTGCTGGTCACATAGGTCAGCCCTAATTCAAAGTGGGACGGCAGTATGCAATGGTGTGGATATCAGAAGAGGATGTTTGGGGAATATCTTGGTGGCTGTCTACCAAAGCGTGGTTTGCTTTGGAAGAAGGAATCCTCTACTTTACCTCCCAAGATCCTAGCCCAGTTTATGATTGATCTGAAAAATAAAAGATGACTTTGAGCTTTTGAGTTTGTATAATTGGGAGAATTTTAGCTCTACCTTTTATAGAAATAGAGATGAAGAAGGCTAAGAGGAAAGATATATAACTTTGATTTATGTTTACATCTTTTCTTTGAGGAATGAAATACAGAGAAGGGTGTATTTACTTAATTCTGACCCCTCAAATCTCAAAGACTAATTGAAAGAGATAAAATGCAACATGTACTTTTCTTTATTCAGTTCCTCGCAAGGACATGAATTGCATTGTGAATAGGATGTGTCATGAATCATTGCATCATTTTAGATGGAACCTAATATTTTTCAGTAGATGCTGAAATACTGAAGGTAATTGGAAATTTTTCAGAAGAGCTGCTTAACAAGTGTAGTCTTCATGGAGATATAAAGGGGTAAAAGAGATGATTTCAATTATTGTAATATATAAAAACTGACAAACTCCAAAGAAATCATAATAGACTTGCAGTATATACTGATGCCTTTTTCTTTGTCATAAACCCAAATCCTTAATCTCTGATGTCATTTTATAATTATAGCAGGTAATGTGACTGCATGTGTCTAATCACACAGAGTCAGGCCCATTTAATAATGCACAGCCTCAGGGCTTTCTTGGCCCTGCTGTATCCCTGTGAGTACTATTCTTATGCTTTGGATTTAAAGCTTCATTATTCCTTTCCTGACTTATTAAAACTGCACATACCACCCAAATGGAGATTTTTAAATTGCAGGGATGAGCGTGCATGTGAGGGAGGATATTATCATTTTCTCATATCCTATCCCATTCCTTTGAAAAGCATCATGTCTTTGTGTTGTTGCAGCAGGCATATAACACGTTCATTAATACATCATTTTTGAGAGTTACAAGATAGTTGGCCCTATCATCCAATCATCAACAGTAAAATAAAACTGGCTTTAGGTCTAATTTCCTACCACTCTCTATCCTGGATTAAATGATATCAAGGATTGATTATATTGTAATATCTGTCTATGAAGGAAGTTGCTTTTTTCATATTAAAATGAACTAAATCTTTTAGAACCTAACCGAAGCATTGTCTGGTTTCTTCTTTTTACTATAATGTGATTAGAAAAGTATTGCTTGAAAGATCTAATTTAGTACAGAATTGATTTCATTTTTTTTTCCTCCCAATGATTACAGCATCCACGTAAGCTTCTTGCCCAATTTGTCAGTGGCTACCATGGGGGAAATTTGAGGTGGTTCCAATGAATCTTCCAAATGCAGTGGAGTTGAACTGGGATACAGCCAAGTGGTGAAGCATCCGGGAAATGGTTAACACAGGCACCATTCTGTCTGAGAGGAAAAGATAAAAACATTGCTACGAGCATTAAACATAGTTCTATAGTAAATGTGTAGTCCTTCTGGAGATAGAGAAGGAAGTGTTTTCGATAACATTCAATTCCAATGCCTTCCCTAACTTAAAGTCTGAAATATATGTCCAGAACTTCTTTAGATTTTTACAAAAGTCATGTTTAATCCACTTGGAACTGCTTTATGGGTAAGGTGTAACGATTCTAATTTAATTTTATTACTTTATTTGGATATTTAATTTCATAGAGATAAATAAGTAACCCATGTTCCCCTGATTAATCTTTCTACCTGTCACCTGTACAGATCCTATTTATTTCTGTGTATCTTTCTGTCCTCCGTATTGTTTGTTGTCTGCTTTTCTATATCTTTGCCAAAACCTTACTTTTTTAAATTGAAGTATAGTCAGTTACAATGTGTCAATTTCTGGTGTACAGCACAATGTCCCAGTCATGCATATACATACATATATTCATTTTCCTATTCTTTTTCATTAAAGGTTATTACAAGATATTGAACATAGTTCCCTGTGCTATACAGCAGAAACTCAAAACCTTACTTTTTTAACCACAGTGAATTTTTGTGATATTTTGTGGTAACTGAAAGCACAAGTCTCTGTCATTGTTCTTTTTCCCCTAAAGTTGTCCTTTATTATTAGTCACTTGCTCTTTCAGATAAGTTTAAAATAATATTCTTAAGTTTCATGGAAAAGGTGAACTAGTGGGATTTTTACTAGAACTGTCTTAAAATGATAGATTAATTGAGGGAGAGCTGGTATCTCCACAATATGGTATCTTCTCATTCTAAATGTGATATAATTCAAGTTATTAAACTCTTCTTAGAACCTTAAAAATGTTTGGTAATTTTATCCATTCAATTCTTATGCACCATTTGTTGAAGTTCTTTATATCTTGTATTTTTTTCTGATGTTAAGAATTGAATCTTTCCTTTAGCCTTATCAGCAATGAAACAATTACTTTGTTGTTTTTTTTTTCTCTATTAGATTCCTTTGCCTATCACTAAACTAGTTTCTAACTTGTGTGAAAGGAATAGGGGTGCTATTCATCGGCAACCTAATACCCTAACATCTTGGACCATTGGCTGGAAACCTTGAACTGATATTTGGGGAAGAAAAGATTCATGCTTCAGACACAGCCTGAGCAGGAGGTGTCAGGTTTCAACACTTTCATAAATCATGTGGTTTTTCCCACCTTGGTGGGGTTTTAAGTGGCTCAGGTGGGACAAGGTTCAGTAAGCATGGACAGCAGAGCTTCACACTGACCTCGCCCTGACCCACATCAGCTTAGCTTTTAGCCAAGCAGTCCATGCTAACACAGGAATTAAATGACCGAAGAAGAAAGCCATTTGGTCCTAGTTAATGCCCATATCAAGAACAAACTGGGTTTTCCAGGTTTTGAGCTTTCCAAGTATTTGTGCATAGGGCAAAAGGAATAAAAGAGAGAGGTTCAGAGAGAGAGAACTTTTGTTGTTTTGCCAGCTGGATATACATGCTGAAGATTTTAAACTTCCAATAGTAGAAAGAATCAGGAGGGGTACGGACCACCAGTATCTGCGTTTCGTGCTTGGCAGAACTAGGTAATGTTGGTTCAGAAGCCCCAAGTTTTCAGTCTCTCTTAATATTCAGGGCTAATTGTTTACTGCAGTATAATGAAATGAATTTTGGAAAATATTAGAGAGCAAGATAATGACTTAGGTTTGCCTGATTGGACACGCTCTTGATATACTGAAATCTTTAGTGAACAATCAAGGATGTGGAAGATTGTTCATTAGAACTATTCATGTAATGTACTGCTCCTGCCTCCTGTTCTGTTCCATTCCATTCCATTCCATTCCATTCCATTCAAATTCTGGTCAGGATTCACAGATTGACTTCATATCTCACTATAAGTCCTTACCTGAAGTGGGGGCTAGACTATTAGTGATACAGGATTTCTGATGCAGATTTTCCAGCTAATTCCTCAGGAATTACCTAGATTTTTGTTTCTTTTCTTTCTTTCTTTTTTTTGAATTGGAGTATAGTTTAAAATGTTTCAGGTGTACAGCAAAATGATTTAGTTATACGTATATATTGTTTTTCAGATTCTTTTCCATTATAGGTTATTACAAAATACTGAATATACATCCTTGTTGTTTATCTATTTTAATATATAGTAGTCTGTATCTGTTAATCCCAAACTCCTAATTTATCCCTCCTCCCGCTTTTCCTTTTTTGTTTCTTTTCAAGCACTGGTGCTGTCAATTCTGTGAGCTCTGCATAGAATTCCACTAAACCGCCTTTTGATCTCAGCCTAACTCAGTTTCTGCTTATGACTCAGAACTCAAGGTGGTTCATAACTTTAAATAAAATAATGCTTATGAGAATGGAAATGCAACTGGCACTTTGACAGAATTTTCTCCTAAGACAAATGTTTAATAAGGATGTAAGTTTAAATTACATTCGCCAGCATGCAACTTTGAGCAAGGGGCAAGCGATGAGGTGTGGCAGTCTGATTCAAGCTGTGAAATTCAAAAAATGAGACACATTTGTTAATCTAGGAAGTTATTACTATAATAAAGCAAAATTCTTATGAAAAAAATCTCCAGAAAATAGATCGCAGTGAAAGTCATTTAAATAGCAGGCTTATTGTCCTGCCTTAAACATGAATATCTATAAATTTATAATTTAATTTTTCTTTAATGCCTATTGGATCAATTATATGTATCTGTATATACCTAACATCGTGTATATGTATATTTACATACACATATATTAATTGCTGAATGATAATTACATGATGGCTATGATTCATTTAGTATCACTTATATAACAGATAACACAAATACTGTAACAAATCCTGGCAACAAACTGGATATTGTCCTCTCCATTCATACCTGATGCATCAGTAACACATCAGAGATGTTATAATGTCACAGCTGGCAAGTGTCAGAGCCAGGGTTTGCTTTGAGGTCTGTTTAATTCTGAAGCCTGAAGTCTTTGTATCAATTTACAGTGTTCCTTTAGCAATAGGAATAGGAGGTTGAAGATCAATAAAAAATAAGTTGATATATCTGTTAACTCATGATTGTCAACTGCTTCCAAAATTCCCTTTGCTTTTATGTATTCTTTTTCACACTAAGTAATATAAAGTGTGTATCAACTCTCTCCATCTATGCCTCTCTAACTTTAGCTCCCTCTCCTTCAAAGGGAAAGTTGCATTGCCTGTCTAGTTCAGAATCCCATCTAACTGCAGTTTTATTCACAGGCAGATTTATATTAAGAACTAAATCTCTGAGAGTTTCTGACAAGTCCACTGCTGTTTCTTTGTAGAAGTAACTGCTTTGTAGTAAATGGAAATAAGATGCTGAATAAATGTAGCAGAAACTCTGTTAATATGGCCCCTCGTGAATATGTAATGAGAGATCAGTGTACAGGAAGAAGAGACCTGGGATGGACTGACTGTGATAAGCAGATTTACCATTAAACTGATGAAACTCAATCTTCAGAGCCCTTAACTTGGGTAGGCTGCTTCCAGGGCTCTGAACTGATTATGAGAATGTTCTATCCCTTTTCTTAAAGAGTCACCATGCCAAATTATACTAGTTTCATGTTCTACAACATGAACATGTCTCCCCTAGGAAATTTGGAAGAGATCAGGTCCTGGCTCAAATATAAGATCAAGATCAAGAAAAAGAAAAAGAAAAAATAATAGCAAGGGAATTAATATGGAAAAATAAGAGTAGCAATAAAGGGCAAGGTGACAGATTTGTTAAGAAGAGAAAAGTTTGAGGGTATTGAGAAATTTGTTGGTACTATTACGTGAAGCCTAAGGAATATAGGATTAGAGACTAAAGAAGTAATTTGTCTTCTCTTTTCACTTGGTAGCATTCTTTGCCAACAAAACTCCCACATCAGTCCCCAACACAACAGGCTTCTAGTATACTTAGTTTCAGTTTGTTGTTAGAAAGATTGTGCAAAGCCCTTAAACAGGAAATGCTTACCTTCCTATAATTCTTGGACACGTACACAGAAGCTAAAACTCAGTGTGTGAGTTTAGGACACATCATGGGTAAGTAAAGTAGAACACATTGAGTAATACCAGCAAAATAGTCTTCATTAGAGAGATCCAGAACCTTCTGATCGCCACTAAACCAAATGTTGACTCATCTCTATTCTGAAATGCATTGTTTGTTTCCTTTTCTTCTTTTTCCTCTTCACTGAAATTGTAATCACTGGAATTAAACAGCAGAATGACAGCCTTTTGCCTAAACATAATCTTTTGTTCTGATTGGTGGTAATGTTTTGGCTCTTTGTTATTTTTCTGTGATCCTTGTTTATTTCTGCGTACATGTTATCTCTCTGCTGTAGCTGTACCTTTCTCTAGTTTTGTCAACTCCTGCAGGCTTTTGCAAAAGTAACAAATAGAAATACATGAAGCTGTAGTTAATAATATTTACCTGACCAACAATAAAGATCCTTTCTCAACTGAAAATTTTTGTAAGATCCAAGACTCGTGAGTATTTAAAGAATCAACTTTCAAAGCAGGAGAAAGAAAGATTGGATTGGAGAGGAGAGGAGTTTATAAATTAGGAATAGGTTTATCAGAATAGAAAACTAACCACAAAGAACCTCTGTATCTGTAAGAGATATAAAGGGTTTGGGAGAGTAGGGAGAATTTATGAGCATATCAAAGGGAAGATTAATTTTACTCAAAATTGCAGAAAGTGCTTAGAACACACATAAGAATGGAGCAAGTAGAGGGAGCTTGGGGTTATCTCCCTGAAAAGGGAGAATGTTTTCTGTGTGTGGAGAAGTTGTGAAAGAGATATGTAATGACCAGAAGTGTAGATTAGTAGAAACTGACTAGATGCTCACGAAACCTATACCCTCTTCTTAGGGTATATTCCCTGGCCTCCTGGAATCTATTTGGAACCATATAACAAGCAGGTGGCAGTGGTATGCTATTTCTGGATCGAGGTATGGTTGTGAGTCATGTTTGTTTTCCACATCTTGTGCCGACTGGATGATATAATGTCAATCTTTAAACCATTTGCTGAGAATGCAGTTACACAGCGAGGAAGGAGATTGGAGACTTCCATCACCTTTGCTGAAGAACCACATGGCCAGGCTTTGTGTGAATGAGAATTAAACCATTAATTGTGTTAAACCCCTCGGATTTGTTTGAGACAAGAATGAATGTTAACTACCCAGACTGTGCCACTGTAAGTTAGTGTTGTGTCCACAATATATTAACAAATTGTGTTCTTCCTTGACTGGTACTTTCTCCCTACAGATGAAACTTGAGGGCTTATTTGGAGACTGTAGAAGAGGCACATGCATAGTCATATATCCTTGACCAAAGTAAAAGGTTCTTTTCTTGCTGGGAAGGTGGTACTTCTTCAATAAGTTAGCTACATCAGTAAAAGAAACAGCTACGAGTATAGAAGATACTTGATCGGTCCACACTATCTGTTGATTTATCCTAGGAAATGAGTGACAGATGTTAAAGAGGAGTGGAAATTAAAGAAGGGACCCAAAATGTCATTCTAGTGGACATCCTCTCAAGGAAGCCTAAGTCCACGTGTTGGTTCACCTGATTTCTTAGCCTTACCGCCCTCCATTATCTTTTCAACCCACTGAACTCTTGCTTCTTTCCAGAGCACTTATGTAACTCTGCTCTCACTAATCAGTTCCTAATCAATCGATTCTGATTCCTAATTGGCAGATCCTAATGGCACCTTTCAGTCTTTATTCAACTTGTCCTCTCGGCTGTGTTTGACTGCCACTGCTGACAATCCCTTTCATCTTCAAACTTGCCTGTCTCTCCATTCTCTCATTTGTTCCAGGTTTTTGTTTGTATCTCACATCCCTCCTTCTTAAGATCAGTCAAGACATCATTTTTCTCTTCCAGCCACTCAAACGATCAGTTTACTTAGAGCATTTTCTTAGTTCCTTTCTCTGGGTACAAGTGCTTATTTCATTTCTACCTCTAAGTCAATGACTCCCAAATGTTTCCCTCCAGCCAACACCACTCTCATTATCCCATGTCTTAACACCAACTGCTTCATGTAGATCTACACATTTCACTTTTATCAATTCCACAGGGATCTCAAACTACCATTTCTAAATGTCCAGTATTATCCCGTTCCCCCAAATATGTCCTGATCTTACAACTCAGACCAAAAAGATAGAAATCTAAACCAGAACCAACTGGTTACCAAAACATTCATTTTATCATCCCAGTACATCTCGTATCTGTCTCCTCCTCTCTGAGATTCACTCCCTCACCTCACTCAACACCAACACTAACCCCAAATTCATGGCTGGAAACACTGCAAAACTCTCTTTATTTATATTCTGTATGCTGTTTTTAACCAACACAAAATCAAATTCTATGCAATCAGAATAGGGACTGGTCTAATGTGCAGATGTGGTCATATAAGCAGCCTCCTTAATACATTGTCTTCCCATTTTGATAAACCCAAACTCCTCAGTGTAGCAAATGCCCCTTCCTTCTATAGCATTCCTGAATCTTGTGGCTTGGTGGGTCTCAGATTTTTTCCAGTATGAGGCACTTTCATAAGCGATATGTTCCCTTTTTGATACCTAGAATTTAATGAAAAGCTCCCCCCAAAATAAAACATTTTGCAGAGGATTAAAGATAATATAATCACAGATGGTTTTTTGGTAAACACTTACTTTCTTTTTATACAAATTTATTATAGCTAAAATTTGAAAAGAAAGGAGAGTCAGGTACCAGCTTTGGAGTGCTGGGGAAGTACTCTTGGCTATTTAAGTACTTTGTTTTGGCAGTGATATAGATCAAGAGGAATGAATCAAGGTACTCTGCAGTCCCTTCCTCTGGCTCTAATACCTTCTCATATGCCCCATTCAAAAGAAACATTAGAAAGCAAACAGGTCCAAGAACAGATACACAAATAAACTTGAATCCATTCTGAAGTATAGCAAAAGGAAATCATTCACAAATGTTAATATTTCAATAATTTTTTTCTTTTGCTAGTTACTGGTGACACTTCATCCGTTTACAGCACCTGTGGATATCACTTACACTTAGCACATGGAATTCAAATAATTTGTTCACACATTTGTCCTCTGTCAACCTACATATTGCAGGTTCCTTCAGAATAGGAGCTGTAGACCGTTTTTTTCTCACAGATTCCTAGGAAGTTGTACAGAACGTGGAAATATCTAGCAGTGTTTGCTCAGTGAATGAATGAACAGATATTTTCCAGTATTTTTCCCTGGTATTTCTTGCTAATCTTTTTATTTTCCTTTTGTTTAATCCATGAAAACAACCTATTTTTTGGTAGTGGCAAGAGTTTGGGAGTTAATGTTATCTTTTGTCACAGACAACTTCTAAAATGGTGAAGTACTATGAGGCATCAAAATGTAGTCATTTGAAAACGTGCAACTAACAGGGAAGACCGTGGGCTTAAGGGAGCTTTTTTTTCTGATTGTTTCTTATTTAATGGTTATGTTCCCTTTCATTGGAGGCCCTTCAACAAGACAAATGAGCCCTGGATACCTCACTGGTGGCAGAAGGTAAAGGTAGTTAGGACGTTACGAACCTAGCACCACTGAGGCTCTGAACACGTCCTCCTTTGAGTGGCCAGTTCACTGCCTTGTCAGTACAGCCAGTTTATTTTGTTCTCACCTCTTTAGAAACTGTAAATATCAGTATAGCTTACCAATATCCTTTGCACTTCCAAGTTTGTAGGTCTACTAACTCTAAGTGGTACTCACAGCAATTCGTCATACTCTCCTATTTTTATTCCAAATAATGGGATATGGTGACAATCTGCAGGTGCATAACTAATGTTTAGCTTCTCCCCATTCTCATGTGTGACTCTTTTGCTGCTCTTTGCAAATTTTAACTCATTTTCATTAAAAAAAATGCTATGTATTTTTCCTCTTATCATCTTTCTCTAATCCACACTGAATATCTGGTGTTAAATGGAATGACTGATGTGGAGATCCTGAAAATGACCACAGTTGATGTTTGGACTCATTTCAATGACAACAGAGTACACTGAGGACTTTTTTCTTTTGTAAAAGGAAGAACAACAATAAAATCCACACTAAGTTTAGATTCATCTACATTTAGTTCTCTCCAGTTTAAGTGATTCCTGTATTTAAATACCATAAAATACCATGATCCATCCTTTAATTTTCTTTAACCCTAGCAGGAAATATTATCTCCTCCTTAAAGCTGAAACAAAAAAGTATATATATTTGTGGACACACTCACATATTTTATGACATATTTAACAGTAGGCACTGTAGAGAGCACAGAGGTTGGGGGTGACTGGTGCACGGTATAGCCAGCTAATCAGTGTATTGGGAATTAATTAGTGTCCACCACCCTCCAACCTGGGAGTTAAGGTGGAAAAACCAGGAAGGTGTTATGATTAACTATTCCTATATACTTTGGGCAAAATATTCCTATAACTTTCAGATGAAAAAAAAAAAGAGAAAAGAAAATCATATGAAGAAAAGAATACAGAGGCAATCCAGTGCAATATCCTTTTTTCCTTGGTGATGTTTCTTGCTCATTCATTTCAGTCCAATGACTGTTCCTTTCATGTGTGTTCAGGCCTTCTCTCCCTGATGAAGGCTGCTCATCCGGTATTGATGATGACCGTGTAGTAATTCGGACTTATAGTCTCTAGAGCTGTCTCCTTGAGGTCAGAGGTAACAAGAAACAGCATGAAGACTTATCAAGGATGGAGTAGAGGGAATAAGAAAGATGGATTTGAGCACAAAACAGAGAAAAGGGAGAGCAGTATGAAAAAGGACACTCACGATATTAAAGATTGATGGATGTTACAGATCACTGGATTCTAGCCCTTTGTCTCCATTTGAGGAAACTGAGACACAAAGGTAATAAAAGGATTGCTGAAGGCCACGAGAGTTTCCTAGATTTGATATATGTCATTACTCTAAGTTAACAGCAAAACTGTGGTGGAGATCCCATGGTGGTTTCCATATAACCCACTGAGGAAAAGTTAGACTCTTCAGAACCTCTTTTTCCTGTGTTCACTCAAGTGTTCTTACTTTTTCTAAGTCTCAATGGTCAACTTTGAGTAATGTTGCTTAATAGAGCTATCATTCTAAAGGGCTGCTTTTGCTTGAGACATCGGAATGTTACAAAAATGCCTCATTCCTCTTTATTTTACTTTTCTCGACTTGAGAAAAAGCCATCTGAAACAAAAAAATACATATAATTGTGGTGATTTTCGGTTGGTAAAGGCTCTCAAAATTATGCTGAAATTCATCTCCTTCAAGTACAAGAGCCCTACTGCTGCAAAACCAGATCTGTGTGAATTGGTGCCAGGCTTCTGCCTCTGGCATCTGTACTACCACAGTCATTTCTCTACACTGAGGGACACCAACTTGGACAGGGGTGAAGCCTGGGACTACCAGGCAAACCCTGTTGTGCTTGGCTTCTTTCTCTATATCTGCCTACTTTGATGGGAGCAGTTAAATCTGTTTTTTTTTTTTTCCTTTATATCGAGATCCAGTCATTTCAGTGTCTGGCATCTCAACACTTTGATCCTTCCTAATGATAATAATCTACTAATTTCCCCATGCCCACTGACTATGGAATTCTAGTAAAACTGGGTGCTGTTCAGACTTCAGTTCTAACAGAGATTTTGATTCTGACACTCGCATTCCTTGCCTTTGATATTGGCCCATATTGTCTTTTACCTCTCTTGGGTGACAAAATTCTGTAAAAAGGTTGCTGTGATTTCTTTCACCAAGATCCTGTATCACTAATACATAAAAACTTAAATTATGTTGATGATATAATTTCTCACTTCAAAATTTCGCCCCATGGCTCATTAGATAGATCTAATCAGAAAATGGAAAAGTCCCATAGTCGCGCTGTAATTCCAGATACTAAGTTCTTGAGATTTGTTAAATCATTGGGTTGAATTTAAATAATTGTTTCCTTGTCTTATAATCATGAATTATTCCAAGTGTTCTAAGACCATATATCCACTAGCTGTAAAGGCAAAACGGAGAGGCATACTATGCACTAACTTTTCTAATTTCATTCTTTATTTCACTGAATAATTGTTTTAAGCACATCAGCTATTGAAAATTGCTAGAACACAAAACATCTTAGATTTTTTTCCTCTGACAAATGGGTTATCTAAAATGTAAATAATGGTATTGTGTACACAGAATAACACCCACACTATATAATTACAGTGGTTATAACTAAAACTAAGAAGAGAGCCAAAATTTATTCTAAATATGTTTAGTTCCTTTGAGAATAAGAAGAGAATATATTATTTGAAAACTTTTTGCGCTCATAAACTTTTTTCCTTGCCAAAAAAACCTTTTTTTAAATTTTGATAAATAATTAATAGCTTGAGAGTTTGGGGAAGGTGTATACTTTTAGGTAATCTTCAAACATGAAACTGAAACTTTTAATATTCTATTACAACTTTCAGTATCTCAATCTCACAGCATCTCAGGAGAAAATTGCGGTGCCCATGACTCAATTTTATAAAATATTCATGAAATTTTGATGATACTATGAAGAATGACATTTTTATTGTCTAAAACTGAATCATTATTCCTCTTAAAGACAGATAAACTTTGTAAAATAAAAGGTCATTCTGGAAGTTTACTTTTTAAAACCATCACAAAAAAATACAGTTGACTACAGAAAGCTTTGAGCCTGGGCGTGACAGACCCACACAGAAAAGCTCTCTAATAATATCTGTGTGGTAGTGAAAAATTTGTAACTGACAGAAACTTATTTTTCACTTAGATTGCTGTATTTACCCACTTTTCTAGCCCAGTGTTTTTCAAAATGGTGACTTGATATTTATGTATTCATTCTATTATCCATTAATTTTAAAACTATTGAAACCTACAGTAGGTCAGGTCCCATGATAACCAATATAAACATCGAAATGAATATGTCTTGGTTCATGTTTTTGACATGTTTATAGTTTGAGGGAAGAGGCAGCTATGTGAAAAGACGAATTTACAATATATAATAAGTGCTATGGTACGGCTTCAGTAGCAAACACTGTGGCTGCCTATCTAAGAGAGATCTCTCTTTATCTCTTCTTTGTGAATAAACTCTGACTCTGAGCAGGTATTGGGTAGAGATGCCTTGATCTCACGTAAGGGTTGAATTTGGTATCCAGGGATGACACATGTATTAGTTTCCTATTGATGCTGTAACAAATTACTATCAATCTAGTGGCTTGAAACAAGACAAAGTTAGTATCTTACAGTTCTGGAGGGCAGGAGTCTGACACAGGCGTTATCGAGATACTAATTTCAATTCCTCTGGATCTATCTCCAGAAGTAGAATCGCTGGATCATATGGTAGTTTTCCTTTAGTGATCTGAGGAGCTCCCATACTGTTTTCCATAATGGCTATACCAATTTACATTCTCATTAACAAGGGATCCCTTTTCTCCACATCTTCATCAATGCTTGTTATATTTTGTCTTTTTGATAATAGCCATTCTAAGAGAGGTGAGGTTATATATCTTTCTGGTTTGGGTTTGTATTTCCCTGTTGACTGATTACCTTTTCATATACCTGCTGGCCATTAGTATGTCATTGATACAGAAATGTCTATTCAGGTCCTTTGCACTTTTTAAAATCATGTTATTTATTTTCTTGGTGTTGAGTTTCATGAATTTCTTACATATTTTGGATATTAATCTCTTATCTGATGTAGGATTTACAAACATTTTCTCCCATTCTGTAGGTTGCCTTTCCATTCTGTGGACTTTTTCCTTTGCTGTGCAGAGGCTTTTTAGTTTACTGCAGTCTCATTTGTCTCTTTTTGCTTTTGTGATCTGTGCTTTTGATATCATATCCAAAAATATCATAGGTCAAACCAATGTCAAGAAACTTTTTCCCTAATTTTTCTTTGAATAGTTTTACTGATTCAGGTCTGCATTTAAGTCTTTATTCCATTTTGAGTTGATTATTGTATGTGGTGTGAGAAAAGGGCCCAATTTCATTCTTTTGCGTGTAGATGTTGTCTTCCCCACACCATTTATTGGACTATCCTTTCCACATCGTGTGTTCTTGACTGCTGTCAAAGATCAGTTGAACATAGATGTATGAATTTATTTCCAGGCTCTTTATTCTGTTCCGTTGGTCAATATGTCTGCTTTTATGCCAGTACCATACTGTTTTGATTACCAGCCATTACAGTATAGTTTGAAATCAGGCAATGTGATGCCTATATCTTTGTTCTTTCTCAGGGCAAATGGCTATTCAGGGTCATTTGTGCTTCCATGAGAATTTTAGGGTTTTTTTCTATATCTATGAAGAATGCCTTTGGAATGTTTATATGGATTACACTGAATTTAATAGATGGCTTTAGGTAGAATGGACATTTTAACAATACTTAACATTTGGGAAATCCATTATGTGTTTTAATCTAAATTTCTTCTGTATTGATGAAGATCTTTACACTTTGGAGATCTCATCCAATTGTAACATCTTTATTCTTTTACAATTGAAGGAGTAAACATTTCCACAAAGAGTTTCTTTTATACCTTTGTCCTCATTTTCATTTTAATGTTGAGAATAGATTTAGTTTTGGGGGAAAAAAAATGAGTCCCAACTCATTTGGTTAAAAATGTTTCCCTAAACGGAATTGATACATAATATATTTAGAATCTGAGTCATACCATGAGAAGTAGGTCTAAAATAAAGCCTATACTCCTTAAAACTAAGCAATGTAAGAGTTTTGGATTTTTTTTTTATAAATTCTTGAGGTATGGGGCACTGCTTAAATTCTAACCCTATCAGTGTTTTATGTGCTAAACCAAGTTTTATATGGTAACTGTGCAAGAGAGTTGTCAGTGAGAAGTATTATGCTATTCCAGCTCCCTGCTTTCCTGTCTTTACTTTCTAATGCTGAGTTAAAGAAATGAAAAGTAAGGGATAGAGAGCAAAAAGTAGTGGGAAATTGCTTTGGTAAAGTAAGCACCTGGGATGATTCAGTGCTTCATCTCGAGTTACGCAGATGTCAGAAGTATAAAAATTTGGGAAATAAAGATTTTTTGAAGAGTAGAACTGAACTCTTATTTAATATTCCAGCAATAAGTGGCATATTTCACCCCATCAGAATTTAGGAGTATAAGAATAAGACTAGTTACAACACTGAATACTATAATTGCATGAAGACCACATTGATGGGTTTATGAGAGCTCTTAAAGGACAGCGGTGCCTCCCCATCACCTTACCACGGAGTGAAAATCAATAGAAAATGGCATTTCAGCATGTACTCCTGCGAATATTAAATATCAGACGCTTCCCAATGCTGGCAGTAAGTGGGCCGCATTGATTTTTCCTCCTGACTCCACTGGCATCCTGCTAATGAAGGCTGCCTCTGTGGACTTTTATTGTATATGCTAGTATGCACCACGGGAGGAAGGCATCATATCACAACCCCTAGCCCTGTGAGAGCCATCTGTGGATAAAGAACATTTGCTCTTAGATCCACAGCCCATGTGAAAACATCTGACTTAGGAAGGTATCACATCTGCCACAAATTTATATCTTATCAAAGCGAGTTTGCATTTTTGGAGGTCTGCATCATGTTACATCTATATCCATTATAGAAACACAAACTACTGCAATAGATGGTTATGAAGGGAACTCCTGGCTATTGGACCCAACATCCAGGGATTCTGATTTAATGGTGTGGGTTGTGGCCTTAGTGTCCAGATTTTTAGCTGCTTTCTGAGTGATTCTAATGGGCGGTCTAGGTTGAACGCCTCTAACATAAAGAGCATGTGCTGTAGTTCAAGTTTAGAGACAGCTTTCTTCCATTCAGTTACTCACTGATTGTGATTATATGTGTTGATGCCCTGGCTTCCTCCCATTCCCATTCACACGTTTCATGTCCTTACCCCCAGCTTCTAGTAGTGATTGTGTGTGTGTGTGTGTGTGTGTGTGTGTGTGTGTGTGTGTGTGTTTGGGGGCGGGGTATACACTACCAGAATTTGGAAAGGAGCTAGTCACTTAGAGTATTTTGCTTTGTTCACACTTAACTTGCTGATGTTTTTCTGGAAACCTGAAATGAGCACAGGCTATTTCATAAAATGCTGGCAACAAATGGTTGTCTCTCTAGACTATCCGTTGGTATAAAACTGAAATTGCTGGTCAGGTTGAACAGGGAGTATGCTTGTTATTTAAAAGAAATGGGTTGGGATAGCAGGAAGTGCTTGGTCTCCCTCCTGGAATTCCCCATCTGGGTGCTCAGCAGACCGCAGAGGATGATGGTCTGGAAGGGCAGAGGACCCCTCCTGTCCATCTCCAGTACCGACTGGCTGGCTTTCCCCAGAACCAAAATACGTGCTGACCCAAATGAAGCCATAAGAGGGTCACAACTGAATCAGGTGATAGTTCCTAAACCAGATAGACTGGGGTGGGGTGGGAGTGGGGAAGGAACGCGGCCGTCTAGCCACACTGCTGCACTGCGCACGGAGCCCCGCCACACTGCCCGGGTCACTGCGAGCCATGGGTGAAGACGGGGACTTGGGGGACATCTCTTCCCAGGGTACTCGAAGGCCTCCTTGACCGCATACATGATCCTTCCTGATGCTCCTAACGGGCTCGTTCCAACTCCTCTCCCCAGTCTTCTCATTCAGCAGTTGCCTTTCTGTGCTTTCACTTGCCCCAAAACTAAAACCACTACATCAATGAGTGGAGTCAGCCATGGAGCACATTAACATTTGAGGGCATCCTGACCCATCTTCATTTAATTAAATCACTAATAAATTGCTTGCAATCATATATGTGTATAGCAGGTAAAAAGTAAAGAAAACACAATATGAAATCAAACTGTTAAAAACCATTCACATAAATAGTCTTTCCATAAATACAGTCTTTATGGAGAAAATCCACTGAGTTTTGAAAGAAAGCAGTAGTCATTTTCTTAGCCGTATTACATGTAGTATATACTATTACCCCCAGTATGGAAAAAGAAATGGATGTAAGAATATTCTTGATAAGTTGCTGATTAGCTCTAGGAAAAACTAGAAAAGTGTGAAGCACACACCAGGTAACATATATTTACATGGTACTGACCAAGAAGCCTGAATTTATGATTCAATGTTAAAGAAAAGATAGGTTTGACTGAAATGCCACGTCACAGAATAACTCAGAGAACAGGTAATTCTGTGTCAAGTGTCTGTTGCTATGATCCCTGCCTTTTATCAATTATTTGCAACACATAGCCAGATACAACCGTTTCTGAAAAGGTGTCTGAATTTACCTCCATTGAGATTAAGGAAGTTGTCAGTGGGGAATTGACCTGGTTTGTGACTCCTGCAACTCATATTAGCATAAACCATGACTCTCACACTTACACATGTACAGAATGTAGGCTGAAATATAACAACAAATTATTAAGGATGCCCTGACATAGATTTCTGGCCATTAACACTTGCTAATTTCTCATTTCATGTTTTGTCCTATAAATCATTTCCAATCGATGGCGCCTAGATCTCAAAGTTGGCCTCGTATATATTCTTAGCTTTAGTTGAAGAGTTATATAATTACAAAAAGTGAATTTTATGAAAATACATTTTAATCTATCTTCTTTACTAACTGAAATCATAAGAATTAAATCTTCTTTGGGATTCACAAAGCTGGATAAGGTGGTTCCCGATACGTTAATTTTTAGATGTTGCAGGAGGGTAACCTGTAGGGAACATATGCAGAAAGGAGTATGTTTGGGACCTGGCCAGGGTGCTATTACCTAGGGGTGTTGTGAATGTGTCAAACATGAACAGAAAGATGAAAGTAAACATGGAGGAAAGTTGATGTGACATCCAGGATATTTGGGAGTGTATATATAGCAGGAGAAACAGAAATAAAAATAAATGATGATATAATGAAAAATAATGTTGGTTAGGCAAAAAAGTGAAAAAAAATACAGAGTTAGGAGTAAGGTAGGAACAGATAATTAAATAGTTTCTTCATTTACTGTTTGAACACTGCTCTGTGTCAAGCTCTGTATTAAGTATTTAGCAATGCTATAGAACAAGAAAGTAATGGTCTCTGTCCACAAATGCTTTAGTAAGTCATTTACTTGGGCTCCTGCTTAGAGCTTCTCTTAAAATCCAACCTGATCAGTGCATTAGAGTCACAAAACCTGTTTATTTCAAAAGAAAAGGTGCAAGAATTTCTCTAAAGGTAAATTGGCGAAAGTCGTCCCATTGGTGATCTCCCTTCTGGAGTCATTACACTTCTTTTTTGTTGTGGTTGTTGCTGTTGATTTTATATACCCTTAGAGAACTCACCAGGTGAGAAAGTAGAGGAGACAATTTTTCCTTACTACACTGCAGCATCCGAGGGGAATTCCCTGATGCAACCCTGAGATGACCTTGCAAAAGGAATCTCCTTGTTTGGAAAAAAAATACATTAAATAAGAAAAAGGGATACTACATGTATTCAAGGTCATGTTCACATCTTTCTAGAAGGTTGTCCTCATGAGGCCCCACTGTTGCTAATTATTAATAATTTGAGGAAGCTGAAAGGCTAGTTTGAGACATATGATAAGAATAAAATATTGTGTTTTTAAGTCTTATTCTTTCATCCTTTAGTTTTTTGTTTTTTTTTTTTTCCTTCTAAGCAAATTGAACAGGATTCTGCTTGAAAATAGATTCCCATGATGAAGTGAAGCTCTTGGGAAAATGCAGTAAATCTAGAGAATTGATGGTGCTATCTGGGCAGTTGGCCAGTCCCTCTTATGGTATTTAGATTTATATTGCATGCAGAGATAACACCAGATGGTCCAATTTCCTGTCTGGCTAAAGCCACCCAAAGTTTTTCCAAAGCCAAACACTTGGTATCCTCAAGCTTGACGTGCCAAAAGACAAAATGTGAAATGAGAGTGGGAAAAAAAAGAATAAAAAATTCCCTTAAGGGTGTATTTCTAAAGTCACCAAAAAATTGAGAGTTTGCATTGTGATTAAATTGCTAGTATTAATTTGGGTGACCAATGAATGTTGACCAATAATCATTCTAGTCACTGTGTGCTCCTCAATTTAATAGTGAATGTCCATCCCTATCTTACCAGAGTTTCACTCAGCTGCACGCATTGTGAGTGCTCAAGTTTTAGACTCAGCCACTTCTAGCTTCTGATCTTAATTAAATCTTGACCATGGCTGGTAACATACTAGCCTCATACTCAGATCCAGCAAACATCATGCTTCTCTAAGCCTTGCGTCTGATGTGCCAAAGGTTTGCCAAGCTTCAAGCTCCCTAATTTTGAGTTGTCTAGACAAAAGTTAGCTTCTGCTCTGGTTTCCTATTTTGATGGTAGTTTACCTTTCTTCAGTTAAGCCCTGATGGACCTTGTTTCTAGTCCCTCACAGACAGCTGTTCTGCCCTGCTCCTCTTCACAACCTGCCTGCCTCAGTCATTAGTGAAGGGATGCTGAGACACAAGAGATGCTCAGGCCATTCTGGATGCCAGAGTTTATGTGAGATGTCACAAGGTGTGACAGCCTGTAGACACTCTCCAGCAGCCTTCTGATGGGCAGATCTGAAGAAACACTGATGCAGAAGCACCTCACCAAAGACCCAACAAAAGCACAGCCCCTTTCCAGCCCCACAGTCAGTCTGTGAAGCACACAGGGCGGTATATAGGGATGAAAGGCTTTCTACACTATACATGGTTTTCTTCATTGCTGAGTCTTTCCCTTCTCCCTTTTCCTACTTCTACTTAATATTCTTGATTTTTTTTGTCTCTCCAAACATCTACTCTAGCCTCCTGATTACTCAGTTTTGGCTCATTTCTTTCTGCTGGAGCAGCACTTAAGGAATCAGAACTACTAGTAGTGACACACCGTTTAGCGTACAGCAAGGCCTGCTTCCTCCTCTCATTCCTGCCGTCAGAGGGAGTGTCCTTCACAGGAAGCTCTGGTTAGCAAACTGTGGGCAGAGACAATTCTACTGGTTGGAAAAATTGAAGCTTAATTGGGGCAAGCTGGATAGAAAAAGTGTTAAAAGTTAATAGTTGGACTAAACTACCATTAATCCTTCCAGAGGATTCTACACTGTATAATTCTTTTTTTATTTTCTTTTTTATTGAAGTATAGTTGATTTACAGTGTTGTGTTAGTTTCTGGTGTACAGCATAGTGATTCAGTGGTATATATATATATTCTTTTTCATTATAGGTTATTACAAGCTACTGAGTATGGTTCCCTGCTAGATTGTATAATTCTAAGTACAGAATTATATTCTTAAAAGAAATGGATGAAGATGTTTTCTGGGGATAAATTGGGAATTGTACCCATAAATTTGGGTGATTATTCAGGATTGAGGAGAGATATATTATTAACGCTGAATTTTGGGTGAAAATGTTGAAGATTGGTCAGAAATTTATATCCAACCCTGGGGTGCTCCTGAGTTGCTGTGAGCAGCAGCACACTATATCTGAAATGAAAAATGGAAAATGATTTAAAGTTCAGGGTTTAGAGAAAGTCAGAGTTAAGACTTAGATGAGTGGCTTGGCATAAAATCTAGAATTGCCACAAAGAAGGATGACTAGATAGGGCAATTGGCTTTTCTTGTGGGTGGAAAGAAATTAAATGTAAAGATGGTCTCTGGGTTTCAGAATTTAGGATATTTGGTTGTAGGTGATTCCTTGAGGACTGTTGGGAGTATATAGATAGGAGATTCTGAATATGTTCATTTTGTTCGAAAGATTTCCCTCCAAATGCATTTAATGTGTTCTCTCTTTGTGGCAGTTATTAGTGATTATCTTAAAATCTGCACTCTACTAATGATAGCTCAGTTTACATAGTTTATATTGTCTATTTGCTTATAAACACTTTTGGATTAATGGGAGTGTCAAATAGGCTCCCAGAAGGAGAGAAAGCCTTCCTCAAAGACTAAACTGACTGCCATGAGACATCTCATACCCCTTAGGATGGCTACTATCAAAATAAACACATATGTAAATAACAAATAAAAGGTTTTGGTGAGGCTGTGAATAAATGGGAACCCTTGAGCACTGTGGGTGGAATGTAATGGTACAACAGCTATGGAAAGCACTATGGAAGTTCCTCAAAAAGTTAGAAATAAAATTCCCATATCATCCAGCAATTCCATTGCTGGGTTTACATCCAAAAAAACTGAAAGCAGGATCTCGAAGAGATATTTACAAAGCCATGTTAATAGCATCACTATTTACCATAGCCAAGAGATGGAGCAACCCAAGGGTCCATCCATGGATATAGGAATAAGCAAAATGTTCATCCAGGAGCAAAGAAAGATTACCCCCACTCACCCTCTCAACTGGGTTTTGAAACACCTGTGAGCTACGAGCCTCAAGTTGTGTTTTGATCACATGTATAAGTCATATGTCCAACACACATGCACACACACTCACATGCACGTGTAAGGAAGCTTACAGTGGTTAAATTCTGGTCATATCTGTAACTGTGAGACCTTAGCCATATCACCTAATTATTCCAGGCTTCTGTTTCCCCATTTGCAAAATGGAGATAATGATATATCTACACATAGAGTTTAGCGAAGGGTAAATAAGTTAACACATTTAAAACTTAAAACTGATCTGACACACAGAAAACACTTAGCCATTATTATTATTATTATCATCATCATCATCATAATCACCATCATCATCATCATTAGTAGTAGTATTTGTATAATTAAAAGATTAAAATACATAAAATATTAATATTGATTAACTGATGAGGTTATAAGTACATCTTTTACTTCTGTTTTTATGCTTGTAGCTTATCTAAATTCCATAATAATATTGTCTATATAATCACAAAAAAGTCAATGTGTTATTTTTTAAGGTACTAACAATTCTGAGGAGTAACTCATTAAATGAGGAGGCCTGTTAGATCCAGAATTGGATGTATGATAAAACCTAAGAGTCTGAATGATCCTTTTAAAAGTATTTAATATTTGAATAGCTTCCACATTGTGGGATGTATAGAACAGCACAAAGAAAATGCTAAAAATCACAAAAATCTGAAGACAGACACCATGGCATTTTTGTTGTAATCTACGTCTTGGAGGCACCTATGAACCAGACGCATGTGAGCTAAGTGTGGTGATGACTAGATGGAGGCCTTGCTACCCTCTCAGGACTTTTCCAGCCCCATCTCCGCAGAAATCTCTCATCTAAGTCTGTCAGCAACTATGATCAATTCTTCAGGCCAAAAGGAAAATTCTTTCATGCTGCCCCTTTCTCAGACTTCTTTTTTTCAAATCACCTTTTCCTGATTCTACTTTTCCTAGTTCCCTACTTCTTTTTTGTCTGTTTGTTCGTTTTCTCAAAGTATAGTCAGTTTACAATGTGTCAATTTCTGGTCTACAGCATCATGTTTCAGTCATACACATACATACATATATTCCTTTTCATATTCTTTTTCATTATAGGTTACTACAAGATAATGAATATAGTTCCCTGTGCTATACAGTATGAACTTGTTTATCTATTTTATATATAGTAGTTAGTTCCTCCCCAATCTTGATATCTCTCTCTCGTGTGCGTGCTCTTGCTCTGGCTCTCTCACTCTCTTTCGCTCTCACCCTCCCTTTTTCTCACCCAACCCCCTCTCTGTTTCTTGCCTTTTCCTACCTTCATGCTAAAGGAATAAGAACCTATTGTTATTATTAAGCAACTAAATCTTCTCTTTCGAGCATTAAGTTAAATTTGAAATATGTTAATGTGACATACTATCTCCGTGTGTGTGTGTGTGTGTGTGTGTGTGTGTGTGAGAATTCATTTCAGAGAATTTTAGAGAAACTATTGTTTATTGGTTGGAAAAACTGTGAGAAGAATTGAGGGGACTGGTGCTGCTCAAGGACAGACTATATAGGTCAGGTCCTTTGAAAAGTCTATCCTCTATTGTAGTGAAATAAAATCTTCCCCTAGGAGAGGTTGGGCTCTGAATATTGGAAGAGGGGACTAAATTGATGCAGATCAGGTGAGAGAAGGGACAGGATGCTGCTATACTTCTGCTGAAACTCTGGAGAGTGTCCTGCTCACTGTGAAGCCAGACTGATAGTTTCTGTTTACCAACAATAAAATGTGTGCAATAAGAACTCACATTCATAAAGAGGAAGAAGAGAAAATGCATTAGCACTGTGCTGTTTCAAAAGGGGGAAAAGGCATTTGATCAGATGATTGATTTTCATCTGTCTTCAAAAGCTTTCTTATAAAGAAAAAAGAATCTCACTATGTTCCTAATAGTAAAACGGCCGATTCTCATTTCCTGCCTAATGAATTATTTACACACTTCCCCGGAGGCCACTCCTGCTCAGCCTGCGCTCAGGCACTGCTCCGGACGGCAGTGCTCATTTGTGAGACTTACTCTGAGGTCAGTACATTCTCTTCGTTTACTCTGTGAAAGTGACGGGGTGCTCGATCCACCTCGCAGGGCAATGAACATCCAGTTACCATATATCTGCTCTTCTGTGATCACAGAGCAACGGATGAAGGGAATTTCTGCAAGGATGCCATTATTCACTCAATGAAAATAGACAAAAAAGATGATTCAGGACTAAGAAGAAAGAGCCGTGGTAACTGTCAGGCATGGCTCCACCTCTTACTCGGCATTTCTTCGGGTCCTGTTGCCACTTCCTGACTCTTCCTCCCACATTCCTCCTCCCTGACCGGCTCCTCCAGGCACGAGCATGCCCTGACCTAGCGGACATTCAGGGCAAACTGGAGGAGGTAGCTGCATTTAAACGGAGGATGCTGCTTTGAAGATGCTCGTAGGATACTTCCTAAGTGACAAACTGGTTACTATTTTAGGCCTCCTTCTTTCTGAAGGCATGTATTGACAGCATCTAGCTCGTTCATAAACAAAGTAGCAGGTTTTCCCCTCCCGGAAAAGCCCTGTTCTTGCTTTGTGTGGTATGTCGGAAGACAGATTTATCTTGAAAGCCCTGAGGCTCCTCCAGTCCTTCGCCCCTCAGTACAGAGATAGACTGAGGACCTCACAGTAGCAGTAGCCAGAGGTCCCAGTGCAACAAGGGTAAATACGGCAGAAATGGAGATCAGCTGTCTCTCAAAATGCATTCTTATTTTGTGTTCCTGGCAGAGTTAATTCTGCCAGTAACACATCAGCTGTGAATATGTATTTTTAGCTACTTGAGCAAGTGCTTGTGGTCAACTTTCCTCATTTCAGAGTGACATATCACTTCCAGTCATCAATTGGAGATAGGCATTGAAATAAAATGCATCTCTGTGGAGTAAAGATGTGACGGTGGAACTAATGGAAAGGTGGCAGCAGTGTGGATACTTAACTAGATTAACACACTGCAATGATGAGTTATAGTTTATTATAATTTTCTAAAAACCAGGACCGCATAGAGGTAGAGCTGGGCACATTTTGATGTGTCTAGGAATGTTTGCTATCTCTTGAGGATTTTATTTTAAAATTCAACATTTCATTGTCAAAAGCAATCTTTAATTATTAATCTTGTGGCTTCGTATCAGTCAGTTTCTGAATGATAATAATTCAAGTTTTGAAATTGTGTCTTCAAAGTTTTGCATTGTATTGTCAATAGTAAGTTGACTAATGCTCAAAAATCTCATTTTTAGACTTCCTAGAATTTATGAGATGACTTTATAATTAAGTATTTAAAATATTTATTGAAATATATACTATTCATACTGTAAGGTGCATATGTACAGTTTAAAGAATAATTATAAAGTAGAAAATAGTGTGAACCTCATATATACAAGAAGAGACTACCACCAATACATCAGGTGGCCAATTTGAGTTCATTGCTTACCATATCCCCTTCTCTTTCCACTAGAGTTACCATCTGACTCTTGAGTTTTCTCCTTGCTTATCCTTTTGGTTTTACCACATATGTATGAAACCATAAAGAATATACTGTTTAATTTAGCCTGAACTTTATATAAACAGAATAGAACTGGATGTGTCCTTTTATGTCTTACTTTTTTCTTTCAAAATTGAATTGAATAATTTTTTTAACCGAGGTATAGTTGATTTACAATGTTGTGTTAGTTTCTGCTGTACAGCATAGTGATTCAGTCATACATATGTATACATATTCTTTTTCATTATAGGTTATTACAAAATGCTGAGTATAGTTCCCTGTGCTATACAATAGAACCTTGTTGTTTATCTTTTTTATATATGGTAGCTTGTATCTGATAATCCAAAATTCCTAATTTATCCCTCCCCACTCCTTTCCCCTCTGGTAACCATAGGTTTGTTTTCTATGTCTGTGAGTCTGTTTATGTTTTGTAAATAATTTCAATTGTCTCATTTTTTTAAATACTACATAAAGTGATATCATATGATATTTGTCTTTCTCTGTCTTACTTGACTCAGTATAATAATCTCTAGATCCATCCATGTTGCTGAAAATGACATTATTTCATACTTTTTAATGGTTGAGTAGTATTCTATTTTATACATATATATATATATAAATCACCACATCTTTTTTATCTAGTCATCTGTCAATGGACACTTAGTTTGCTTCCATGTCTTGGCTATTGTAAACAGTGCTCCTAAGAACACTGGAGTGCATGTATCTTTTGAATTGAATAATTTTTAATTGTCTATGTCTATATATGTACATTGAGATAAAAGAAAAATATTACAGGGAAGATATTTATAAAAATTGTTGTTTATCTGAAATAAATAATATGTAAATTATATATCTCTTTAATTATATTTTCCTGATTATTTGCCTGTCTATCATAATTCCTTGCTTTGCAAAATTTCTTATAAAATTCCTTACAGTTACAATCTGTTTACATGGTAGCATAGCTTCTACACTGGTCACTGCCAACTTATTTCATTCTTTTGTTCACTGAAGAATCATTAATGAGAACATAAATTCAGTGTTAGCATTATCAGCCAGTATACTGAACATGTCCTGGCACAAAGTTAACAACTTTGAGAATTTTTCCGCAAATTTGATGTAAGCATAACGTTACTGAACCAAACTTGTGTCCACTCACCCTTGTTCAGGAAAGCCAATCTACTGACATGAGGTTGTGGTGAAGGAAAGTGCAGCGTTTATTGTAGAATTCATACAAGGAATCCAGGATAGCTAGTGCTGAAAACACCTGAGCTCTCCTGTGGATTTCAGTAAAGCATTTATAAAGCCCAGGTGAGGGAGGGGAGCCACAGGGCATGTGATATGTGATCAGCTGGTGCATACTTCTGATTGGTTGATGGTGAGGTAACAGCGCGGGTGTCACAGGGGTTAACATTAGCAGTCCTTAGGCTCCAGTAGGCCTGAGGGTTGTGTGCTCATGGTTAAATGTCTTCCGTTTGGTGGAGACTTTAGCATCTGTAAAACAACCCAGGAAATGTGCATCAGATACTGTTATCCAGGCACTTCAGAGAGGAGCTACAGCAGAGGATATGGGGGAGGGGTCTGTCCCAGGAAGGTCCCATAGGGTCCTGTTCAGTTACAAAGATATAACTTGCTTTTCTGTTCTTTCAGATTGTGTTGTACCTATTGATGAACCAATTTTTTTGTTGCTGTCCACTGACAGAACAGAACATTTTCATCATTTTTTAATCCCCTTTTTCTTTAACACTACATATGATGATTTCACTTGTTCCCCTGCTGGAAGAATATATAGTAATAGCCATGTGAAAGAATCAAATTCTTCAAGCATTGAAATCCATTTCAAAAGTGCCATAATTATCCACTTTAAGTCAGAATTTCTTTCCCCTCCATAGGTAATGCTGTCCCTTTTATGAAAAGGCTTGACACTTAAAGGGATGGACTTTTTCATCAATTATGTAACATATTCAACAAGTTCCTTTCAGCAATAGAGTACTTCAATAACTCTGTTCTTCTTTCACTTTGTAAAATCCTGTTGCAAATGAGGTAGTGAAAACTATGAGCATGAAATAAGTAGGCTTCACTCGGTGGATAATTTAAAAAGTCAAAAAGAATTTTGGGAGTCTTTTCTTCATAATTTAGGTATGAATATTCTGTTAAAAAAAAAAAAACCTGAAAAGCCTTCCACTGTACTTGTTAAAGAGAGCCAATGGGTTTTTGAATGAGAAAGAATTGAAGAATATTGGATGCTAATGAAATCACTAAAGTAATTTAATCTTTAAGTTCAAATTGTATAAATGCTGAAATAAGAGAACAGTTTTATGACATTATTTCAATGTCAATAGAAAGCACATCAGATAATATTTTGGTAGAATTATGCAGAATATGAGAGAAGTTTAGCCAACATGTTCCATAGACTCATTCACATTTTCAACTTTGAAAAATTTTGTTTACACCTATATACAAGTATTCACCAAAATTTGTACTTTTATTGTTGCAGGAGAAGAGGATGCGAGAGAACGGTCACATCCCAGGTCTCAGGTGAATTCCTGTGATGGGTAGCCAAGTGAAGGCGCTTCATGCAGGAAAGAATTCAAGAGCAAGCTGAAGTAGATTGAAAGTGGATTTACTCAGCGAGATGCACACTCCATAGACAGAATGTGAGCTGTCTCAGAAGGCAAGACGCCTCAGGGTATGGGCTTATTTACATGGGCTAACATTTCATAGGCTAACAAATGGGAGGATTATTCCAACTATTTTGGGGAAGGGGCAGGGATTTCCAGGAATTGGGCCACTGCCCATTTTTGGGTCTTTTATGATCAGCTAGGAATGGGCATGGTGCCCGTGGGAGTTCCATTTCGCATGCTGATGTATTACAGTGAGCCTATAATGAGGCTCAAGGTCTACTGGAAGTCAAATCTTCCACTATCTTGGGCCTAGTTGGTTGTAACTAGTTTTCATCGTACCCTCAACAGCTGTGTCATTTGTTTAATGGTTGTGCCCTGCCCCCTTCCTGCCTGTCTCAGTATTATCTCTACAAAGAAAAAGTACACTTTTCTCATTTACTCCAAACTCAAAAAGAGTCTCTAAAAATCTATTTCTGAAATTTCATCTGGAAGGGATTTTACTCCCAATAGCAAGCTTTTTTCGTAAGAAAACTACTGCACAAGCCAGCGAAAAATGTTTCCTGTATTATCATCACATGCTTCTGTGGCCATGCCATAAAAAGGTTTAGATATTTTAGCATGGATGATTTAGATTTACCATTTTGATCTTTGATCATCTTTTAATAGTAAATAGAGCCATTACATTTTTTATGATTTCACCCTGGCATTTCAAAATTTACTTGCAATTTGGGGATCAGAAAATACTTCTAGTAGTAGTAGGTTCGGTCATTTGCACTGAAAGATGGCTATCTTTCTTGCATATATAGTGTAGAATACCATTACAACTTCCACTGTGGCTATATTATCTTCTTCATGTGAATTTGTCTTAATCACAAAAAGAGGTTTTTTTTTTTTCCACTATCTTTGACACTGGGTGAGGAAATCATACTACATGCGGAGCTGTAGTATTTGCTGGTTTATAAGTGACTTTCCGCCACTTTCTATATTGAAATGGTTACATAGTGCACAAAAATCTTTGAAAGGAGTTGTTCCTCATTTAACAAATGTGCACTGTTCCTAAAATTCATTACAACATTTACACTTGTGTCTGGGCATTTCAAGGTTCAAAGATACATGAATAAAAATGGATAAAAGCAACCATTACAAGAATTGAAGAGACTGAAAATCTCACAACCATGTCAGTCAGCGTGTCTGTCACTCACAAGTGAACGGGTTCAGTGGTTGAAAGGGCTGTGAATTTAGGAACTATGAATAAACTGAACTCGGTATTTGATGCAAAAAGGTGAACTTCCCGTTTGCTTGAAGGGAGCAGTGTCCTTCCAAGGCTTGATCTTCCAGAACAAAGCCAATATGGATCCTAGATAAGGTTTGGTTTGGTTAGAGATTCAAGGATTGGCAGACTTTCAGAAGTGGGAGGGTTTAAGGACTGACAGACTTTAAGGGGTGATCCTGTGGTCAGTAGAGTAAGGCTGCTCTGGACCCGCGGACTAGGAGTGTGGTTGGCTGATTTTCAGAAGCCTGGGCTCTGTCATTGACTTGCTGTCTTTTAGAGGCTTATTGCTAGAGAGAGGCAGTCATTGACGGACTGATTCTAGTTAATGGTGGTTACCTGCTCTCAGCTTGGGACTATGGTCAAAAAAACTAGGCTTTTTTTTTTCGTGAGTATTTCCTTTCTTTAATTCTAAATCCCTCCTTTTGACCTTCCCTCAGCCAAACCTGTAGGAGAGACCAGATTGTTTTTGTGGAGGTATGCTTTCCAGCTAGTGTTGCTTTAAATGATTTAATCACCAATTACAGTGGTTGAAATACAGCTGTAACTACTGAATTTTTGTACTTGACTAAAAGAAAGCTCAGTGCGGGACATTGAGGGTGTCCTGATAGAATCCATATAGAATGCAGGACAAAATCACATAGAGCCACGTCCTGTGTGTTCAGGACGGCTGGCAGCCCTAGATGAGCCCATGTCTGAGACAGTCTCCTAGCACCTAGCTTCCCCAGCAGTGTTCAGGGGGCACCTGAGCGTTCTGTGGGTGTCAGGGCCCTGTCCCCAGGGAGAAGAAGGGGCTGTGGACTTGCAGTCCCCACTTTACCCAGACTGCTGGGCCTTCCTTATGTTCATGGATTGGATTTCTGGGGAAAGCTTCAGCTGGAGTGAGCAGTCTCATGTCAAAAATTTTCACGACCACCATCTGGCACTTAGATACAGCATGTATCATGGAGTCCCAGCCTTCAGAGACCTGTGCTCAAGGTTGCCTTCAACACTCTGCTTTGTATGTGGTGATGAACTTGAGTTACTGGAGAGCTACCAGCTGCCTAAAACATATGATCGTGTGATTTTTCTTTAGCCTGTTAATATGGTGGATTATACTGATGGATGTCAAATGTTTAATCAGTCATGAATCCGTGCAACCCTGACTTTATGGTCTTTCAGCTGACTGAATTGGGGCCACCCAGATTATCCAGGATAAATTCTCTTACTTAAAGTCAGCTAATTAGGGTTTAATTGCATCTGTAAAGTTCTATATAGGTAAGGGTTCTCCAGAGAAGCAGAACCACTAGGAGATTTTATATATATATATATAGAGAGAGAGAGAGAGAGAGAGAAGGAAGGAAAGAAGGAAAGAAAGAGAGGAAGAAACAAAGAAAGACAAAAAGACAGACTAGAAAGAGAAAAGAAGAGGGGGAGGGGGAGGGAGAGGAGAGGAAGAGAATTTAAGGAATGGCTCTTTCGATGATGGAAGTTGGCAAGTTTAAAATATTCATGATGGGCCACCAGACCAGATATCAAGGGAAGAGCTGTTTTAAGCTCTAGGCCAGAGACCATCTCCTGGCAGAATTCCCTCTTGCTCAGAAATTTTTGTGACTATTGAGGCCTTCAACTGATTGGATGAGGCCCGCACACATCATGAAGGGCAATGTGCTTTGTTCAGAGTCCATCTATTTAAATGTTACTCTCACCCAAAAATACCATCACAGAAACATTCAGAATAATGTTTGACCATGTATCTGGGCACCATGGCCCAGCCAAGTTGATACACAAAATTAAAACCATAAAATTAAGCATCATTATTACCTTCACAGCAACAACTACATTAGTGTTTGAATAAATACTGTAGCCTAGCCAAGTTAATTTACTGTTCAACCTATTTAGAAAACAGGGATATAGAAATTAAAATAACTCTGTAAAGATATTTTTACCCTTAAATTTAACCAAAAATTTTTTAAATGACCAAATAAAATGTCTGTGAGGATGTAAGGTATTCACATATAATAACTGGTGGGAATATGAATTGGTATGATATTTTTAGGATGCAATTTTAGTAATATTTATAAAAGTTTAGATTAATTATAACATTTTCTACCTTAACACAGTTTCCACACTGCTATGTCTTTAGGGAAACATACACATTTTCTGAAGAATTCATGCTCAAAATGCTTATGTCAGCTCTATTGATCATAGCATGAAGTGGGAAACCACTGTGTGTCTATCAGTGACACTGGAAGGATGGTTCAATTATGGCGGACGCACAGTGCAATTCTAGGCAGTAGTCACAGAAGTGAAGTAGATACATATGTCTTGCTCTGGAAAGATCCTATATTCACCTTATTATTTAATCATTTAATTTACTAATTGACAAAGGCAAGTGGGAGAAGAATATGTACATCACTATCCATGTATGTATTTTTAAAAAATCACAATATATGTTTATTAAACACATTTATGTATGATAAAGCCAAGAATCAGCTTTAACACACCAGGTTTGTGGTTAACTCTGATAAAGGGCTGAATTTTGGAGGAATGTTCTTAAAAGTGGAACTGTGATTTATCTGAATTGTTAGACTTTTTTTTTTTTGCATCGAGACTCTTTGCACTGTTACCTTTGTAATTGAAATATTTAAATAAGTCTAGCAACAGAAAATAGTAGCTGTGTGTCACTAAGATAAAGTTTCTCCTCATCTGAAATTTGAATGGCTTAATACAACGAACAGTTATTCATTCTGCACATTAAATGGTTGGGGTTGGCAGGCGCTCCCTGCTGTCAGGTGAAGCAGAGTTCCAGGCTGCTTCCATCTTTTGTAGTTCTACTGTCTCAAGATAGGCTCTCCATGTTTGCTGCCAAATAGACGAAAAAGCATGCAGGTATCAAACTGGGTCTGAACCGTCTAAGCCTGCAACTGGAAAATATTACTTGACTTCTATTTCAGTGGCAAGGGCTAGTCACATGATCCCTTCTAGCTGTGCACTTGGCAATGCAGTATTTCCAGGAATCTAGGAAGCAAGATATGGATGAACGTTTGCAGTCTCTCCCAGAAACTGTTAAATAATATGTTCTCAAGAAAGAGCAGCTATTATATAATTTTTTATGGCAACAACCTTCTTTATTTCTTGGAGAAGTTTCTGAGAAGTGCGAATTCATCTTGCAATTAACCAGCTTTTTCAAGAGCCTAAGAAGTGATAGGTGCTTTTCAATAGAGGATTACACCTCATTTTCAAGAAAATATCTGTAGGAAAGTTTCAGCCTTTTTTACTCAATAGCACCTTTCTACCTGCCTTTTGCAAGAACCTCTATAATCACAGTCGGCTGAGAACGTTCTCTTTCCTTTTGGTGTATCATCAATATCTTAACTTGGGAGTCCCTGCTACACACCACCCGACAGAATTTTTAGGAAGGTAGCTTCTCTGGTCGTTTCCTTACACAGTGATTCCCATGGTGTTTCCTTACCTACTATTTATGGAAGAGGCTTTGATCTTGACTATGTAGGTGTTCTCACTTATAAGTACATACGTTCAACTTCAAGTAAGACACTCTACTAAAATCCTAATACAAATATTGGGGTGATTTTGAAAACCCCTTTCTAACTTCAGAGTTGTATCCCCCAAACCAGTAGGTTCTGTGCCAAATTATATTCTACTAACCAGCCTATTTGGAAAACGCCTTGAGTGTGATGAAGATGCTGATGGAGGATGACCATGTGTCTAAAATTCACTGTCCAATGTGAACTTTACCTGGAAGGGACTGTTGCTGTCAGAGAGCCATGAAGATATTGTCCTATTTCTCAGAAACTCCTTAAGGACAATGTGCATAAGACAACTGGTCTGTGCACTACGTTCGTTTGCACCATGACAAGAGCACAGGGTAACTTCCCTTCCTGCTCCACATGCAGATTTCTCTGGTTTACCGTGATCCCAAAGTAACGCTGAGGGCATCTTTGCATTCCAGGTTATTGACTTCCAACTCTGAGATATACCGGAGGCTCTGGCCCCTGCTCACCTCTCCTAAGATCATCTTCTCCGCCCTTCCCCAATCCCCTGCCACCCAGCTTCACTTGAAATTACCTCCCACTGAAGGACCTGTAGTTTCCCAAAGCCCCACTATGCCTTGTCTCAGGGCATTTACATCTGACTGCTGTCATACGGATCTCTTAGCTTCTCACTCATTTTTACCTGCCCTTTGGGTCTCAGAGGATACCTGCCATCATCTTTTTATAACTGCTCCTTGTAGGGGCTGAAATACTGTGGCTAGGAGTTGGGTCTTAATTCTCCTAATGTCCCCAGAACTAGCGTGGTGCCTTCCCAAGAGCAACTGCCCAATTAATGTTTGGAGAATGATTGTCCAGTTAATGTTCCTTCTACATTCTTGAATGAGCTCAGCAAATACAAATAAATATCTTTAAAAATTTTACAGAACAGGCGAACAGGGACAAAAGAAGCCAAGAATCGACCATCTTTTACTTTTTCATCTCTATTGACTCCAACTCTTTTACTGCCAAGTTCTTATAAATTTCCAAGGAAATCCCTCTTTCAGTTCCATGTTATCTTGCTCTAAATGACTAAAAAGGATGAATGGTTTCTAATTTGTATTACAAAATAACAGATCTCTTACTCTTAAATCTAAGGGATAGTAATAGATGTGTAAATAGTGTCATTCATGAGCTTAGATTGTTAAGCTAATTAAACCTCCTATTAAGAGATAACATTTGAAAAATGCCAGAAAAGAAAGAAATCTCCAAGTCACCTATATATATAATAGGAATACACAGATGTTACAGACTGTTCTCCCTCTAACCCACTCCAGCCTTCCCACAATTTCAAATGTTGACATCCTTTTTTAAGAACAAAGTGAAGAATCTGCCTCAGTCTTAACTAAGGGTGGGAGAAACCAGAACTTGGACCGGATGTTGCAGCTGGGCCACCCCTAACTTCAGTTCTGGCTCGGGCTTGCTCTTCCTTCTCTCTCAGAGCCTCCTCATACTGAGATGGGAAGTTCCTGGAGTTGATCCCATGGATCTTAGCCAAAAACTCCAGCAATTTCATCTTGCTGACTTCAGCACGAGCTCTTGGGCCCCACAGGAATTCACGGCGGGGAGGATCACTGTCGGGCACCTGCTGGTGGTACTCCAGGTACTGTTCCTTCACAAAATCACTGGTGATGAGCCTCCTGGGCTCCCCAAAGATGAAATGCTTCCTCCCAGAATATACATCCATCGGATTCAGCACTTCCCAGAGTTCCTCCTCAGTGGCACGGTTGCCTTTCATGAAGATCACTCCCAGGATAATTATCAGGAGGCCAGTCTTGGGCATGCCCTGTTCTTCATTCATCCTGCCATCATAGGTGAGGTCCAGTTTGTTCACAAGGGCATAGCTGTGGGTGGTAGGGTCCACTTCCTTCACATCAGCACCTTTCTGATGGACTCATTCATTTTATACTTCAGCAGCAGGAAACTGACTAACAATTCTACATTCTCATCTAGAGGGTCGAGCACATTCTCACTGTCTGGCAGGGATCGTGAAGTGCTTGAATTTTCCATCTCTTCTTGGCTGCTGGAGTGCTCATCACTATGAGTACCCTGGGGAGTACTGAGTATCCCAGGAATAGAAACCTCATCCACACTGGAGAGGGGTCAAAGAAGTAGAGGAGGAAGAGGAAGCCTCTGGCACAGCCTGTGGAACCCAGGTGCCCGCCAGGCCCGGGGTCTCAGTGTGGGCCTGAAAGCGTTGCCCATGTGGGGAGGAGGGACTGTCCTTATTACCAGGCATGAGGTCTTGTGTGGGTGGCCGCTGACAGGAGTGTCAGCAGGAGGGTTAAGAGGGCCCACAGTCTAAGGGAGAGAGGGAACATGTGACTGGTCTCAGCTGGTGAACATCACCGTAACAGCCCTGATGGAGGCCGCCTCGCGGGTCTTCCCCTGAGGGCAGCACTCTAGGGCCTCACAGGCCTTCTGTCCCGCACCACCTGTTCCATAACCTGAAGGAGGAAGTGAAAAGGCTTCTCAGGGTGCAGCCAGTCATCTCGGGCTCACCACGGGGCCGGGTTGAGGTCGGTGGGGTCTCCTCTGTTCTAAGGTGTGTTATCTCCTCAGCCCTCACTAAGGGACTTCACCTGGACTCTGGGAATTGACTGGAACATTTCTCGCTCCTGAACTAGGGCCACCCCCCCACTTTCCCAGACTAGGGCATTCACTCCCTTGAGACCCCTGAGTAGGAAGTCAGGGGGTGCCTGAGTGTAACAGATTTACCAGAGCTGCCCAGGTCTCCCGGCAGGGGTGGGGGGGTGGGATGCCCTCTATTCTGGGGTGGGTAGTTCCCTCAGTCCTCACTCAGGGCCCTCACCTTGATCCCTAGAAGGCCCTAGGTCACTTTCCCTCCCTTAACCTAAGGCCAGGCCCCACCTTCCTGTATCACGCAGAGTGAAATTCAAAAGGCGCCCTAGTCTAAAAGGTAGTCTGGGGATTCCTAGGGATGATAGCAGCGACGGGTCTCTCTGGAGCCGGTTTGTTTTGGGGTGAGTGGTCCCATAATTCCTCAGTTAAGATTCCCACCTGGACATGACTAGGGACTAGGAATCTTCCCTCTGCTGACCTAAGGACACTCAGATCAGGCCTCTACAACCCCGAGGCCTGAGACTCCCAAGGAGGAACTCAGAGGCACTCCTTCTGTTCAGCTCTGTAAGGCTTTCCGAGAGTGTGGCTGTCGCCTTTTTCTGAGATGGGTGAAACCCTCAGTCCTTACTCAGAGTCCTGATCTGGACCCCTGGCAGGCCTAGGACTCCTTCCTCTGCTTAAATAGGACCCCTCCCCAGAGCAAAGTCCTAATTTCCCTGAGACCTCCCTCCCCCCACCCTCCACAACCACCCCTGCCAACAGGATGAAAAGAGGCGACGCCTCATTCTAATGGTTATTTCCAGACCTCGCAGGGCTGGCAGCAGGAGCAGGGCTTTGTGGGGGCCCTTTCTTCCTGGGTGGGTGGACCCTCCGTCCCCATTCAGAATCTTTACCTGGACTCCTGACAGGACAAGGACTTCTCTCTCCCGTGTGACCTGTATCCTCACGGTTCTCACTTCCCCAGGAGGCAGTTAGGAACCTCACTTCCGGCCCCTCCTACCTGGGGTCTCCCAGAGCTGATGGAAGAGGCGGGGCCATGTGAGACCCCACCCTCACCTGTCTGTTCTCACTCAAGGTCCTCACCTAGACACTTACAGGGACTGGGAATCCTCTCTCTGCTTACCTGAGGCCACACCCTTCAGACCAAGGCACTCACCTGGTTGAAACCCCCTAGGAGAAAGAGGCTGCAACATCTGGCCACCCCTGCCTGGAGTTTCCCAGGGCTGACACTTAGGGCATGGCTCTGTGGGGCTTCCTCTCTTCTGGGGTGAGTAGCCACATTCAGCCCTCATTCAGGATCCTTCCATTGGCTACAGTCTTTTTGATTAACTACTTCCTTGATTGAGATTTCTTACTGATTAAGGAAGTACTCAATCTGTACACGTGTCAAACTGCAACTCTCATAGAGATTGAGTTTGAGTCTCAGGCTAGACTTTAGTCTGGGAAGCTGCAACACAGGACATATGTGTGTCCAAAACAACTGTTGGACTGTCAAAGAACACACACACACACCCCTTCCCATCAGAGGTCTCTTCTCCAGCCATACTTAAACTCTTGGGAATCTTCTGTTCCAAAAGATTTACAGGATAGAGACTCCTGAGGACACATTTTTTTTTAAAGGTGGTTTTGTCCATATCCCTTGGAAATGTATCACTTTCTATAATAATGCAGTGAAGAGTTATAAGAGTTGGCTTAGGCCCACTGGGTGGATATATGTTCTTAAATGACTTCTAATCAGTTGATAAATAAATGAAATAATAAAGTAGGGAAGAACCTTAGGAATTGTCATTTTATGGATGCAGAGTGTGGAGCACAGGGATGGTGGTGTGGTGATCTGTCCAAGATCACATAGTTTGTTCCAGAAGGATTCACATTGACACCAGCTCTTTCCATTCCTTGTACTGGGGCTTCAGAGTGAGGGGTGGAGTGTTTTGCAAGTGATTTGCTACTGATAGTTTAAAAATACTGAAGTGGTGCTCTATGACTATTTTGTCACTGTAAAAATTTCAAACATACAGTCATAACAAAATTCTCTCTTGACGTATCTTTGATCCCTTCCCTCATCCCTACCACCATATAACCCTATTATGAGTTTATTCTGAATGGATGGGAATGTGCTTATGACTAGTACACAAATGTAATCATAAAGTACATATTGTTTTTCAGTCCTCCCACAATTAGTAATGCATCTTGAATCATGTACTTACTATATCAATCTTGAGAGTGGCCCTAAAGTCTGGAAACTCAGATAACATTATTTTATTAATATTTTACCAATTGAACATGTTGTCAATAACATTTTATATATTTGTCTATATTTCTAGACTTTTTAGGGACTCTATAGATTTAGCATTTTTCTTTATTAAATAAATAACTGACTAAGCCTATAATTAAAATTCTAATGCATATTTGTCTAAAAATATTTTCTTGAGGTGGCAAGAGTGTTGAGAATATATAATTGGTGTTCTAAGTATTGCTCATGAGAATTAGTAGACCATTTTTTTCCTGGGTCAGGAGAAATGTGAGAAACAATAAAATTACAAAGTTGAATATTTCTGTACTATACCTCTCTGCCTTTTATAGACTTACCTCTGCATTTCCAGTTCTTGATCTATAAGGTCAGCCCACAGAGCCCTGTTGATCGCAGGGATGAAATGCCAAGTAGCATATTGTGAGGCACAAGCAAAGGCTTCAAGTCTCATGCACAAGGTCCAGTGAGGGATTTTCCATTTGCTCCTTGAGAGATTATATTGTGAAGCAGCTTCATCACCTAGTCCATCTTGTCTTGGAATCATCTTAGAGCACTTTAGCATTCCTTTTTTTGAGACTAGGTTATGGGAGTAAAGCAGAGTCAAGTTTCTATGTCTTCATTTGATTCTTTTTGTCAACTCCCATGTACTATATTAGTAACAGAATGTTTTGTCCTTCTGTTTCCTATATATTTGGGATTTTTTAGAGAGAGATTACTTGTTGGGTATGTAGAATTAATGCCATCTGGAATTGTAATGTTTTTTCCTTCATATCATGTAGTATTTGCATTTATACCATATCTCATCTTAAAGCAAAAGTACCTTGAGGGGGAGGGTGTAGCTCAGTGGTAGAGCACAGGCTTAGCATGTGTGAGGTCCTGGGTTCAACCCCCAGTACCTCCTCTAAAAAATAAATAAACCTAAGTACCTCCCCCTGCCAAAATAAAATAATTTTTTTTAAAAAAGCAAAAGTACTTTAAAATGGGTAAAATTCTGAACTACACTAATGTGGGGTATTTTAATAGTGTAGTAAGCATTATTGTCAATGGCCATGATATGTCTTAAGTCAAAAAGTTAACATAGAAGAACATTTTTCTATAAATGTAACAAGTGGACTTCCAATAATAACTGGTCTTTTAGTCTTTTATTTCTTTAATAAAATTTTATTTTATAAAAGTTTTAGATCTACAGAAAAGTTGTGATGACAGTATAGAGATTTCACATATACATGTACTACATCCAGTTTCCTATATTGTTAATGTCTTCCATTATTATGGCATATTTGTCACAATTAATGAACTGATATTGATACATTATTATCTAGAGTCCATACTTTTCCCAGATTTCCCTAGTTTTTATCTAAAGTTCTTTATGTATTCCAGGGTCCCATCTAGGATAGCATGTTTGATTTAGTCATCATGTCTCCTTAGGCTCTTCATTGGCTGTGATAGTTTCTCAAACTTTCCTTCTTTTTCACAAGACTGACAGTTTTGAGGAGTATTTGTCAAGTATTTTTTATAATGTCCCTCAATTGAGATTCATCTAATTTTTTCTTATCAATTTTATTGATTTTTTAAAAAAAGGAATCAGCTTTTGGTTTCATAGATTTTCTCTATTGTTTGCCTTTTTTTAACGTTGCTGACTTCTGCTCTGCTCTAATTTTTATTACTTCAGTTCTTCTCTTTGCTTTAAGTTTAATTTGCTCTCCTGTATAGCACAGGGAACTATAGTCAATGAAAAAAAAGAGGTTTAATTTGCTTTTCTTTCTCTTGTTTCCTAAGGTGGAAGCTGAGGTTATTGATTTTAAATCTTTCTTCTGTTCTTATATATGCATTTTATGTTATAATTTCCCTATGCAGTGTGTTAGCTGCAGCCAAGAAATTTTGATAAGTTTTATTTTCATTTTTATTTAATTCCTAAATACTTTAAAATTTCTCTTGAGATTTCTTCTTTGACTCATGGTTTCATTTCCAAATATTTTGGAATTTTTCCAACTATCTTTCTATTACTTATTCTTAATATTTTATTTTGATCTAAAACCAGATTTTTGTATGACTTGTATTATAAATTTGTTAAGGTGTGTTTTATGACCTGGAAAATGGCCTGTCTTGGGTCACTATCCCATGTGAACTTGAGAAGAAAATATATTCTGCTGTTGTTGGATGGAAGGTTCCATAACTGACAATTAGATCAAGTTGATTAATTGTGTTGTTCAGGTTATCAGTAGCCTTAATGACATTCTGCCTGAATGATCTATAAATTACTAACAGAGGCAGGTTGAGGTCTCCAATAATAATAGTGGATTTGTCTATTTCTCCTTTCATTTCTATCACTTTTTGCCTCATGAATTTTGATACTTTGTTGTTAGGTGTGTGTGTGTGTGTGTGTGTGTGTGTGTGTGTGTGTGTGTGTGTGTAAAGGATTGCTAGGTCTTCTTGATGAATTAACTCCTTTAGCAATATATAATGCTCCACTTTATACCAGATAATTTTTCTTGTTCTGAAGTTTGCTTTATATGACATTGATATAGTACTCCAGTTTTCTTTTGATTCATGTTGGCATGGTGTCTTTCTCTGTCTCTTTATATTTAACATCCTTGACTTTTATTTTTAAATTTAATTTCTTTTAGACAATATATAGTTGGTCTAGTTTTTCTATCTACTCTGACAATGTCTGTCTTATAGTTGGCATGTATAGACTATTCACATGTAAAGTGGTTATTTATATAGTTGGATTAACATATACCACCTGTATAACTGATACCTGTTAAATTTTTTGTCCCTTTTTTCCTCATCATTTTTCTTTACCTTCTCTGATTTTAACTGAGCATTTTATTTGATTCTATTTTATCTCCTCTGTCAGCATATTATTTATACTTATCTTTTTTAAGTTTCTTGTTTGCTCTAGAGTTTAAAATAGATATACTTTCAACTAGTCCAAGTTCACCTTCAGGTAACACTATACTATTTCACATGTAGCACAGGTACCTTAGAATATTCTCAGTTCCCGCCTCCTTTCCCTTGTGACCTTGCATTCATTTGTTTCACCTATCTATATGCTATAATCATCCCATACATTGTTATTTTCAATGCTTTAAAGCAGTTACAGTTTAGGTCAGTTAAGAAAAAGAAAATATTTTATCTTCATTTATTCCTTCTCAGATGCTTTTTTCTCTCAATGAAAATCAAGTCCCTCTCCCTCTCTCTCTCTATATATATGTATATATATATACTTAATTATACATATATATATATATATATAGAGAGAGAGAGAGAGAGAAGTAAGTAATTTTTCTTACACCTAAAGATCTTCTTTTAACATTATGGGCAGGGCAGATCTACTGGCAATGATTACCCTCATTTTTTCCTCTCTGAGAAAGTCTTTATTTCTCCTTCACTTTTGGAGGATAAATTCATCACTTTAACTATTTCACACCCCTCTCTTTTTGCTTACATGTTTTCTGACAAGAAGTCCACTGTAATTCTTCTTATTCTTCTTCCACTATAAACAAGGTATTTTCCTGACTTCTTTCAAAATTTTTGCATTGGCTTTGTTTATGTGCAGATTAAATATGATATGTCTAGGTATAGTTTTTTTTTCTGTATTTATCTTGTTTAGTGTTCTCTGTGATTCCCGGATCTGTGAGTTGTTATCTATCATTCATTTTGAAAAGTTCTTAGTAATTATTACTTCAAACATTTCTTCTGGTCCATTTTCTTTCTTCTCCTTCTGGCATTGTAATTACACAGATTTTACACTTTTTTATATTTTCCCACAGTTATCAGTTATTCTGCTCTGGTTTTTGTTTGTTTCTTTAGTATTTTCTTTGCATTTCGCTTTGGGAAGTTTCTATTAACCTTCAAATTTTTCCTCCGATGTGTGGAATCTAGTAATGAGCCAGTCAAGGGCATTTTTCATTTCTGTTTTTGATTCTGGAATTTCTTTTCGATTCTTAGAGTTTCTGTTTCTGCTTACATTACACATTTGTAACATGTATTTACTTTTTCCACTAAAGACCTTTACACATTACTCATAGTTATATTAAATTCATTGTCTGATAATTACAACACCTGTATTATATCTCAGTATGGTTCTCATGTTTGTTTTGTGTCTTCAGACCATGAGTTTTTTCTCGCACGTGGTATGCCTTGTAATTTTTTTTGTTGAAAGGGAGATGGATTGGATAATAAAATTGAGGTAAATAGTCTTTTAGTGTGAAGATTTGTGTTAATCTGGCTAAGAGGTGGGCTGCATTAAATGTTCATTGTAGCTATGGGTACTAATAAAAGCTTTAAATTCCTCGAATGTCATTTTGGTTTCCCATTTTGGCTTTCGGGCTTCTCTATGCACTACTCCTCAGAGAGATACCGTATCTTACAGCATTTTCAGCTGTTTTCCATTGTCACTATATTGGAGCCTTGTTGATTTGGTGGTAGGGTATGGAGGACAAGTGATTAAATGCCAGTCCTTTAGCTGGCCTGTGTTTCAGCACTGTGGCCTTCACAGCTGTTTCTGTCCCTCCTTCAGTGATGTATTATTTTTGCCCCTTTCCTGCTACTCTTTTCTTAGACTGCAGCATTCCCAATTCATTTCCTTAAATCTCTCCCCAACTCTCCACCCCGACCTCCACCCTGGCCATTTAGCTGAGGCCAAGAAGACTATAAGGGATGGGGATGGATTGGGGAGGAATTCCCCTTCCCAGCCAGGATAAGATTTCAGAATTACCTTCTGGCAAAGCATTTTACCCTAGAAAGTAGACCTCTGTTATGGAGAAGGTTATGGGAGTGTTTACTGATGGTTACTCTTCCCTCCCTCTGCCAAAGCCATGAGGGGTCTTTCTTGGCTCTTTACCCTGAGACCTTAGAGGGTTTCCTGGAGGGAAAATCCATGATTCTGAAAACAGATCTTGGTTGCTGTACCTATCTTTCCAGAATTCAGGGTGGCATTTTTTGGTTTGGTTTTGGTTTCGGGTTTTTCTAGGGGCTGGGGTCTTGGTAGGGAGGAAGGAGGTAATTAGGTTTATTTATTTATTTTTAATGATTTTTTTAAAAAATAGAAGTACTGGGGGTTGAACCTAGAACCTCGTGCATGCTAAGCACACACTCTACCACTGAGCTCTAACCTCCCACCAAGGGTGGCATTTTCAAAAGGTAAAACTAGAACTCAAACTCAGGTAACCTTAAAGTCAGAGACTCCTCCATCAGCCAAAAGTTTTTAAAAGAAGAAGAAAAAAGATTTGAAATTCTACATCAGTACTTAAGGTTCCCTTTGTGGAGCCCAATCTACTTTAGAGACAGGAAAGATGAAATACAGAGAGAAAGCCCGGTTTCCCGAAATTAGTATCACCTGTCTCCTTCAGGCAGGTGAGCTGAATATGTTATTCTCCATAACGTTCTCAAGATTCACTACTTACCTATTCTTCACTCCTAACCACCACAGATCCAACTCCTGATCAGAGAAATATCACAGTGATTTACATGGTGAAAACACAGGAATGCCCTACTTGGATGCTTTAGGCATAAAAGAAGAGTTAACTTAATCTGAATGAATTGTTGGAGGATTGAGGTTCTTATAGTAAAGAAAAGGGCTTTAATAAAAGCTTATGTTTACTTTCAGAAAGATACAGGGGTTTACCAAATATGTGCGATCCATAGTGTTCTGCCTAGGTATTCTACTTGCATTTACTTTTCCCACCTTTACTGCTTATTGTTTGTTTGTTTGGTTGGTTTTTTTGGTTTGACTCAGTTTACGAATTTGATGTTTAACTAACACTTTTTTTAATTAAAGTACAGTCAGTTTACAATGTGTCAATTTCTGGTAGGCAGCATAATAGTTCAATCATACATATACATACATATATTCATTTTCATCGTTTTCATACTCTCTTTCATTATAGGTTACTACAAGATATTGAATATAGTTCCCTATGCTATACAATATAAACTTGTTGTTTATCTATTTTATATATAGTAGTAAGTATCTACAAATCTCAAACTCCCAGTTTATCCCTTCCCACCCCCTTCCCCTCTGGTAACCATAAGTTTGTTTTCTATGTCTGTGAATCTGTTTCTGTTTAACAAATAAGTTCATTTGTCTTTTTTTTTTTTTTTTTTTTTTACATTCCATGTATGAGTGATATCATATAGTATTTTTCTTCCTCTTTCTGGCTTACTTCACTTAGAATGACATTCTCCAGGGACATCCATGTTGCTGCAAATGGCATTATTTTATTCTTTTTTATGGCTGAGTAATATTCCATTGTATAAATATACCACCACTTATTTATCTATTCATCTGTCGACGGACATTTAGGTTGTTTCCATGTGTTAGCTATTGTAAATAGTGCTGTTATGAACATGGGGGTGCATGTATCTTTTTAAATTAAGATTCCTTCTGGATATATGTCCAGGAGTGGGATTGCTGGATCATATGGTAAGTCTATGTTTAGTCTTTTGAGGGATCTCCATACTGTTTTCCATAATGGCTGCACCAAACTACATTCCCACCAACAGTGTAGGAGGGTTCCCTTTTCTCCACACCCTCTCCAGCATTTATTGTTTGTGGACTTTTGAATGATGGCCATTCTGACTGGTGTGAGATGATACCTCATTGTAGTTTTGATTTACATTTCTCTGATAATTAGTGATACTGAGCATTTTTTCATGTGCCTGTTGGCCATTTGTTTGTCCACTGGAGAACTGCTTGTCCACCATAAAACTTGCATACAGATGTTTATAGTAGGTTTATTCATAACTGCTAAAACTTGGGGAAAAAACCCAAGGTGTCCTTTAATAGGTGAATAGATAAATAAACTGTGGTACATCCAGACAATGGAATATTATATTATTCAGTGCTAAAAAGAAAGGAGCTATCAAGCCTTGGAAAGACATGGAGGAAACTTAAATGCATATTACTAAATGAAGGAAGCCAATCTGAAAAGGCTACATATAGTATGATTCCAATTACATGACATTCTGAAAAAAGGCTAAACTATGGAGGCAATACAAATGTCAGTGTTTTTCAGGGGTTAAGAGGAGGAAGGGGTAAATAGGTGGAGCAAAAAGGATTTTTAGAGCAGTGAAACCATTCTATATGATACTATAATGGTAGATTAATATCATTATACATTGGTCAAAACCCATAAAATGTACAAAACCAAGAGTGAACCCCAATGTAAACTATGGACTTTAAGTGATGATGATGTGTCAATGTCGGTTCAATATTTATAACAAATGTACCACTCTGGTGGGGGAAGTTGATAGTAGGGAAGGCTTTGTATATGTGGGGACAGGGGCTATATGGGAACTCTACACTTTCTCCTCAATTTTCTATGAACCTTAAACTCCTCTAAAACTGAAACCTATTGTTTTAAAAAAGTAAATTAAGGCTTCCAGTCTGGACCAGATGGTATAGACCTATTTCTCACTGTTTCTCTTTGTTAAAACATCTGCAAATCCGGGAAATGTTGCAAGAGATAACCAAATGGGAATTCTGAGAGGCAGTGAGAAAGAAGCTGGTCTGGGACCCCAGAACCAGAGGAACCGCATGACAGCAGTGTCTTCTGTACTCCCACCTAAAAGAGGAAGGCTTACAAGAATTCATGTTTTGGGACCCCTGACTTAGCAACAGAAGATCAATTCCATCCTCCCCAGATCGAATCAGAGTTTCTCAAACAACATCAAGTGAGTCTGACAACACTGCAAGGGGGACAAATTGGGAGCCTCATCAGAAATAAGCAGCCAGGGGAAGCACTCTCTCTTCCCTCTAGGACTAGGACTCCTCCTTCCCAAGGAGAAAAACAGAAGTGGGTAGACCAGTTGCAATAGGAAACCTGGTCCTGGAAGCTTCATTATCCTGCAGGGTCTGAAACTCTCTTGTCTACCTAGATACACTAAGTTTGGCTGACTGCAGAGGGAAAAGGGGCCTCATCACAGCAAGCAGCAGCATATGGGAAGTATTTTTGTCTGTGGGCACTTGAAACTCTCCTTCGCACTCAGAAACACTTGGGCAGCTGGGCAGAATCAGGGAAGGGGACCAAGTCACAAATGCAGCCTGATCCAGGAAGTCTTTGTTCCTGTGGGCCAGAGACTCCCTTCCCTGCCCAGAGACACAGGGGCCTGTGGGATGAGGGCAAGGGGGGAACAGGATAAAGGGGACCCATTCAGGGCAAGCAACTTGGTTCCAGAAACCTCTTTATCTGCACGAGAGTCTTCTTACACAGACACCAGGGTGGCAGGCGTCAGCAAAACAGACCTAGTCACAACAAGCAGCCCAGTCTGGGAAGTCTCAGTCTCCTTGGGAGTGAGACTGTCCCGCCTCAGGGATGGGCGAGTCACCTGTCCACAGCGTGCCCTATGCTTCTTCCGCCATCCTCTGCCTCACGTGCTTCTGGGTAGTATTTTCTCTTTTTTTTAAATTGAAGGATAGTTGATTTACAATATTATATTTGTTTCAGGTGTACAACATAATGATTTGATATTTTTTATTATACTCCATTTAAAGTTATTATAAAATATTGGTTATATTTCCTGTGCTATACAGTACATACTGTGTCTTACCTATTTTATACCTAGTAGTTTGCACCTCTTAATTTCCCTTCCCTATCTTGCCCCTCCCCACACCCCTTACCCCACTGGAAACCACTGGTTTATCCTCTGTATCTGTAAGTCTGTTTCTATTTTGTTATATTAATTGGTTTATCTTTTTAGATTCCACATATAAGTGAAAGCATACAGTATTTGGTTTTCTCTGACTTACTTCACTAAGCATAATGCTCTTTAGGTCCATCCATGTTGCTGCAAATGGCATTATTTCATTCTTTTTTATGGCCGAGTAGTATTCCATTGTGTCTGTGTATACCACATATTTATCCTTTCTGCAATGGCTGTAGCAATTTATATTTTCACCAACAGTGGACTAGTTTTCCCTCTTCTCCACATCCTTGTCAATATTTGTTATTTGTTGTCTTTTTGATGATAGCCATTCTGACAAGTGTGAGATGATATCTCATTCTGGTTTTGATTTATATTCCCCTGATGGTTAGTGAGGTTGAACATCCTTTCATGTTGATCATCTGTATGTCTTCTTTGGAAAAAATGTCTATTCAGATCTTCTGCCCATTTTTTAACTGGGTTGTTTATTTCTTAGATATTGAGTTGTGTGAGCACTAGCATTTGCTTTTAAATGGTTTTAACCAGTGCTACTTGGAACACTGCTCCAGCCCTGACACTTCTGGGGTAGGTGAAGCAAAGGCAAGTCTCTGAGCTGATTCCTCAGGGAACCACAAAGCAGGTCAAAATGCACAACCATAACTCTGAGAACAAGGCCTATTATTTCCCCCTCTGGCAGCAGCAAGCTAAACCAGGAATACAGGGTGCCATCCACACAGCACCGCCTAGCTGGGCCGTGGGGATGGTAGGGAGGTATGAAAAAGTGCTACAGAGCTCTCCAACCAAAATTAGGAGTGTTTTATTCATTAAGCACTCTCCAATTGTGGTAAGTTTTAAAAATAAATTCCAGAGTTCAAAACCAAGTTGATTCCGATAGGTTTTGCCAGCTTAATCATCACGTATGGAGGGATGGATTTTTGGATTTCTCTCCTCTGCCGTCTTCTGTGACTTCACTCTGAGGACATATCACATGTTTAACAATAGTTGTCAGTCACTGGCAGGATTGCTTGTGATTTAAATTTTGTTGTCAACTTTTTTGAATTGTCTAAATTCTCTCCAGCAGGGTTTGTCAACCTTAACACTATTGATGTTATAGATCAGATAGACTGTTCCATGTTGTAGGCTTTTGTCCTCTGCATTGAGGAGGTTTAGCAACATCTCTGTCCTCTAGACGCTAGATGTCCACAGCACCTCCACCCTCACTAGCTGGGACAACCAAAAATATTTCCAGGGATTGCCAGGTGTCTCCTCGAGGGCAAAATGCACCTGGTTGAGAACCACTGTTCCTTAGGGAATGAGGTCCTATATAAAAAGCTAGGTAGGTATAAAAATAGATAGCTTGATATTGATAGTGTGGTTGGTCAAATAATGATCCACCAAAAGATATTCACATCCTATTCAATGGACCTATTAATGTTATCTTATATGGGAAAAAAAAAAGGACTTTACAGATGTGATTTACAGATCTTGAGGTGGGGAGATTATCCTATACCATCTAGTTGAGCCCTAAATGCAATCACATGTTCTTGTAAGAGAGAGGCAGAGACATTTGATACAAATATACAGGGGAGGCTCTGTAAAGACAGAGGTGGATATTGGGGTGATAATGGCAATGAGCCAAGGAAGGTTGGCAGCCACCAGAAGTCAGAAGAAGCAAGGAACAGATACTCCCCTAGAGCCTCCAGAGGGATTGCAGGCCTGCCCATACCTTGATTTTGGCCTAGTGATACTGAATATGTATGTCTGGCACCCAGGGTTTTGAGAAAATACATTTTTGTTGTATTAAGTCACCAATCTTCTGGTAATTTATTACAGCAGCCAAAGGAAATAAAGATAGATAGCTGGATGGATAGATGGGTAAGCGGGTAGATAGATACATAGATAAATAGAAATAAATATTGATCAGTATATACAGTAATCATGTTTTTTTTCACTTACATAACATAGGTTTTTTCCCCATGGTATTAAAAGTTCTTCAGAAACACGTAGAAACTGCATAAGTTTATTCTATGGACATCTGGTGTCCTCTTGGGAAATGAGGTCATTTCAGACTTTTAAAAATAACTGACACTATAATAATCAACTTTGAACATACAAAGGGTATATATATATCAGTATTCCTTTAGAATTAATGTCTAGAGGAGGAATTCTAGTGTCAAATGGATTACATATTTATGACTTTAAATATATATTGTCAAATTTCCATCTGTCAATGTTAAGAATTTGAAACTCCATTTAGTAATACATGAGAGAGTTTGGTTTCTTATAACAGCTTAAAACCTCATTAAACATTTAAAAATTAATTTTTTTCAAAATGCAAATAGCTATATTTTTTCTGAATGTAAGGGTAATGTATATTCATTGAAAACATTCAGAAAACAAAGTATGAAGAGAAAAAAAGTCATCCTTCCAGAATTTTCTTCTTCTTTGAGCACATAATACATATATACTATTTAAACAGGAACAGTGGGAAAGAGAAAGAGGGCATTAAAGGTACACCAACAGATTTAAAGAGAAAAATCTTACTTAGAAGAAAGTTTGAGATCTTAGAGGTTAGCCAAATCAGTAAGTGAAAGAAAAAAAAATGTATCTTGCCTTCATTTAGAGAAATATATATATGGGGAAGTTATATTTATATATTATATATACAAGTATGTATTTATTGTAATTATATATTCATAAAGGAGAAATAGATATAATTTCTATATTTACAAATAAAAACATAGAAATGTATATATTTTTAAAATAAAATTGTCTTTATATGTGAAGAAAATTTTATTTTACATAAATATACATTTGTATATAGAAATATGGAAAATATATACATTCTATTTCTCCTTATATATATTCATATATAGAAATATATATATATTTAAATGAGGGCAAGGACAAATGGGGGCATTTTAGTTGTTAGTAAGTCAAGGATCATAACTAAGACCCAGAAAGATTACAGAAAGGAGTAAAGGCTAGATCCTGGAGAGTAAATTGAAATGATACCTACCTCAGAGGAATACTGGATCCATGAAACTGGCAAATGATGACCTGTAAGGTGAATGAAATGTTATGAGGTATGTTGAGGTTTATTCCTTTAAATGACTAGTACAACTACGCAGGTTGTAGTGGTCAACATGGTCAGAACAGAATCACCAGTTTCCACTCTCTCCTCAGTCGGCTCCTCTACTGAGCAAGTTTTCCCTATTTCACTAAGTGGTACCATCATCCACCCAGATTCCTTGGCCAAATTAGGAGTCATCACTGATTGCTGTTCTTCCCTCATGACTTTATAGCCACCCAGATTTTTATCAGCTGAGGGTCCAGATACAGTGGAAAGGAGACAAGCCCTGTCTGAATTCCAGATGTACAGAATCTATGAGCATAATAAAATTGTTACTGTTTCACAACACCAAGTTATGGAGCAATAACTGATTTAAACACATTCTTTTAATTTATTCTTCATTTTAGTCCATTCTCTGATTCACCAGTATCTCATTTTCCAACTTTCATTCCATTTCTATTCCATCCTTCAAAACCTTGTTTCTATAGTTCATTCCAAATTCCATTCCATTTTTTCTATTCCATCTATTTAAAAATCTATAGTGTATATTTCAGTCCATTTATTTCATGCCACTGCATTTTCAGTTCCATTCTATATTTCTTCATATTTAATTTCAATTTCCTTTTTCTTTAAAATTTTATTTCATTCTATATTCCCATTCCATTCCTTTTCTCATATGACATTATATCTTTTATTCTGTATGCCATTAGATATTTATTTCCATTCTCCTTTCCATTCCATTTTCCCATTATATTCCATTCAATTTCCATCCTATTCAGTTTTCCATCCCATACCCTGTTCAGGTCTATATTCTAGTCCTCATTCCATTCCAGTTTCCTCTGCAACCAGTCTCCATTTCATCCCATTCTGGATTATATTTCAAATCCATTTCCCATTCCATATTTTTTAACACACGAAATACCACTCCATTCTGTTTTGTGCTGTGTTTTCAGTTGCTCATCCATTACATTTAACATTCCATTCCATTTTGCCAAAATTGTTATAACAATGACTTTCAGGAGATCAGTTTGCCAATATTTTTAAGAAAGAATTACATTTGTACCTGGCCATATACCAACAATTTCCAGTTCTGGGAATTTATCCATAACAATGACAAACTTAGGATGTGAACAAATTTTAGCAAGAAGGATGAGTCTCACAGTAATGTGTTAGCAAAAAGTTGAAAACAACACAAATGTTGGTGATACAAGAATGTTTGAAAATGTAGGGCTTCTATAAATAGAATATTTTCTAGTTACAAAATGGCCTTGTGTAAATTTATTTATTGACATGGAAAGTGTGTTTTCTGGGTCCAGAACACAGTTTACAAAATAATTTGTATGAATAAATAATTCTACCTTTATAAAACAAGACAAAAACTATGAAACATGTGAATGGCCACTCTGCCAACATATAGTTAAACATTTCCAATAGTTACGTATGGGTGTGTGAAAATTTAGGTGCAAGTTTTCCTACATTTGCTTTTCTGTTTTGGGTACTAAACATGCAACCCCCCCCCCCCTTTTTTAAACATTTTTTATTGATTTATAATCATTTTACAATGTTGTGTCAAATTCCAGTGTAGAGCACAATTTTTCAGTTATACATGAACATATATATATTCATTGTCACATTTTTTTCACAACCCTTTTGTAATAATTACTAAAATGTCCAAGTATTAAACTTGAAGTCTGTGCATCACAACATATTTATATTAACAGAAACTAGACATCTGTGGCCAAGAATGAAGACTAGATCAAACAAATTAGCATACACTTATCACTAGATTACTATATAGCCTATACAAATGTTGATGTACGTTTCAGGGCAATACCACTCTTAATACAGACAATCCTTGCTTGTGCCTCGGGGTAGCCAGGCGGGCCGAAGCTGGGAAATTGTCTAAACCTCCCTCTGGTGCCTGGGAACTACCAGAGGCAGCAATGCTTAACATTTCAAGAACACTGTGGGCCCAATGCCATTTTTCCCCTTTCAGCAAGCCACCCTCTAGCTCTTAAATCCACTCCAATTAGGCGTGGGGTGATCCAGGTACTAGGAATCGTCCCAGGACTGTCTCCTCTGGGGTCATGGGACCCATTGTTCTGACTAGTTTCCAAGAAGATCACCTAGCTAGGGGATTATCTCTTTCTGACCTGTGTGATATTTCCTTCAAATGACTGCTTGAGTTTGAGCCACCAGGATGATGCTGACACGTTGATTTGGAGTCACTCAAATTGTTAAGATAGAGAGGCCCCACCCTCCTACACATACACACATTTAGGGTGTATGTTTAAAGACTGAGGAAACTCATATTATCAACCAGTCCAGGGCAGATCCCAAAGCGGTGGTGCAAGCCCGTGTTTGCTGCAAGCTCGTGTTTGCTGCAAGCTCGTGTTTGCTGCAAGCTCGTGTTTGCTGCAAGCTCGTGTTTGCTGCAAGCTCGTGTTTGCTGCAAGCTCGTGTTTGCTGCAAGCTCGTGTTTGCTGCAAGCTCGTGTTTGCTGCTGAAAGGATCTTGGTTGGATGGCTCTGGGAAGCGGGAAGTCATGTGATATCCAGCTCACCAATCAGAAGCGAAGATTCAACCAGGGCCCGCCCACCTTCCTAGCGCCGCCCACCCTAGCTGAGCAGGAGACGCGTTTGCAGCGGAGTTCCTGTGCTCCTGAGGACCTGGCGTTCCCACCCTTAAAGACCGGGAACAGGCGAGAAGAAGCGGCAGTGTGAATTCCTGCTGGGTGTGGCGGACTGTGATGCTTTCGATACCGGCAGGACTGCAACCAGGTCCTGTTGCCCAGATACTCCTGTCTCCAGTGAGCCGGCACCATCCAGCTCCCCGGCAGCATGAAAGCTTCCTCCGCTGCAGCCTCCATTTCCTTTATCATCCGGGGCCCTGCCCCGCCCCCTACAAACTGCGCGCAGGTGAAGAGGCTCTGACCAAAGAGGCAGCCCGAGTTCCCGCTCCCATCTCAGGTGCACGTGGCCCAGGAGGGCGAGAATCAAAACCGTGCACCCGGGCGCGAGGCCGGCACGGGACAATCTACCAGGGACACTGGCCCGGCCTGTGGACCAGGTCAGACCGTGGTTCAGGGGAAGAACATGCCGAAAAGCAGCCCCACCAGCAGGAGCCTACCCAGACACGGAATCATCCAACGGGCCATTTCCTAGCGCTTCAAGGTTTCACAGGTCTGAGTTTTTGCTGCCATTTTCTCAAGAGCCTCAGCCCAGCAGCAGACACCGTTCTCTGACTTCCTTCGGGAGTCCAGCATCCCGGCCAGGCCCTACTCTTCACAGCCACGACCCCACACCACGCCAGATTTTCCCGAAACGCCACATAGGTAAGAAGGGCACTTTGCTGCTACCTTTTTCTATCCCAGGCCTACTGGCCTGAGTCCTCCCCATATTGACCTCAGGAAGCCTTGTCTTCCCCTGTGCCCTGCCTCCCAGCCTGGTGGTAATGCCATCTGCATTAGCGCCTCCTCATCCTCGTCTCTTGGCACATTCTCCTTTCATTTTGCTGGACAGTGTGTTGAGAGCATCTCCTCCTTCAGGTCTCTTGGCCTGAGCCCCTCTGCTCCCTGACTGGGTTTTCTGTCCTGAGCTTTTCCCTCCTACCGCGATGATGTTGATGATTTGTTTTGCCTGAGCTCCAACTCCAAGACTAGCCCTCCTAGAATTAGGCCAGTCTTGCTGCCTGAGCCTGGAGCCCTGCCTCTCCGAGAGAGCGGGCCAAAAATGAAAGCACACCCCCTCCCCTATACCTACAGTGCTGTGACCCTTTCTTTGCAAGCAGCCTCCAAGAGGCAAGGTTGGAATAGACATCCATCCGCTGCAGTGAATGGGCTGCCTGCTCGTCGTTACCTGTGAGGTTTCCAAGAGTCCTGCTAGCCACTAACCAACATTCTGAGCAATTTTAAAACCTCTCCTCCCTGTGACTCAGCACTTCATCCTGGTAACCCTTGATTCTAGGCCCCCTGCGCCCTGAAAAGGGCCTGCCTTTACTTCTGAGCTGCTGAAATTTCTCCTTTTCCAAGTTGCCTTTCACAGAAGGAAAAAATTTTAAATAGTGTCTCATCCTGGCTTTTCCATAGTTACACATATGAGTAAACACTTTTTTGGTTGTTGTCTTTGGGCATTTATGTTTCTGTAAAATGCCTGTTTATACTCATTGTTTTAAAGATATGTGTTATGAATAACCCTTTTTCTGGTTAATGTGGGGCAAATACTTCTTCCAGTTTTTTGTCTTGTTCTTGAATCTTTCAAATCCTCTCTTTTAATAACTGAAAGTTTTAAAATTATTATGCAGCTGAATTTGCCTTTTACAATTTGTGCTTTTTATATTTTAACTAAAATCTTTTCCTAATCCCAGTGTATATAATAGTCTTTTTTTCTATATACTTAAAGTCCTACTTTTCACAGAATATAATCTACTTGAAATTTGTTTCCAAATACTATTTAATGTAGAGATTCCCATTTTATTCCCCTTTTCCATGTGTATAATTTGTTGTCCAGTAGCACTTAAAAATTTCCTCCTTTTCTCATGATCTGCCATGATAGCACTGAAATGGAATAGGTTTTAATTTATGCGTGGATCTAAGTTTAGACTCTTTTCTGTACAGCTGGGTCATTTGTCTGTCTGCGCTTATACCATACTGTTATATAAAGCCTCAATATGTTGTAGGGCAAGTATCTCACTTCATTCTTTTTCAAGAGTGTTTTCACACTTCTCATGTTTCATGACCCTTTCATTTTTCATATACATCTTAGAACCAGCTTGTCAAATCACATGATGTATTCCATTGGGGTTTTGTTTGAAAATTTTTTGAATCTATAAGTTATTTTGTGAGGTCTATATTATTGTAATAGTGAATTTTATTGTCCTTGAAAATAGTGTATCTTACCATTTATCTAGAGATTTTGCGTGTGTGTGTTTCATTGACATTTTTATACTTTTCTCAGTAGTTTTACTCTGATGTTTCTAGGCGTGGTTTTCTTTGTATCTGTCTTACTTGAGGTCTGTAGGGGTTCTTAATCTTGTAGCTTGGTATCTTCAGTCAGTTTTGAAAAGTTCTAAGCAATTATCTCTTCATAGAATGAAGAGATTTAATGAATAAAATTTGAAGTGTTGGTTTCATTTTTTTAATGTAAACTTCTTTATATTGTGGTCTCCGAAATTGTTAATTTTATGTCATGCTTGGAGGGTTAAAAGAAAGCAGCAGCCTAGTTGACTCTTCAGAAGCGACGAGTAATCATGTATTGCCTTTATTTGAAATGGAGTTATGACCGTAAAATTCCCATTTAGACACTTCATACCCTCTTAGCATAGGTGATTTACGTCTTGGACAATAGGAATAGAGTTTAACCCAAGATGTCTAGAGAAAGGAAAGGGTGATGGAGGTACCCAGGATCAGGAAGAGGCAGTGCATGATCAAATGTGTAGGGCAGGAGGAATACTCAGGTGGAGATTGGGACACTGGGAGGAAGACAGAATCAAGGAGGAAACAGCAGAGGTCAGAAGCTTGAGGGGGGAAGGTCTTGGTTTTTAGAGGAGGAAAAATATGTATGTGTTGGGAAGCAGCATTTAATAGGTTTCTAGACACTAGATGGGGAGGAAGGGGGTCTTGCAACTATTCATGATTGATTGACATGGGAAAATGGTCAACTATTTACTGAAAAAATATATTAATCGGTAACATTTAAAAAGCAGTTCTGAGTTTGTGAGCAGATACGTGAAGATGAGTGTGTATATGTTCGTAGACAGTTGTATAGAATTGGATGGGCATATGCTATTGCTGTGAACAGAATTTATATTCAGTTGTTTTCTCACCTTGACCATAGCATCACTTCTGTGATTAGACTAAACTTAGCTATTTTTCAAAAAGTTGTGGAAACATGGTAGGAGACCACATTGATGTGAATGGAGTGAAAAAAAAACCCCTCTAAAATGGGCTCCCTCTCCCTCCTTTCCCATATTTCTTCTCTTTTCTTTTCCTTTTCTGATACATGGCCAGGACTGGCATTTGGCTTGGTCAGGAAGGACTATACTGCTGAGCGCTGTTTTGGAGGCCTCTGCTCAGACCCTCCTCATCTGCATTTCATGCCAGAGCTGAGTCCACAGGGACAAAGGGGATGAGGCTCCTGACACCCTGTTACTTTGGTAGAAAATATATCAGATACCCTAGTTCCCTAAGGATACCTCCAGGGCCAGCAAGGCCCTATTCTCAGTCTTTCCTAAGGAGGGAAGAGCTGGGCCTATGATATGCTCCATACTGGGCACAAAAGGGCGCTAGTAGTCACTGTTTGTGGGCGCAGGGGGTAGACAGAGCTTGGAGGTGTGGGTCACGGTGCTCTTAGAGTGAGGTGTGGAGCCCTGCCTGGCGTAGGACATGACAGCCATGGGAAGAAGGGATCCAGGACATGGGCTGGGGGCTTCCATTTGTGCTTTTGCTACAGGCACTGCAGAAGTTAGTGGTGGGCGTCTATGTGTCGTTAGCTCTGTAGCCCAGCCCCAGAGAGTTAGAGACACCCAGGGGTGTATATCTAGGAAGCTGAGCTTTATTCCTGGAGGTAGCTCTGGCAACAGAACAACCCCTCCTACCCCAGAGGCTGAGGAAAGCAATACTTAAGACCTTAGATCTGGTTCCTTCCTTCTGTGAGCCAGCATTGCAGGCAGAGTCAGAGATCCCACCGCTCTGCTCCATCCTAGTGTTTTAATAGGTCTCCTGGTCATATGATCTGCCTGAGTGTAGACCCTAATCCAGTGTCCTTAACTCAGGCCTGCCACACCAGGGTCTGGGTAGCCCCAGCTGGCCACGAGCTTTTCTTCCTTTAAGTCCTTCCCTTATTTCCTCCTTAAGAAGGTACCAAATATCATTATATAGCAGACCTCCACACTGGAATCCAGTGGTAACATGTTAGACATCATCTTACTGGACCTTTGGGCAGCATTTAATACAATTAATCATGCCTTTTCCTTGATACATGTTCTCTCTTGGTCTTTAGAAGTTCTCTCTTTATGTTCAACTTGTGTTCTCATGGACCTTCCTTGTCTTGTATACCTTTATGTGTTGGAATTTCCAAGGCTTTTAGTTTTTTGGTAACTTTTTCCCTAAACACATTCACTTCCTAGGGGATTCTATCTAGTCTTGTGTTTTTAAATGTCATTCTAAGGTGACAAATTCTAAATATGTGTGTTCACTCCTACTCATTTCTTTGCCTTCCATTCATGTATATTCAGCTGCCTAATTGGTTTTTGCGCTTGAGATGTCTAATAGGCACCTCAGAGTTCAGTAATGTGGAGTGCTGTCCATTGGAAATATACTAACCACACAATGTAATTATCAGTTTTCTAGTAGTCAAAATTTAAAAAGTAAAAAGAAACATGAAATTAACTTTAGTAATCTATTTTTAATTCCATCTATCTGAAATACTATATTTTCCCTATGAAATTAATAGAAAAATTATTAGTGAGCTATTTTCCATTCTTTCCTACTCAATCATTGAAATCTGGTGTGTGTTTTACTCTTACATCATATCTCAGTTCTGACTAGCCCCATTTCAGGTGCTCAGTGGCCACATGTGTGGACAAACACGATGGTGGACCTTCTCCTTTCCTTCATCTCTCTTGTCAGTTTCCTCTTAACTGTTTCCAGCCTCAGAGTTTCTCCAAATCATGGAGTTCTGTTCTAGAAGGGAACTGTAAAGTATCATTTTGAAAGTTGACAGGGGCTCTTCTGCTCCAGTACCTTTGGTCCTTCTTGAGTCTTCCTAAGGTATGCTCCTTGCAGTTGCCTGCTATGGAAAAGCCAAAACCCTCCCAATTTCAGCTGCTCTTTCCAGTGATTATCTAGTGACTAGTTTGCTCTTCTCTGTTATAAAGTTAGTCAGATGCTTTGCCATTGCCTCTTTTTTTGCCCCTCACATACAGACACGGATACCATGCAGGTAATGTGTGTCTTGATGGTTTGTCCTCATCCACTTGAATTTTGGGGCATGGGGGGAATGTTAGTACATTCACAATGTTGTGAAATCATCAGCTCTATTTAATATCAGAGCATTTTCATCACTGCTCTGAAACCCATACCAATTAGTCAGTCAATCCTCATTCCTCCCTCTTCCAGGTCCTGGCAACCACTAATCTGCTTTCTGTCTCTATGGATTTGCTAATTCTGGACATTTCATATAAATGGATTCCTATAGTACGTGACCTTTTGTGTCTAGCTCCTTTCACTTAGCATTGTTTTCAGGTTCATCCAAGTTGTTGCATGAATTAGTACTTAACTCTTTTTTTTTATGACTAAAAAACATTCTATTGAGTGTCTACCACATTTTGTTTGTTCATCAGTGGACAGACATTGGGGTTGTTTGGACATTTGGACCTTCTAGACATTTGGACCTTTTGGCTATTGCAAATAGAGCTGCTATGAACAGACATCTGCAAGTTTTTGTTTGAACACCTGTTTTCAGTTCTTTGGGGGTATATATCCAGAATTAGAAAAGCTGGGTCATATGGCAATTCTATGTTTAACTTCTTGAGAAACCACCAAACTATTTCCTTAGCAACTGCACCATTTTCCCAAGAAATGTTCTTAGATTTCTATTTTCTCTACGTCCATGTTAAACTTTCTTCTTTTTCTTTTTTTATCTTATAGCCATCCCAGTGGGTATGAAGTGGTGTCTTAACTGGGTTTTGATTTGCATTTCCCTAGTGACTAAGGGCTTTGGGTATTTTTCATATGCTCATTGGCTATTTGAATATCTTGTTTGGAGAAATGCCTATTTAAGTCCTTTGCCAATTTTTTAATTGGGTTTTTATCATTTTGTTGTTGAATTATAAGCATTCATTATACAGTCTGGATAGAAAAATGTTATTAGATATATGATTTGCAAATAATTTATCCCCTTTTGTGGGTTGTCTTTTCAGTTTATTAATAATGCCCTTGATGTAAAAAAGTGTTTAATTTTGATGAAGTCAAATTGGATTACTTTTTCTTTTGTTGCTTGTGCTTTGGGTGTCATAACTAAGAAACCATTGCCAAATCCAAGGTCATGAAGATTTACTGTTATATTTTCTTCCATGGTATAAAAAACAACTTTATTGTGTTAAGAACACTTAAGATTGTACATTTAACACATTTTAAGTGTATAATATAGTACTGTTACTGATAAATATAACATTGTATAAACATAATATTGTACAGCAGATCTCTAGAACTTATTCACCTTGCACAACTACAATTTTATACCTGTTGATAAAAAACTACTTATTTCCCTGTCCCCCACAGCCCTTGGCAACTATCATTCTATTCTTTGCTTCTGTGAGTTTGACTATAATCTAAAAGTTTCCTCATTTAAGTGGAAGCATGCAGTATATGCCCTTCTGTGACTGAGTTTTTTCATTTATTATAATGTCCTCCAAGTTCATCCATGGTGTTGCATATTGTAGAGTTTCCTCTTTCAATGCTAGATAGTATTCCATGGTATGTATTCAATACAATTTTTGTCGGTTCATCCATCAATGGACATTTAAGTTATTTCTAAATCTTACTGATTCTGAATAGTGCTGTAATGAACATGGGAGTGCTAATATTTCTTCTGGTTCCTAATTTCAGTTCTTTTGGATAAATATAAAAAATTAGGATTGCTAGATCCTATGGTAGTTCTATTTTTATCCTTTAGAGGAAACTCCATGCAGTTTCCCATAGAGGGTGCGCCACTTTGCATTCCCACCAACAGTTTACAGGGGTTCCAATTGCTCCACATCTTTGGCAACACCTACTATTTTTTAAAATAATAGCCACCCTCATAGGTGTAAAATAATACTTCACTGTGATTTTGATTTGCATTTTTCTGGCAGTTAGTGATATTGAGCATCTTCTCATGTACATGTTGGCCATCTGTATCTCTTCTTTGGAGAAATGTCTATTCAAGTCCATTTTAAAATCAGGTTATTAGCTTTTTTGTTACTGAGTTGTGAGAATTTCTTAAACATTTTGGAAATTAACCACTTAGCAGATAAATGGTTTGCAAATATTTCCTCCCATTCTGTAGCCTGCTTTTTCGCTTTACTGATTATTTCCTTTATTGTGCAGAAGCTTTTTAGTTTGATGTAACCTCACTTACTTGTTTTTGCTTTTGTTGACATATCCATAGAGTCACTGTCAAGACCAATGTCATGAAGCTTTTCCCCTGTGTTTTCTTCTAGAAGTTTACCATTTCATACCTTCTTACTTTTAAGTCTTTAATCCATTTTGAATTCATATTTGTGTGTGGTGTAAGAATCCAGTTTCAGTCTAAGGATTTTCTAGTTTTAGTTTTGATATTTGATCCATTTAGAGTTAATTTTTTAATGTGATGTGAGTTAAAGATTTAACTTCATTCTTTTTTATGTGTCTGTTCAGTTGTCCCATTGCCGTTTGTTCAAGAGAGTATTCTTTTTCCATTGAATGGTTTTGGTACCCTAGTCAAAAATCACTTAACTGCAGATAAATGTGTTTATTTCTGGACTCTAAATTCAATTTGATTCAGTTCAGTTCTATTCTGTTTTACTCTTCTCATCTATGTATCTGTCCTTATGACAGTGTCACATTGTTTTATCATTGCTGCTTTGTAGTAAGTTTTGAAATTGAGAAGTATGAGTACTCCAACTTTATTCTTTTTTTTCAAGGTATTTTTGGCTATATGGAGTCTCTCACAATTCCATGTGAATTTTAGGACCAGCTTTTCCATTTCTTAAACATGGTCATTGGGATTTTGATAAGGATTACATTGAACCTGTAGGTTGCTTTGGGAGTATTTCCATCCTAATAATGTTAAAATCTTCTAACCTATAACCATGCTTTATCTTTCCATTATTTGAGACTTCTTTAATTATTTCAAGCAGTGTTTTTGTATTTTTCAGTGTACAAGTCTTTTACATCTTTGAATGAATTTATTCCTAAGTATTTTATTCTTTTTGATGCTATTGTAAACAAAATTATTTTCTTAATTTCCTTTACTATTGTTCAGTGATGGACTATGACATACAAAAGATTCTTATGTGTTGACTGTATGTCCTGTACCTTTATTGAGTTCATTTATTAGAATATAGAATATTTATTTATAGTTTTTTTCTTTTTAGGAGGGTAGATTCTTTAGAATTTCCTCTATGTAAGATCATGTCATCTGGAAATAGAAATAATTTTATTGCTCTCTTTCCAGTTCAGATGTCTTTTATTTTGTTTTCTTGCCTCATTACACTGGCAAAAACTTATAGTACAATATTGAATAGAAATAGCCAAAGGGGACATGGTAGTCTTGATCTTGATCTAATGTGAAAAGCTTTCTTTTCCCATTGAGTATGATGTAGGCTGAGGGTTTTCATAAATGCTATCTACCATGTTGAGGAAGTTCTTTTCTATTCCTAGTTTATTGAGTGTTTCTAATGATGAAAAGGTGTTAGATTTTGTCCAGTTTCTTGCATCAATAAGATGGTCATGTTTGTTTTGTTTTCTAATACCTTTCTAATCTGTGATATCTTCTTTGACCGATTGGTTATCTGAGAGTATGTTGATTAATTCCCACGTATTTGTCAAGTTTTCCGGTGTTTTTTATCTGTTACTGATTTCTATTTCATTGTTATTAAAGATAGTGTGTATGATTCATTTTAAATTTTTTTGTTTGGAAGTGTATTATATGATCTATTCTGAAGAGTTTCCCACTTGAGAAGAATGCATATTCTGCTGTTGAGTGGAGTGTTGTACATAATTCTGTTAATTCTAGTTGGTTCATAGTGTTGTTCAGGTTTCCTGTTTCCTAATAGACCTTCTGGCTAGTTATTCTACCTGTTATTTAGAGTAGAGTGTTGAAGTCTCCAAATATTAATATAAAACTGTCTATTTCTCCCTTTAATTCTGCCCATTTTTGCTTCATATATTTTTGAAGTCTTTTTGGGTCCATATGTATTTATAATTGTTATATCATCTTGATGAATTTACCCTTTTATTAACATGTAGTATCCTTATTTATTTTTATAGCATTTTTTGTATTAAAATAAAATTTTTCTGATGATACTATGATAACTACCTCTGTTAAAATTTGCATGGAATATTTTTTCCATCCTTCCATGTTCAATCTATTTCTGTCTTTGGATCTAAAGTGAGTTTCTTACAATGTATAGTTTGATTATGCTTTTTTATTATGCATTCTACTGATATCTGCCTTTTAAGTGTAGAGTTTAATCCATTCACAGTTAAAGTCATTACTGAGAAGGAAACACTTCTGCCATGTTACTAATTGTCTTATCTGTCATCCTTTTTTGTTTTGTTCTGTTTCTTAATTCCTCCATTCCTTTCTTCTTTTCTGTTTATATGATTTTTTAAATAATATATTTACATCCTCATTTTCTTTTCTGTATATACATATATTTAATTTCTTAAAGGTTATCCTGGGGTTTATAATTGACATCTTAAATTTATAAGAAAATTAGTTTGAATTAATACCAACTTAGTTTCAATGGTATACAAAAATCTGCTTCTGCCTCTATGTTGTTACTACCAAAAAATCCATATTTATGCATTGTGTGCCCACTAACATAGTTATAATTATTGTTTTATTAATTTGTCTTTTAAATCAGATTGGAAACAAATTAGGAGTTACACACTAAAAGCATAAAAATACTGACATTTTTATTTACCTATACTATTTCCTTTATTAGTATTCTTTATTTCTTAATAAACCTTCAAGTTACTGTATAGTGTCCTTTCATTTCAGCCTGAAGGAGTCCATTTAGTATTTCTTTTAGGGCAGATCTACTAGTGAGAAACTTGCTCAGCTTTTATCTGGCAATGTCTTAATTTCTCCATTTTTTTTATTGTGGTAAAAAGCAAGTAACATTAAATTTACCATCTTTACCATTTTTAAGTGTACAGTTTGGTAGTATTAAATATATTTACATTGTTGTGCAACAGACCTCTAGCACATCTTCATCTTTCAAAACTGAAACTCCATACCAGCTAAACATTTATTCTTCCCTTTCTCCTTCCTCCCATCCTTGGTTGATGATCTTTCTACATTCTGTGTCTGTGGTTTGCAGTATTTTCTAGACTTTGTATGAGTGGAATCATACAGTATTGTTCCTTTTGTGATTGGCTTATTTCACTTAGCATAATGGCCTTGAGGTTCATCTATATTGTAACATGTGGCAGGATTTCCTTCTTTTTTAAGACTGCATAAAATTTCACTGTATAAATATACCATACTTTTTTCATCTATTCATCTATCAGTGGACATGCAATTTGCTTCCAACTCTTGGTTATTGTAAATAATGCTGTGAAAAATAGGGTTGTGCAAATAATATCTCTTTGAGATCCTGCTTTGAATTCTTCTGTATATATACCCAGAAGTAGGATTGCTGGATAATATGGTAATTCTTTGTTTATGTTTTTGAGAAATTTCCATATTGTTTTCTGTAGTGACCACACAATTTTGCATTCCCACCAAGAGTGTACAAAGGTTCCAGTTTCTCCATGTCCTTGCCAGCATTTATTTTATGTTCTGTTGATAGTGGCCACCCTGATGGGTGTGAGGCGATAGGGCATTGTAGTTCAGATTTGCATTTCCCTGGTGATTAGTTATGTTGAGCATCTTGTCATGTACTTGTTGGCCGTTTGTCATCTTTGGAGAATTGTCAATATTCAAGTCCTCTGGGCAATATTTAATTAGATTATTGAATTTTAGAAGCTTCTTATAAATCCTGGATATTAACCCTTTATCTTTTCTCCCATTCTGTAGGTTGCCTTTTCACTCTGTTGATTGTTCCTTTAATGCACAGAATTTTTCAGTTTTGAGGTAGTCTCATTTGTCTTTTTTTTACTTTTGTTGCCTATGCTTTTGATATCATATCCGAGAAATCATTGCCAAATTCAGTGTTCTGAAACTTTTCTCCTGTGTTTTCTCCTAGGTTTCTTCTAGGTCTTATGTTTAAGTCTTTAATTCATTTTGAATAATTTTTATATGTGGGATAAGGTATGGGTCTAGCTTTATTCTTTTGCATGTAGATATCAAGTTTTCCTAGCATCATTTGCTGAAGAAATTGGTCTTTTTTCTATTACATGGTCTTGGCACCCTTGTTAAAATAATTTGGCTGTATATGCAATGGTTTAATTCTGGATTCTCTGTTCTGTTTCATTTGTCTCTATGTCTGTCTATATGCCAGTACCATACTGTTTGATTACTGTAGCTTTGTAATACATTTTGAAATCACTAAGTTTTGAGGCCTCCAGCTTTGTTTTTATTTCTCAACATTATTTTGGGTATTTGGGCACCTTGGAGATTGCATATGAATTTTAAGATGGTGTTTTCTATTTCTACAAAAAATGCCATAGACATTTTGGTAGAGATTGCATTGAATTGGTAGATTGCTTTGGGTAGTATGGACATTTTAATAATGTTAAGTCTTCTAATCCATAATCATGGGATGTCTTTTTATTTTTCTTTTCTTTTCTTTTCTTTTATTTTTGCCCAGAAATGTATTTTTTTAAATTTTTTTAAAAAATTGAGTTATAGTCACTTTACAATGTTGTATCAATTTCTGGTGTACAGCACAATTTTTCAGTTAGATGTGAATATACATATATTCATTTTCATATTCTTTTTCACTGTGAGCTACTACAAGATGTTGAATATATTTCCCCATGCTATATAGTATAAACTTGTTTATCTATTCTATGTATACCTGTCAGTGTCTATAAATCTTGAACTCATAGTCTGTCCCTACCCAGCTCCCTCCCCCCCGGCAACCACAAGTTTGTACTCTGTGTCTGTGAGTCTGTTTCTATTTTATACTTAAGTTCATTTGTCTTTTTTTTTTTTAGATTCCACATATAAGTGATATCATATAGTATTTTTCTTTCTCTTTCTGGCTAACTTCACTTAGAATGACATTCTCCAGGGACATTCATGTTGCTGCAAATGGCATTATGTTGTCATTTTTATAGCTGAATAGTATTCCATTTTATAAATATAACACCACTTCTTTATCCAGTCGTCTGTTGATGGACATTTAGGTTGTTTCCATATCTTAGCTACTGTAAATAGTGCTGCTATGAACATTGGGCTGCAGGCGTCTTTTTGAATTAGGGTTCCTTCTGGATATATGCCCAGGAGTGGGTTTGCTGGATCATATGGTAAGTCTGTTTTCAGTCTTTTGAGGAATCTCTGTAATATCTTCCATAATGGCTGCACTAAACTGCATACCCACCAGGAGTGTAGCAGGGTTCCCTTTTCTCCACAGCCTCACCAGCATTTGTCATTTGTGGACTTTTGAATGATGGCCATTCTGACTGGTGTTAGGTGATACCTAATTGTAGCTTTGATTTGCATTTCTCTGATAATTAGTGCTATTGAGCATTTTTTCATGTGCCTTTGGTCATTCATATGTCTTCATTGAAGAATTGCTTGTTTAGGTCTTCTGCCCATTTTTGGATTGGGTTTTTTTTTTTCTTATTAAGTCATATGAGCTGTTTATATATTCTGGAGATCAAGCCTTTGTCAGTTTCATCTTTGGCAAATATTTTCTCCTATTCTGTAAGTTGTTTTGTTTTGCTTATAGTTTCCTTTGCTATGCAAAAGCTTATAAGTTTAATTAGGTCCCATTTGTTTATTTTTGCTTTTATTTCTTTCTTGGGTAGACTCCTAGGAGAACATTGCTGAGATGTATGTGAGATAATATTTTACCTATGTTTTCTTCTAGGAGGTTTATTGTGTTTTGTCTTATGTTTAAGTCTTTAATCCATTTTGAGTTTATTTTTGTGTATGGTGTATATTTTTATTTTGTTATTGAAGTATAGTTGATGTACAATATTGTGTTAGCTTCAGGTATACAGCATAATAATTCAGAATTTGTGGAAGATTATATTCCGTTATAGGAATTATATACAGATATCAAATCACTACATTATACACATAAAACTAATATGTCAATTATACTGTAAGGAGAGAGAGAGAGAGAGAGAACTATAAAGCAGAATGAAACAGATGTGTTGATCAACTGGCCATGGAAGGTGACGCAGTAGAGGGACCCATGGGAAATACATGGGTCTCTGGCCTGTGTCTACTCCTCAGACACAAACAAACTTTGGGGGCAGGAAAACTGACATCATATTTTTGTTTGATTTCACTTACCTATAATAACTTCACTCCCGTTTGACTACTATCTTTGTTAAACCATTTATTTATTCAGTAAATGTTTTTTAAATGCCAGATATATATCTGTCACTGTTGCACGCACTGAGTTATGTTTAAGAGACAGAATCACAAAGATATATGATATTGAGAATTCACTGTTAGTGTTTCAGAAAAAAAAATTGGCTTTTTTTTTCTTTCAATTCACTTAATATATGGAAGGAAAGAGTCATGTGTTGTGTTAGATCCCAGAGGAGCGTATGTGAGTTAGTGATGTGGTGGGGAGGGGGACGAGGGGGAGAAGAACCATCTAGTGATAGGTAGGAATGATTATTTTAACCTTAGATTGAGAGCCTACAACACCAGTCTACTCACAACAGCTCTGTATTTATTATCATCATTTATACAGATGAGGAAATGGATCCTCACAGAAAATGAGTAATTCGCTCTCAGCTCAGCTCATAGTAATAATGCTAAAATTCCAACTGAATCGTGGTCCTCACTGCAAACCAAAATTTAGAGAGAGAAGTTCCCTCGTTTTCTGTGGAGAAGCTGAGCCTGAGAGTAGTTTGTTTTCTGGCCTCATGTTGAGTAGTACACAAATGGCAAAGCCCAGCTAACAGATACAGGCCTTTTAAAAAAAACAAAGTATGTTAGGAATAGGGGATTTCTAAAGTGAGTCATTTTGGGGGAAGAGATCATGTGACTGTTCCAGATGGAGAAAAGGTCTCTCTCCAAGAAGTTCACTAGTGTTGTTGAGCTAAGGAGAATGCTGGGTGGTGAGTATAGACACCCAAATGAGACAGTTAGTGGTTGGCATAGTGGCAAGTTGTACAAGTGGTCTAACTCCATCTTAGAAACTTTTTTTGTCTATTCTGAGGGAGGATGGTTGGAAAATCTGAGACATTTATGATGGAGCAAGCAGCCCCTGTGTCCCCTAGGAAGGTGATCGAATATCTATTAATAAAGATTATGATTTCTCTCTCTGTGTTTAGGGCGTTCATGGACATGGAGGGCTTGGTCCCTCAGAGGGATATCATTGGGAAAAAGATCTTGTCTCTTGTTCCCTCATTCTCTTTTAAGGCTGGACAGTTCCTGGTCTAGTGATTATTGATTATTTTCTTGAAAATATTTTCAAATATCTTTGCCACCAGGTTTCCGAAAGGAATTAGGCCATATATATTAGATCCCTTTCTTTGTAATTGTCTGAGTTGATGAATCATGAGCTTATGTTCTGTTGATTCAGATTTTTCAAGCATGACATTCTCATGATGTTGAGCCAGAGTAATCCAGAGAGAAGGTCTGTGTGCCAGTTTATGTTATGCTGGTATGATTTCTCTATTAGGGACATGAGTCCATTAACAGAACTGATGACTAAAGCTAGAACTGTATGGTCATTTGGGGAGAGACTGAAAAAATTCTTCTAAAATTGTTAACCTATGTTTAAAATTGGAAACAGATTTGCCTCATTGTTGCCTGCATTCTTGTTTTTGTGACCATTCAAATTTGGAAGTGAAAGCCAAGGAATAGAAACAAGGTTGTTGTCACCAATTCCTTGGCTTTGTGGAAGGAAATTATGCTGTGTTGATTCATCAGAATGTCCTCATTTGTGATGACCATCTACCCAAACCAAAGGGTGCCGTCTCTTGGATCTACATGGAGATTGACCAGTTGGTAAAGGTCAGGAGGCCTTGGTGAGCAGGCTGTAAGGAATAGTCTCAACTGGGTGAAATATTCCTCTTGGTTTGTCCAGGGATCCAGAAAATGTTTAACAATGGCGTGAATGTTGGAACAAGAGCAGGGTTTGAAAATGGCAGTCTCGGTTAATCTTGGGGTCCTTGAGCTTCTAAAGAGCTCCCCCATGCGGGGAGGGGAGCCTCAAACTCAGGTGACTGTAGGGAGTTGGGGATAGAGTGGGAAGGGAAAGGTCTGTCAGGGATGGAGGTGGTTGGAGTGTTGAAGGAAGACAGAATAAAGGTTTCAGAGGTGCTAACGTTAGGTCAAAAGCAGTTAAGAAAGGCTGAGAGGAGAAAAGAGGCGTCTGATGGAAAGAGAGTGGTCTTAGAAGGCTTTGTGTAAGGAAGATGGTCTTTGGAGGAAGTAATGGCTTCTGAAGAGATTTCGTAGAAGATGAGTTTTTCTGCCTCTTCATACCAGACAGAATAAGCAGATCTTGATATGGAGCGCCTAGCAAGTGAACCTGTTTGGAGAGATCCCCATGATCCCCAAAGAGGCCATTCAAGTTCTGTTGTCTTTAGCAAAAATGTGTTATTTTTAGAGAAATTAGATGAAATTAAAAGCGGAAATATGGGACATGTACTCTGTACGAGAGGAGTCTGGGGTATATCAGTGAGTTTGAGGGTTTCCCATGATAATGAAATGAACACCTATTAGTACTAAAGGCCTTGGTCTTAAACCCAAGGTGTGGTTTCCAAAGAGAGACTCAGAGACATTAATCCACCTCAGAAAGGCATTGGTGTGGGTGGACCTTGAGCATGTTATGCTAAGCGAGTTAAGCCAGACAGAGAAAGACAAGTACTAAGACGTCACTTTTAAGCGGAATCTAAAAACATCAAACATGTTTCTAAAAAAAGAGGATTAAACAGTAGTTAACTAGAGGGTCGGGGGTCAAGGAATGTGATTGATGGTGTTTAAAGGTACAGATTTTGTAATGAGTGCTAAAGTAGCCACAGAGATTTAATGTACAGTTTATTGAACAGAGACAGTAATATTGTACTATAAATATGCACTGCGATAAATATCATTACAGTCACAGCTATATTACAATATATAAATGCATCAAAGTAATGTGATAAACACCTTAAATTTATACAAAGTTACATGTCAGATTTATCCAATTTTTTTAAAAAGCTGTTAGAACTTTAATCAAAGATGTGATTTCCCATGAAAGAGTCGGAGTCATTAACCCTACTCAGAAACACACACATGGAAGACAGAAAAACAGGAGAGTACGAATGTAAGGGAGAAATAAAATCAAGTCCTTACTGGGCTAAAACACGATTGTCTGGAGCAAGGGATAAGGAGTTGTGACTCACCGCCATGGGTCCTGATTACTCCAGGCAGGAGAGGACACAGAGGGCCCTAAGGCCAGCATTACTAATTGGGTGATAACAGTGGGGTCTCAGGATGCAGTCAGCACTCCACCAGAGTCACGTCACCATGTTGTCAAGGTGAAAGAAAAGTAAGTCCAGAAATCAGTAAGGAAAGACTTTATTAAGGACTATTGTGATAAAGATGATGCTCAAAATCTAAGGCAGAAACATCTCACAGAAGGTGCGAATAAGTTGCTGTATGCAGAGACCATGGGATAGGTGGCTGTGGAAAGAAGAAAGGCATGCTAACGACTGCTTGAGTGGTTCTGGAGCCTTAATAAACTTGACAAACACTGTGGAAACAGGAAAGGTTTATTTTTAGGCATGTGAAGCAGAGGTCTGGGCCTGAGCTGGACCAGGCAGATTTTGGAAAATTGGCATAAAGTTTAAGGCCTCGCTGTCTTAGCCCAGCCTAGACTTATATCAAGCACAGTGTTTGATCAGCCTTGTCCAGAAGGACCTTGAGGAAGGTGCTTCTTTGCAAGGTGAAGCCAACTTTGGGGACAGCCTGGCAGGAAGTGCATATTCAGGGAGCTTCCAGCTTAGGGGAAAACTAGAAGGATGTGCATAAATGGAGGTTGCACGCATTTTCAAGCAGAATCCAGCAGGAAGTAAATTGGTGTAGGGAGTGTCCAGCTTAGGAGATGACTCTGCCATAGGTGCATGGAAGCAGTTTCAGGCAGCCTAGGGGAGGGAATGGTAGGAGTTGGCTGAGGAGAAGTAGGCTCCATCCAGCCTGTGGAAGGCATGACAGAGGGTGCATGGGTGCAGAATGCAGCCAGCCTAGGGGAGGGACCTGAGACGTTTCAGGGATGTAGGATTCAACCAGCCTGGATAGGACTTGAAAGGAGATGAGGGCTTGGAGGAAGTATATGGCCTAGAGGATCACTTTGCAGTAGTTGCCTATGTGGAAGGTCCAGCTGGCCTTATGCAGCCTCCAACGGGAAGTGTATGAGTGGAGGGAGCATCCAGCACAGGGGAAGACATGGTATGTGAATGGAGGGGGCAGCCGTCATAGGGAAGCATATGGTGGAGGTGTATTGGTGCAGGGTGCAGCCCGTCCAGGAGAACAGCTGGCAGAAGGAGCGTGGGTGTAGGGTGTCAGCAGCCTAGGAAAAGACATGACAGGAAGCCTATGGGTATAGAGATCATGCAGCCTTGGGAAGGCCTTGGCAGGAGGTGAATCAGTGGCATGTGCAGCCAGATTAAGGTAAGACCCAGCAGGAGGTACAGGAGAGAATAGCACACGCAACCTATTTATAGGCTACAGAAGAAGGTGCTTGGTTGATGTAGCCTGCCTAGGATATTTCCAGACAGGAGGACTTGGATGGAGAGAGCACTCAGGACTGTAGGAGATACAACAATAGAGACATTCAAAGAGGAAGTGTCCTACCTTAAAGAAGACCCAGCAGGGAGGACCTGGGTGTAGAACACGCCTAGACTAGGAGAGGATGTTATGGTCTGAATGTTTGTGTCCCTGATGCAAGGCAGCCTAGTGTATGTTCCAGCAGGAAGGAAATGGATGGAAGAAGTATTCAGCCTAAAGGAGGATTCAGCTGGAATGCATAAATTGATGGTGCCGTCAGCCTAAGGGGTTTCCAACAGGAAATACATAGGTGAATGGTGCATCCATCCTAGATGAGGCCTCACAGAAGCTGTATGTACAGAGGTGCAGGCAACCTAGAGGACATGGCAGGAGCTACATGGATGAAAGGAATATCCAGGCTACAAAAGTACTCTGTAGGAGGTTCAGATCAGAGAGTATGAGCTGGAAAGAGAAGGACGTGGTAAATCGTGCATTGGTGCAGAATGCAGCCAGCCTTCTGGAGGACTTGGCAAGATGTTGGGTGCAAGGTTACACTAGCCTCGTGGAACGCCAGGCAGGAATTACAGAGTTATAGGGAGCTTCATGCCAAGGGAGCACAGGGAGACCATTGATGAATAGTGGGGGCAGCCATTCAATGGGTGAATCTGGCAGAAAGTCATTGGATGAAAGGAGAATCTAGGCTAGGGAGAAATTATAGATGAGGTACCTTAGTGGAGGGAGCCATCAAGTTAGAGTCATAGAAGAATGTGTGTGGATGGAGGCATCAGATTTATGGGAAGATTTGAGAGGAGATGCGTTTGTGGGGGATGCAGCCAACCTAGAAGGGTAGCAGGAAAAAGTGAACAGGTGATGGATCATCAGACATATGGAAGAATATCGCAGGCAGAGCATGGGTGGAGAATGCCTCCAGCAGGAGCTGCATGCATGAAGTTTCAGACAGTATAGGGGAAATTAGGCTAGGAGATGCATGGGTTGAAGGTGTAACCAGGCTGTCATAAGACTGGATAAGCTATGCATCATTAGAGGTTGCAGACAGCCTGTGTCAGAAACCAGCAGGAGCAGGAACAAGTGAATATTCAGCCTAGGTGAGATCTTGGCAGTAAGTACCAGGGAGGAGGGAATGTTCATCCTACAGCAGGACAAGCAAGTGGTTTATGGGTGGCGTGAGCCTCCAGCCAAGTGGTAGACTGGAATGTAGCTCATGGGAGGGGGCAACAACTAGCCTGGTGGAGAACCTGACATCAGGTACAGTAATGGAGGTTATATCTTGCTTAGGGAAGGCCACAGGAAGTGAATGAGTGAATCATGTAGCTAATCTAGGGGAGAAGATGGATGGCGGTGGGATGGAGGAAGGATCCAGGTTAGGTGAGTATTCTGATGAAGGTGCATCCAAGGATGCAACAGAATAGGTAGGGCCTGTACAGTGGTGCCTGAGTTTTGGGTGGGTGATGTGTGAAGGATCTGGAAGGAGGTGATGTGTAAAGGTAGTCTAGGGAATGACTAGGTAGAAAGTACATGGATGTAAAGAACTTTATGTGTAGGCAAGGACTTAGGATAGCATTCGTGCCTCGTGGGAGTGAGAGAAAGCCATCCAAAGGAGATTCTGGCAATAAGTGCACAGGTAGAGAGCATCCAGTCTAGGACAGGATTTGGGAGTAGGTTCATTGAAGGTTACAAACAGCTTAAAGACAGACATGGTAAGATGTGCACAGGTGAAGAGGGCATCAAGCGTGGAATAAGAATCAGGAGGAGGCGTGTTATTGTATAGTACAGCCAGCATAGGGCAGCACGTTGCAGGTCACCGTTGTGCAAGGTACAGCCAGGAGAATCAGCAAGAAGTGAATGGTGGGTAGATCATCCACCACATGGAAATAATAGGTATAGAATGCAGCCAGCTCAAAGGGTACCAGCTAGAGATGCCGGGGTGAGGTTTCCACCAGCACAGGGAAACTTATGGCAGAAAGTGTCTGGTAGAAGGTGTAGCCAGGCCACTGTAGATTCAGGTGGGATGTGTGTGGTTGGAGACTGCAACCAGCCTGGGTAAAAATCTACCAGGATGTGCATGAGAAGAGGAAGCATCCAGACTAAGTGAAGTCTTGGCAGAAGGTGCCAGGCAGGATGGAACATACAGCCTATGCTGGGACCAAGTGGGCAGATGATGGGCAGAGGAAGCATGTAGCCAGAGGGAGGCCCAGAAGTTCTTGAGTGGAGGATGTAGCCAGGCTGGGATAGGACATCTCAGTGCACACAAATGTGTACACTGTAACCATCCTAGGGGAAGTATTGGAAGATGATCCACAGGTGAAGAGTGCAGCCATCCAAAGGGCCAACAGTTACGGAAGTGCATGGGAAGAGGTAACACCAAGGAGAAAGGAGTTTTGCAAAAAACACATGAGTTGAGAAAACATCCAGCCTCTAGTAGGATCAAGTGGGCTGTTCATTGATTGAGAATCTAGCCAAATGGAAGAAATAGCAACATTTCTTAAGAAGGTGAAGCCAGCTTAGTGGGAAGACCTGCAGGAAGTACGTGTGTGAAACACGCAGTGAGCCTGTGAGACCCAGCAGGAAGTGCGTGAGGGCATGTGGGGCAATCAGCAGCCGGTGCACGTATGGAGCGTTCAAGAAGCCTAGGGAAGACTAGTCAGGAGGTTCCTGGAGGGAGGATACAGTTTAAACATGGAAGGGAGTAGAAGGCGTGAGGGAATATTGCAGTCTCTTTAAAGATCCGACAGCCTGTGAATCAGTGGAGGGAGCAAAAGGTTCATGGGAAGGGGTGGTATTCAGCGCAAGGTACGACTAGTAGGAATTGCATGTGCGTAGGAAGCAGGCATTCCACACGAAGGTCCTGCAGGTACTACATGTGTAAAAGATGCAGTCAAATCTGAATTACAGGCACATAGATATATAGGCACAGAAAAATACAGCTTATAGCCTCAATTCTACAATTTCAGCCCGGGGTCAAGTATAAATATAGAAACAGTGAACTTCCCTGGTACAGATATCAAATAGCTGTCCTTCCAGAGGGCATGAAATTTTTCACTGATTTGAGCTTAAAAGTAGACAAAGAGACTTAGGAACCAGATTCGGTATTGTTTCTCACCTAATAGGAACTAGATCCTTACAAACCATCCATCTAGGGAGATCTTCAAATGGTCAGACCATAAAGACAAACTCTCACCACATGACCAAGCAGTTGCACTTTTTGGTATATATACAAGAGAATTTAAGCCATATGTTAACACAAAAACTTGTACAAAAATGTTTATAGCGGCATTCTTTTTAATAGCCCAAAAGTAGAAACGACCCAGATGTCTATCAACCGATGAATGGATAAACATAATGTGATATATACATAAAATAGACTATTTTTCAGCCATAAAAATGAAGTACTGATGCATGCAATAATGTGGATGAACCTTGAAAACATGCTAAGTGAAAGAAACTATATACAAAATGCCTCATATTGTATTAGTCCATTTATGTAAAATGTCTGGAATAGGTAAACCCATAGAGACAGACAGTAGATTGTTTGCCAGGGGCTGGTGGAGAGATAGGAACAAGGTGTTACTGCTTCATGGATATGAAGTTTCTTTTGGGGCTGATGAAACTATTCTGGACTTTGAACTGATACACTGTGGATCTATTTAAAAAAAAAAACTGAATTAGGCACTTAAAATGGCTGAAATGGTGAATTTTATGTTTTGTGGCCTTTACCTTAATAAAGAAAAACAAAACCAAAAACCAAATTCCCCACCACGGCTATTAATAGCAGGGGATAGCTACCTTATTGGCTGTAAATGAGCCAGAAACAAAACAGAAACACTAAATCAGTAGAGAGAAAACAAAAATTATAAAAAGAGTAAATAATGTGTTATTGGTGAATTGGATTCACATTGGAAGGCCAGAAAAAGACGTGCCTGGGCCTTAAATGTTCACGTGGTACACCTCTGTCATTGAAGTTACCTAGCTCTGATAGGTAAAACAATTGGATGTATGGGTGTGTCTTCCAAAACAGTTACAGATAGTTATTGAGGAAGTATAAAATCATGATGCTTGTGTAGGTATGAACACATATTAAAACATTTTATTTATCACATAAGGAAATTTAAGATATTGTAACTAGTTCACAAGAGAATCCAAAGAACAGAAACAGGAATACTGATCAGAAATAGTAAGGTGAATATGTAAATGGAGGCAAAATTGGTTTGGTTACTGTGTGAGGGGGACAGTTTAGCCTCCACTGGAGGTTGTGCTTATCTGTCAGTGACCTACAGCTTACAAAAGGATGTAAAATAGGGCTCAAAGATACTGAAAGGCTAGAATCAGATAAGCTGGGGTTGGGTCCTATAGACAAGAACGGTCTTCCATTCCAAACACGATTTTAGCTAGAACGCTAAAGTCTAGTAGAAAGTTAAACATTCCCTGCAAAAGGGTCCTTTCAACAGAGAGACTGGGTTCCTATCACAGACATTTGTAGGCCAGTCCTGATCAGGGCCCAGTGAGCACCCATGACATCACAAAGGCAGGTCCCTGACCAATAAGAGGCTGGCGCACAGGGAGGTGGCAGGCAGAAGTACACTGCCATCTCCAGAGGCCAGGCCAGTGGGACAGTTGGGCTAGGCGGGTCGGGTTAGAACCCAGCACAATCATGTCTCGGGGAAGAAACCGCTGGTCCTGGTCCTCCCACCGTCGTAGGCGGCACTCCCTCTCCCGCTCCACCAGAGCCGAGCTGCAGTTCCCCGTGAGCCGCCTGGACCGCCTCCTGAGACTGGGTCCCAATGCCCAGCGCCTGAGCTCTTCCACCCCAATCTTCCTGGCCGGCATCCTCGAGTACCTGACGGCCCACATCCTGGACCTGGCGGGCGTGGAGGCCCGCAGCAGCCACGATGTGCGCATCACCCCCGAGCACGTGCAGAGGGCGCTGGACAACCACGAGTACCTCAGCCGCCTCTTCCAGCCGGGTGCCTTCCCTCGGGTCTCCGCGATGCCCGTGCCCGAGGACAGGTTGTGATGCCCACGTCCCAGGGCCCAGCCAGGCCTCAGTAGCAGCCTCAACTCACCTCCAAACTACCCACAGATGAGGGAGGCCTGGACTTCTGCTGTCAGCACAGCTATTAAAGCGTTTAAACCATTGGCTCTGTTTCTGTCTCCTTTCCGCTTATCGTTCTCAGTTGAGGCGTCTGGGACATCCAGGAGGGGCTGCGTCGTGGGGGTTGGGGATGGAAGGTGTGGTCGGGGTGGGATGCTGGAATCCGTGATTTCAGGGAGCGGTTTCCAATGGTGACGGTGCAGGGAGTGGTCCTGGTGGGAGGAACTGGCCGAGGTTGTTGGGGGAGAGGACGTCCTCACTGGCTCTGAGGGAGTGCAGGCTTATGGGGCCGGGAGGTGGGCGGGGGCTCCCAGGCACGTTGAATTTCCCAGAGTGATGGTGGTAACGGGGGAGGGGCTGAAAACTGTGACCCGCCGAGGTGCTGAAGGCTTTATTCATGATGGGGACCGTCTAGAAGTGGGAGGTGATGACAGCGGGGGGTGGGTGCAGAGGGTGATGGAGCAGTTGGCATGGACCTGGTGGGACAGGGCTTGTACATGAAGATGGAGGAGTGACGGGGAAACCATAAAGAAATACACATAGAGGGGATTATGGCCCTGTTGTTTTCGTATTTATTCCCTGCCTCATCCCAAAAAGGGACTTGAGGCAGGGATTATTGGCTAGTGCTGTGGTACTCTCTGTGGAATACATCCTTCTGTCCTCTCCTGTGCACACTGGTAAATTAAATAGCAATATCTCAAGCTACTCTCTGGTCTAAGGCATGCAATTCAAGTAGTTCTCAATGATTACTGTTCCTGAACTTATTTATGAATGTATCCCATTATAAACACAATTATAAATCTCATTCTCAGAAGAAACACCTAACCTGTCTATGATCATTTATATCATAGAGTCACAGGTTTTCAGTGGCTGAATACATGTTTTAAGATGTAAAAAAAAAAAAAAAAAGATATATAAGTATATTCTATATAAATTCTGTCCCAAGTGATAGACTCAAAAGCACACACAACTCTTATAAACACTCTGATATGCTGTGTTAAGGTTAAAAAAAAGTTGTCACATCAAGTGTTGTAAAAAAAACTAAGTCCCCTCCTGTTAGTGTCACCATGTCACATTTTCTCCTGTTCATCATATACTCAAGGGCCCTCTCTGCTGCCCCCTGGCCTGTCATAAAGGACTGATCAGAGGCTGCCCAGCTGGCTGCAGCAGTGAGATCACTGGTCCTGGGTTTGCCATCCCAGTTCACCACTTTCTGACCATGTACTGGTCAGAAGTTGAATGTTCATCTATTTCTGTGAGCAGTGGTTTCCTCACGTGTAAAACAAGGATAATAAAAGTTCCTCCCCTTTGGGGTTTGCCCTGAGACTCCATCAGCGTGTGCCTGTGAACACGGAGCCTGGCACAGGGCCCCCTTCACAGACACTGCACACGTCTCCCTGCCCGGGTACCACATGCTTAGGCGCGCTTACCCAAAGTGCCACCGGGCCTGCTTCTCACGTGACTGCTGGGTGCCTGGGCCCCTGGCTGTGAAAACCATGGCCTGCTGAACCTTGTTGGGGAGACAGAGGGTGCCATGCAGAGGAAGAAGCCAGGGTTACATCTGCAAACCGTTCAGTCCTCACTCTGGTTTCCTCTCTGCTCCCCTCTGCCTGGTGACAGCCTCTCTCTGCCTCCTCCCACCACAGATGGAAGCTGGGAGCTGGCTTAGCCTTTGGTGGCTTCACAGGAGTGTCCTGAGAGTAACAGTGTCAGGGTTGTGCTTAGAGCTCGTTGGAGTAGGTGCTTGGATAAATCCAAGAAACCTTGCTTGACACCTAGTGCCCATTCCACCAAATGTCTGTAGAAACCTCGTTGTCAGGATGTCCACCCCACACGTTTGTGTTGGTTCTAAGAGCCGCGAAGCCCTCCGGGCCTCAGCCACATTCCGCTCTTCCTCTTCTGTGCATCTGAGTAGCAGGCAGGCCTGTCCCCGGCAACTGCAGGTGGAGAGTTGCCTGGACCTGGTCACATGGTGACACCAGCAGTGCCACCCCATCCCCGAAGTGGAGCATCTGTGTGTCCAGGCCATGGTTTCCCGTCTTCCAGTGTCCTTCAGCCCCGTGGCGTGCCCCCAGGGTGGGCGGTGCCAGGGAGCCAGTCATTACACTCAGACCCTGACGTGTGGGTTCAACAGCTGTCTGATTACTGAAAGCTGTTTGTTTTGGCTGATGGCTGTGGCTTGTTTTAGCACAAAACATCGCCTCCTGGATACCTCACCAGCAGTCACACCAGAGGAATTCATTAAAGGCCAGGGAAGTCATAGTAGGTGGATGGACCGTGTCTGGTGAGCAGGTCTGTGTGCTCGGGTGGTCACCTTACCGTCCATGCCGTAGTCAGCACTCCTGGTCCCTGTGACACCTCTTCCAGACTCTGTCTGACGTCCGGGTTTGGAGGTTGAGCTTCCTGACCTTGTGATGGCGGAGTCACAGGGACGTGGGAGAACCAGGCAGAGCTATACCGCCATCCCTTTACGGATCAGACTTCAGCCGTGCCTGTGGATTTCATGGGAGACACGGGGCCACGGCCAGCATGTCATCACTGTAAATGTGACACCCTGCCAACCCCCCTCCTCCATGTGCCCAGGAACCTCCACTCAGGAGAGGAAGGCGGCAGAGGGGGAGAATCCCTGCCCTTGGGAAAGCACGAGCCGCACCAGTTTAGGCATTTTGTGCATTTCAGAAAGGTGGGAGGGGGCAGCTGAGGAGGATTTGTTCTAACCTCGGCCCTAAGCGGAGGACACCACTGATGACCGTGCCCTGTTGGGAGTGAGCAGGGACAGGCTGGGGAGGCTGTGGCTGCCAAACCAGGTCTGTGATCAGAAGCAGTGTCAGGGCAGCCCAGGGTCAGATGCCAGACACAGGTCAACACAGGTGAAAACGTCCTGTGTGAGATGACATGAGCCCAAGTGTCGAGCCTGGGAAGATCTTGGAGAGTAATGTTGGTTTGCTGTTGGTATGAACACAAGGCCTGGAGGCTAGACTTGCCCCCACTGAGGCATTTTGATGGCCCAGGCTCTCCTGGTCCCTATATCTGACATATCCTTCAGGATGTAACCAGAGGGAGATCACCTGATTCTTTGAAAAGGGACTTTGGAGCCACAAAATAGAATTCAAGAAAGAAGGGTCCTTCCATGAACATCAGTAAATCATTTCCTGAAGCATAAATTACAGAATGACAGCTCCTAGACCTAAGCTGGACAGCAGATGGGTTTCCTAGTCCTATACTGACGTTTTTAAAGAAAATTACTTATCTGCTAACATTTAGAAATCAAGAACTTCTTACCTGAATATAAGTATTGGCAGAGGGAACCATGGTGGAGATGCAGTAAACATAGTTGGGATCTAGCAGAAAGTGTGTGGGTTCCAGAAGCAAGCAGCCAAGGTGAGGACTCGTCAGGAAGTTCACGGGTGGAGGATGTAGCCCCTCTAGGGGAGGTATCGGCAGATGGTGCCTGTGTGGAAGGTGTAGCCATTCCAGGGGTTGATAGATGAGAAGGTGGCAGGGAAAAGGGAGAAGCCAGCCTAGAGGAAGATTTCGCAGGAGTTGGATGAGTGTAGGAAATACCCATTCTCTGGTAAGACCTAGAAGGCTGTGCGTGAGTGGAGGGGGCATCTAGGCCACAGGAGGACTTGTTGGCCATGCGTGCATGGAGGAAAACCAGGCTAGTGAAGTGTCCAACAAGTGTAGTAGTAGGGGGTGTAGCCAACCTCGGACATGAGCCTGCAGGAAGTTCTTGAGTGGAGAGCGTTGATACCCTAGGGTAAGGCCTGACAGGAAGTGCTAGAGATGAAAGAGTATTCACACAGGGAAGTTGTGGTCAGACCTAATCGGTGGGTGAAGCACTGAGCCGGGGAAGACACCAAAGGAGGTGCATGGAAGGAGGTGGCATTCAGTCTGTGGGAGGATGGGACAGGAGGTGCTTGGGTAAAATGAAGAGCTACTGTAGGGCAGGGTCACGTAAGACTGTAAGTGGGGGATTCAGACAGTATTCAGCAGGAGGTGTGAAGGTGAAGTGTGCAAACTGGCTAGAGGGACATCTGCTGGGAAACATGGCTGGTGGGAGCATCTGACCCAGGGAATACTTGGCAGGAGGTTCATGGGTAGCAGGCTGAAATAGCTTAATACTTGGTTCTGATGTTCTGTAATTGACGATTTGACATTTTGGAATCAGTGGGCTGTGCCAGTAGCCCAAGGTCATTTACTTCTCCACCACTCCAGTGTTTCTGTGAGCACAAGGGAGTCTTACTACAAACCCTTCAACCACAAGCTTCAGGCTGTTTTGCTTCCTGCTCTTAGGGATGTCCTCACCTCGCTACTTCTCACTTCTGTAGTAATAAAAGCCCCAGGTCCTCTCTCTCTCTCTCTGCTTCTCCCTGCACGTGACCTCATGTGGGCCTCTGTGGCATGTGGTACCTCCCATCCTCTGGGGAACTGTGAATAATACACTTTTCTTTGAAAGGCAATTGTCTCCGTGTGTGTTACCTTAGCAAATGTGATTAGAACAACTCTTGGGTATATTTTAAAACTGTTGGTACGGCGAGCAGGGAAGTTTGGTAGCAGACGGGGATGCCACACCTCTTGGTGTCCTAACTGAATCCATCAGACAGCAGATACTGTGTGGGAAGGCACTGCTGGCCATTGGCTGGCTTATGCTTCAGCGGCCATTGCATAGTGTTGTGTTTGTACAGTGTTGCTTTGGCTCTCTGATCTGTATTGTAGCAGAGCTCAAAACGCTGAGTCCTTCCTGAGCAGCTGTCCAGCTTAGGGTGCTGTGGTCTCCAGTGGCTCCTTAAGTATTTATAATGCAGCTCATCTGGGTGAGGTTCCCCGGAAAGCCAGTGTAATTGGCTGTTGTGCTGTGTGAAGGTCGTCCCAAAGGAGCAGGAAGCAGTTACCTCTCTCCTGATACAGTGGAGTCTGATCCCCCGAACCTCTGCTAGGGTTGATGTCTGTAGATGCTACTCAACTAAAAGCACCTGCCTTCCTCATGCATGCGAGGCACGCTGGCCTCTTTGGGTAGCAGGTAACTGCCTAACTAGATACCCTTACCCTGAAGGGACCTGTTGACCAGTGATGTGGTCCATTCTTTCCACGGAGACCGTGGCTCCCTGCAAACGTGGCTGTGTCGGTCACAGACTCCTTTGCTGTTGTCTGCCTTGCTGCTCTTTGACTTTGTCCCTGGACCCTGTGGCTTATAAGAGTTTGTATCCTTAGAGGCCTTTGGCAGAATATTTAATGAAAAAAATGAAAGAGTAAGGGACATCTGGTCCTTGCAACTCGGAAAACTCCTGCTGATGTATTCAATTTAATTAATACTTGTGAAATGCCACAGTAACACTCGAGTGCTCCTCAGCCCCACAGCGTATCAGCCTTCCAGGAGCTTTGATCTTACAAACAAAGCATAAGGACAAATCAGGCAATCACAATTGCCCCCTCAGAGGTGGACCCCATCCCCACGGAGGTCAGCTGCGGTGCCTTAGAAAAGGAAGGCTGATGCCAAACCACTGCTGCAGGTATTTCTGGTCAACACCCAACTGGTAAAAGCTGTCGGGAGTGAACAGGAAATTGAGACAGAGTCTCGGAATTTCCTAAGGCTAGAGATACAAATCATCTGAAAGGACTTTGAACAGAGAGTTCAGGAAAAGGGCACATACCAGTTTGAAAGGGTCTTTGCCACTGGTTCCACGTTCTGGCTCACCGCCTAAGAAATTAGGCCAGTAGTGGGACTAGCCTGAGACCCCTAAGTACACACGGTACCCACGGACCCTCAGGTTCTCTGAGGTGAGGTTTTACATACAGTTGGACTCCTCCCTGTCCGCTCTGGCTAGACTTGCACCTATACTCAGCACACTTGTCAAACAGGTGAAGGTGACACTGATCAGCCAGATGGGAGGACCCCTAGACAGTTGCTCTGCGGAGTGAGCCCCTTCTGTGATTATACTGGGTTGTCCTTATGGCCTGGGAATGGGCTCACCCTAGCACAGCCACGCTCACTGCTGAGGCCAGTGATGAATGGCAAACAGTAGAGGAGGTTAAAACATTATTCCATAAAACTGGCATGGTTAGGTGGGTTTACTATTTTGTGGAAAACCCTGACCCTGCAGATATTGAAACTATTTCAGACCTAGAGTATACCCGCCTTGATCCAGAATCCAAGGAACTTTACCTAAATGGGCCCCTCACCAAGTTACAAACCTTCCTTTCTTTGTCTTATGGCTCAGCCCACAAGATCAGGGAAGCCCTAGATGGAAGAGAGATCCCAGTTGACGTGAGAGCAACTCACCAAACAATAAACCGGTTTTAGCTGATCAGAGCCAACACTGGCTCCACCCCCTGGGGTTTTCCCCCTGGGCAACCTCCTCTACTTCGTGAGCCTCTCCCTCAGGGCCCCCCATATAAATCCCTCTTTGGGGAACTGTGGGTAGTGGGAGTTCACCAGGACCTCACAGCTGGGATGCCACTTGAAGAACTCAAACTCAAGAAAGGAGGCATTTTTTTAACTTGGAACCTTTTCCTAATCCACAGTCAGCCCCTTGGGGCTCTAACCCACCAACCTAGACAAACCTGTCTGTTGGCAACTTTGACACATGGGCATCCCTTTTTAGATACTGGGGCACAAGTCACAGTTATTCTGAGTAACTTCCCTTTTCAAGAAATACAGTAACTCAGTTCAATTTCAGGGCATATCAGGTTGCCCCACTCAGGGCATATAGGTCCCGCTTGATGTTATGATCAGATTTATCAAATTAACTAAATTCCCAGTGCTGATAGCCCCTCTGTCTCTGGTCTAACTAATCATAGGCATGGACACCATTTGGGGAAATCTCTTAAATTGAAACAAGCCGAAATTGGTAGCATTTCCTAGAGGGCTTGCTTAATGAGAGCCCATGGACCTTCTACCTCCCATTAAGATTGTCAGTATGTCTCCATACAAGTTCCAGCAAGGCGCAGCTGGATACAGGCCCATTATTTCAGATCTTTAGGTCTTTTTAAAGCTGATGTTGTGGTTCCTACCATCTGTCCTTTTAATAGCCCTGTCTGCCCAGAGCTAAAGGCAGACAAACAAGGGTGTAAATTACAGCTAGCTGCAGATGATCTCCATCTCAGTGCAGTTGTCCTGTCCATCAAGGCACCATTTCCTAACGTTACTGAGGTTATTAATGACATGCACACTGCACGTGGTGATTTCTCTGCACGGCAGAGAGGAAGGCTGGTTTATCATTGGAGTGGAGGAACTGGATGAGCAGTGTGAAGGGGGCAAAGAAGAACCCTGCCCCCTCAGTGCAGTGGAGTAACTGGACACGGTGAAAACAGGGCCAGGAGGATGAATGGCCATCCATCAGTGCATTGGTTTATCCGGCCAGTGAATATGAATGAGGATATCTGTCCCATGGGTGCAGCGGAGTAACAAAGAAGGGAATACATATGAACAGGGCAAAGAGGAGAAGTCATGTGCTATCAGTGCCCTGGGCTATCTTGATAGATGTGACTAGGAAAATGCTGGAGCTTGCATAGTCAGTGAACTCATGTAATTGGACAGAGTGTGTGAATGGAGCAGAGAGGGGCTCTGCCCAGTGCACGTAGTGTTGTAAGGGAGAGGGCATGTGAACAAGGCAAAGAGGAGGAGGCCTGTCCCGGGAGTGGAGTGCCAGACCTGGACAAAGGATGTGGATGGGGAAAATGAAGGCCCATCCGTTCAGTCCGGTGGTGTAACTAAGAAGGATACATGACCAGGTTAATGAGGAGGACCCCTGCACCATCAGTGCATTGATGACAGAAGTGAACAAGGCGAAGAGAAATTAAACAGGGGAAATGAACAAGGCAGTGAAGGCGAGGCACTGCGGTATTGCAGTGATGTACTTGGCCAGGGGATGTAAAAAGGGCAGAGGAAGAGGGCCTCCCACGATCAGTTCATGAGAGCAACTGGACAGAAGATATGAATGTGGCAAATAGTAAGAGTTCTGTCCCATGGATGCACTGGGTCTCTGGACAGGGCAGCGTGTATGTGGTTGGGGCAGAGAAAAAGTCCTACACCAGATGCAGTGGGGTAACTGGACAGGTGATGTGAAAATGCAAAGAGGTGCTTCCTTGCACCTGTAGAGAACTAGTGCAGCTGGGCAGGAGGAGAAGTGAGCAGGCCAGTCAGTAGGACCCCTACTCCATCAGTGCAGTGGAGTGGCTGGCCAGGGGGTGTAGACAGGCAATGAGGAAGAGCCCTCCTCTATCAGGGTGGTGGAGTAGCTGGACAGCGATAGTGGTTAGGCATAGAGGAGGATCCCCAGCCGGTTAGAGCAGTGGTGTAGCATGAGAAGCTTTCTGAGCAGGGAGGCGATGAGAAACCCCACATGTTATAAGTATGGCAAGGGGGAAACCTGCACCATCAATTCCTGGATGGAAGATGTATACAGGAAGTGAGACCCAGGCTCACCCTGTCACTCTAGTGGTGACTCTGAATAGGAAATGTAATCCTGGCAAAGGAAAGTTGCCCTGCAGCATCAGCGTGGTGGTGTGGCTGACAAGGGATGTGAAGGACAGAAGGAGAATGAACCTCCCTCTCCCATCAGTACAAAATTCAGTACAGGGCATGCTGGCAGGGCTGCGAGGAAGAGCCCTACATCACTGCATCAGTGCAGGGGTGTAACTGGACAGGGTACGGGATGGGGGCAAATTGAATACACCCTGCACTGTCAGGATAGTGGTACAAGTGTGCAGATGATGTGAACCAGGCAAAGAGGAGCACCCAGCACGATCTCTCAGTAGAGGAGGGTGGGACCAGGGGTGCGAGCAGGGCATAGGGGAAGTGCCCTGAGCAGTAACCAGTGGTGTGTCTTGGCCAGGGATGTTAACGGGGCAGAAGACCCAACCATCAGTGTAGAGGGGTAACTGGACAGAGGATGTGATGCATTCCAGCAGCATCAGTGTAGTGATGACAACGAACTGAATATTCAGTGGGGGCAAAGTGAAGGAGCCCTGCTCCATCCATGTGCTGGTATCACTGGACCAGGAGATGAAATCTGTGCAAAGAATAGTAACCCTGCTCCATAATTGTAATAGCATCAGTGGACAGAGGATGTGAACAGGACAAAGAGGATGAGGTACCACTCGTGAGTACCATGATTACCTGGGCAGGAGTGTGACCATGGCAAACAAAAAGAGCCCCACACACTTGGTGCAGTGGGGCAGCTGGACTGGAAGTGTGAACGGGGAAAGAGGGTGATCACTGGCCTCTCGGTGCACAGGTGGGACTGATGTGGGAGGTAAGGAGGGCAAAGAGGAGAAGAGGGGGTCCTCCCTTCCTCTGTGGGGACGTGAACAGACCAAAAGGGAGAATCCTCACACCCTTAGTACTGAGGCGGAACTGGGCAGGATCTGTCAGTGGGGCAAACCATGAGTTCAATGCTGTAATGTGGCAGGGTTATGTGAACGGGGCCAGGAGGAGGAGCCCCCGCACCACCAGCACGGTGGTTACACTGCACGGAACGTGAGCAGGACAGAAAGCAGAACACACAAAGCAGGATGCAGCGCTGGCGAAGTGAGCGGGGTGGAGGAAGGCATCGTCAGTGCCGTGGGGTAAGTGCACCGCCAATCTGGACGAGCACAGGGCGGTCCTCACAGCATTGTCACCACTGACGGGGCGTACAAAACGGGCAAGGAGGAGGGTGTCTGCACTTGAGTGCACTGGGTAACTGGTCGGGGTGTGCACAGGAAGAGGAGATCCTGACGCCCTTGGGCACTCACCCAGCGCGAGGGGAGAGGAAACTCGCAGCGAGGAGCAGCGCCACGTCCTCAGTGCAGCGGCCTGTGAGTGAGCGGGGCGTGTGAACAGAGTAAAGAGGAAGAAGCTCACACTTACCTCACTGTGCTCGGCCAGAGGGAAACAGGACAGCATGGGCACATCCAGACTCAGTGCAGTGCTGGGGCCGGACGAAGTGCAACCAGGGCAGGCAAAGAGGATGAGGTGACCCCTCAGTGCCAGGCTGGATCTGCCGTGGGGGGCGGGATTCGGTGTAGAGCCTCCACAACCGCTGCGGATGACCAGTAACCGCACAGAACAGAAGGTGTGAATGAGGCGAAGAGGAGGAGCATGGACCACCGGGGCCGTGTGTAACTTGGGAGGAGATGTCACAGTGCAAAGAGGAACAGTCCTGAAGCGTCACTGCCGGGTCTAACTTGGCAGGGGACATTGAGGCGGCAGAGAGGAGCCCCTCCACAATAGTAAGTGGAGTGAGGGGGCTGGACACGAAAACAGGCAGCTGGAGGAGCCGCATCCCATCCGCGCGGTGGAGTCACTGGGAGGCACCTGCCCAGGCCGCTCTGCGGGCCCAGCGCCCCTGCCCCTGAACCACGAGGGACCTCACATGGGCAGCGCAGCCCCTCCCAAGTCAGCACGGACGGTGGTGCTGCTCTGCACTGACCCCGGAATCGCAAGCTGGCCTTCAAGATGCTGTGATTTATCGTCATGATGTCATCAAACGTTTCCTCTGCAGTGGATGATCTGCTTCCCAGGGTGAGAGGTGACCTGACAGACACTACTGAGATGGTTCGGGGAAAACCGCTTCTCCTGCCGTCCTGCTCAGAGCCTGTCATGTGTCTCGTAATATGTATCTCTAAACACTCTGGAGGCAGAGGTCTTAAATCTTCAAACATCGTAGTTGTCCAAGGTACATACCCCAATATAAATATGCACAATGGTTACGTTCTAGCATACGAGGTAACCAATGTGGAAACCAAGTCAATGACCCCAGTGCAGCCCAGGCTGTAGTGACAGAGAGTCGGCCTGGACTCTCTGGTGGCCTTGACAAACTGAGTTTCAGCAGAAAAGAGAATGGATCACAAGGCAAATCCTGCCACAATTGGCACCTTATCGACATTTCTGCAGCCGTGGCCAGGAAATCAATGGGCTCTGAACACTGAATTATCCTCTCACTCCTGAAAGCACTCCCTGCGGGCCGAGCTGCAGGACGTTGGCAGAATGACATGCAGGAACGAACCCCATTCCTGGCTGCTCCTCCTTCTGCTCTGGGGATGGAGGGGCTGCCTTGAGTTCAAGGTTGTGGACCTGACATTGGGAAGAAGCACCATGTTCTCCATGGAGCCATCTCCAGCTGGCAGTCTCTCTCCCTACATGGCTGTGCTATAGTAAATGTGCCGAAGTTAAAATAAATTGAAAAAGATAACCCAAATCAACTGTGGAGACTGGAAACTCTAAACTTTCTAACATATTTAAGTGAGAGGGTGGTGCTCAAGGAAGAAAGAATAAGTAAGTTTGGGGGATGGAGCAGATTAACCTTAAGGAGTGCCACCTGGGTTAGGCAGCCCCACCGGGAACAGTTGTGCAGTTCGTGCACTGCACAGAGGGCTGGGTCATGAGGGCGGGATGGGGGTGCTGAAATCTAGCCTGGATTCTCCTCTCCCCCTGCCTTGCTGCATCTGCCAGAGGGGGCACTGCTTTCTCGTCCTCTTCTCGCAAGGAGGAAGCATTGTTCATGCAGTGGGCTGGGAGCTTTTCCAGTTCCTTCTCTTAGAGACAGTGCCTTTTCACTCTGAGGAGCTACCTTTGTCTACTTCATCACCCAGAGGGGACCCTTTCATTTCCTAAAAATCTCTTCCTGCTGGGAGCCTTTCCTCCTCACAGACAAGCCAGCAGTCTGCTCACCCAGCCTGACAGCAGAGAACGCCTTCTGCTAATTCACACGAAGGTGCTGTATGAGTTGCTGGTGAGCTGGGGTCCGGGTACCATGGGGGATCCCTGATGTGGGATGGCTAGTTCACACTGTCAAGGACTACACTAGCTAATACGGGTTACCTAAGTGTTCTACACCCTCCACTGTCCCGGCCCCCCTCCCCCAGGACCCAGTGACTGCAGAGTCAGTGCCTCCCACAGCTGGGGCCCTAAAACCTTCTCCAGCTCAACTTGTTCTTCAGTACTTGCCCCCTGATGGTTGTTGCATGTTACTAATAACATCCCTGATGCAAGGCTAGGAACCCCCTTCAATTTCTGAGACCCATGAGCCCCCATCCCTAGCTCCTGGGATATTTTGCTAACTGGTTGACATTGGTTTTGTCTGGTCTTGGAATCCATGGCTATTTGAATGTTAGCAATTACTCTCTCTCAGAATTCCTAAGCCACAGCATCCCTGAGAGGCGGCCGGGGGAGCTGTCCAGGAGAGGCACAGTCAGGTGTCTTCATAAGCATTGCTGAAGAAATTAGCCCCTCCCGGAAGGACTGTGCTTTCTGCCAGGAGCTATGGGTAAAGTAGGTCTCAGTGGAAACAGAGATGCTCAGGGTTGCACTGAGCAGATGCTGTCATACTTTCTAAGTGTCCTACCAGTACCGCTTTCCCCTGCTGATGTGTCTGCCCTGCTGAGTCTCACAGGGATTCCCTGTGCTACCCGAGGACCTGATTCCTGCACTTCACCGCTGACCACAAGGCAGTCCTCGGATGGTGCTCTGGTCTGAATATTTCCTCCTCAGTGTCATCTGTTGAAAACCTAATGCCCAAGGTGATGGTATTAGAAGGTGGGGGATCTGGGGTGATTAGGTCACGAGGGCAGAGCCCTCATGAGGGGGATTAGTGGCTTCATAGCAGAGGCCCAGAGAGATCCCCTGGGCCCTGTTCCACGTGAGGACATAGTGAAAGGGTGCCGTCTATGAAGCAGGATGCCCTCACCCAACACCAAATCTGCCTGTGCTGTCATTTAAGCCATTTAAAGAAGTCCTTTTACCCACCCCCCCCCCAGCATTCTCACCCTATTTTCTGTGTAATTACAGGTACAACCAATTCAGACTACAGAACCACTTCCAGAGGAATCATTAATGGGACCTACTGGGAAACTTCTAATCTCCCAGGTAAGTTTCCTTCATTTACACATTCATAATACAAACATTTGTTAAGTATTTGCTATGCACCAGCCACTGAGATGTCGGTGATTCCCAAACATAATTCTTTTGTGGAGTTTATACTTAGGTGAAAATTAGACATTAATAAGTAACTCAGTGCTTCCGTTATAATGCCTGTCATAAATTAGAGAAATAAAGTTAAAACCTCAGCACAATGAAAGCTCCTTGATAAACATCAAGGAGCTGGAAAACATAGTCACCCTTTTGTCATCAGCATACATTTGGGAGAGTGGGACTGTTGAACCAAAATATTTTTATTGAAAAGCTTTTTTAAAAGCAAAATAGGTTGAAATTTGAATTATCAACATTTAACAATGCTTTTAAACCATATCCACAGTGATTATTCAGATTACTTCTTCTATTTGAAAGGTTTTATTTTGAATACTTGTTTGAATTTTATTAAATTTTTTCAGAGAAGGTGGAATCTTGAGAGTATATATGTAATTAAAATGATTTCTGTGGCTTTCACATATGACTTGATGTAGAATTACTCAGTCACACAGCCTTTTCCTCTTCACGTGTCCTTTTATATCCTGTTACTCTGTGACACTCAGGAGAAGCCTCATTTTGTAACTTTGTGGAAAATATTTTCTTTTCCCCCCTAAAAATCTGTAGCATTCTTAACCTTTGAAGTTCAAAATGTCAGCCATTCATATTCAGGTACTGAACAATTTTTGCTGATTTTGTTTTGACCCTGAGAATGTCTTTTCATCTGAAGATTAACATTTTTCTTCAGCTCTAGAAGACTTTATTTTCTTCCCGAAATATTGCTTCTCTTACATTTGTTCAGAAATTTTCTCTCATGCATCTCAACAATCTACATGTTGGATTTCTGTTCTCTAAATTTAATATCTATCTGTTTTTCTTAGGCTGCTACTGCACAACTTTTAGGGTAAAAATGTTTGTTTATACTTTGAATCCTCACGTGCCTGCCATGGTACATCACTACTCAGTGAAATTTCTTGCCTTTCTTGATGATTTCTTCATTGTCTTTTCAGTGGATAAATGATTTTCTCAAAAGTATGACTCTTCCCAGTCCAGTGACTGCCCTGGTAGAAGCGGGAGGGTGCCACCAGCAGTTAATGTGATTCCCTCTCTTCTAATGTATGACCCGCCCCAAATTTGTGCAGCTCAGAAAAAGAGACAACGTTTTCCAGTTTTCTTATTTCACAGAACTGTGGGGACACCGCCCAAATTTCTTTTGATAGGAAACTTTAAGTTGCTTCTGATGGAGATGACCACTCATAAAGCTGCTGGAGGGACTGAGTAAGTTAATACAAAGAAAATGCTTGGGGCAGAGCCTGATGCCTGATCAGCACTCTTGGTTCCTAGAAACTGGGTTCTCCACCTTGCCCTTGATGGCAAACCTGGTGGGAAGCCCTTGATGACCATGAAGCCAGGGAAATCAGAGAGTGCTTCACTGAAGGCATGGCTTTGGCCTGCAGGATGATGGCCAAACCACCTGGGCCTCGCCACCACTAAGTCACTTATTGGCTGTGTGGCCCTGGAGAGGTTAATTAAGGTGTCTGGGCTCTTCACATCTAGAGGTTACACGTGGATCTCCTCTGCAAGCCAGAGTTCTCATTCCCAAGTTCTTGTGGTCCCGCACTCCTTGCCATGAGAACTCTCTACCCTGTAGTCCACTCCCTTGACCCTGTCCAGAAGATGGACTGTGGCTCATACGTCAGTCACACAGCGAGGTACGTGCACAAGCGCTGCTTTGGGGAAGGTCTTATCAGGTGCAGACTTATAGGGCATCCAGGTGGTCGTGTAAGAACTTGGGGACCATCTGGCCACTGCAGGGACACGGCAGCAGCACACTCACCTCATCAAAGGCCTTTCAGTGTACTTTAAAAAAGATTAATAGACTTTGTTCTTTTGAACACTTTGAGGTTTACAGATGAATTGAACAGAAAGTAGGGTCCCCATATACATTCCCAAATTTCTGTTATTAATATCACGCATTAGTGTGGTACCTTTGTTAAAGTTGATGAGCCAATACTGATGTATTATTAGCTAGATCCATAGTTTGCATTAGAGTTCACTCTTTGTGTTGTAAATTCTATGGGTTTTGACAAATGTATAGTAATATGTATCTGCCATTATATTATCTTTTTTTTTTTAATTAATGGAGGTACTGGGGATTGAACCCAGGATCTCATGCGTGGTAAGCACACACTCTTCCACTGAGCTACACCCTCCCCACTGCCATTATACTATCTTACAGAATAATTTCATTGCCCTAAAAATCCTCAGTGACCCACTTACTTATCCCTCTCCTGCCCTACCCCTAGCCGAACTTTTTTACTATCTCCATAGTTTTTTCTTTTCTACAATGTCATATGGTTGGAATCATGCAGTATATAGCTTTTTCAGATTGTTTCTTTTTTTTTTCCACTTAGTAATTTGCATTTAAGGGTCCTTCATGTCTTTTCATGGTTTGGTAGCTCATTTCCTTTTATCACTGAATAATATTCCATTGTATGGATGTACAACACTTTGTTGATACATTCATTTGTTGAAGGGCATCTTGATTACTTTCAAGTTTTGGCAGTTATGAAGAGACCTTCTATAGACATTCATGTGCAGGTTTTTGTGTCAATGCATGTTTTCAAATCATTTGGGTAAATACAGAGGAGCACAATTGCTGAATCATATGATGGGGATAAAGTATGTTCATTTTTGTAGGAAACTGCCAAACTGCCTTCCAGAGTGGTTATACTGTTTTCCATTCCCACAGCAATGAATGAGTTTCTGTTAATTTACATCCTTGCCGGGATTTGGTGTTTTCCATATTTTGAATTTTAGCTGTTGCAGTGGATATGAAATGATATCTTATTCTGATTTTAGTTGGCATTCCCCTAATGGCTGGTGGTGATAAACATTATGTTATGTACTTATTTCCTGCCATCTGTATAAATTCTTTGGTGAGGTGTCTGTTCAGATCTTTTGCCCATTTTTCGGTTGTGGGGTTTTTTGTTTTTTTTTTTTTTTTTTTTTTGAGGGGGTTGTGGTTTTCTTATTGAGTTTGAAGAATTTTAAACCTTGGATTTTGGATACAAGTCCTTGATCAGCTTTGCATTTTGCAAATGTTCTCTCCCAGTGGGTAGCTTCTCTTTTCATTCTCATGGCAGTGGCTTTTTAGAAACAGTGGCTTTATTGAAGTGTAACTGATATGTGAAGAACTGCACATATGTAATGTGTACAATAAGTTTGGATATATGCAAGCATCCCTGATACCATCACAACAGTCCAGGCAATAGATACATTCATCCCCTCCCAGGGTTTCCTTGTGTCATTTTTATTTTTTGGTGATAGGAGCACTCAACATGAGATCTCCCCTCTTAATTAATTTTGAAGTGTGTAATACTGTGTTAACCCTGGGCACTATGTTGTAGATATGCTCAATGAATAAGTTCTAGAGATCTGCTGTACATCTTAGTATCTTTTGCAGAGTGGAAGTTAAGAAATTTTTTTTGCTCTTAAATTCTTTATTTTTAAGCTGTACGTTAATAGGAAATAAGGCCAACTAAAATGTTAATAGATGGGAAAATGTATGAGAACTAGAAAATTAAGAGAAAATACTTTGATTTCAAATTACATTTTAGTATCTCACACTTTCCTTTTTTTTGACTTTGCTTTTATGTTTCTTTGAAGATTGTCAGAATGACCCATCAAAAGTAACAGTATTATTTTGCAACATGTAGAAAGGATTTTTTTTCATTGTGATAAAATATACATAACAGAATTTACCATTTTAACTATTTTAAGTGTATAGTTCAGTGACATTAAGTACTTTCACATTGTTGTGCTATCATAGATGATTTAAATTTTAATGACATTCACTTTATCAAATTATTCTTTTATGGATCATGTTTTTGGCATTTTATCTAAAAAGTCATTGCCAGTAGCTATGTCATTGGCAGGGCATGAAATTATTTGCAGTGACTTCTACTTATAAGATAAAATTTGGTCTGAATTAAGAACCACACTGGGGAAATTAAAAAAGGCATCATTGCCAAACCCAAAGTCACCTAGATTTTCTCCTATGTTATCTTCTAGGAATTTTATAGCTTTCCATTTTACTTTTAGTCCTGTGATTCATTTTGAGTTAATTTTTATGAAAGGTGTAAGGTTTGTGTCTGGATTCATGTTTTTAACTGTGGATGTTCTGTTGTTCTAGCACCATTTGTTGAAAAGACTATGCTTTCTTTATTGGATTGCCTTTGCACCTTAGTAACAAATCAGTTGGCTGTGTTTGTATAAATCTATTCTAAGCTGTCCTGTTTCATTGACCTATCTATTCTTTAGCTAATACCTCTCTGTCTTGATCACTATAGCTTTGTAGTTAAATCTCGAAGTTAGTGATGTCAGTCCAACAACCTTGTTCTCTTTCACTATTGTGTTAGCTGTTCTGGATATTTGCCTTTCTGTATGAACCTTAGAATTAGGTTCTGATAGCCACAAAATCAATTTCTGGAATAGCAGAGTTGGAAGCGACCCAAATTTCCGTTGATGGATGAATGATTTTTTAAAAAATGTGTATATACATACAATAGAATACTGTGGGGCCTTAAAAAGGGAGGAAATCCTGTCATTTGCTACAACAAGCATGAACATTTAGGACATTATGTTAAGTGAAATAAGAGTCAAAAAAGGACATACTGTATGATTCCACTTATATGAGGAATCTAAAGTAGTCAAATTCATATAGTAAGTAGAATGCTAGTTACCAGGGACTGGAGAAGGGGGCCCAGGAACTGGAGGAAGGGGCCCAAAGTTTCAGTTTTACAAGATGAAAAGGTTCTAGAAGTCTCTTTCACAACAGTGTAAATATATTTAACACTACTGAATTATACACTTAAAAAAGGTTAAGATGGTAAATTTTATGGTAATTATTTTTTACCACAATAAAAATAAACTTGCTGGGATTGCATTAAATCTATAGATCAAATTGGGAAGACCCGATACTTTGACAATATTGAGTGTTCCTATTCATGTACACAAAGTATCTTTCCATTTACTTAGGTCTTTGATTTCTCTCATCAAAGATTTGTAGTTTTCCTCATATAGATCTTGTACACATTTTGCTAAATTTATATCTAAGCATTTACCTTTATTTGGCATGAATATAAATGGTATTGTGTTTTTAATTTCAATTGTTTGTTGGTATTTAGGAAACCAGTTGACTTATATATTAACCTTGTATCCTAAAACCTTACAATAATCACTTAATACTTCTAGGACTTTTTGTTGTTGATTCTTTGAGATATTCTACATAGGAAACAATGTCATGTACAAAACAGATTTATTTCTTCCTTCCAAATCTGTGTGCTTTTATTATGTTGTATTCTAAGATTAAGAATGCCTTTTCCTGTCTTGTTGTAACATCAGCTATGACTCCTAGTACCATGATGAATAGGAGTGGTAAAAGCAGACATCCTTGCCTTGTTCTTGAACTTAGTGGGAAAACATCCAGTTTCTCACCATTAAATGTCACGTTAGTTGTAGGTTTTTATGAATAATGTGTTTAAAGCTGAGGCAGTTCCCTTCCATTAGTTTGCTGAGAGTTTTTGTCATTAGTGGGTGATGGGATTTTGTCAAATGCTTTTTTTTTTTTTTGCATCTGTTGGTATGATCATATGATTTTTATTCTTTAGCCTGTTGATAGAATGGATTATATTAACTTATTTTTCAATTACTGAACCAGCCTTTGATACCAGGAAAAAGTTCCACTTGGTCATAGTGTGTAACTCTTTTTATGCATTACTGGATTTGATTTGCTGATATTTTGTTGAGGACTTTTTCATCTATGTTCATGAGAGATACTGGTTTCTAGTTGTACCTTTCTTGTAATATTTTTGTCTGTTGTTGATATTAGGATAATCCTGGCTTTAAAATGAGTTAGGAAGTGTTTCCTCTGTTCCTGTTTTCTAGGAGGGATTTTAGAGAATTGGTGTAATTTCTTCCTTGAATGTTTGTTAGGTTTCACCAGTGAAACTATGTGGAACTGGTGCTTTCTGTTTGGGAAGGTTATTAATTATTGATTCAATTTCTTTAATATATATACAACTGTTCAAAATACGTTTCTCCTAGTGTGAGTTTTGGTGGATTGTGTATTCCAAGAAATTTGTCCATCTCACCTAGGGTATCAAATACGTGGGTATAGAGTTGTTCATAATATTCTTAATTATCCTTTTAACATCCATGGAATCAGCAGTGAGTGATGACCTTTCTTTCATCCTAATGTTAGGAACTTGTGTTTTACTCTTTTTTCTTAGTCTGGCTAGAGATTTATTGACTTTATCGATATTTTCAAAGAACTATCTTTTTAATTGATCTTCTCTATTGATGTACTATTTTAATTTTTATTGATTTCAGCCCTAACTTTCTTATTCTGGATTTTATTTGTTCTTTTTAAGATAAAAGTTTGCTAAGATGTTAGCTCACATTATTAATTTTATATCTTTTTTTCTAATATATGTATTCAGTGCTATGAATTTCCCTGTAAGCACTGCTGTTTTTGCATCCCACAAATTTTGATAAATTATATTTTCATTTTCTTTAGTTGAAATATGTTTTCATTTCCCTTGAGACTTTTTCTTTGACTCACATATAATTTAGAAGTGTGTTGTTTAATCTCCAAGTATTTTGCATGTTATCTTAGTTTGTTCAGGCTACTCTAACAAGATACCATGAACTGCGTAGCTTATAAACAACAAGTTTATTTCTCACAATTCTGGAGGCTGGGAAGTCCAAGATCAAGGTCCTGGCAGATTCGCTGTCTGGAGAGGACCTACTAACTGGTTTGTAGATGGCCATCTTCTCACTGAGTCCTCACATGGCAGCAGGTTTGATGGAGATCTCCATGGTTTCTTTTATAAGGGAACTAATCTTGTTCATAAGGGGTCCACTCTTATGCCCTAATCACCCCAAAGGCCCTCCGTCCTAATAATCATCACATGGGGACTTAGGATTTCAACCTATGAATTTTGGAGTGATACATTCAGTCCATAATAGGAGGTTTCCAGCCATTTATTGTGCTTTATGCTTATCCAGTTATTCTTTTAAGACCTGATTTCCAGTATAGACTCACCACACTACGTGACATAATCAAGTGAGAGGGACTTGGCCTCTTTGCCCTACCCTAGCCCCATTTGCATGGACCCAGTCAGCAAGGAAGGGGAAATCAGTGCATGGTAATTGGTGATATCATAAAGAATGATATTAGTAAAGGAGATGTTAGCTAAGAGATGTTTTTAAACTATAAAGTCCTTTTTCATTCAACAGTTGCCTGGTTCTCTGCTGATGTGGTCGGTCCAGTTTTGGCCTTTTCACCCTATTAAGAGTGTTACCTTCATGTCCTTAAGTAGCAACAAAGCAAATATAGAACCCACTGACAGGTTACGAGGCGCTAAGAAGGTTATTCCTATCTTCATTTGTACTAACATAGACCTCTTACTATTTTTGCCGGAGTTATCTGAATAATTTTGCTTTACTTAGCCAGGGTGAAAAACCTCCGGACCTGTTGTTTAAGTGTACTTTTCAAATGAGGATTACAGAAAAAGTGAAATACATCTCTTTTTCCAAAAATGTCAACAAATAAATAATAGATTAGGGATGATGTTTATCAAGTCTCTGTTATGTGTTTGAATTTTCCCCTGCCCCAGTGTAGTTTCTCTTTTGCACATCCCAAAACTCCCTATCTTCTGGGGCAAACCACGCTAACAGAAGGTGAGAGGCTAGTGTACTTCTTCAAACCTTACGATATTAAATGTGTTATGTAGACAATAAGATTGTAGAAATTTTGCTTAAAATTAGGATAACCTTCCAAAATTAATGTGCTTCCATTTCTTAGAGTCATTTTACTAATAGAGTAGAGTATGTCTGAAGGACCAATGGTGCTTTCTCAGAACTCATTAGCCAAAGAAGAATGTGTTTCACTCACAGCCCTAGGGAATCCTGGCTGTGTTTGTGGCAGTTCAAGTGATGTACATTATTGCCCTGTCACCTTTGGGTGTCTGTTACAAAGTTCCTTAATCTTCATCTGGTCAATTGCTTGAGAAAAATGTGTTACTCTGGCACTTTGGCTGAGAACTAGAGACATTAGACCAGGCAGAAAATATTGTGTCTGAAATACTTTCTTTGTTCATAAGTTTTAAATGCCAATTCCAGAAACAGAATTAACTAAACTCGAAGAAAATTAAACCACGCTGCTCTTGATGCTTCTTGGGGCGTTTTGAGCCAGTGATCGTGTGATTGGGCGCTGTCTTATGACTCCAACAGGATGGGTCCTGCCGTGCTGCAGCTATCAAAAACCACAGAAAACCCTTTATTTCCTTTTATAATTGTAGCAGACTGGCACGTAAGATATGGAGTGGGGGTGTTTAAGCTATAATTTTACACAGGGGTGAGTCTCTTGCTCTGTTTTCTTTTTCCCTTCATGGCCTAGTTTTCTAGTTTCCTTGTAATTATTTTACAAATCTCATGATGTTTTTTGCTTGTTAGCAACTGATCCCAGTTTGTACTGTGTACCCTATAGGCCAGCAATACGGTGTAAACCAGTACAAAGGCCTGTAATGCATGCCACCTGTTCTGGTGCTCATATCCTCCGTGGCCACGTCTAGAGTCCTTTACCACCAGCACAACTCATCTACACTGTCCACTAACACAATTCCATCAGCCTCTTCTCCCTGCTACCTTATCGGCCTCAAAGGCAGGTGAATTCTACATTCTAATTAAGTTGAAGACCCCTTCCTAGCATGAGCTTCTAAATCCTCAAGTCAGTCAAGTTAGAGCTTGAAATAGATACTGTTGACCAAAAGTGTGACCTGGAAGACTAGGCAATTAGATTGATCCCAAGAACTTAGGTAAGCAATTCTTACCGGTATGTGTAAGACAGAATAAATGTTAATTGTTAATTGTTTTCTGAAGTTTTCTGTTGAATCAGTGACATTGGAATGGGGAGGGTGTCAGCTTACTGTGCTATTTATTCATTGATCTGCATAATGAATAACTATCACACACGGGCAGTTTAAATGGCTTTTGGGTAATTAAATTGAATATTTTGTCCAATCAGCTTTCTTGAGGGATAGTACAGAGCTCTGATTTAGCTATAAAATTATTCTTCTGGAGTTGTTTATGTTGATTAAATCAGGCATTACATTTCCCTATTACTGTCTCTTGCCTAATCCTAGATTACATTTGAACCAGTTCTCGTCTCCTCAGATCTAAATGACCCATATTTACATTTCAAGTGTGAACACTTTCATATGATTTTATGGCTCTACCCTCTGCCCTTGTGAAGAGCTGCAAGACAGTGGCAGACATATTGTCTCTGAACACAAATTCACAACTCCTGAAAACAAAATGCAGTCATTGTGTGATGCGGAGTTAGAAAGCCCGAACTGCTTGACCTTAAAGCACATTCTGTGGCCTTGTGGTTCCAGCTAAATAGACAGTTCTCATTTCTAAAGCACAACCTAACAGTACCGCCTGTATCCACCTTTCCAGTCACTGAGGCATGAAACACTGCAGTGTGGGTCAAATTCCCTCTTACTTTAGTAGATGTCAGCACCAAAGAGACATTTCACACCATTCCCTGGACCCTCGCAATTACAGCAGGGAATGGAATTTGGTTGTTACTTCCATATTTAAGTAGAAAACCCATGGAGATCTGCAAATCAGTGGTGGAAAATGCACTGAGTGGAGCCTGCCTTCCTGCGTTTATACCTGAGTCAGGACCATGGAAGTGATTATGGTAAACCACACACACTCATTCAGAATGTCCCCCAGATTTTACAGGTTCACTGTTTACTGTCACTCCAGAGGTATAGCTTAACTCAAACCCTATCAGATTAAAAGAACATGAAGTTTTAACAATTAAGAATCAAAGTGAGAGTGATTAGCTTAAAATGATCCAAAGAGATTGACAGGTAAACTATATAAAAATGGATTTATGGCTTCAAGTTCTCATGGTTGTAGCTCTTTAGGGATTTCGCTTCAATTCAGTTAGTAGCACTAAAGCCCTCTGCTGTGTACCAGCCAGAAAGCATCATTGTCACTTCCCCCCGAGCTGACAAGTTCCCTTTAACCATAATGCCTATACTTATGACATTTCCCAGTGATTTCCCATTAAAGCCACCTGACACCTGTCTGTTTTCTCTTAGATTTGACAGTTGGGTATCTTTAGAACTGTGCTGCATTTTCTCTCAGCCTGGTTGGTGGTCTGCTTATAATGCAAAGCAAGGTCCCTAGCTGTCTGCGGACCATGAATATAAAGGGGAGGGAGTTGATTTGAAGAAAACTTTGAGGAGAGAGATGAAGTATCTTTCAGGAAAAGAAAAGCTGGAATCCCGCCTCTCAGAAGCCTTTTGGCAGTAAATGCTGCCTCTGAATTCTCACGATTACCTCAGAACTAATTAGGGAGTACCCCGCACGCAAGACCTCTACCTAATTAGACACATCTGGTAAGGAGGTATTTGCATATCTTCAAGTCACGTTATGTCACTCAGACATTTGAGCTGATGAAAACTGACATTTATCATAAAATTTAAACTCATCGCGTTGAAACCAGGAGTCATGAGAAGCTCACAGCTGCGAGTTTGGGAACCTCCTTTAATTGATGAGATACAGCATCTCTGCCTCCTGAAGCAAATCAGGGCAGAAGCAGGAGGAATGTCAATACGCTGAGGTCAAACCGTCGCAGCGGGGGCAGAGCTGCAGACGCTGTGGTGATGCAAGTCCCCTGACTGCCATCTCCAGCTTTTCTCTTCTCTCTTCCCTTGGGATTCATGAAGCAGCACTTAGGGGGAAAGCTCGCCTCCCTCCCCTCTCACTCTTTGCTCTGTTTTACCTTTGCTCTGCCATTTCTACCTATTAGAGAATTACCAGCAAGTGCTTATAGTGACAATTTTTGGACAAGGAAGAGGACCAGAGAAAGAAGCCATTTTGCAGTTGATTCTCAGGAACATACCATCATTTCATGTGACTGTATTTGCCTTCCAATAATTACAAAGAGTAGTCATTTAAATTACAGTGGTAGCTGCTATATTACCATGCACCAAGCCTTGTCCTATGTCCTTCACATGAATTAATTCATTTAATCCTTACAAAAATCCTGTGAAGTAGCTGTTCTTATTATCTCCATATTAATGGTTAGGAATCTGGGCCTAAGAGTGATGGAATAAATTGTTCAAGATCACCCAATTTGAAAATCAAATTCAGATTTTAATATTAACCAACCTAACTCCAGAGTCTGAGCTCTCAACAGTGCACTTTTGTTGCTAGTTGCTATTTCTCCAATATGTCGTGTACACACACACACACACGCACGCATGCATGCATACACACACTAATGTGTCTTAAATCAGTACCATTGTGTGTGTGTTTATTTGGTGTGTTGACTTAAAGTGTTACTAGTCGATAAATGAAAACAACTATAAATTGCTCTGGGATGAAGATGGATACAGTGAGTGCATTTAAATCAAACAGCACAAAGAACCTTTTCCTACGGTTTTTGTTACCTTTATTGGTCATATTTAAATTATTTTTAAGTATATTTTGAGCTCTACTTGAATCTTTTTCTCTAAAACATTTCCTTTTCCGTTGTCAACTTTCTCCTTGGATTCTAATCATCTGTGTCTCACAGCAGTGTCTGGAACACACGCATGAAAGATACGCTTGCCTGCAGTGCTGATTAGAGGTGTGCAGCCTGTCTTGGCTGGGGAAGGGCAGTCAGCCGGGTAAGCACCTGCCGTTTACTGCTTCCTCTGTCTTCAGATGCAGGTCCCAGCAGTCGCCCATTTTCCTCTGTTATATTTGCATACACTAACGTACACATTTTCTCCAGATGTCTCAGGCTAATTTGCATCATGACTTTTCCAAACTATTTCTTCTGCATTAAAGTTAACTGGAGCAAAGGGATTCTGTAAGAATCCCTCCCATGTCTGATAAAATTTATGTTTAGGGCAACATATTTCAGTTAAGATGCCTGGCAAAAGGAAGAAGGTCGATAAACCCTAAACAGACCCATTAGTACCTAATACTAGTGACATACATGGGTCAAGCTTTTAGTAGTTTTAAAAATATTCAATTTAATTTCAAAAATGAATGTCCAGTTTCTTACTCATCTTAACTGTGGATACATAAATAAAAACTTCACTTTTTCTTAAAAAACATACTTTTGAAATCAATTTTAGATCCATAACAATATTGAGCAGAAGATAGAGTTTTCCCATATACCTGGACCTCCACAAATGCAGAACCTCCCCATTGGCGTCATGCCCCAGCAGAGGGCTACATTTGTTATAACTGATGAACCTACATTAACGCATCATCACCCAGACTCCATAGTTCACATCAGAACTGACACTTGGTGTTGTGCATTCTCTAGGTTGGGACAAATGAATCATGAATCCACCATTACAGTAACATGCAGAGTAGTCTCACTGCCCTAAAAACCCTCAGTGCTCTGCCTAGTCAATATTTTCTCCCTCCTCAACCCTGGCAACCGCTGATTATGTTACTTGTCTCCATAGTTGCGCCTTTTCTAGAATGCCATGTAGTTGGAATCATGCAGTATGTAGCCTTTTCAGATTGACTTCTTTCACTTAGTAATTTGCACTTAAGGTTCTTCCCTGTCCTGCTGGCTTGATAACTCCTTTCTTTTTAGTGCTGAATCATATTCTGTCGTCTGTATGCAGCACACTTTATTTATCCACTCACCTACTGAAGGACATCTCGATTGTTTGCAAGTTTTGGTGATTATGAATAAAACTGTTGTCACCATCCATGTGCCGGTTTTTGTGTGGATGAGATTTTCACTTCCTTTGGGTAAATATTAAGGAGTGCAATTGCTGGTTCGTATAATAAAAATATGTTTAGTTTTATAAGAAACTGCTAAACTGTCTTCCAAAGTGGCTGTACCATTCAGCATTCCCACTGGCAATGAATGAGAGTTACTCTTGTTCCGTATCCTCACAAGCATGTGGTGTTGTCAGTATTGAGGATTTTGGCCAGTCTAACAGATGTTCCGTGATAGCTTGTTTCAATTTGGATTTCCCAAATGACATGTGATGAGGAACTTACACATACTCATTTTCCATTTGTGTATTTTCTTTGTTAGGGTGTCTCTTATGGTCTTTGGCTGAAGTTTTAGTTGGTTGGTTGGTTTTGTTATTGTTGATATTTAAGAATTCTTTGTCTATTTGGGATAACAGTGCTTTATTAGATGTATCTTTTGCAAATATTTTCTTCTAGTTTGTAGCTTGTCTTTTTATTCTTATGACAGTGTCTTCCACAGAGCAAACTTTTTAAGTTTAATGAAATCCAGCTTATCAATACTTATGCCTTTGATGTTGTAACTAAAAAGTCATCACCAAACTCAAGGCCATCTAGATTTTCTCCTATGTTATCTTCTAGGAGTTTTATAGTTTGCATTTTACATTTAGGTTTATGATTTATTTTGAATTGATTTTTGTGAAGCATTTAAGCTCTGTGTCTGGATTCATTTTTTTTTGCACGTGGATGTCTGATGGTTCCAGAACCGTTTGTTGAAAAGACTTTTTTTTCCCATATTATTGCCTTTACACCTTTGTCAAAGATCAGTCAACCATATTTGTGTGGATCTGTTTCTGGGTTCTCAGTTCTGTTCCATTGATCTATTTGTCTGTTCTTTTGCAAATACAACACTGTCTTGATTACTGTAGCTTTATAGTAAGTCTTGAAGTTGGGTAGTACCGGTTCATCGACTTTGTTCTCCTTCAGTGTTGTGTAAGAAGAAGACCCAGGATATCCAATACATGTACGCTTTAGAATCAGTTTGTGTATATCCACCAAATAACTTGCTGTGATCTTGATTGGGATTGCATTGAATCTAAATCATTTTGTAGAGAACTGAAATCTTGTGTCTTACCCATAAACACATAATATCTCTCCATTTATTTAGTTCTTCTTTGATTTCATTCATCAGAGGTTTATAGTTTTCAGTAGATCTAGTACATATTATGTTAGATTTAAACCTAAATATTTAATTTTTGGAGTGCTAATATCATATTTTTAATTTCAAATTCTACTTGTTAATTGTTAGCATATAGAAAAGCATTTGGCTTTTGTATATCAACCTTGTTTCTTGCACCCTTGCTAAAATTGCTTACTGGTTTCAGGATTTTTTTGGCCAATTCTTGTTTGATGTTTTCTATATAGACAATCATGTTACCTGCAAAGAAAGGTAGTATTATTTCTTCTTTCCCAATCTATATACATTTTATGTCCATTCCTTGTTTTAATGCAGTAGGTAGGACTTCCAGTACAATGCTGAATAGCAGTGATGAGAGAGAACATCTTTGCCTTGTTCCTGATCTTAGTGGTAAAGCTTTAAGTTTCTCAACATAAGTATGATGGTAGCTGTAGGTGTTTTGTAGATATTCTTTATCCAGTTGAGTAACCTCTGTTCCTGGTTTATTAAGAGTGTTTATCATGAATGGGTATTGAATTTTGTCACATGATTTTTCTGCATCTGTTGATGTAATCATGTATTTTCCCTTCTTTAACCTGTTGATGTGATAGATTACATTAATTGATTTTCTAATGGTGAACCAGCCATGCTTTTCTGGAATAAATCCCACTTGGTTGTGATGTATAATTCTATGTATTGTTTGTTTTGCTAATATTTTATTGAAGTTTTGCATTGATGTTCATGAGAGATACTGGTCTGTAGTTTTTTTCTTACAATCGCTTAGTCTGGTTTTGGTATTAGGATAATGCTTCACTATAGAATAATTTAGGAAGTATTCCTTCTGCTTTTATCTTCTGAAAGAGATTATGGAGAATCAATATAATTTCTTCCTTTAATGTTTGGCAGAATTCACCAATGAACCCATGTGGGTCTAGCACATTCTATTTTAAAAGGTTATTAAGTATTGATTCAATTTCTTTAATTGATAAAGGCATTCAGATTGTCTGTTTTGTGTTTGTTTGCATTATGGCAGATTGTGTCTTTCAGGGAATTGGTCTATTTCATCTAGGTTATCAGATTTGTGGGCATGGAGTTGTTTATAATGTTCCAATGTTATCCTTTTAATGTCTTTGAGATCATTAGTGATGATTCCTCTTTCATTTCTGATATTGGTAATTTGTGTTCTTGCTCCCTCTTCCTCCCTCTCCCTCTCCCTTTGTAAGTTAGTCTGGCTACAGGCTTATCAATTTTATTAGTCATTTCAAGGAGCTACAGATTGTTCATTATGTCTGTTGATTTCGTGTTTTCACTTTCATTGATTTCTGTTCTAATTTTTATTATTTTTTTCCTCTGCTTAATTTAGATTTAATTTGCTGTTCTCTTTCTGATTTCTTAAGGTAGAAATTTAGGTTACTGATTTTTCATTTCTTCCTTTCTAATATATGCATTCAGTGCTATAAATTTCCCTCAAGCACTGCTCTCACTGCATCCTATACATTTAGATAAGTTATGTTTTCTTTTTCATCTAGTTCAGAATATTTTCTGATTTCTCTTGAGATTTCTTCTTTGAGTCCTGTGTTGTTTAGAAGTATGTTGTCTAATCTCCATTTATTTGGGATTTTCTAGCTACCTTTCTTTTATTGATTCTAGTTTAATTTCATTGTTGTTTGAAAGCAGGTGCTGTTTGATTTCCATTCTTTTATATTTTTTATGGCATGCCTTATGGCCCAGCATGTGGTCTAGTTTGGTGAATATTTCCTGTGAACTTGAGAAGGTGAATTCTGCTGTTGTTGGATGACGTAATCTATTGATGTCCATTATGTCCAGTTGGTTGATAGTGTTTGTTGAGTTCAGTTATGTGCTTACTGTTTTTCTGCCTGCTGGATCTGTCCATTTCTGATGGAGGGGTATTGAAGTCTCCAATTATAATCATAGATTCATCTATTTCTTCTTGCATTTCTATCAGTTTTTACTTTCTATATATTGATGCTGTGTGTTTAGGGCATTTACAGTAAGGACTGTTTTGTCTTCTTAGAGAATGGACCCCTTAATCATTATCAGTGCCCCTCTTTAGGCCTGATAACTTTGGTCTGAAGTTTGCTCTTTCTGAAATTAATAGTTATTCCCACTTTGTTTTGATTAGTATTTGCATGGTATATTTTCTCCAGCCATTTCTTTTTCTGCCCAGCTTTTATTAAGATATAATTAAAAATAAAAATATAAAAACTGTATATTTAAGATTTATGGAGTGACATCAACAAGATGATGAAAGAGGAGATGCTCCACTCACATTCTCCCACAGCAACGATAATTTGGCAGTGATCCATGGGCAAAAGTGCCTTGGAGAGGGATCCAGGTAGTTGTGAAAACTTTGTGGAGCCTGAGAGCAAGGAGGGCCATTTTGAGGAGGTAGGCCCACACTCAGGTGGCAGACTTGCTCACTGAGGTCCTGGCTACTGACCTGGAAACAGTCCTGTCCCCCTGTGGACTTGGGTGTAGCCCTGTTTGGCTTTGGCCCTGTCTCTAGCACACTCTGCTCAGGGACTCAGGAGTCCTGCCTGTCTGTTCCTTAGGTAGAAGGCCCACAGACCTTGATACTGGCTGTGGAGGCCGAAGCAGCCGTGACCGGTCCTGGGCCCTCTCAGCTGCAGTGTGGGTGCTGTCCTGCCCACACAGGGGTGCAACGGGGGGCATTCCCTCCTGTGCCTCCAGAGGCAAGCCCACTGACTTCAGTCTGGCTGCAGGGCCTGAAGTAGCCCTGTGACTTGGCTTCAGAAGTAGCAGTGTGACCCGGCTCCAGCCCTTCTCAGCTGCCGCCTGGGAGCAGTCCTGCCCTCCAGGGTCCTCGTGGGAGAAAAGCTTCTCCATGCTTCCAGAGGCGGGGATGCCTACTTGGTCTAAGTACAGATCCTGAAGCACCCTGTGTTCTGGCTCCAACCCGACTGAGCAGTGGGTTGGGCCCGTCCCGCCCTCTCAGGAATCTGGTAGGAGGCATGTCTGTCTGTGCTCCTGGAGGCAGGCCTGCCTACCTCCATCGCAGCTGTGGACCCTAAAGCAGCCCTGTGATTCAGTTCCAACCCCTGTCCCTACCCAAGGACATGCTCAGTTACCTGGAGGAAGTCCTCCTAGGGAACCAGTGAGAAACAAACTTATTCACTTACCTGGTAACAGGCCTGCTGTGAACCCAACTGTGGACCCTAAAGTGGACAGTGTCCCACTGCCAGCCCTACTGATCATGGTTCTGGAGGGAGAACTGCCTTCCCAGGGACCAGACAAGATCCCCACCAGCCCAAGCCCCTAGTTACAGGCCCACCAACAGGGGATCCCACTGCAGACCCAGCAGGAACCATGTGCACCAGCTCCAGCCCCATTTGACTGTGATCCTGGAGACAGTATCAGCAGCCCAGGACCCAGCGAGAGAAGGTCTTTACCTACTAGAACCGGTCTGTACAAACTGGAAGAGATGATTGCACCTTCAATTGCACAGACGACAATGTAAGACTATATGGATCATGAAGAAACAGACAAACATGACTAGTCAAGCTAATTAATGTGTCCATCATCTCATATGGTTACCATCTTGTGTGTGTGTGAGAGAGAACACCTGAGATCTACTTTCTCCGCAAATTTCAAATATACAGTGCAGTGGTATTAACTATAGTTACTGTGCTCTACAGCAGGTTTCCAGAAGTTGTCATCCTACATAACTAAAACTTTATACCCTTTGACCAGCAACTCTCCATTTCTCCCACTGCCAGACTCTAGCATCCATTCATTTATTTTTATTCTATGTGTGTCTTTATATTTAAAGTGGGTTTCTCATAGCCAAAATATCCTTGGGTCTTGTTTCTTGATCTACTTTGGAAATATCTGTCTTTTGATTGATACATTTAGACCACTGATGTTCAAAGAGGTTATTGATATAGTTGGGTTAATACCTGCCTTATTTGTGACTGTTTTCTATCTGTTACCCTTTTTTCCTTGTTCCTGTTTTTGCCTTCTACTCTTTTTCTGCCTTTGGTGGTTTTAATTGAGGTTTTTATGTGATTCCGGTTTCTCTACTTTGTTAGCATATCAGTCATACTTCTTATATTACTTTTTCTGGTGGATGCCTTAGAATTTGAAGTATACATTTACAATTATTCCACGTCCACTTTCAAATAATATTATACCACTTCATAGGTGGTAGGAGTACTTTATAAAAACAAAATAATCCTAATTCCTCCCTCCCATCCCTAGTATTGTTGCTGTGAGTCCGTTTCACTTACATAGAAAAATCCATACTCAGACACATCGTTGCTCTTGTTATTTTGAACCAATTGTTATCTGTTAGCTCAATTAAGAATAAGAAAAATGAGACTTTTTGTTTTACTTCACTTATTCCTTCTCTGATGTTTTTCCTTTCTTTTTGTAGATCTGAGTTTCTGACCTTTATTATTCTTATTTTCCTTCCCTCTAAAGAACCTCTACTTCAACAGGTCTTACAAGGCAGGTCTACAGGCAACAAATGACCTCAATTTTTGTTTGTCTGAGGAAGTCTTTATTTCTCCTTAATTTTTGAAGGATATTTTCTCAGGGTATGACATTCTAGGTTGATACATAGGAATGGGAGGGAGGAATTAGGATTATTTTGCTTAAACTGTTTAAAAAAAAACAGTTAAAACAGCCCAGCAGATGTGATTCATGTGTGAGTACAATTCCCTTTGTTAACAGTCTTATAAAGTGTTCTGATGGCCCCCAGTCTACTAATAAACAAGGACCATCAGCTTAACATATGTCACATGACAGTGGGAAGTCACTGTGTAATATGCTAGATTTTCTAGCAAATAGCATTTCAGACAAAAAATAAAGCAGTAGTAGGGAATGTTTTACTTTTTTATTCAAGAAGTATGTATTCATATTTGTAATAAGCTAATCAGGCCCTTTGGAAAGATAGAGCCACAATAAACTATGCATGCACTGAAACCACTTCCAAAACCATTGTAGTCAAGATATACCTTTAATGAAAAAGAATATGAAAATGAATATGTATATGTGTATATATATGTGTGTGTGTGTGTGTGTGTGTGTGTATATATATATATATATATGCATGACTGAGACATGCTGTACACCAGAAATTGGCACATTGTAACTGACTACACTTCAATTAAAAAAAGATACAGTTCTATCTCTTGGGGGAAAGGTGCAGTCTTTAAACAATAAGGTAAAAATTTTTTTAATGATATTAAAGGAAATTGATGTAGAATAGATCAAAACTGAGATGTTCAAGAAAAAGATGTGCAGCCTAAACTGCGGTTCAGAGTCCACTCACATCCAGGACCTCCAGCTCACCTGTGATACATGTGTCTCTTCTCAAATGAAATACCCTCCAAACAAAAACTGTAAATAAAAAGCTGTCAAGATGGCTATTCCAGTAGCACGACAGTGGAATTTGATCTTTTCTAGCTGAAGTGTGTGCACTTTCAAATACACGAGCTATTTGAGGAAAGGCATTTTGAACTAGAGCAGTTTAAAACACCCTTCCCTTATACAATCCATTAGAGCTGAATTACACAGGCTTTCCATCATTTGATGACTGAGTTCTGTATGAGGAAATGGCCGATGTCAGAAGAAGAGTGACAGGGACAGTTTCTATAACCTGTTTTAGGAGAAGAAACATGGTTAATACGAGTCTCCGAGAAGACTTCCTCTGACAAAGTGCAAATTGTCTCAAATTGGGGGTAAATAACCTACACATACAATGAGAAAGGAAAAGCAAATGGAAAATTATAGCCTTGGCACTTAACTGTATCCAAAAGAAAACACCAGTCTTTTTAGAAAGAGCTATTTTGTCAAGCAGTTCCTAGGGCTATAATTTTCTTCTCGTTTGTTGGCTACCTTTATCTAAGATCCTCTAGAAAATAAACTTAAGCAAATTTTAGAGAAAATTCCCTAGGTATTCGAAATAAAAGAACTTCCTTCTCTTAAGTTCTCTGAAAACCTAATAGAGTAATATTAGGTTATCTGAATGATACTCGATTTGAATCTTTTCTGTCTTTATTAAAACCCTTTGTGGTATTTGCCATCACTCTGTAGGTCTGGTAATGTGAGGTTCACACTTCAGAAATGGTTTTTTTTTTACTTCCACATACAGTGTCTACAGTTCAAGGAGCTGAGTGGAATTAGTGCCTCAGTAAACTAAAATTTCTCTAGATGTGAGAACAAAAAGCATCGACTGGAACATAATTCAATCAATTATGTTTTCCTTTTAAATTAAACTACTTATGAAAATATTGAACACATATTGTCAATCTCTCCTGGGCTACCTTGGTGTCTTTCATCAATTCTGCCCCTCCTCCCACAGATGCACTGAAAGTTCACATAGAGCAGTTCCCTCTGAAAGAGATCCAGAAACTAGCTGAGTACTCCTACACACTGGGGACATGAGAAAACACCCACATTGAAAAGGGTAGGAAAGGCTGAGGCACACTCTCACCGTAAACCCTAACCCATGCATGTGCCGTATACTGAGGAGGGAACCCCCAACTCCCAGCTTCTCCCTGAGGAGCAAGGGGTTTAGACCCTGCCTCTAGCACTCCAACTTTTGAGACTCCTGCCCAGAGGATGGGCCCTCAAAACACCCTGCTCTGAATGTGAATGGGGCTCATGTCCACAGGACCCACAAGACTATTGCAAAATAAGAAGCAGTTCTTTTATGTATATATATATATATATATATATACATATACATATACATGTATTTTTTAATTGAAGTATAGTCAGTTTATGATGTGTCAATTTCTGGTGTACAGCACAGCTTTTCATTCATACGTGAATATGCATATATTCGTTTTCATATACTTTTTCACCATAAGTTACTATAAGGTATTGAATATAGTCCCCTGTGCTATACAGTATGAACTTGTTTATCTGTTTGTATATATTAGTTAGTATCTGCAAATCTTGAACTCCCAATTTATCCCTTCCCACCCCCTTTCCCCCCTGGTAACCAGAAGTTTGTTTTCTATGTCTGTGAGTCTGCTTCTGTTTTCTATGTCTGTGAGTCTGCTTACTTCACTTAGAATGACATTCTCCAGGTCCATCCATGTTGCTGCAAATGGCATTATTTTATTATTTTTAATGGCTGAGTAGTATTCCATTACATAAATATACCACAGCTTCTTCATCCAGTCATCTATCAATGGACATTTAGGTTGTTTCTACGTCTTGGCTATTGTAAACAGTGCTGCTATGAACATTGGGGTGCATGTATCTTTTTGAATTAGGATTCCCTCTGGATAAATGCCCAGGAGTGGGATTGCCAGTAGGCACATGAAAAAATGCTCAGTATCACTAATTATCAGAGAAATGCAAATCAAAACTACAATGAGGTATCACCTCACACCAGTCAGAATGGCCATCATTCAAAAGTCCACAAATGATAAATGCTGGAGAGAGTGTGGAGAAAAGGAAGCCTTCCTACACTATAGTAGGAATGTAGTTTGGTGCAGCCGTTATGGAAAACAGTATAGCGATTCCTCAAAAGACTAGGAATAGATGTCCCATATGACCTAGGAATCCCACTGCTGGGCATGTATCCAAAGAAGCAGTTTTTAATGATCAGGGGAGCGCTCACCATGGTCTTCTGTCCAGGGCACAGTGCAGAGGGAGCAGGCAAAAATGCCTGTTTCCCAGTCTTTCCCTGAAAGGGGTAAAAGCTGCTCCCCGAGTGTCATGCTTCTAAGTTAGCATGCATCTAGGGGCTAACCCAGAGACCAGGGAAGCCAGTGGACACCTCCCCTGCCTTCTCTCTCCAGCCCACTTCAGGTCACTGGCATCTCCCTGAAAGGAGCTTTTCCACATGTCTATACCCTCACCTTTTGTGGCTGCTGCCCAAAGGATGAGTCCCTGGAACACTTGGCTCTGATAGCCAGTGTGACTTGCATTTAAGAGTCCCACAGAATGTAGCAAATAAGCAGTTCTTAATGCATACAAGTGCTTCCCCCCATGGCTATGAACCTAGGCAGTGCTCGGAAGAAACAGGCAAAGATGCCCATCTCCCAGTCTCTCCCTGGAAGAGTCTTAACTACATACTTTCCCAGCTGCTGCCTGAGGGTCCAGCTTCTAATCATCCTGTATCTAGGTGTTATTATCCTTTCCTTTGAGACACTGACAGGCTTGGCACACCATCAGCTACAGGGAGCCACTAAGAACAAAGACGGTGGCTTAGACAATCGCAAAGGTTTGAGAGAGAACTAGGAGCTCAAGCTGGGTTCATCTCCTACATAAAACCGCACTGTCAAGACTGCTTTATCTAATGCACAGAAACCAACACAGAGAGTGAAAATGAAGGGATTGAAAAAGATACTCCATGCACATGGAAATCAAAAGAATGCAGAAGTAGCTAGCTATACCTATATCAAACATTATAAACTTTAAGCCTCAGCCTGTAGCAAGAGACAAAGAAGGTCATTATATAATGATAAAGGGGTCAATTCATCAAGAGGATATAACATTTAAAAAATATTTATGCACCTAACATAGAAGCACATATATTAAGCAATTATTAACAGATCTGAAGGGAGAAATACACAGCAATACAATGACAGAAGGGGAACTCAGTACCCTACATCCAACAATGAACAGATCATCCAAACAAAAGAATAAGATAAATCTACAGAAACAGATCTGTTTTTAATTGAGATATAGTTGATATTATATAAGTTAGAGGTATACAACATAATGATTCACAATTTTGAAAGCTTATACACCATTTATAATTATAATACATTGGCGATATTCCCTATATTGGACAATATATTCTTATAGCTTATTTATTTTGTACAAAATAGTTTGTACCTCTTAATCCCCTACCCCTGTATTGCCCCTCCCTCTTGTCCCTCTCCCCACTGATAACCACTAGTTTGTTTTCTATTTATGTGAGTCTGTTTCTTTTTATTATATTCAGTAGTTTGTTTTATTTTTTAGATTCCACGTATCAGTGATATCACTGACTTATTTCACTTAGCATAATACCCTCCAAGTACACCCACGTTGTTGCAAGTGGAAAAATTTCCTTTTTTTTTTATAGCTGAGTAGTATTCTTTATCCATTCATCTGTTTATTTTTCTTTTTTTATTGAAGTGTAGTCAGTTTACAGTGTGTCCATTTCTGGTGTACAGCATAGTGATTCAGTCATACATATAAGTACATATATTCCTTTTCTTCTTTTTTTTTCATTATAGGTTACTGTATGGTTCATACATCCATCTGTTGGTAAACACTTAGTTTGCTTCCATATCTTGGCTATTGTAAATAATGCTGCAGTGAACATTGGAGTGCATGTATCTTTTTGGATTTATGTTTTTGGTTTTTTTGGCTGTATACCCAGGAGTGAAATTGCTGGGTCATATGGTAGTTCTATTTTTAATTTTGAGAAACCGCCATAGTATTTTTCCACAGTAACTGCATGAATTTACATTTGCATGAACAGTCTACAAAGGTTCTTTCTTCATCACATCCTTGCCAACACTTGTTATTTGTGTTCTGTATGATGACAGCCTTTCTGACAGGTGTGAGGTGATATCTCATTGTGGTTTTAATATGCATTTCTCTGATAATTAACAATGTTGAGCATCTTTTCACATGCCTGTTGGCTATCTGCATGTTTTCTTTGGGAAAAATGTCTATTTAGGTCTTCTGCCCGTTTTTTAAATAGGGCTGTTTTTTGTTGTTGTTCAGTTGTATGAGCTGTTTATATATTTTGCATATTAACCCCTTGTTGGTCATATCATTAGCAAATGTTTTCTCCCATTCAGTAGGTTATCTTTTCATTTTGTCCCTGCTTTCTTTTGTTGTGCAAAAGCTTTTAAGTCTAATTAGTTCCTAGTTGTTTATTTTTGCTTTTATTTCCTTTGCTTTAGGAGACAGATTCAGAAAAATATTGCTATGATTTATGTCAAAGAGTGTTCTCTGTATGTTTTCTTCTAGGAGTTTCATGGTTTATGGTCTTAAATTTAGGTCTTTAATCCATTTTGAGTTTATTTTTGCACATGGTGTTAGGGAATGTTCTCATTTCATTTTTTTACAGGTAGCTGTCCAGTTTCCCAGCACTACTTATTGAAGAGACTGTTCTCTCCATTGTATAGTCTTGACTCTTTTGTTGTAGGATAATTGACCATAAGTATATGGCTTTGTTTCTGGGCTCTCTGTTCTGTTTCATTGATTGATGTGTCTGTGTGTGTGTCAGTACCATCCTGTTTTGATGACTGTAGCTTTGTAGTATTGTCTGAAGTTAGGGAGCATGATTCCTCCAGCTCTGTTCTTCTTCATCAAGGTCATTTTGGCTATTCAGGATCTTTAGTTTTTCCATACATATTTTAAAATGATTTGTTCAGCTTCTGTGAAAAATGTCTTTGTTATTTTAATAATATTAATTTGTCCAGTCCATGAACACAGTGTATCTTTTTATCTGTTGGTGCCTTCTTCAGTTTCTTTCATGAGCATCTTACGATTTTCAGTGTACAGGTCTTTGGCCTCTTTAGGTAGGTCTGTTCCTAGATATTTTATTCTTTTGATATGATGGTAAATGGGATTATTTCCTTTATTTCTCTTTCTGATATTTTATTGTTAGTGTATAGAAATGCAACAGATTTCTGTATATTAATTTTGTATCCTGCAACTTTACCAAATTCATAAATTTGAGCTCTAATAGTTTTCTGTTGGCATCTTTAGGATTTTCTATGTATAGTCTACCATGTCATCTGTAAACAGTGACAGTTTTACTTCTCTCTTTCCAACTTGGATTCCTTCTATTTCTTTTCCTTGACTGATTGTTGTGGCTAGGACTTCCAATACTATGAATAAGAGTGGGAAGAGTGGGCATCCTTGTCTTGTTGCTGATCTTAGAGGAAATGCTTTCAGCTTTTCACCATTGAGTATGACGTTAGCTGTGGGTTTGTCATATATGGCCTTTATTATGTTGAGGCATGTTCCCTCTATACCTATTTTTGGGAATATCTATAATAAAGGGATGTTGAATTTTGTCAGAAGTTTTCCTGCATCTATTGAGATGATCATATGGTTTTTATTCTTCAATTTGTTAATGTGGTGTATTATGCTGATTGATTTGCAGATATTGAAAAATCCTTGCATCCTTAGATAAATCCCACTTCTTCGTGGAGTATGATCCTTTTAATTTATTGTTGAATTCGGTTTGCTAATATTTTGTTGAGGATTTTTGCCTAAATATTCATCAGTGATATTGGCCTGTAATTTCCTTTTTTGTGGTATCTTTGTCTGGTTTTGATTTCAGGTGATGCTAGCTTTGTAGAATGACAACAGCATTTCTTCCTCTGCAATTTTTTGGAATAGTTTGAGAAGGATTAGGTGTAAACTCCTCTCTAAATGTTAAGTAGAATTCACCTGTGAAGCCATCTGGCCCTTGATCTTTTTCACTGGGAGTTTTTAAATTACTGATTCACTTTCATTACTGTTGATTGATCTGTTCATATTTTCTGTTTCTTCCTTTTTCAGCCTTGGGAAATTGTACATTGCTAAGAATTTGTCCATTTTTCTAGGTTGTCCATTTTGTTGGCAAATTGTTTATAGTAGTCTTATGATCTTTTGTATTTTTGTGGTGTCAGTTGTAACTTTTCCTTTTTTATTTCTGTTTTTATTGACTTGGGCCCTCTCTTTTTTGTGATGAGTCTGGCTAAAGGTTTATCAATTTTGTTTACCTTTTCAATGAACAAAACTGATTTTAGTTTCATTGATCTTTTCTATTCTTTTTAGTCTCTATTTCATTTTTCCTTCTCTGATCTTTATGATTTCTTTCCTTCTACTAAAGTTGGGTTTTGTTTGTTCTACCTTCTCTAGTTCCTTTAGGTGTAAGGTTAGTTTGCACATTTGAAATTTTTTCTTGTTTCCTGAGTTAAGCTTATATTCCTATAAACTTCCATCTTAGAACTGCTTTTGCTGTGTCCCATAGATTTTGAATCATTGTATTTTTGTTTTCATTTGTCTCCAGGTTTTGATTTCCTCTTTGATTTCTTCAGTGACCCATTATTGGTTTAGCAGCATATTGTTTAGCCTCCATGTGTTATGTTTTTTGCAGTTTTTTTCCCTTGTAGTAGATTTCTAGCCTCATAGTGTTGTGGTCAGAAATGATGCTTGATGTGATTTCAGTTTTCTTAAGTTTACTAAGGCTTGGTTTGTGGCACAGCATGTGATCTATCCTGGAGAATGTTTCGTATGCACTTGAAAAGAATGTGTGTTCTGCTGCTTTCAGAGGGAATGTTCCATATATATTTATATAAAGTTCATCTGGCCTAATGTGTCATTTAAATCCAGTGTTTCCTTATTGATTTTATGTCTGGATGATCTTCCCATTGATGTAAGTAGGTTATTAAAGTCCCATCCTATTACTGAGTTAGTGTTGATTTCTCCCTTATGTTCGTTAAGATTTGATTTATGTATTTAGGTGCTCCAGTGTTGGGTTCTTATGTATTTACAATCGTTGTATCTTTTTCTTGGATTGATCCCTTCATCACTATGTGATGTTGTTCTTTGTCCCTTATAACAGTCTTTATTTTAAAGTCTATTTTGTCTGATACAAGTATGGCAGTCCTGGCTTTCTTTTGATTTCCATTTGGGTTTTTTTGTTTTGTTCTGTTTTTTAAATTTTTTATTGATTTATAATCATTTTACAATGTTGTGTCAAATTCCAGTGTAGAGGACAGTCCCTCAGTCATACATGAACACATATACATTCATTGTCACACTTTTTTCTCTGTGAGCTACCATAAGATCTTGTGTATATTTCCCTGTGCTATGCAGTATAATCTTGTTTATCTGTTCTACAATTTTGAAATCCCATCTATCCCTTCCCACCCTCTGCCCCCTTGGCAACCATAAGTTTGTATTCTATGTCTATGAGTCTATTTCTGTTTTGTATTTATGCTTTGTTTTTGTTGATTTTGGTTTTTTTTTTTTTTTTTTTTGATTCCACATATAAGTGATCTCATATGGTATTTTTCTTTCTCTTTCTGGCTTACTTCAGTTAGAATGACATTCTCCAGGTGCATCCATGTTGCTGCAAATGGCGTTATGTTGTCGGTTTTTATGGCTGAGTAGTATGCCATTGTATAAATATACCACATCTTCTTTATCCAGTCACCTGTTGATGGACATTTAGGCTGTTTCCATGTCTTGGCTATTGTAAATAGTGCTGCTGTGAACGTTGGGGTGCAGGTGTCCATTTGGATGGAATACCTTTTTACATCCCCTCACTTTCAGGCTATGTTTGTATTTAGATCTGAACTGAGTCTCTTGAAGGCAGCATGTATATGGGTCTTGTTTTTGTATCCATTCAGACACTCTGTGCTTTTTGATCAGAGCATTTTGCTGTTCACACTTATGATAATTATTGATTTGTATGTTCTTATTGCCATTTTGTTAATTGTTATAAGTTTGATTTTGTAAGTACTTTTTGTACTGTTTTTGGCTCTTGTCTTTTGTGATTTGATGACTACCTTTAGTATTACGTTTGGATTCTTTTTTCTGTTTTGTGTGCATCTAGTATAGGTTTTTGGTTTGCGGTTACCATGAGATTTTTATATAGCTGTGTGTATATATATATATATAAGAATATATGTGTGTGTGTATATATATATATACACATCTATATGAATGATTGTTTTAAGTTTCTGATCAAATTTCAAATACATTTTAAACAACCCTGCATTTTTACTCTCCTCTCACAATGACTGTTTTTGATATCATATTTTACACCTAATTAGTTTACTATCCCTTAACTGCTTACCGTAGATACACACGACTTTACTACTTCTGTCTTTTGGCCTTCATACTAGCTTTGTGGATGATTTTCGACCTCTGCTGTATGTTTGCCTTTACTAGTGTGCTTTCTCATTTCATAATTTCCATGTTTCTAGATGTGACCTTTTCTTTTTCGCTTAGAGAAGTTCTTTTAACTTTTCTTGTAAAGCTGGTTTGGTGGTTCTAAAATCTAAACTTAGTTTTTGCTTGTCTGTGAACCTTTTGATTTCTCCATCAAATCTGAACAAGAGCCTTGCTGGGTAGAGTATTCTTGGTTTTAGGTTTTTCCCTTTCATCACTTTAAATATATCGTACTTCTCCCTTCTGGCCTGCAGAGTTTCTGCTGAAAAGTCACTTGATACCCTTATGGGAGTTCCCTTGTATGTTATTTGTTCCTCTTCCTTTGCTGCTTTTGATATTCTCTATTTATCTTTAATTTTTGTCATTTTAGTTAGTGTTTCTTGGGTATATTCCTTTTGGGTTACTCTGTATGGCACTCTCTGTGCCTCCTTGACTTGGATGTCTGTTTCCTTTCCCAGCATAGGGAAATTTTCAACTATTATGTCTTCTAATATGTTCTCAGCCCTTTTCTCTCTCTTTTCCTTCTGGGACCCCTGTAATACAAATATTAGTACACTTGATGTTGTCCCAGAGGTCTCTTAAAGAGTCCTCATTTCTTTTCATTCTTTTTCTTTTTTCTGTTCAGGACCAGTGATTAACAGTTCTCTGTCTTCTAGCTTGCTGATCCATTCCTCTGTATTATTTAGTCTACCATTGATTTCTTCTAGTATATTTTAAAATTTCAGTTATTGTGTTCATCTCTTTTTGGTCATTCTTTATATTTTCTAACTCCTTGTTAAAAATGTCTAACTTCTCACTCTGTGCATCCATTCTTCTCCTGAATTTTTCATCATCTTTACACTCACTATCCTGACAGTAGATTGCCTGTCTCCACTTCACTTAGTTCTTCTGGGATTTTATCTTGTTCTTTTGTCTAGAACATGTTCCTGTGTTGCCTCATTTTGCCTAAGTTGCTATTTTTATTCTTATGTATCTGATTGGTTGGTTACATTTCCCAGTGTTGGAAGAGTGGCCTTTTGTAGGAGGCATCCCGTGTGTCCTAGCAGCACACTCCCCTCTTGTCACCCGAGCCAGATTGTCTAGAGGTTTCCCCTCTGAGGGCTCCATAGGTCCTTTTATTGTGGCAAGCTGACTATGTGGGTGGTCTGGTAGGATAGGTTGAACTCTAGTTTAGTTGGTTGCAGCCCCTGCTTTGTGCATAAGCTGATGTTCCCTGGTTGGTGGGAATGGGTCGTGAAATGGCCGACTATGGAACCCCAATGGGCCCCAGGGCGTATGCTGACTCAGTGGTTGGTGTAGTCAGGGTTCAGAAGACTCTGGGGCTTTAGCCTGCTCACTGGTGGGCGAAGCCAGCTCCTGGGCTTAGTGCCAGCCTGCTGGTGGGCAGAGCTGGGTCCTGGAGTCTGGTTGCAGGACACAGGGATCCCAGAGCTGGTGTCAGTTCACTGTTAGTGGTGGGGAGTATTTCCTGAGACAGTTGGGTACAGAGTCTGGGGTGTGTTGAAACTTGTGTTGGCCTGTTAGTGAGCAAGGCTGGGGCCCTGCCGGTCCCAGGGCAGGGTCTGGCCTGCTGATGGGCAGGCTGGGTCTGCAAGCTGCAGAATTTTGGGTTTTGTGAGACTGGTGTCTACCCTCTGGTGGCTGAGGCTGGTCCAAAGGCTAAAGCAGGCTCCTTGGAAGGTAGGGCAAGGGGCCTGGACTGGTGCCTGCCCACTGGTAGGTGGAGCTAGGTCCTGGGAAGGTGAGCAGGGCTTTGTCCAGAGGTGGCTGTGGGCTCAGGAGGTCTTAAGGCAGCCTGTATGCTGATTGGTGGGGCTGTGTCTCTGCCCAGTAAGTTGCTTGACCTGAGGCATCCCAGTACTGGTTCCTGTAGGCTATTGGGTGTTGCCAGGTTTTGGCGCTCATGAACTAGAGGGAGGACTCCACAGTGGTGCTTGCCAGCACCAGTGTCCACATGGCTGAAGGAGCTCCCCATAGTAGCTGCTGCCAGCATCTGTGTTCGCAGGGTGCTTCCTGCCTCTCCTGGTGACTCTACAAGTTTATCAGGTAGGTTTGACCCAGTCTTCTCTCACGTTACTTCTGCCCTGGGTCCTGGAGCATGTGAGATGTTCTGCACACTCTTCAAGAGTGGAATCCCTATTTCCCTCAGCCCTCTGGAACTCCCGAAATTAAGCCCTGCTGGCCTTCAAAGCCAAATACTCTGAGGACTTGTCTTCCCAGTGCAGGACGCCTGGGCTGGGGAGTCTGATGTGAGGCTCAGACCTCTCACTCCCTTGGAAGAACCTCTGCAGTGTAATTATTCTCCAGTTTGTGAGTCACCTACCCAGAGTGTAGAACTCGACTGTTTCGTGAGTCCGCCCCTTCTACCTGTCTTGTTCTGGTTCCTTCTTTGTATCTTTAGTTGTAGAAGCTCTTTTTTGGTAGATTCCCCACACTTACCAGAAACAGATCTCAGTGAAATTGAGATAAGTGATTTACCTGATGAGGAGTTCAAAATAATGATCATAAAGATGCTTACTGAGGTCAGGAGAGAAATGCATGAGCAAATATACATACATACGTACAGACAGACAGACAGATTGATCAGTCTATCGATCAATCATTTCATCCAACAGCAGCAGAATATACATTTTTCTCAAGTGCACATGGAACATTCTCCAAGATAGATGTTAGGACACAAAAAAAGTATCAATATTAAGAAGACTGAAATCATATCACACCTCTTACAAAATACTAATGTTTATGGGATACAGTAAAGTTAGCAGAAGGAAGGAAGTAACAAAGATCAGAGGACAAATAAATTAGATAGAAACTAGAAATGCAATAGAAAAGATTAAGAAAACTAAGCTTTTTTTTTTAAAGATAAAATTTGACAAACTCTTACCTAGAGTTACCAAATAACATAGAGGACTCAAAGAATATTGTAAATGCGTTTCTATACACTAATAATGAACTGTCAGAAAGAGAAGCTAAGAAAACAATCGCATTTATAATTGCATCGAAAGAATAAAATACCTGGTAATGAAACAAAGGAGGTGAAAGATTTATACACTGAAAACTGTAAGACGTTAATGAGAGCAATTAAGGAAGACACAAATAAATGGAAATATATTCCATGTTTATGGCTTGGATTTGGTACTGTCTTTCCATTCAATATTGATCTCTTGAACATTTTAATTTTAATCATTGACTCTGTGAACATAGTTTTACTAACATAGGACCCTGATTCCCCATCTCTTCCACAAAGATGCTATGAAGGATTTTATAAAATCTCTTTAAGAGGCTGATACACCATCTTTCTCTGTTCTTTACTTCATCTACCAGTCTAGTAAGAATGAATCCTGTCAAAAGGAAAAATTAGGTTCTTTTGACTTGTATTAATTAATCCACTGTGGTTCTTGTACCATTCCATATTTAAATTCTCATTAAAGCCCATAACAGCAATTACTTTATCTTAAGGAATGCATTAGCTTCCTCCCTTGTTGGTGGAAAAGTCTGACTAGGAGAGAAAATTGCATGGCAAGGGCATCGAGCAGTAGAAATGGGGGTAGTGATACAGTTGTATGCCTTTAAAGTAAAATTGAAAGGAGCCAGATACAGGAAGGAATGCCATATTTGTAGTCAGAAACTGCTGTTTGAAGTTTAGTGCTAGGCCAGAGAGAATGAGGGAATCAGCGTTGAACTTGCAGTGCCTTTGTGAGCATTAGAAACCATGCATGTAGAGTTTTCCACAGGATTTGTTACTTGGTATGTTCTCAACTATTTTATTAAATGGTAGGGAAAATGTGGGGAATGGTGAAGGAGAAACACATAGATTAAAAGATCATGAAAGGCATATCAAGCATTATAATATGCAGGTACTATTCAGATCTTTATCAAATAACATGTACAAATGATATCTAAAGCAGTTGTAATTTTGAACACCAGCTGGATATGTGGTGACATAAGTAAACTTTTTGTTTTTGATGTGAAAATAGTCACAGTTATGTTTATTTAAAAAGTTTCTTTTAGAGATGCAAACTGAAGAATATACAGATTGTAAGGGCAGTTGATGGCGTGTTGATGGGGCAGGATTGTCCGTGCAGTGAGGGTTTTTAGGGCTGTAGGGTGGATATCTTTGTTAGTGTATCTGTATTTGTGTGTGTTCAGAATTCTTGTTAATAAACATACAACTGGTTCTCAAAAAAGAAGGGAGAAAGACAGTTATAGGTCATAGCTTAAGATATTAAGCTACCCTGAGAAGCCAGGATCTCATATAAGGGCACAGGGGATTTGAAGAATGGCACAAACACATATAGAATTTGTGAAAGAGAAGCTGTGGATGCCAAAGAAGGCCTTTATTTGTGCTACAGATTTCCCGGGAGTCAGGCCCTTACACACACAGGAATCGTCATGAATGTCACACAAGATAAAAATTCAGTTGTATTTCTTTAATGTCAGTTTTCACAGATCTCTTTTTAAATTCTGACTCTTCATTCACCTCTTCACCTCTTCAAATCTTTGTCTTAGTTTATCTCCATAATCTACTCATAGGTTTGTTTGTGGCTTTGCTTGATCTTGATGGTTGGCTATCCAGCAGTAGGTTTTCCCCTGCCTTTGAACAACCAACCTCTTCTTCATTTGATGATTTGTTTCTGCTCTGGAATACGTTTACCAATATAAAATCTCTCTCTTTTTCCCTTAGGAAATACACATTTGAAGAACAGCATATAAATCTTTTGCTTACTTTTTGTTATTTTATCTTAGTGATGTACACTATAATTCTCTTTAGAATAAAAATTCGTTAAAATGTTGAGGTTTATGCAGTATGACAGAATTGACCAAAAACATAGCTGAGATCATTACTTTAGTTACAGAAAGTCTCAGTTGTCAAACAACCAAATAGATGATAACATAATTGATCCTAATTGCTTATTAAAAATGAAAGCATCAACTCAAAAGATGACGCCTTTATTCAGATCAGTCATCTTAATGACTGAATCCGAGTACTGCAGGTTTCAAATTTGAGGAATTAACTGCTACTTAGCTGAAAAGAAGTGCACCTGCTATTGAAGGATATACTTGTATATATATGCCATATGTCAGAAATCACCGTGGGAGAGTTAAAACAAGTAACATTACTATTCCTGTATAACAGTTCTACCACACATTAATGTTTACAAAGCATTTCACATGTGGCTCAATTTAGTCTCCACAAAATCAGATTAATATTATTCTTGTTATTTTATGTTGAGGTATTTTCTCAAATAATTCAGTTTAAATAGTTACCCAAAGTCATATGTCTGATGAGCTGAGATCTGAATCCAGTGCTTTTTCCATTGTTCCTCAGTTGGCATCCACAGATAGGAAACTGTAACTTTTTTGTATTATTCTGAAAATGAACTCATTAACTTCATTTGTATTTTGAAACCTAGATCATAATTTAATAGTTATCATTGGGAAGGATGACCAGTTTTCTGGCATCATAAATTAGTAGAGGTTTGTAACAAACTCACAGCTCTAGTCTCAGTTTAAGTAGAAATCTCCCAAATTATATTTTATAACCATTTGAATCGAATGTGAAGAAATTTGAGCAAGGCTTTCTGTCAAAGGACTTTACCTTCTCAGGTGGAGACCTCATTGCTCTCATGAGCATCAGGAAATCATAGCTGTTCCTGTCGGGCTGATTCTAGTTGTCAGCTGGTGTTTTTTCTACAGCCATTTTTATTGTCATTTTGCATAGATACTCTCATGGTTTCTTGTCAATTTACATGAAATCCTTCATTTCAGTATTTCCTAGTTTAACCATTAACATAAAATCAGTTTCACACATGATTGCAGTCACTGTTCTGGTTGTTTGATTCCTGAGCTACTCATGAAATATTCTGCTGTATATTTTAAGTTTCTGAGATCCTTTACACCTGTTCATTATATGTGCTTCATTAACTGTATTTTTCCCAGAGGAGGAAGCATTAGTTTCCCTAAAAATGTGCATGAAATTCTTAAATATATATGACGTGACTAGTGACTATCCCTCTATAGAAGTGAGAGAGTGTGCTGAGGAGGGATGCTTAGGAAGCAGAAATACTGCCTTAAAGCCCCTTCCTGTCCTCTGACCGGGCTCCCAGTGGGACCACTAGCAGTCCACCCTAGTCCATGCTCTGGGTCCTCATGTCCCAGCAATTCCCTTCTCAAATGGCCCCGAGTCCACTTCCAAGGCCCAACATGCTGAGTGCAGATCTGCTTCAGGTGTGTACACCCCTGGGACCAAGTGGTAACCAAGTGGCAGATTTTAGTGGTGAGGTATAAATAAAGTTTTAAATACATGGATTTATGATACGTGGGCCTTTATTTTTTCTCTTGTTGCAAACCCCACAAATGTTATAGGTGGCCTGAGCAAGAGTTGCATTATCAGATAGGGAGTTCGCATTTGCTTCGCTAGCATATATCAATAATATATTGAATATAGTATTAGTGTCAAAAGAATATGTCATGATGATTATCAGAGCCTTGGTTTTTTCTCCTTAGATTTAAATAGCTTCCTAGACTTCCTCTGGAAGATACTCTAAAAGTACCACATAGGGAAGCCCCTCTTCAAAGTTATATACCAGATATGAAGAGTTCAAACTCTCCTAAAGTATTCCTGAAGGGACAATTCAATCTAAAGTTATTTATCCATTGAACAAACATATATCACTCATGTACTATGTAAATGGAAGACATTTTTTACAGATACGTTAGGGATGAAAAAGATGGATTGAGCATATTTCTCATTTTCTTGCTTAATAATGAAGATCAAATAATAATGTCAATGACTATAATATAAGACAACATGGACATGAGAGGTGGACATGATTCTATGGGATCCAAGGCAGGCAAACTGTGGGACTTACGTGCACTGCCTCACTTGTGCCAACCACACCTGAATCACCAACGCTTGCCACTGCCCCCTCTTCTTACCTGTTTCCTTTTTCAAGCTCACTCCTAGTTAATTTTTGAAACTCAGCTCAGAAATTACAGCCTTCCCTGGGTGCATTTCCCAACACAGCTCTCCCTCAGCTGGGTGGGTACTTATCCCTTAAGCTCTCAGGGTACCGCATGCCTGCACTTCCCTGTGTTCTAAGTAGTTTACACATCTTTCCATCCACCAGAACTGAGTTCCTTTAGGGCACACTGGCGTATTCCCTGTCTGTGTGTCCTCTGCTACACACAATGTCTGGGATAGGCCAGAAATGACCTAAAAGCCCACTGAGCGACTGAAAATCAGAGGAGACCAATAACTATGTTGCAGAATACATAAAGATGGAACATGAAGATAAAGAAAAAGGGGGAACCTATTTGAAGTGGAGGAAATAGGAGCAAAGAGCAGGTGAGACACTGATAGAAGGAGAATAATAAGTAGAGAGGTTGAGCTTTGCTGTGGGTTTTCTGGAGCAGTGCTTTGGGGGAGATTTGGGAAGTCATGCAGATTGAGAAGGCTTTTGAATATCAGGCTAAGGAGTCTTCACCTATTTGTTAAGCAATAGAGTGTCAGTGAGCGGCTTTAACCAGCAGAGATTCATGAATGGAGGTCTACTTCAAGAAAACATCCTGGTTTGTGAAGAGGCCGAGGAGGAGAGACTAGTGGCAGCAGATGAACTGAGAAACTCTTCATTCAGCAAGCCGTTTGGGGGAATCTTACTAGTTCACAGGTCCTGTCCTGGGATCTCGTGACACTGAGGCACATAGTAATGCTCTGTCTTTGAAATCTCACAGTCCAGTAGGAGAGAATGACCTTTAAAGAAGGAGCAATGATCCTGGAATACATTAGAGAATTTTCTAGGAAGGGAGCTTTGTATGTCGGCAGAGGAGCAGAAGGGTTCAAAGTTGGCTATGGTTAGAAACTAACATTTACCTGGAGAGAAGAAATGTCAACTAACCAGGTCAGAGAATGCAAAAGGAGGAATTGTCTAGGAGGAAATAGACTGGTTTAATCATGTTAAGTCTATTGTTTTGGGAGGATCACAGGCAGAAATAACAGCACAAGTAGTGAACAAATTATTCCTCATGACTCCCTCAACATAATTTCTGTAATTACCCCCCATTGTGCACCATAAGGAGTCACTAATGCTAAACTGGAAGGCAGGCAGCCTCTCCTATATTTTCAGGTTATATATAAATAAGGTAGAGAGAAAGAGACAGTGTAACTGTTGAGAAGATAATGTGAAAATCTAACACTTAGACACACAGCCACAGAAACCATTGTAGATCACACATTGACAAATATCGATGTGACTGCTGAGCGTGAATCCACTTTAGGAGTTTGGGCTAAGGTGGCCCTACCTACAAACCCATGCACCTTGTTGTGCTGGGTTTCCAGAACAGGGAACAAGGGCTCTGATGCGTCCTTAAAGAAAACAACTTTCCACTCCTGATGAGTCTACTTTCAGTTGGAGGAAGAATTTCAGATGGGAGAGGCAGTGGGGCAGGAGTCCTTTCCTTTGAGAGTCTATGAGGTCGTCTGTCACATCTTTCTGCTCACAAAGGCCAGTGTCGAGCAGAATCATTAAACTGTGCTTCTAGGTCTGGCCTCTATTTCCAGCTGCAAACAAGTCTGCCAGTCAGTGTCAGTTTTGTCAGGAAATTTTGTGACACGAATGCCTGGACTGAGTCCAGTGATTAGGTTCTCATAGACTATTGAGAACCTGCTGGAGAAATGACACTACAGGAGTCATCGGAGAGACTTGCAGTCTGCTTGTATCCAAGGCGGTGACCTGGAGAGGGACGATCAGAATCTTTCCACGTTCTGTCACAGATCGGCCAAGTCAATGTGTGTGATAATTAAACCTGTTACACTTTAAGACAGGGAAAGGAAAAGCCACAAAATAGGGGGGAATCAACTCAAGAAATCATGGCCTCAATTAGATTTCCAGTACAGCCTTCCTTATCTTGAATGGTAGTTTCATTAATACATCTTTATCATGTGAGAAATGACTGAATTAGTCAGGAGAGGCTTCTCTGCGCTCCGGAAAGAAACCATCTCAAAATCTGAGTGGCTTAAAACAATAAAAGTTCATTTGTACCACGGGTTCTGCTGAAGAATGACAGATGCTTCAATCTGGCATCATCATATAAAAAGAGACACTGATTTTTAGGAGGAGTTTAGTATAAAGGAGATCATAGGGATGGACGTGAGAACATGGGCTCGGAAGAGGGGAGCGATTCCTCAGTGCTCACCCCAGAGCCTTCCCCAGGCCTGTCACAGACGCCCCCTCAGCAGTGCTGATGTCAGTCATTCCAGAAGAGCTGAAATTTAGGGCCTGAGTGACTCCCAGCTTCACTGCATTCTGGTGTATTCCTCTGTGACAGCTTCTTTTTCTACTAATGGTTTCAACATGAGGAAAGAAAGATCTCCAGTTTAAATTACAGCAAGGCCTACTTTATTAAGCAAAGACAATTTTATTTTATTTATTTTTGTATTGAGTTATGTAGTCAGTTTACAATGTTGTGTCAGTTTCTGGTGTACAGCACAATTTTTCAGTCATACATGAATATACATATATTCATTTTCATATTCTTTTTCACCATGAGCTACTTCAAGATATTGAATATATTTCCCTGTGCTATACAGTATAAACTTGTTTATCTGTTATATATATACCAGTCACTATCTGCAAATCTTGAGCTACCAGTTTATCCCTTCCAACCTCCCTCCTCCCTGGCAACCACAAGTCTGTATTCTATGTCTGTGAGTCTGTTTCTGTTTTATATGTAAGGTCATTTGTCTTTTTTTTTTTTTTTTTTTTTTAGATTCCACATATGAGTGATGTATTTTTCTTTCTCTTTCTTGCTTACTTAGAATGACATTCTCCAGGGGCATCCGTGTTGTTGCAAATGGCATGTTGTCATTTTTATGGCTGAATAGTATTCCCCTATATAAATATAGCATCACTTCTTTATCCAGTCATCTGTCGATGGACGTTTAGGTTGTTTCCATGTCTTAGCTATTGTAAATAGTGCTGCTATGAACATTGGGGTGCAAGTGTCTTTTTGAATTAGGGTTCCTTCTGGTGGATGTATGCCCAGGAGTGAGATTGCTCGGTCCTGTGGTAAGTCTATTTTTAGTCTTTTGAGGAATCTCCATACTGTTTTCCACAATGGCTGCACCAAACTGCATTCCCACCAACAGTGTAGGAGGGTTCCCTTCTCTCCACATCCTCTGCAGCATTTATGATTTGTGGACTTTTGAATGATGGCCATTCTGACTAGTGTGAGGTGATACCTCATTGTAGTTTGATTTGCATTTCTCTGATAATTAGTGCTATTGAGTATTTTTTCATGTGCCTATTGGTCATTCGTATGTCTTCCTTGGAGAATTGCTTGTTTAGGTCTTCTGCCCATTTTTGGATTGGGTTGTTTGTTTTTTTCTTATTAAGTCATATGAGCTATTTATATATTCTGGAAATTAAGCCCTTGTCAGTTTCATCTTTAAGCAAAGATAATTTTAAATGCCATTTAACTCATAAAATTAAGATTACAATGGTTTACTAAAATGCCAGGTGTAAATAATAGTTTAAATATGTATTCATTTAGGGACCTTAGACTAGTTTTATAAATGCTCTAACTATATTAAATTTTAGAAAAGCCTTAAAAATTTCTTTGCTCATAAGGTTGTCTGGAAAAAAATATATGTTTTTAAATAGTAAATCAGTGGTATTTGAAATAACTTCTAATACTGTAAGTCTAAAGGAGGAGGGGGGATCTAGTTAAGCTAAAAGGTTATCCACAGTTAACACATCGTCTTTGAGACTCTAGTAGCCTGATATGACCCAGGCTTATGTTATTTCTACTGGAATTGCATCGAATGTTGGAGGAATAAACTCAATATAGATGCAACCTTGGAGATTATAGGAAGTCCTGGGAGAAGCCAGGAATGGCTTCTGATTTGCTTTTGTGGGTTTTAAGCCCTTGTATCCGAGCCTCATGCTATTATCATTTTAGGTTCTGTGCTTTGAGAGAAATGCAGGATTTCCTGAAAGTAAAAAATATTTTTCTTAAATTTCCCCGAATTCTATAATAAAAGATATTTTATCTTTCTGGGCATTATGTTCTAAGGATTCCAAGAAACTCTGCAGCTATAATTCTGTGCCCGCAGGCTATTGCTTGTTTTTTGTTTTGTTTTGGTGTTTGGTTTTTTCCTGTGCATAGTCCTGATCATGTTGATTCCTGGTGATTACTGTAATATCCATTTAGGTCTGAGTAAAATAAGTTATTTTTTTTTGTTTGGTTTGGTGATAAATCTGACCACAGTACAGAGTGTGCTAGGTCCAGTCGTTGGGACCCTTTCTGTTGTGCCCCAGCGCGGTCTCCTTGCCAGACCTCCCTCCTCCCCTTCCCAGGTAGTTAGCTGCTCCCTCCTCCTCACCTCACAGTTCCCTGCAGTATTTGCTGGGACTTCCTCACCCAGAGTAAACGGGCCATCTGACCCGGACAGTCTGCTCCTCTGGGACAAGGGCTATCACTGCTCACCCGCTTACACCCAGCTCAGCTCAGCGCATAAAGTGGAGCATGAATGCATTAACTGAAAGAACAACCGACACACTGCAGGTTGTCTGGAGTCTTGTCCTGCCTTCACTCCAGTCTCCACATTTACAAGAAAGCAAGGAAAACCGAGTCCTTGTCAAGTGGCTGGTCATCTTGATAATCACTCTTGGAATAAGGGGGATCGCCCTCTCCGGGCTTCTTCCAGCTTTAAACGTCCGTATCCCTAAAAACGGAGGCTGTGATCTCGTGTCCACTGTGCTGCCCACTGCTGACACCTGCCGTGAGGAAGTGTGGGCAGGCCTGCTTCCCCTGGGCACGTGTCCCCCTCCCGGCCTTTCTTGACAACCTCGTTCTGACATCGTGTCCCCCACTGACACTGGCTGGCATGCAATTTGTCAAGTGTTTGACTGCAGTCTTTTTTTATTCAATGACAACAGATAACAGTACAAGATCACCTTTCAAAACATCTAAAATATAAAATGGAAGAAAACAATGGGAAAATCATTTCCCACATGTGGAAGGGCGTGTTTTATGCTCAGTAAGAAGAGTGAAAACTATCAATGAATAAGTGTTTCAGGTGCAGAGATTCTAGACAGTAAAGCCTCTGTTTAACTGTACAAACAGTAAAACCAAAAATATCAATGAAGTGCATGAATGCGTGCTGTTTTTTCACTGAAAAACTAAAACTAGAGTATTTCAGTTAATAAAAGGTATTTGGATGCCTCTCTTAATCCAGCATTTGTTTATATGTTCCCCCGGCCTACATTTACTCCATCCAAGACAATCTTTTGTAAGTGGAAAAGTCATAATCTCTCTTCCTCTTCCCTACAGAAGACTTATCCCATTTTGTCTCTTTTCTTTATTTGCCTGGTATCCTAAATTGTTGTAAATAGTGATTTTGAAAAAGCATGAAAGATTAATGACCTCAGAGATGTACCTGTCATGTGAACAGGAGATCCTGGAGCTACAGTGGTTTTTCCCAAAAGGAAGAGTTGTGAAATCTTAGACAGTGGATCCCAGTGTTTAAATGGCAGGATTCTATTATGTGATCTGGAAACACATGAGTCAGAGATACATTGTTAGAACTTTCAAGCTGTGTGTAACATCAGACTTCACTGAGGCAAAGTGTGTTTGAAGTAGGCTGTACGGGACATAGTTACTCACAATTCAAACTTACACTGACAAACAGTGTCACGGTATTTTATAGAATATATTACCTTGTCACAAAAAGTCTGTGATGGAGATGGGTTTCATATTTTTAGAAATCTAGGCTTAAGACAACAAGATAAGCTTCTCTTTTAATTCTGTCTTTGACTAAATCCTGTAGGAAAGGATAAAGATATATTTTTTAACTTTTTTATTGATTTATAATCATTTTACAATGTTGTGTCAAATTCCAGTGTTCAGCGCAATTTTTCAGTCATTCATGGACATATACACACTCATTGTCACATTTTTTTCTCTGTGAGTTATCATAACATTTTGTGTATATTTCCCTGTGCTATACAGTGTAATCTTGTTTATCTATTCTACAATTTTGAAATCCCAGTCTATCCCTTCCCATCCTCCACCCCCCTGGCAACCACAAGTCTGTATTCTCTGTCTATGAGTCTATTTCTGTCTTGTATTTATGCTTTGTTTTTGTTTGTTTGTTTGTTTTTGTTTTTGTTTTTTAGATTCCACATATGAGCGATCTCATATGGTATTTTTCTTTCTCTTTCTGGCTTACTTCCCTTAGAATGACATTCTCCAGGAGCATCCATGTTGCTGCAAATGGCATTATGTTGTTGGTTTTTATGGCTGAGTAGTATTCCATTGTATAAATATACCATCGCTTCTTTATCCAGTCACCTGTTGATGGACATTTAGGCTGTTTCCATGTTTTGGCTATTGTAAATAGTGCTGCTATGAACATTGGGGTGCAGGTGTCATCCTGAAGTAGGGTTCCTTCTGGATACAAGCCCAGGAGTGGGATTCTTGGGTCATATGGTAAGTCTATTCCTAGTCTTTTGAGGAATCTCCACACTGTTTTCCATAGTGGCTGCACCAAACTGCATTCCCACCAGCAGTGTAGGAGGGTTCCCTTTTCTCCACAGCCTCTCCAGCATTTGTCATTTGTGGATTTTTGAATGACGGCCATTCTGACTGGTGCGAGGTGATACCTCATTGTAGTTTTCATTTGCATTTCTCTGATAATTAGTGATATTGAGCATTTTTTTTCATGTGCCTTTTGATCATTTGTATGTCTTCCTTGGAGAATTGCTTGTTTAGGTCTTCTGCCCATTTTTGGATTGGGTTGTTTATTTTTTTCTTATTGAGTCATATGAGCTGCTTATATATTCTGGAGATCAAGCCTTTGTCAGTTTCATTTGCAAAAATTTTCTCCCATTCCGTAGGTTTTCTTCTTGTTTTACTTATGGTTTCCTTTGCTGTGCAGAAGCTTGTAAGTTTCATTAGGTCCCATTTGTTTATTCTTGCTTTTATTTCTTCTAGGAGAAAATTTTTGAGATGTATGTCAGATAAGTTCTGCCTATGTTTTCCTCTAGGAGGTTTATGGTATCATGTCTTATGTTTAAGTCTTTGATCCCTTTTGAGTTGATTTTTGTATATGGTGTAAGGGAGTGTTCTAGCTTCATTGTTTTACATGCTGCTGTCCAGTTTTCCCAACACCATTTGCTGAAGAGACTGTCTTTATTCCATTGTATATTCTTGCCTCCTTTGTTGAAGATGAGTTGACCAAAAGTTTGTGGGTTCATTGGTCTCTCTATTCTGTTCCATTGGTCTATATGTCTGTTTTGGTACCAGTACCATGCTGTCTTGATGACTGTAGCTCTATAGTATTGTCTGAAGTCTGGGCAAGAGAAAGAAATAAAAGGGATCCAAATTGGAAAAGAAGAGGTAAAAGTGTCGCTATATGCTGACGACATGTTACTACATATAGAAAACCCTAAAAGGTCCACACAAAAGCTACTAGATCTGATTGAAGAATTCAGCAAGGTAGCAGGTTATAAAATTAATGTTCAAAAATCAGTTGCATTTCTTTACACTAATGATGAATCAACAGAAAAAGAAAGTAAAGAAACAATCCCCTTTAAAATAGCACCCAAAGTAATAAAATATCGGAATAAATCTAACCAAGGAGGTGAAAGAATTATACACAGAAAACTATAAACCATTGATGAAGGAAATTAAAGAAGACTTTAAAAAATGGAAAGATATTCCATGCTCTTGGATTGGAAGAATCAATACTGTTAAAATGGTCACACTGCCCAAGGCAATCTACAGATTTAATGCAATCCCTATCCAATTACCCAGGACATATTCCACAGAACTAGAACAAATCATAATAAAAATTTATATGGAACCATCAAAGATCTATTAAATAGAAATAGCAGGATTAGAAAATAAGGAAGGGATACGGTATGTCAGTTATTCTGTAAGTTAATGTGTAAAATCAAAATGATTCCAATAAAAATTCTAGCAAGTTATTTTTGGGCAACTGTCAAGTTCACTTAAAAATTATGATGGAAAGTAAGGTTCTGAAAGAGCCAAGGCAATTTGAAAAAAGTACAAGGAGGCAGATATACTTGGGGGTCTTTCTAAATACCGTATGGTGTTTCACTGATTTATTTTCTGTCGCTATGCCAGTAACAGCTGTTTTGATTATTACAGAATCTCAATAATTATCTGCTTCTTGGTAAGAAAATTTCTGCCTCAAAGTTAACAGAGGATGCTTCTCTTATAAAATTATTTTATTCTTATTTGATGTAATGGATAAAAGTTTGTTTAAAATAATAATAGCCACAATGTACTTGTTCGTTATAGCCTATAAATGATAATGATACAATGGACAAGAAGTAATGAATTGGAAGTAGTTTGTTATAAGGGACCTGCACTACCTGTGAAGTGATATAGTGTTATTTGAAAGAGGACTTTGATTAATTATCCATGTTTAATGCAAACTCAAGGGCAGCCACTAAAATACTAAAGAGTAGCATAATTGACACTTTAAGAGAGGAAAAAGTGGAATCATATAAAATGCTAAATTAAAACTAGAAAAATCAGGAAAAGAGTGGAATACTCAACTAAAGTAACAAAAAATAAGGGATATGACTAGAATACAGTAACAGATATAGTGGATATTAATCCACGTTAATAATACTCACTTTAACATCAGTGGTCTAAATATACCATTAAAAGAGACTGTCAGAGTGGGTTAAAAAAAGAAAAACAAGACCCTCTCTTCCTTGGGGACTTCCTACGGAGCTGGCAGCTATCACTTACTTGGCATCATGGCTGCCCTCAGACGCCTCGTGAAACCCAAGATGGTCAGAAAGAAGATCAGGAAGTTCATTTGGCGCCAGTCAGACCAAGATGTCAAAATTAAGTGGAAGTGGTGGAAATCCAGAGGCATTGACAGATTCATGGGCCAGATCCTGATGGCCAACATAGGTTATGGGAGCAACAAGAAAACAAAGCACATGCTGCCCAGTGTCTTCAAGAAGTTGCTGGCCCACAACATCAAGGAGTTTGAAGTGCTGCTAATGTGCAACTAATCATACTGTGCTGAGATTGCTCACAACGTGTCCAAGAACCTCAAAACCATTGTGGAAAGAGCAGCCCAGCTGGCCATTAGAGTCACCAATCCCAAAGCTAGGCTGGGCAGCAAAGAGAATGAATAGACAGCTCATGTGCACATTGTATTTGTGTTAATAAAACCATTAAACTTGAAAAAAACCAAAAGACCCAACTATATATTGTCGACAAGAGAGCCACTTGAATATAAAGAACAGATAGATTAAAAGTAAAAGGATGGAGAAAGATATACGATGCCAACACCAATCAAAAGAAAGCTGGAGTAGTGATATTAATTTCAGATGAAGTAGAATTTAGACCAAAGGAAATTATAAGGGATAAAAAGGGTCATTACATAATACTAAAGACATTAATTCTCTAAGAAGACATAACAATCCTTATTGTGTATGTGCCTAACAAGAGAGCATCAAATATTTGACGCAAAACTGATAGAACTGCAAGGAGATAAAGATTAATCCACTTTTATAGTTGAAGATTTAAAGACCCTTCTGTGAATAATTTGCAGATCCATCAGGCAGAAAAAGTGTGGGCATAGTTGAACTGACTAGCACCATCAATCCACTAAATCTGATTGACGTGTGTGGAATACTACATCCAGCCACAGTAAAGACATACTCTTGTCAATAAACTGTTTTTTTTTCAAGTTAAGATTTTAATTGTAATCTCATGAATAACCACTAAGAAAACAACTATAAAAATATACAGAAAAGGCAATTAGATGAGAATCAAAATGATACAGTAGAAATAATTAGTCACAGGAAGACAGAAATGGAGGAATTGAGAAGTAAAACAGATATAAGGCATAGAAAATAATTAGCAAAATGATAGGTGGAACTCCTTTCCTGTCAGTAATTACTTTAAATACGATGGATCAAACTCTCCAAAGGTGGAGATTGGAAGGATAGATAAAAGAAATTATCCAACTATATGCTGTCTACAAGGGACTCGCTTTAGACCCAAAGACACAAATAGCTTGAAAGTGAAAGGACAGAAAAAGATATTAAAAGCATATGTTAACCAAAAGACATTTGGAGTTTCTATAACTATATCAGACAAAATGGACTGTCAAAAATTATTATAAGATACAGAGAAGGACATTATATATTTATAAAAGGGTCAATCTTAAAAAGATATAACAGTATTATGTACACACCTAACAACAGAGCCCCCAAATATATGAAGCTAAACTGCCAGAACTGGAAGTAAAAATTAACAATTCTACAATAAAGTTAGAGACTTTAATACCACACTTTCAATAATGGACAGAACAGCTGGATGGAATATCAGTAAGAAAAAACACTTCAACAACACTATGACCCAACTAGCCGTAACAAACATATGTATCCTAACAGCATCATACACGTTTCTGAAGTGCCCATGGGATATTACCCAGGCTATACCATATGTTGTGCCACAAAACAAGTCTTCATACATTTAAAAATACCGCAGTCATACAAGGTTTCTCCTCACAATGGAATGAAACTGGAAATCAATAACGGAATGAGAACTGAAAAAAAAATTCACAAATTTGCAGAAATTCCACAGTGGCCTCTTAAACAAGCAGTTTAACCGTACAGAAGGTCAGAAGGGAAATTAGAAAGTAACTTGAGATAAATGGAAACAAAACAAAATGAAACATACCAAAATCTATTGGATGCACCAAAAGCATTGCTCACATAGAAATTTATAGTAGTAGTTACTGCTCATATCTAAAAGGGAATAAAATTCCTAACTTATGTCTTAAGAGGTGGAAAAGAGATGAGCAAGTTAAATGCAAAAATAGGAGAAGGAAGGAAATGGTAAAGATTAGACTGAGAATAAATAAAGTAGAAGTGTAATCAAATCAATAAAACTAAAAGTTACTCCTTTGGACATTGACAAAATTGTGAAATCTTTAACTAGAATGACTAAGAAAAAAAGGATTCAAATTATTAAATCTGAAAGGAGATAAAATCAATAATCAAAACCTCCAATAAAGTCAGAAAGGCAATTAGTAGTTGCCAGGGGCTTGAGGGAGGTGTGAGTGGGGACGATTGCTGAATGGGTATTGGGTTTGCTTCAAGGGTAGTTGAAATGTTTTGGAACCAGATACAAGTGGTGATTGTACAACATCTTGCATGTACTAAATTCCGTTGAATTGTACCATTTAAAATAGTTAAATTTTATGTTATGGAAATTTTGTCTCAATTTTATTTTTAAAAAGTAAGTACTGATATGTGAAAATTAATTCAAAATATATCACATGTTTAAATGTAAACTCTATTTCAATAAATCTTTTGAAAAGGACATGACAGGTTCTTCTGAATCTAAGGGTAGTCAAAGAGTTCTTAAACTTGACACCAAGGTATGATGGATTAAAGAATACATTAATATTCATAAAAAAATAGTGACAACCAAAATTCTGGTGAGAGTGAGGAGAAACTGGATCACTCATACATCACTAATGAGAATGCAAAATAGTACAGCTACCCTGGAGAAAGATTTGGCAGTTAAAAAAACACTAACATGAAAAGATTATAGACCCAGTAATTTCACATCTGGGCATCTACCCCAGGAAAATGAAAACTTATGCTCATGCAAAAATCTGTATGTGCATGTTTAGAGCAGTTTTATTAATAATAGCCAAAAGCTGGAAACAGCTCAGATGTCCTTTGATAGGTTAATGGATAAGCAAACTGTGATATATCTGTATCATGAAGTACTTCTCAGCAATAAAAAGGAAGGAAGTATTGATGCAATAACATAGATGAATCTCCAGAGAAGTATGCTGAGTGAAAAAAGCCAATCATAAATGGTTATATACTTTATAATTCCATTTATATAACATTCTTGAAATGACAAAATTACAGAAATGAAGAACAAATTAGTGGTTGCCGAGAGTGAATGAGGGGGTAAACATGGGATGGAAGTGGTGCCTCATGACAGAGTTTTGTGGTGAATCATATGTTCTGTATCTTAACTGTATTGCTGCCAGTATCCTGGTTCTGATATTGTACCACAGTTTTGCAGGATGTTATTTTTGGGGAAAAGTTGTTAAAAGGTACATAGGATTTCTCTATATTATTTCTTACAACTGAATGGTGATGTCTAATTATCTCAATTAAAGGTTTAATAAAATTAATTACAATAACAGCAAACTACAAATGAATGAAATATACTATTATTGTCAGACTGAGATTTCAGTTATAAAGCATCACATGGGGTTATATTTCTGATAAAAATTACAAAATACATTGGAGAAATAATGCTCATGAATGTGTATGTGCCAGATTGCATAACAGAACATATGAAGTAAATCCCAAGACTAGTAAGCAGAAAAT